>NC_060252.1:49633880-50258880 GCF_921293095.1 Ischnura elegans | reverse complement strand
TTACATTAGCTCCAGGCTGATAAAAGTGAATTAATTAATTTCTCTGAAAATATGGCCATCTTTGCTTTTGCAATTTGCTGTAAAGTAAGAATTCTAACTATAGTTATGGATTACAATCCATATTCGTCTTCTTACATAGCGATTTTCCTGTCAGAATTCCCTTTTTCAGTTCATATGTTTCACTTTTCGATTTTTCTTTGCTAGCGGTTAAAAGCTCATATTCATAGTCTAAAACCATGCATAAAAATGTAATATCACTCTGTACGGTTTAAGGCAGCAAGGCAATAGAACTAAGAAAAAATCTACCTCCAAAAGTCTTCTGGTAAATTAGTCAGATTTTTCAGGTTTAAAAAAATTGTAAAGCAATACTAAACATATATTTTTTAAATCATTATGAAAGGAATTTTTTAAGCTGCTGGACAGCGGGCGAAAGAGGACGTGCAAGATGACCTCATTCATGGATCTTGTTCGGCAGGCGATCGAGCATCAAACAGTTGTTAATCATCGACCTTCACAATAAAGCCTGTCAATGACAGCCATGGAAATCAACTGCCATTGTGTAACACTCAACTGCTGAAACTGTTCCATCTTATGCCTAGCATCTCTGAACCCTGAATCAGTCTCCGTCAAATGTTTGAATTAGCAAACGCGCACTTGCAAAATCCAAAGAGTAGTTTAAAACATGGCATAGTGCTGATCTAAGATTAGAATTTTATTATTACATTCGTATAGGAGCATGACGCTCGTATTATTTAAAATTTTGCCTGAATTTAGCTTAATCCATTTAAAGAATATGCATTTTTATGAGAAGACGTGAGGGTTAGGATTCTCTGAAAATATTTCTTAGTTGCGAAACACACTGCCATACATTTCACAGGTTTTAGGGTTGGATAAAAAATATAATTTTTACTATTTGCTGAGCTAATTCACTTGTTTAATTCAATGCTTAAATTTTGATACATCATTTCCGTTCATAAAACGAGGTAATAGCTCAAATATTTCAAATTTTATTGTGCATAAGAAAAATTTAGGATTAATTCTAAGTGAGATGGATGTAACTGTAATCTTAGGCGGCCTAAGACCCAGTATTATAGTATGTCGATAAATACCAAGTCCATGTTACATACAAGTAAAGATAAATTAGTATTATATTCATTGATCTGCGAGTAGAAGAAGCCATAAAAAATATTTCTTACAGTTTTATCCACTTTAAAGCGTTATTTAACTTCCTACTGGGCAATGATGCCCAAAAAATAATATAAAAGCGTTCTTTTGTTAAAAATAATTGGTTAACTACCTACCAAGATTGTTTGGAATGCAATACAATCTAATAAGTTTTTTGAAGTCTTCGTAACAGGAGCTGTGCTTTTATCACTGATTTATAAGTTAGTTTATAAATGCACAATGGAGAAATAACTTTTTCTTTTATGCTGAGACTGCACTAGCCAACTCCGTGTTTGAAAGTTCTTTCAAGCCTCTTAATTATCCTTAAATCTGAAAAGTTAATCATAAATTGGTTTAAGGCCATGAAAAATGTTACAAATTTCGACTCTTATGATTAGCCAAGAAATCGTGAATCTACCATGAAAAGTAATTTTCTTTAGCTCGATTGAAAAAAAAAACGCAGTAATGACAGTGTGTGATTCAAGTCCGTAGGTTCGTAGGCACAGCCTTAGCATAAGCTTACAATACTGAACATAAGACGATTCCGAGAATGAAAATCTATATACCCAATATAATTGGTTTTCAAAGGTTAACGCGGGATTTGGACGGGCTCTTTTTAACGATTATCGTCGACAAGGTGAAGAATTTTTCAAATGCCATCAATGAATTTGAAGACCCAAAATACGATATTACCTACAGTATATAATGGATGGATATTTTTCCCTCATTGTCGGATTTGTGCGCAAAGGCAGCGGAGGAAAGTGTTGCGTACCAGCCCCATGTCCTCCATAAAAACTATAACACTGTTACAAAAACTTGGTGGCCAACGGATACGAAAGAAGTCTCTGTTCTGTGCTGACCTTGAGTGGAATATAAAATGTACTATTAATATCAAGTTGATCTCGTTTCCTTTCTTTACCTAATTTCTGCACTTAACTATATTTATAAAACAACTCACTGTTGCCCCTTGGCTTCTCACCCCTTCAATTGTTCTATTCGGCTTGGAATTCCATTTGTTATTTTTTGAGGAATGTTGACCATTCTATCAACCATGAGCTCACTGCCTAGCTAGCTTATTATTCCTTACCCGTCTTACACATTGCGCATCCGTTATTATGCACGGTTTGATATAGTGGCAAATACATTGGCTTCACAACCCGTGGAGCCGGGTCAAAATTCTGGTGGTGGCGTTTTGTTACATCTCTTATTTAGTAATGTGTGGTAGGCAGTATAATTGGAGCACTCCGTCCGTCGGCTAGGACGCTAAGCCGTGGTCACCAGTTTCTTCTAATATCAGAAGTTTTCTTACCATTAAAGTTCCGAATACATTTCAAGTTATAATTTTTTTTACTCTGCTACAATGGCATAGATGTTAGAGTTTATGGGTGCTTGAAAATCTAACGTAACAAATAGTGGTTGGCAGTGAGCATTAAGAGGTTCATTGCAAGCAACTGTCTTTTTTTCTTTCCAAATTTGTAACATTTGATGGACTTTTGGACTATTCCTAAAAAATATCTAGCCATCCATAGGAACTCAGCTTTCACGAGGACAGTAATGTGAAATACATGTAAATTTTCAGGCTTGAACTATCGTGCGTCATTCTAAAAAGGAAAAATTTAGTTTTGAGAAAAACTCGCCAGTACAGATATTGTTCGAGATTTTACCAATTAAATCTGCGTGGCATGGAAAAGTTTTTTGGTACATATTTTAAGCCACGAATTAAAACTTCCTCAGAGAAAACTTTGGCGATCGTTTTCCCGCCATTTCTGCGGATTAGCGGCGGGAAATAAAAAGAATCCCATGTTTTTGTGCGTATAGGTATGCACGTTGAGATTTTGCGTTTGTGTGCGTGTATCCATCCGCCAAGCAGGTCGATATGAACACGCGCGTTCCATCTTCTTCGCTGTCCCCTTTCGAGCGAGCCCGAAGTCGCCCGAAGTGCGTGCGTTGGTGCTCGGTGTGTGCGTGCGTGAATGTGTGACGCAAATGGAGCAACTCCTCCTATCCTCTCTCTCCCTGCTAACCTAAACACTCTCCCTCCCCTCCGCCTCCTCGCTTCCCCTCTGCACTATTTTTTATGGCGGAACAGCTGATTCCGCCATTCCAGGGGTGAAGAGGGGAGCTTGGAGGAGAGGAATCAGCTGTGCGATTCCCGGCCCCTTTTTTGCCTCTCTCTATCTCTCTCCCTGGATGTGTCCCGGGAGAGAGGAGAGGGATAGGCGGTAAACTCTCTGGATGGGAATGTGTTCTCCCCGCGCATGCGCAGAAGGAGGTTCGGTTCGCCGGCATCCCGGCTCCCATGATCTGTTGACAAGTCTAGCGGCGTTTTTCCGGCCGGCTTCGGCGCTACGGTCGGCTCTGCCCGCACATGGGAGCGCCACCGGTTGATGTGCGGGCATAGTTGGAAGCACTCGAGGGTGGTTTCAATGAATATAGGATTGATTCATAAAACTAGCATCCCGTCCCCATCCCTTACCAATCGCTTTCAACCACGCTCTCTCTTTGATTTTCGCTGGTCCGACTTACTCCTTTTTCGTAGGAGTTGAAGGAATGAAAACTTTGCTTTTACTGCAAGGTGATTTACTTTGTCCGACCATGATTTTGTTGCAGCGTAACATTTTCAAGGTGTTAAAAATGCCCTTTAAGTGTATGATAAGCATGGAAGTTTAAATTTTGATAAATGTTGTTATTTGGGTTAATTTTATGGATGTTTACTCGAATCTATAATAAACCTGATATTTTACATCGTTTTTTAAGATAGTTTGGAATCCATTTTTGCCAATTTATTTAGCAATTTTTATTCCCTTTGTGGAGCAGAAGAGAATTAAGGTTGAGGGGAACTGGCTGGATTGCGGATAAAATTTTCAGTGAAATGGTTTCATGAGGAAAAATCCGACCTTATATCCTCAAATGAAAGAAAGGGGTAATCTTTAGAAATAAGAAGCAATTATTTATATTCTTTAGTAAAATGGTTTCAGCATAAAATGGTAATATTTCAATTACCCACGCATTACAATGTTTGCTGATTAGATTCACCGATCTTACTCTGGTTTAACTTGCGAAATTTAGGATACATATGAAAGTCAGCGGTTGAGAAATTTTAAGAAAAGCAGGATATAATCCATAGCCAGCAGCAGATTGGCGTTTACGGGAAGCGCTTTTTACTCTATAATGATAGAGTTAATGCAGCATAAGACCTTTTAGAGGTTATTCTCTCAATTCTTTGCAATTTATTGTAGGATCATCTGAAAAGATAGGGAAAAACATTTCATTTTCCTAGTCCCAGCCATATGATATCATAACATAAGACCTCCCTCATTCTTCTCGATTAGTTTACGGTTATTGTCACTTTGTCAAAAATATTTTTTGTTAAAGTGACAATATTGTTATTATATTTTGTGAAAGAGTCATAATTGAGCACATATTTTAATATTATCATATCCATGTGGTACTAATTCTTTGCATGCACATTCTCATGTCGCCTATTTTTCCACATTTACTTTTTCCTACTTAACATAGTTTTAAACGGCACGTTTTTGTCGAAATATCGCTTTCATCGGCCTTTAATATATTCGGTTATTTCATAGATGGTAAGTTATTTATGTACTTTCATTCAAGTGTTAATGGCTAACAAAATAACCAAATTGATTACAAACAGGGGGCGGATCAAGGACTTTTTTCTGGGGGAGGCACTAGGGTCTGAGAGGCAAACGATCTTCTCATACTTGAGATTAAAAACAAGAATCAGCAATTACTGAACAAGATTTAGTTTTTATTTTAATATGAAAATTTTTATTATGAAATTAAGTTATTGAGACTCCATAATGCTCAAGATAAAGCTGAAGTAATTATAACAGCATAAAAATGTTGTCTATTTATAAGGGACTGGGGGCACGCGCCCTCTAAATCCGCCTATGATTACAAACTATGGGTAACTTTAAATCAGTACGCCTGACTTTTCATGAAATAGGCAATTTTCCATATGCATCACTTTTTTTGGTCCAATATTCTGAGTCAAACAATTTTATGACGCAATTACCAAAAAATATCGAAAATAGCCATTAATTACTTAATTAACCATTTGAAAAAGTCCAATGGAGATGCATAGAAGTATTATCTTACTACTACTCGTGTGCAACTTTTTTTCGCATCTCTAATAAGCTTTTTGCCTCTCGCTCATTAGTGTCGCCTTTCTGACCATTGCATTGTATGAATATATCAATCAATGTATGTATCAATAGTGAGTTTACGCAGTCAATCCTAGCTAATACTAATCCTCCCATGTAAAACTTCAGGTATAGAAAGATGTAAAAAAGAGGAATAGGTATTCACTTACTGAATTTAATTCTGTTAAAAATTGATCACGCTTATGATATATGATTGTCAACTTTTTTTATGGAGTTTCTTTTTCATCAGCAAATTATATTGTTTCACTCTATTAAATGACCTGTGTGAAATTTGTCCCCTCAAATTCTCTTCCCTAAGGGACTGCTTTTATTCAGGTGTTATTTTTCTCGATATTAATATTTGCACACTCATACATCAGCAAACATATTGTCCATTTCACAGAATTCTTTTCGCGAAATTTAGTTGTTTACCTAGTTGATAGAAGCATTTTTGTCGCTTTCCAATATCAAATTTACTGAATCCAATCGAGTGTTATTTGTCTTTCATTGGCCATGGAAATAATTGCGTACATGAAGCCTTGGTAATTCATACCTTTTTGTAATTTCGAGTTACTTCCATATCACTGCAGTGATTTCCGTTGTATTATAGCTATATAAGTTGCATTTATCGAACAAAATGTTATTGAAAAATATGCTATAAATTTCTTTTTAGTAATTCAGTTCGGTGAATGTTTGTTCTGATCGAAGTGACTTAATATTTGCTATCAATTACTCATATAAATATATGCAAAGATTAAATCATATCCTTTGCTATTTAATTAGTCACTACTATTTTTAAACGTATCATTTCAGCTAATTTATCAAAATATTTGTCTTCACAAAGCAGTTTTTATTTTTCCTAAACATCCTATTTAGAATTCAATTTCCTGTGGGATCTTTGATTTGTTGATTCAATGTCTGCATGGACGTCAGTCTTCGGAATGGTTTGCTTTTTGTTTTACATATTGCATGGATATTCTATCATGCTAATGAATATGGTGTTATATTGGAATATCAGAGTTTTTATTGCATTCAACGTATTTCCATAGACTGCTGCATAGTAAATTTTACAGCTACTTTTCATAGTGTGTATTTGGTCGTCATAAGAGTTAAACAATTTCTCATCTTTCGTTGGAGTAATTTTATCATTATTCCCCATGCATCTTACTAACTTCGTGGTATATTCGGTCTCCTAATTGCATCTACCAATTTATCAATCAGCTAAATATACATCTCTCTTTCGTTAACATATATCAAAACATACATCTTCTCATCTTTCGTTGGAGTAATTTTATCATTATTCCCCATGCATCTTACTAACTTCGTGTTATATTCGGTCTCCTAATTGCATCTACCAATTTATCAATCAGCTAAATATACATCTCGTGAATGTAAACAAATATAGTTCCTACTCAAATTTGATAGTTTACAGAATTTTTAAGTAACTTTGTTCTTTTCTCGTAAAATATTTCCTTATATATGATTAACTACTAAGATTTTCAGATGGAAAAAGCTTCATGAAATACTTTTTCTTACTTTAATTTTAGTAATTACCTGCCAAATTCCTGAATTTGGAAGAAGATTTTACGAAATCATTTATCTTTTTATTTGCTATTTCGCAATCTATTTTAAACTATCACTCCCTATCTTGAACTGATAACCCGTTTTCCTTACTTAATTACAAAAAAATGGAAAACAAAAACTTATTTTAAAAGAGGTTGATGATAAGGTGACAAAATAATGCATTCGTTGAGCCTAACATGCCTCGAATCTCTCCTTTTCTATTTCCGATTCCAGCCTGCATATACCAATCCATTTATTATTTTTTAAAGTTAATACTAAGGCCTAACTACTGTAGAAAGCTTAATTCTTCGCTAAAGTCGGTAAACCGGTCCTGAGTTTCATCGAAATTTCGTTCTTTTGATGTAAATAATTTTGATATCTTAAAAGTCATATCAATTAATTTGGATGAAGATTTTACAAAATCATTTATCCATTGTATTTGCTATATCACTATCTGTCTTGAAATTTAGTTCTTAGAAGCAGTGAGTAGTAAATAATTCTTTAAATGACTCCTTTAATATAATAACTTCAGTTAATTATCATTTATTTCTTTTCTCGTGTGGTCTCCTGATCTTTTCTGCATATTAATCATCGCTATCGTATTTCTCCTGCTAGCATCATGTAATAGCATAGAGTGGAGGTTTCCTTATTGTAGAACTGCGTGACTCACATGCGTTCGACACGGAGATCATGTTTAAGGAGAATGAGCGAGCAGTGAGATGTTAAGCATGTCTTGATAGTATACATTAACTCCGAGATGAGGAACTCGGAGGGTGTGCCCTAGTTAGCACTCCTCAACCATCCTCCAGCTAGGAAGCCTGATTGGCTTGCTCTGCGGTCTCCTCCGTTTACTGACTCTCTCTAGCGCCAACATTTAACTCGTGTCAGCCTGTGCAAAGCTCAGGCGTTGTACGAACAATTTACTCCTCTGTCTACATTTACTGCTCAACTATACACCCTGTGAAACAGCTCTCATGCTTTAATGACTTACTAGCACGTCATAGCAGAGCTTTCCATTCATCACATGAATTGGGTGACTCCAGTAATATTTAACTATTGTATACATAAATACAGAAAAATGATAAGTCCTGGAATAGTCTATCTGCATATATCATATGTATCTATATATAATAGTTTATCATCCTTTGTACAAAAAACTTTAGCAATGCTCTACAAATATTTTGTACCAAAACAACTTCTAGTTTTTAGGCATCTTATTGCTACGTTAATTAACTCTTTTATTGCTTTTGATATCCTTTTTTAGATCTTACAATATGTCAATGCCTAGGTTTTTTAGCCAGAAAATGGCAGTAAGATGCCAAAATTCAGGAAGGATTTTTATGAAATAAGTGTGGAGTATTACGAGTATGAGTTTTAGTTTCCATGTGTAGGTGTTTACCAAGGGATGCCAGAAACTAATCAATGCATTGTTATCATTGCAAGTTTTTAATAATTATGCAATTAAAATCTTCACTCCAACCCAACAAGAAAATAATAAACCGGGCAGATATCTGAATAATTTAACTCGTTACGCATAAACAGAGTTTAAGTATTCTCTTATATGAGTAAGAAAATTCCATTAACTTCTAGTATCTTCAAATTCAGAGGTTGATAACTGACTTTGTTTAAAATACGGTTCAAATGTGCATAAAAACGGAGTAACTTATTTATTTCCTGATTAGGTTGTAGAATTTTCCCAGAATAGGTTTTTTCATTCCGTTGAATATAGTTACCGTTCGATACAATGTCATCCAGACGATTTTTTTTTGGTTCTTGATATCAATTAAAGAAAATTAAGTGATGGGGGCGGGTGAGGCTTGTTTATCCGTGGTGGCATCATTTGGTTGGAAAGTTTAGTCCAGCTTTTAAAATGGGGATTGAAGGGAGAGGAAGGTTGTGCATAAACTAAAAAGATATTTCCGTCAATTAGCGGAATGAATCAATCATTTGAAATGCTGAGTTGAAATAAATGTGATGGATAAATATGATTGGGCATTGGGCTTTCAGGAAACAGAAAATACTTTTTAAACAAGTCATTCATTCCGATTAAGTCATTGAATTTCTTCCTTCAATTTGAGATAAGGCTCATTTATCTCCATTATTTCCTTTGTAACTGTTCTATTCTTCCCGCATCTTATCCCTCCGTAATAATTTTCAGCATCCCTATGCCCTCATTACACGCTCTACTCTTTTCTCTGTGCTCTTTTAGGTTCCTTTAGTATTTTCGTTCATTTCCTAGTTTTTCATTTCTCATCTACCTTGGTCATGTTCCTTTTCATCTCCGTCAGTCTGACCTTTTACATTGCCGGCCATCATGGCATCCTCGAGTCTTTCAACCTCATCCTCCTTCCTCACTATCCACATTTCTGCTCCGTGAGATCAGATTCTTCTTTAGCGTTTTTATTAGTTATTTTCATGTTGTTCTTTTGTTCCCACTTCTGTGAACAAAATAGCATTCTCTGCTCGAAGTATTATCTTAATTTTAGCCTTATTGTTCCAAATGCTTTCTCATGATATGCTTTTTAAGGACATTTCTTCGACTTTCTCAAATTTTTTGTGAATGATTTTGTACAGTTTTTCTTATCTATTATTTATATAACATTATATTTTGTTACTATATTACATTTTCTTTTAATAAATCTTTCTTTTTTGCTTTAGCCACTCAGCGTCCACGCCTTCTTTCTTGTACCGACTGACCTTATTGAAGTATGAAATATTTTTTATCTAATACCAGGGAAAGAATACGTTTAAAATGCAATTGAATTGAATTGCAATTTTGAAAATATGGATCGTATTCATCCTCTCATCTTATCTGACTTAATTCTACTGTTACATTTCCCTTTTCCATATTTAATCTGGAATTACTGAGCAATTAAAAATCAGGCTAATTATTACTGTAGGTGTAATCCCGGTGAAAATTGGAAGTATTTGTATACCTTATTTAGTGCTTACATGTTTTTTCTTCGAAGTATCCAGTTCAAATAACGTGGTCCCATTGTATGTTTATCCTTACTCTTATGTCTTTGACAATTCAGATAAGATATGCGTGGTAGTATAATCTACTAGGGTCAACTATGTTTGAAAGCTGGAAAGTTCAATGAGTTTCCTCTTATCTTAAGCATCGCTTGGTTGCCATGGGATACGAGTGAGTATCTATTCTATGCTGACATTGAGAGGAAAATCAAACGCACTGCAAAATATCCAATTGATATGGTTTGTTTTCTATACCTAATTTCTGTACCCAACGCTGGAAAGAAAAAAGATATCACTTGTACCCCTTTGCTTCTCACCCACTCATATATAATAAGCATTAAGAAACTTCTGCATCAGTTATAAATTTTTAATTAATGTTACAATGTCTCGAAAAGTATAAATAAAATGGCAAACAGGGAAATGATCTAGTAGACACGATGATGCAACAACATTTGCTTATTTATAGCAATGTTTTAACGGAGGAATTTTTATAGAGAAAAGAATTATTTTGTTATAAGAATTAAATATTAAGTATTCAGATAGTTGCAACTATTTATTTCAAATATCCCAAATGTGACTTGTTACTTAGAATCCTCTCGGGTTGTTAGAGAGTAGTCTAAAATATTGTGAACTTTCATACTGCGTCATTTCCTTTGGGGATATCCTTCACCTACTCTTAGCAGATTACGAAATTTTCCAAGCAACATATTTTTATGTATTCCTCCATAATAGCCATTTTGAAAACGATATAAATGATCAAATTATGCAGTCACCAAATTACAGTAAAATCACTTTTAACCAAAAATTGATACAATGCACTCAGGGTGGAGAACTGGCTTAAACTAGTATCGTATTATTTTTTATATATTTATTATATAAACTAGTATTACTATCCATTTCATCGCTAATTTGTGTGTTATACATTCATTTAGACTAAAAAAAATACATCAAATTTATGGTATTAACACCCTTTCGTTAATCAGGAGGTAATAGTAAGGCCATGAGGACAATCCAGTGCAAATTGATATTGTACCCTGTATTTTATTGAAAATATGTATCCTCAAATCTTAAAAAAACATAGGAATAGAAAGTAAAAAAATGTGTTTGTATTGAATTATATATATTGAGTTTACTTTTATCCAAAACTCATTTACAAAGTAACTTGCGCTTTTCCTAAATAACTAGCGATTTTACTATACATATCCATTTTAAAACATCATAAATTACGATAAAATCAGGAAAGAACTCCATTAAATATTGTATTATCATATTTATTAAGTAACTGGAACATAGTTTTATATGCTTATGTAGAAATCCTACTATATATTACATAGGCTGAATAATAATTTTTTGATATTTTTTACCAATACTGTTTCAAAATACTTATTCCAAGAATAATTTTCCAGAATTTGTATTTAAAGGTAGCTTGGCACCAACACTACGCCACGTTTGTGTAAAAATCACAATTTTAATAAAATATTCCTCTATTTCTGTTGCTATCACTTTGAATCTCACTGGTTTTTTATGTGCTCGTTATAGAAAATAAAATATAACTGTTAGCATTTTCAATTACATGCGATTAATAATAAACTGACAAGGCAAGGTAAGAGATGCATTTGAAGAATTATTAAAATCTCAGAGATTGATTATCAATGGAGCGTTAATTTTTTTTTTTTAATAAGTCATAGAAAACTACTCAAAAACCGTTAAGATTAAAGTGAATTTCCAATGATATTCCAATACATACTTGACGATTAAAAATTAGGTAATAAATTAATTGTTTTATAAAATAATAGCCAGTGGAAACAACACTAAGATTAAAATGAATCTCGAATGATATTCTGATACCTACATAAATACGAGAAAACAATGCCAGTATCTGTAATAATGACTAATTCATTCCTAGAATCAATTCAAAAACTATTTAAAGAGCAACAGAAACACACATAGTAGGTGAAACACGTGCGTGGAGATGAGAATGGCGTTGACCGCTTGGGTGAGCAGCTTCAGGTGCTAGCTAGGTCAACTCAGTGCATTATCTCACGGAGTGAGGGAGAGCATTAGTCACTGCGCCAATACATCCCTCCATTAATGCTGCTTATCGCGGTGAATCTAATCATGGACGACGTGCCTGCCTACTACGTTGCGCTCCCGACGCATGCATTTGTTTCGTGTCGCTCATTAAACGGGTGATGCGATGCTGCGCTGCCCACGTCCATCCGTCATTTGTTTTTCGGAAAATTCTCCTCTGTGTCGCTCGGCCGCGGGAGATCGTTTTGCGTCCGGGGCGCGGGGAAAATCTTTCTGGTTCCCAGCTGCGACCTTGAAAATTCGACTCATCCCCGATCGATCAGAGAGCCAACTTGCCGCCATTTTACATCATTTCACAAGGTTATGGTTTTGCATTCACTCGATCGAATAGGATAGGAGTTGAATCAAATGCCCCGTTAAGCCTTAACTGTATGAATTTCTAAATTCGTCCCAAATATATTTTTTCCTCATAAAATCGTGTGCATCGTGAGGACATCACAATGAATGCCCTTCAGATATAACCGGCACTGAATGTAGTGTATGATATATGATACACAATGCAGTAAAGGATTAAAAGTCCTATGGAGTTTTCTTGCTCGCACAGGTGACGAAATGTGGAGACAATCGAGGTTCTTTTGTAATCCATATATATGCTCCCTCTATTTATAAAAATTTATGTAGCCAGTATACCATATTTTCACAAGACCACAAAGACATTTTGTATCATGTGTAATACATGCACATTTTTACGAGTAAAGCTAATACGAATGCATCAATTTATATACAATTAATTCTCAAGTTATAATTTAAGGGTTTGGTGACAATAAAATATTTTTTCTTCCATTCTTTTTGGAATAAATTCAGTGATATCACGCGGGTAAAACTTCTTACTCGTTGTTCTCGTGGGGAGGTGATTTGCTTCTACGCAATGAGAAGCCGATCACCTACAACACCTACTGACTGCTTCAAGAACCACATGGTATAACGAGGGGGTGTATCATACCTGACACACACTGCGTTAGAGAGGATTAATTGTGCCCTTCAGAAATAACCAACACTGAATGTAGTGTATCATATATGATACACAACGCAGTAAAGGATGAAAATTCCTATGGAGTTTTCTTGCTTGCAGAGGTGATGTAATGTGGAGACAATCGAGGTTTTTTTTGTAATTCCACTTCATTCATGAAACCAGTCAGTATACCATATTTTCACAAGACCACAAAGCCATTTTGCATCATGTATAATACATGCACTTTTTTACGAGTAAAGCTAATACGAATGCATCAATATATATACAATTAATTCTCAGGTTATAATTTAAGGGTTTGGTAACAATAAAATATTTTTTCCTCAATTTTTTTAAATAATTAATTCAGTGATATCACGAGGGTAAAACTTCTTACTCGTTGTTCTCCACTTCATTCATCCACTATACATCTTCCCGTCTACTCCCACCCTTTATTACAAGCTTGTCATGCATTGACCCACATCGGGCCTGAATTAATCATGCAACTTTCAAAAGAGCGTAATGTGATAGCTTACAATAGGATAATGAAGGAATTTAAAGTGGAAGCTCTCTCTCCCCGCCTTTTAGCTAGTGTGAATAACTTATGTCGGTGCGGAGTACAGTGGAAGGTCGAGTGGGTGGGTGGGTACATCTGCTCCCGCTGCATATGCATAGCAACAATTGTCTCATTACCCCCAACGCGCCCCTGGAAAAGAACTGAGAGATGGTTGGCGGAAGGGGGGAGGGGAGGTTATGATAGGGGAGGGGGAGGGAGGATGGGAGTGCATTAAACCCCTATCGATCCGCACAGGTCGATGGGAGGACGTTTCCTCTTCCGGCTTCAAGGCCTCTCTCGCCTGTGTTGCAACTGTTTTGCTCTGTTAAACCCTTGTGGCCTGCCCGGGAAGTCTTTGTTTATCCGACGTAAACATCTAGAATCACCCCCAGTTTGGAAGAAAGAGGTATTTTACATCCAAGCCTCGGGTAAAGCGGGAGCAGGTGGAATAATATTGTCTTCGCAGGAGTATGAGTAAGTTATTTTAGTTGTTACGGCTCAAAGGAATCAGATAAGGCGAAAAAATAGAGAAAAATATAGCTTAACAGATTAGTAAAATGAAAAAGTCTTTTTTCCCACCATCACGACGGCTTTGATAAGAAAATAATGGATTACTTATGCGCATGAAGCTGACTTTAAATTAATTGTTCTCTCTCACTCAATTCTTCTTTCTTTATCATGATGCCTCCAAATACGATAACTATAATTATTGCTTAATTTGTCTTACATTCGTGCATTTGTAGCAATAACTAGATAAAGCTGAGTTAATGTAAGATATGTCCGATTGAAAGAAGATACCTCCTGCAGAGAATTTACTAAAGACCATTAATCACTTAGTTCAAAGAAAGTTCTTGAACGCTATTTCGTGTCTCCTACTGGGGTGATACTTTCATATTGGGAGTACTCCGAAGATGACATTGAAATTTTGGCCTTACTGCTGAGGCGCGTTAAACTATACAATGAGTCGTAAAAGTATATAATTGCAATTTCGATAAACTGTGAAAATATACCAACATTTAAAATCGTAGCTATAGTTGTTGCTATTAACTGTTGAGGCACAATACATATATTATGAGGACTGAAATTTTTTGCCGAAAACAAATTCACCGTTGCTGTTATTTCACAAAAATACTATTTATGCAGCATGATTTTTTTAAATATAAAACACATTTTTTTATTTTTTTTTATTGAGACAGAGAAAATGTTGATATTAGAAATAGCCATTTCATGTTTGGAAGTCCTGGTATATCAGTCCATTATATCTATAATCTATATATATAAAAGAAAGTCGAAAATCTTGTTAGTTAGAACACTTATAACTCGAGAACGGCTGCACCGATTTCAATGAGATTTGGTTCTTTGGATTCGTCACAGGCGGGGTTAACATATAGGCCATTAAAAAAAGGATAATTTCACAAAAAAAATTCATCTCTTTCCTATGGACATGCATTTAGGAGTTATAGTAACACAACAATTGATAAGTCGGTCAAAACTACAAATTAAATAATTATTTTTGTTTTTACCACTTTAATAACTGAATTTAGTAACAATATAACATTTTAATTACTAAATATATTCAAAATATTAATTAAATTGAAATTACATTTTTTAAATTTAATTCGAACTGATTGTAAGCCCAGCCGTGGCCCAGCTCGAGTTGACACTTCACTACCGTGTTTGTAAACAAATCTCCAAGCAATTGTTGACAAACGGTAATGTCCGTGCTCCTGTCGAGGAATCGAGTAGTTTGCTCATCAACAAAGAGTTCCAGAATATGATTGATCACCAAAAGAATCAAAGATGGTTGATTTAGCGAGCAAGAACGAAGATGTGGATGACTAAAACGAGGTAAATTCAAATAGTTCGTACTCTGCATGGATTCGAATCTTTTAAATGTGTAACAAACGAAGACGAAATCACCAACTATCTATCTGAATATTTTAAGTCCTTGGACGTACCTGGCTTACCAAGGCACGATTTACAGAAAAATGTAGTTTCTGTGCTCATGATCTTTCGAAGCCTAAACCAACCATAACTATCCAACGGAACGTGTTTGATCATTAAAAAAATTGGTGATGAATGTGATTCACGCAACTTTACTCAAAGGAAAATTCAAAGGTTAGGAAGTCCTCATTCCGTAGATTCCATGATCTCAACTCATATACCCTTTTGAGCGTAAACGTATTCAATTTACAATTCGTGTTGCATTCGTGATAACGATTAAAAAATCGCATGGTCATTCTTTCAGTTTTTGTGTTGTTTGTGCTTATGTGCTAATGAAAACCCATGATTTTCTCATGGTCAATTTAGCGTACTATGTTCACGAGTCGATAAACCATCCTCTGTATTTCATCCTTCGCTTCAAGTGTGTAGCTAGGATAGGGGGTTTAGGGCGCAGCTAATACCACGGGTCTGTAGGGTATAGAAAACTCGCTAAGGTAAGCGGGAAGTGTGGGGGCACTTCCCTCAGACATTTTTTGAGATAAATGGTTCAAAATAGTGGGTTTTGCGGCTGTGTGAATAGTTAAATATGTTTTGTTTGTTAGTCATCCGTCCCCCTAATATTAATAACAAAATCTTTCATAAAAAAATTCTCTAAGCTCTTGGGGGGGGGGGGGTTATCCCCCAAAACCTCCCCTCGCTGCGTCACTGCTTTGCTTCGCTATATTTATTTAGCTTCATCCGCTTCATCTTGCGCCTGATAACAAAACAAAAACTGTTGTTTCTCAGAAGGTGCTTGACGCAAGACATTAAACCCGAATGTGTAGGGCTCACCGTGGTGCGTTTACGCATGCAGTACGTTTACGCAGTGCATTTTTTCCAAACAGAGATACTAAAACTGGCGCGCCTTAAGTCATTTAATGCGAATCGAATGCTGCTTCATAGGGGCTTTTCTTGCACGATTTTGAGCATCAGTCAACCGTCGGTCTGGGGTCGTGTCAACCTGCCCCCTGAATGGGCCAAGTGTATGCAACAGACTTGGACCTAAAAACATTTTTTTTACAGCTAATAACGCAAATAGCCAACAACTGAATGCGTATAATTTTTATTTCAT
This sequence comes from Ischnura elegans, assembly GCF_921293095.1. NCBI lineage: Eukaryota > Metazoa > Arthropoda > Insecta > Odonata > Coenagrionidae > Ischnura > Ischnura elegans. The sequence continues at coordinate 50,242,363 of NC_060252.1, read as the reverse complement.
GAACTGCTTTATTAAACCACAATGCCCAAAATTTCTTAAGCTAAAACGTAAGAAAATTTGTTGAAAAAATCCGCGTAAACGTGCTCCGATTCACCCTATGTAGATTCAATAAAAAATGTCTTTCTGACAAGCAATTTTGGTACTCATTTACGTAGTTTTATTGAATTTGTACCCTTTTTTTATTATAATAAATTAAACATGATTAAAAACGATACACTCGCTCCTGATTTATAAATGGTGTAAGTAAACTGTAAGTTCATTGATTGTTAGGCGGTACGAAGTTCGCCGGGTCAGCTAGTATTATAATAATAATATAATAATAATAATAATACAATAATATTATTATAATATAATAATAATAATATAATAATATTATAATAATATAATAGTAATAATATCTATCAAAACTTTTTCACAAAAAATATATTAGGTAAAAATTATAAGTTAAAATTGAAATAAAAAAATCTAAAAATAAAATTCAATCACTCCTATTTACTCAATAGTGCAGTCAATTTCCTTCAATTTACTTTCAACGTAATTAAATGTCTCTAGTAGTTACATTATTTTGAGCGATTCCAATGTAATCCCTGGGAAATTATTTCTGGAAATGGAGTATTGAGCACCAATTTGTGCTGCATTCAATCATCTGTCGTAGTGAGTTGATCCGTAGATCCTTTTTTTCCGTAATGTGAAACTATACACACTACATGACTGATACGATTGCACTCTACAGCAGTTTCAATTCCTAATATGTCGGTAGCGTTCACGAATTTCAGAAACGTGGGCGAAGTATGCTTAGTAAAATGTAAGTAAGAGTTTTTAGTTGCGTTTTCTTTTCAGCGTTTTCATTTTGCGACGCATGACTCATGTGATCGAATACGGTGCAAGGGGTATGTAGTTTGAAAATTCCCCGTTTTAAGAGAGCATTTAGAGGACCAGGATAGTAAGATAACTTCTTATAAAGCGGAAAGTAATTTGATGGAGATTCTCCATCGCTGAGTAAGAAGGAAAGTATCAATTAAATTTCAAGAATTTCTTTAGCGTTTTTATCGAAGTACAATATTTCCATAATTAGGTTTTGATAGATCCCACGGAAAGATACATTCTCCATATTGATATTACCGATTTTTTTAATGATTCATATTGTTTAATTTAGGAGGAAAACGATTACTAATCAAATCAAATACGACCCCATCAAACCACTCAAGAGTTTGCTTAATATTTTGGAAGATAGACGTCTTAAAGTAGTTCCTGAGCTTGCCGCATTTAGATGCCAATAAGCTTTGCGTTTATGTTTTTCCACTACTTAACGTAATAGTTTTTTCTCAAGATTTCACGTTGTTACAAATAAAAATCAGCATGAGAGATATTTTTCATAATTAGTAAAAATTAAACATACGCTAAAATAAAATGTAGAAATAATTGCCAGAGATACCACACTTGTAAGACACGTATCAAAGGAAAGTCACGTCACAAAGGAATGAATTAGAGTTTCTTCTTTCGATATAGAATTACACCACCTAGTAATGGAAACAAAAACTATCATTCATTACGAAAGTTTTATTTTCAGTATGTTCACCTGTCTTCCAACTCTTACTTCATCCTGACAATTTGATTAAAAATATTTGAGAAATCTCTTTTTTTTTTAAATACTGTTTCTTTACCTTGGGAATTTTGCTGAGCCTTACACCAGTGTTTCTCTCGATCCACGGCTGAGTGTCGGAAAGAAAGTTTCGGGAATGGAAGGGATCTGTTAACGAAGCTAAGTGATAACGCCCACGCCGAGAAATAGGTGGTGTTCTTTACTTACGATTCCATGAATATTTTTTGCCACGGTAAAGTTTTTACAAGAAGAGTCTTTCTTGTCACGAGTGCTTTTTTTTCACCGTCTTTATGGCAAAAGTTGAGAGCTGAAAAAAACTCAGAGGAAGAAAGTTAAGACGGTTGGCGGGTATGAAAAGAACAAATTAGTAGTATCGTGTTGATACAAATTAGTCTCTTCCCAAGCTATGTGTGTAATTGCTGCTGAAAACATTGCGACAGGAAAAACTCTTAGCTGAAGATCGGATACACGTGAAAGGGCGTAATCCATAGCTTTTTTTAAATCTAATCAACAGGAGACTTTATGATGATGAATAGAGTCAAAACATATTGAAAGAAAAATCATATTTTTATATCAATATTCACTTGTAATAATTCGCTTATGAGATTAATTTAAAGAAATTTCTTGAAAGCAAATTGCAAAGGAGACAAAATTCAAAATTTATTCATTTTTGTATTCAAATAGTTAAATGAAAGGCCTAGACTACAATTATTAGTCTTGCAACCATATGCTTGCTACCGTAATTGATGACTAATATAATTACAAAACCTTTAATTTTATCCTCATCACCTAATGACATCTAACGCGGTGTACGAGTACTTGAAAATTTGTGGTTTAAAATCATTACACTCATGTTTCATGTAACCATAATTTTTTTACAGGCTGCAATGATTGATATCCATAAAAAATGTTGGATTTCATCGATATCAATTTTAATTAACACAGATTTAGCATATTTTTACTAAAAAATTAATGCTCATCGAATTCATGTCTTGATATTATTAACTTAAGTTTTATCGAGACGCTCTAGAAAAAATTGTCCTCTCTTTTCACGGTTTCCTATTTCTTATCTTATGTTTTCTCAATATATGTATCTTTTAGAGTCACAGGAATGGCATAATGTTTGGTTTAATTATGTAATTTATTCACGAGGTTATTTCGGATAGATAATAAGCAGAAAAATATATTTATAGTTCTTTTACGAGTCAACCTCCCGCTGATTAAATAAAATAGTCCAATTTCGTTAAACATTATCAGCTGTATTCGTTCTTCCAATTCTTTCTTCCAGTCTGCTCTATTGCTAAAAATTATTTCAAGTCTCCAAAAATCATTCTCTCGTCCTATTCATTAATTTAAGGTCCCGTGTGAATCAAACAAACACGACAAAATATTTAATTTCTTTCCGATCTGTAGAATACTGGAAATATCAGTGGACATTGTTAACTTGGGCATTAATCTTGGAGTCTTGTGGCCAAAGGGGGATGAGAGTTGAATTCATTTCAGTCGGGAGACAGGTATTGACCAGGATTACGACGTGCCGGAAATGGAGACTTTTGAGTTGATATGACCAGTTTGCGGTCCGGGATAGGGCCATCCCATGCGAGGAGCGGTAGGGCTCCATGCATGTCAAGTGGGCCCTCAGGGGCGCTTTCTTCTTGACCCTCTAATAAATGATTCACTTTCCCCCCACGGGCTGGAGGGAGTAGCCTCCTTGTACGCCGGAAATGGAGGGTAAACGGCTGGGTCGTAGGATAAAAGGTTGAAGGTAAACCTCCATGCACGGAGCAATCTGGAGGAAGATCTGGATGAAATTTTCCTGGAATTGATGGATACCAAGTAAATTCCCTCCTGATTGATAATAATAACATCAATAACAATACTTTTACGATGCTCGACCTTTATCTAAATAAGTGCACCAAGGGATGGAGTTTCGTTAAGACAAAATATTTGACTTATCCGGGATTCGAACCCAGGCAAGTCAATTTTTTTAAGGTGTTTCATACAGTACTTTGAAGACGAAATTCGGCGAAAACGAAGAAGAAATTCTTCGTCGCCGACCAGCGACAAAATGGGGAGTTTTTCACTCCGGCAGTGACTTAGAAAGCACACGGCCTTCGCCACATGTGCCCAATTGTGGACTTGTGACGTCATCACCTTGTTCAGTAAAACCCTTCCCGAAGTTCGTTCTGAGAAAATGGCTTGGTGGTGTAACTGGTAAACTCTCCTGACCGGCAATCGGGAGATCCGGGTTCTAATTCCGGCTAAGTCGAATATTTCTTCATACATTTAGTTCATATAATGCTTTGAAGCTTATGTCAGTGGAATAATGCGATGAGGGCAGGCACTCTAAGTTGCGCATTCAACAAAGGAATTGGAGCAGGGTAGTTGTGTAATTCGATTTTCATCGAATTTCACCGCGATGATGCCTGCTTGGGTCTCAATTGAGTCAAGACTCCCTCTTCCTTTTGCTGCAGTGATTTATTAGTGTATTAGCTTTACTTTTTTACATTTATTTGTTATTTTATTAGTTTTACATTACTAGCGTCTTCTTATGTTATATATGTTCCATGCATCGTATTAGTTCTAGGACTGTACTCGCCTCGACGATTTTTTTTATTGAATCCTTGCATTTAAATGAGTGTAATAGGCAATACTATTTTTTTGACACCGAACATGTGCTAGCATTCTCACCGAGAGTGGTTAATTTTGCATTCTTTATCATCCTGAGTGGTATGCTTATTGCAAATCACACGTTTTATGTGTGGTTGTAGACCATTCGGGGTCAAGGTGCCCCTAGTCGGGTCTGAGGTGGTTTTCCGGTGCTCCTGGTCAGCTGATTGCTTCTTCTTAGAGTCGGCTTGCCAGTTAACATTTCATAAAAATTATAAGTGTACGGGGAAGCTGTTCTTTTCATGGCGAACGTCATACTTTGAGGTAAGTATTTATTTTTGCACCTGTCCGCGTGATTGTGTACAAAGTCGTATGTTTCATGCAGTGCTTTAAATACATGCATTGGCCGGCAAAAGGCCACAATAATTTCAACTCGCTATATCACGTGAAAATATCTAAACTCAATGGAATCTGCAAGGGCTGTCTTGATGAGAATCCGTACTATTAACATAAGGAAAAACTCAGTGAAAACTGAAGGAAATTAAATGATAACGATAATAATAATATTTATAATACGGACCAGTGTGTTTTTTTCAAATTATTGAAATACAAATAGTTACATTAGAAAAATTTATAAAATTAGGCATTTTGATGTACAAATATTTGGAATGCTTTATAAGATTAATGAATTATATTTGTTGATTTAATAGTCCCTTGAAATCTTTTATTATTCTAAAATGTGGTAGGTGATACATGTGATTATTTATGTCTTCCCACAAGTGGGATATAAAAATAATAGTGAGATCTATAGTGAACTGATGGAACCCTTAGATTAATTAAAGATAATTAATAAGAGCATATGATGTGAATATGAGTGTAATAATATTATCCCCTTCTGTTTCCTACGCACGGATAGGGTAGTGATATCTAGTAGTTTCGAAATATTTTCGTATTCATCGCTTTCCCCCACAATTGCAGCCTAAAAGGCCACAAACCCACAAATTTGTAGTAAAAAATTCATTATTAAGTGCGTGAGTATAAATGATGAAATTTATTTTAACTTATTTACAAAGATGCATTCTTGACCGTCACGATGGGAAATGTCTTTATGTACAATGAAGATACGTGGGAAAATATGAATAGGGTTGTCAATTATCTACGCGTTTAAACGTGAAGTAAATGGTTTAATCTAATTCTTAATCTTTGAAATATTTTCTTCGAATGCAATATTCAATCGGACATTTTTATAATTTAGGGCATGCATCGTATGTTTAGCAATCTTTTTAAGAATATTATAATACCATGACTTTTTTCATTCCTTTATGATTATGATTCGCGAAAATTAGTTTAACTTTGCGGAACCACTTTAAACCATTGTAACTGCATCGAGAGGATACGATGGTATTCTCGATCTTCGAGTGGTTCACAATTCATCACGTAAAAGTATCGTGTGTAGCATAGATGTTTTAAGATTATCGAAGCTTAAATAAATACTGTGCCAGTGAACACTTGTCTCGTAATATACACTTTACCACTCAGCGCGATTCACTTTTTTTTCATACGGATAACTATTTTCCCCTATCTCCCTTTTCTTCACATGCATGAGAAAAAGAGCCAAAATATATTCCCATCTCGCATCTGTTCCTTTGGCGGGAATACAATATACTTACTTACAGAGCCTGAACTAGGCGTTTTGCCACTGGGGATCAAAGATAAATTTTCCTCTCCCCCCTCTCCCCATACCCCCCTCACTTCCTCCATCTCCCAACCCCCAACACTAAAATATAACTATTTCATAAGATATTTTTTGAGATGCGGTTTTTGAAGTTACACACTGTGTGTTTGCTATTAAGTATTTTACTTAAATTATTGGTGAATAATTTTGTATTATTGATAGTTAATTTACAATTTAATATTATTGTCAAATGATTTAATTTGAGGAATCCATTATTTTTTAAATAAACTTTTCGAATTTTGTTGTTCCCTGAAATCTGCCACTCGGGTCATGTGCGCCCTCCTCCCCGCCCTATTACTAGTACGATTTCTTTGTGCATCATTTGATATGACGTTCCATGATAACTTGATGGATTCGGAAAAGTGAATTTATTCACCTCTAATTGTCATACAGAGACATGGACGTACCCTGCGAGAGGTAGCAGGGGGCAGCTACCTTTCAGCAAAAGTAAATTTAGTTCAAAACGAAAGTCTTTTTTTAATCCAATAAAAGTGATGTTAGTATAAAACATGTAATGTAATAAAAAATCATTTTTTCGAGCGAATAATTTTAAAACTAATAAAGTACAGTTATAATATTTTTCAATTATGGTTTCCTCAACATTTCTGTGTTGAAACTTGAACGGCCCCCCTCTAGTTTTGATCGTAGGCACGTCATTGTACAGAGAACTATTTTCTTTTTCCTTCTCATAGCATAGGGAAAAGGGTCAAAATATATCCCCGCCTCGTACGTTTTCTTAAGGTTGAAAAACTATACACCAACCGTTAACCCTTCACTACTGGCGCGGGATGATGGTAGCTCCCTAGGTAGATGGGCTGGTAAATTTGTTGTTTACTTCCAGGTTGATTTGGCTGCATCGCTTAGCTACTTAGAAGCTTCAAGTCTTCTTCCCCCCTCCCACCAAACTGGTTTTTGTCGTTCTATCTCACCCTTGTGAAGTGTAAACATTGTGCAAAGTGATCTGGGGACTCGGTATGTCCCCGCGCCACTATTGCGTTATAGATACCTCGTTGTTTTTGCATTGAAGTAACTACCATTGTGAAGTGAAGTGGAGTGCATTACTTTATTTTGCATTTTGTTATAATAATTGAATTATGAGTTCTCAGGACCTGAATGAAGAGAAAATTATATATGAATTTACCTTTTCACAATAAAATGCAAGGTTTTTTCTTAAAATACTAAAAAAATGTTGATTATTTCAAATATCAAAGTCTAATTATCTACAACTCTTGAATTAATTTAACTTTCAAAAATGCATGGTTGTTTTGATAAAATATCAGCAGTTATCAATAAATTAAATGAATAATTATCTAGTATATCCCCACGCCAGTACTAACGTCTCAAAAAACCGCGCCAGGAGTTAAGCGTTAAGATCCGTGCACGCGAAACGTCCGAGGCGAACAGGTGGCGCCTGGCGACGGTTGAACCTGGAACTACTGTGAACAGTTATGGCGCGCGCTCCTCCACCACCCAAACATACCGGGGCACCTGTGGATGAGATGGCGGGAGGATGAGGAAAGTGGCAGGAGCGGTGGGAGGGTTGGTTGGTAGCGCGAAGGAGGTTTTATACCCTTCCCAACCCCACAAGGAGCGAAAAGGGTTGCGCCAGGACAAGGCGCTAGGGGTCGAATTCGGAAGGCGTACAGGTGGGTAGGGAGCGGAGGACCGAGTTGAATCATATGGTTTGCCGCGAAGGGGAGAAGTTCCCCCCCTTCTCCCCCCTCACTCTCCCGGTATTTTTTCTTCGCCTCGGTCCCAAAGATAAGGCAAAGTCTGGAGGCGGAAAATTTTCTCGAAAAAAACCCACGAGGGTCGTGCAGAGTTCGGCCGCGATGGTCCAGGGGGAGAATTTGAGATAAGGGAGAAAATAAATGGGTTTATGTAATTCCATCCCTCAACAATATAACTATGCCATTCTCAAAAGGTGAAAATTACACAGTGTACATCTCTAACTTTTGAGAATGACACATTGTTTAATGTCGAAACCTAGGTCAGACCATTACATAACTTTGGAACATAGAATATTAGTGTGTCTGTGATAGTGATTATTGGCTTATCTGTGATCATGTTTAATAGTGTTTCTGTGATTACGGATTTATTAGTATATCTGTCGAAGGATATATCTGTCTGTAAGATTAGTGTAGCTATCTACACCTATAAGGCGAAGTCTGGAGGTGGAAAATTTTCTGAAAAAGACACCACGAGGGTCGTGCAGAGTTCAGCCACGATGTTCCAGGGGGAGAATTTCGGATAAGGGAGAAAAGAAATGGGTGCATGTAATTCCATCCCTCTTCCAACTTAAGGGTGGATGGCGATATTTGGTGGAACGGTGTATAAGGAAACATTATCACAGGTGCACTAACACTGAATGTTCCGCAATTTTTTTAATAGCCGGACCCAGGTTTGGACAATATACGCCATGTCATTTTTCAAATGGTAAGAATGAAATATTGTTTAGTATAGAAACCTAAGCCAGAAGATTAAAAAAATTGTCGAACATGTGATAGCATTGTGTTTTTGATTAAGTTTCTATCCTTCTTTTATAGGGAAGTCAGGCAAAGCCACATATGCCTAAATTTTATCTTAAATGAAAAGTCAGCGATCTTTATGGTTATAAAGTGAAATTCATAATATATTCCTTTAAATTATAATGAGATTTGCTTGGAATTTATTCCATCGCGAGAATATCGAGATGTCCTTAATTTTTTTAAGCATATTAGCTTGAGAAATCTTATGTTCGATAGAACTCTTACGTTAATTATATTAAATACTCACCTTTTCTTGCAAAAATTACTTTAAAAAAAGATTCGTATACTTTCAAATTGATGTATACAACTACTTCTTAGTCTCTTAAAATGATGTAGAGCATAGGTGCATTTGCTAAGAATTCCACCCTCGTTTGAGTGGGTAGTTTTACGTAAATGTGTCTGGATGACGTTTACTACCAGAGGAATCATTTTTCCATTATCTGCTCAATTACTGCGTTACGCATTGATATATTGTGGTTTGAATGCATTTGCGTTTATTAACCAAGCTTTCGGTAAAGTTGTTCGGTATTAATCAAATAAATTAATTCTTCTGCCCGAAAATTAATAAACGCTCTCAAGATACCTTAAATTCTTCACGCTCCGAAATCGTGTTCATGTTTACGTTTTCGGTGTAATCTAAAATATAATAATGTGTGATATAAAGCTTACTTCTAAACATTTTCAGAATAAGAAGCGGTTAAAGTACATGAAACAGATAAGACATTCGTTTTTATTGTTAAATTTCTTTTTTTACTATTATTTTTGTCATTTAATAAATATTATATTTTTTCTGATATTAATTGCCGCATAGTAAGACGAAATTTTTGTAAAAGTATTCAGAGAATAAGAACCCAAGGGGGGTTCTTTGAAGGACAAAAACACCGGAGCCGGGACCCAGTAGTACAACTGATACGCCCGCGCACCCGGGGAGGGGATTGGAATGGGAAGGAAAAAGGATGGAGGCGCCGACGCGATAGGAGCCCGTCAACGCCTCCAGGGTAAGGATAGGAATGGAAGGATGGGATAGGGAATACCCTCGCCGCTACGGAAGCGACCAGGGCCCACTACTAGTGAAACAATAATTTATTGTGCCAACGATTTTGGAAGATTTTTCTATAAAGGAGAAAAATCCAAAGATAAAATCGTTGGATGTAGGTGATTCAAGTAGAAACCAAAATTAACTATGATGTTTAGGTTAATTAATAATGATCTTTAGGTGCAAAACGCACAATTTTTCCACTGCGGAAACTTTGATCCAAACGCTCAGATAGCCCGCGAATTTGCCTTGTAGCCGGATGCCTTGAATACATCGTGGTCCCGGACGGACAAAGCATTCGAAGTCATGAGCTGTCCAGAGCATCTGGCAACCGGGCAAACTCGCGGCCAATCGGAACGCTTGAATCATAGTTTCTTTAGTTTAAAAATTGTGCGTTTTTGACCTATTATCTCTTTTAATTTCAGGGTTAAAAATATGCAGAGAAAACGAACCGAGTAATAATTATTTATAATAAGAAGAATCTTGATGAACTGGAAATTAGTTAGTAAGCCTTTCCTTAGAAAGAGATACCTGAGAGTTAAGTCTAATGGGATATACAACGTCAAACATCAATGTTTCGGATTACTGAGACAACCAACACCGGCGAGATATATTTTAACCAGTTAGGACCCATTCTAAAAGTAAAAAATAAAGTAAAGGAAAAGTAAGCCTTTTAGCTCATAACTGTTACTCAATAATTATCACCAAAAAATTACTGCTATTTAAATAAGCCTATTCAGGCACAAATTCAACAAATAAAACTCTCTCGCTTTTATGCTGCGGCCATCTCGAATTTTTGCGAGAACACGTCGACTGAAGCAAGCAAGCAAGCTGGGAGAAAACCAGTGTCCTATATCGGGCCATGTGGAGGAAAATTGCATTTCAGCAGGAGGCGTAGGAGCCAGGTGATTCGAGTTTCAAGTTAAGCCTCGCCAGGAAACGCTCAAGACGTGAGGTGTGGAGTTAACACACACGCCTTCATAAAGCATTGACATGCCACCGCTATGCGGCGCGGCCGTCGCTTCATGAATTATTCCGCGGGTGATCCCACGCCCTTGGCCTTCCTTCTCCTCAGGATGAGATTTTCCTATTCCTCCAAAGTTCACCGTGACATGTATGACTCATCACACTTCGTATGAAGGTATTCATTTCGTTGTCATTCCACAATTTTGGATTGTGTCTTGAGGTGGAACATACTTGTTGTCCACACCCAAGCTTTAGTTTGCCATGAAAAAATACTTGGCTTAGCCTGAATTCTAACTCCGATCTCCCAATTTAGGATTAGGCGTGCTAACCAATAGCAACACATTCTCAGAGCGAACTTCAGGATGGATTTTGATGAAAAAGGTGTTGACGTCACAGTTCCACTCTGTGGTTCATGTGACGGAGGTCGTGCTTAATAAGCCACTGTCGGAGAAATAAATCCTAATTTTTCGCTATTCGGCGACGACGAAAACCAAAGCACTGCATAAACCGAGTAACTTTTCACGCAGTCCAAAGATACGGGTTCGCATCCCGGCTAAGCCAAATATTATTTCATGGTGAACTTCATCCTTAGTGTATATGAATTTGCGCCTGTGCGCTTGACTACATATAAAGTCACTTTCTTCATGCAGTGCTTCGACGGTTGTTGTCCTCTGGCTCCTGAACAATTCTCGACTAATTATGTAGATTATAATTTAGCCTAACCTTATACCAAAGTAGTCGAAATTTACTTTTTCAGCAAGTTAGCCAGCAAGTACATGGGGGAGGGGGACGGCAAGGACAAGTGCTGACATGAAAATACTGCTGGTTTCTCCTAATAATTCTTCATTTTACGTAATCTAGTATGAAAACGGCAAAATAAAAGTTTATGGGAATCCTAAAAACCGTAATTCAAACTCACTAGAGTGCTGAAATATTTATAAAAATATCTAAAAGCGCAAAAACTAGAAATGCAGTTCGTGAAATAACTGTGCCTGATGGAATTTTTTCTTTATTTTTCCCGAAATCAGCGTTGAAAACACTATGAAAATCACTTATTAAATTTGAAACAATTTTATGTCGCAGACCTGTGTTATCCTCCGATATACATTATATGAAATAAAAGTTATTCCAAGTGTGATTCAATGGCATTTAGCAAAAAAAAATTACTTTGAGCTAGATAGGAGCAATTGGATCCATCCACTGTAATAAGTATCTAGGGAGCACCATTTCTAAGGATGGAAGAAGTAGCCTTAGCCTCTTGTTGCCCAATATAAGGCAATCTTAATGTCAAAACTAAAATATCAAGACTCTTGGACCTGATTCTCCTCTCTATGAATGATTGTACTGGAAATACTGTATACAAAAATTATGCTGAAGACCAGTAAACAATGTTAGAATACATTCATCATCTACGCCGACATATGTACTACCCCACGTGCCGCCTCAATAACCATGACGCTGTAGGCTATTGGCTAATCGGTTCAATATAGCAATGTGTGTATTTCACGCCGTCGATGGAGGACACCATCCGTCACCCAAGATAATGTGAATGCGCGGGCAAAGTTTCACAAGTCCATAAAATTAATAAAGTCTATTCGTATGAGCAATACCACACTAACAATCAAAACAGGGATCGGGAAAGGTTATCATGATGCTATTAATGGGTGCTGAAGATCAAACAAATGGATAGTTTCTAAGAAAAGGTGATAAAAGGGAACTGTTGAGCACCATAAACAACAAAAATAGCCAGTGGAGATGCCATGCTGTAGGAAACAATAATTACGTCTACGTATTACTCCGCAAGCCGACATTATAGGTTTGTGGCTCTGATACTATCTCTTTTAACTCTCCCTTTTGCATTATTATCTCCAGATTTGTATGAAACCCGTACTTCATCTAATAATGGTAGTTTATGTACCAATCCTTGTTTGTCAACACCTAAAACTAAGCATATTGCTGCTGATAGCATCCAGCACTAAAACATTCGTACATGCTACCGTATGTCAACATACCCAACGGTAAAATATGACGATGCCCTAAGGTAAAACTAGGTTGAGAATTTTTATATTAGCTCCGAATTTAAATTAAATTTATCGTTTAGTGAAATTCCAAACTTTGAAGAATTTTGATTATACCTTCGTTCTTTCCCTCTCAGAAAAAGGAAAATAAAAAAAAACAGGGCAACCAAGTGGAAAAAATGGGTAGCACTGGGAGGACCCAATAGGCATGAAGTGACGATATGGATAACGGCGTAGAATATCAGACCACCTCATGTCTTTTTGGCCTTCTATTTCTACTTACACCGGTTGTTTTTTGTCATGAGCTACCATTACGATTCTAATTCCACCCATATTATCCATTTCTTCGCTATGCTATTTTTCCTCGCCAGTCTATACACTTCGTTTTATTTGCATTCTTCTCAGACTGCCGTTTTTATCATGGTTTTTGAACGATTTTTCTCCTCTTTAGTCGTGTGTGTCGTTTTCATTTTAGTTACTTTTTTGTATATAATTATACATTAAAAATTTTCCCCTATGTTACTTATATTTGATTATGCCTACAAAATTTACTCATGAGCGCATTTAATGTACACATTCAGGTTAAGCGAGAAGATTATTTTAAGTTAGGGTTATATTTAATTATTTGCTCCTCTATATTTATCTCTATGCGAAAGTTAGGTATTGAAATACCTCCATCCTATTTCTTAAAACCCAACGTTTCCATGCCATATCATGTATATATTTGAATAAAAACTTGATTGAGTCAACAGATATTCAGCATCAGGGATGTAAATTGTATCTCTTCTTTCCACCCTTTTTTTTAAAAAGGGATAGATACAAAAGGCTTTTTTCCGGTGGCTAGTGGAAGATTTGGTCGCCTGAATATCACATTGTCTTCGGTTGAAGATTTTTACCACCTGCGAGAGATGGGACACAAATATATGTAATAAATACGTATTTCCTCCACGCAAAAAAAAACTGAAAGTGTTTCATAAAGCTTTCCGTTCTTCCCAGTTAGCCGCCCAAATACCGCGACAGATGGGTGCGCGCCGGGAAGGGTGAGATACGTGGCAAGATGTGTTTTACGCGAGTGTATGTATGCATTCATTTTTTTTTCTCCACGCAAAATATGAACCCCCGCTAACAAAGAAGAATTTATTGCCACGCACACGTGCAGAGGGCAGCAGGAGAAGGCAGGCCTCTCTTCTCCCTTTTCAACTAGCTTTACCCTTCCCATTTTTCTGCTGCTGCCGCTTCTTCCGGAATTCCGTGATATTTCCTGGAAAAAGTGGCCATTTTGGCTCCGTTGCCCCCGCAATAGGTTAAAAAAAAATTCCCGGAACTCAGACTTTTAAGAGCGAGATATACCTAATTTTTGTTTCACTATTAATTCATTTCATTTATATTCAATTGAATTCCTTTTTTCTTGATTGAAGCTATCGCGGCTCATGATGATTATAAAGTAACATAAGGGTGTATGCCGTGGAGTATATCAAATTTTGCCGCAACGCGTCATGAAACGTCGTGCCACTAAACGTCGGATGACGAAACTTCGCGTCATGAAATGTCGCAACGTGTCGTGACCGACTGATGGTACTTCTTCAAGGGAATGGTGGTGGATTTGCACTGCTGGCGTTTTATTTCAATTATTTAATTTCCCTTCGCCCACATCTCAAATTCGAAAGAAAAAGCCAACAGCTGTAAATAAAACACACCATCCTCTTGAAGAAGTGACCTGCAGTAAATCACTAAACGTCAGGGAAAAATCCGATACACCACGTGACATAAATCCGTACGTCACTTTTTAATGAACACTTTGGTTTAAATTATGCCAAGCCGCAGCAAATAATCATGCTTATCTTCTCAATTCTTCTTTATCATGTTAGCCCGTGGCGAGATATTCTTCGCCATTGCCCATATTGCCTTTCGCGTCTTCTACGATATTACAGCTAACACTGGTTGGCTTTTTGTGATTTGGGAAGCTACAATTACGACTCTAATGCCACCCATCTTCTCCTTCCTGTGTTTTCCATTTTCTCACCAGTATATCTACTGGGTAGAGCAGGGGTAGTTATTTGTGTCGTTTATCTACCGTTTGTGAGTAGATTTTCCCTCATATTTCCAAATTATATAGATATACTTACCGGAAATAGTTGGCCTCGAATGAAATTATTAACCCTTTTTCTTGCCGGTAAATCAGTCAGACTCAGCTTACTTATAGCTAATGAAGCGTTTTTTTTCAGATTTTGCTATACTTAATGGAAAAAGGTATCATTCGTGCAAAACATAAGCGCTGGAATCCAAAGCGCACACATGAAAATTTTATGTTGATCGAAAGGAGAATGCCCTGCCTAAGTAGCAAGGAGTTATACTCCCTGCAAGAATAGGCATGCACACTCAAGTTGGCAGCCCTACCCACTCGTGATGCTCCTTTTTTTCACTCCCTCCGTTTTTACCCAGTCTGCCTGAGCCGCTCCCATGACCTCCCGTCTCGATTCAGACTCCTGCAGCGTTAGATATCCACCAGGCTTATTTCCCCCTTCAGTGCAATATGGCCACCTGCTGGTGTGAAATAAGTGGGATATATCATGACTCTTATGACGGGCCCTTGAATTTTTTCGTTATTTTTTTTAATCCAAAATTATTTCTTTATTCGTTATTCTCATGGAGAAATTAATTGCGCGCTTCCTTAAGGAGGCACATTGCCACAGTGTAAATCGTAACGTTCCAATAGAAATAGAAGTTATTTGTCTTCAGTTTATGCATTAAAACTCTATGCGTCACTGCAGTTATCATACATATATGTACTACAATATTAACGCCTATTTTGAGTTTCGTTATTTCCGTCATGGAATCATAAGAAAACATCCTGAAATATCATTGAATTCTGTAACTAATGTAGCTTTTTTCAGCGTGAATTTTTTCATAAACGAAAACATTTTCGATCTTTGCATCAGCGATAAAGGATCAGCGTTTACAGCTCTATGATACCTTTATTTTTAGGGTTGAAACTGCAGCATATATCTACCGTAAAACTGAGGTAAATCGTTATTTTTAACTCTACTTGCCCTGAATTTCAACGCTAAAGTGTTGTTACGTTTCGTAATGTTTCAACGTTATGTTTCGTAATGACTCTTCCATTTCTTAAAACATATAATAAACATAACCTTAAAATATCCCAGTGCGCCGTGGATATGAAAACGAAATGGGAAATCATGATGGTCTGCGGATCTGCCCTCTTTAGCTTCGTGCATATGAAAATAATATGAATTTCAATCCTCTTTCACTATTTGTAAATCTATTTTTACTTCAAAGTAATAAATTGACTGATGTAATCATATTAGTAAATTGTTTATACTGCTCTTATGTTCTTAGTTTGGAACATATATGAAACATATCATTTCCTCCCATGTCCCGCGAGTGAGTATAAACTCGTGAGGATAATGCAATTACATAAAATTATTTAACATTGAAAATAAGTTTTCTATAAGATGAAATATTTGTTCTCAGTCTCTAGTAAGTTGCAATCAGAGAGCGGAAGGTGGTTGGTTAGAGCCTCACGTTTCAAAAATGTTGTTCAACAGGAGTACACCCGGGAGTTTTTTTTCTGGGGAGTACAAGGGTATGACAGGTTTTCTCATACTTGAGATTAAAAACGAAATACAACAATTGCTGTAGAAAATATTCTCTTCATTTGGGTATGAAAGTTATTAATATTGAATAAAATGACTGCAGCTCCGTAATAAACAAAATAAAACGAACGTAATGATAATCGTATCAAAAGTCACGTGCCCCCGTGCCCCCCCTAAATCCGCCTGTGTTGTTCAACACATTATTTATACTTATAAATAAATTATCAGTCCCTTCAAAAATATGAACAAAAAGCGATGATAAATATGGCGTCCTATCAAAATAAATTCATTTTTGAACACTGCCAAAGTATGGAGAAATGGTAAACTATGGTTTATTTTTTTAAACCACTATAATATTTTAATGCTTACTTTGAAGGGAAGTGCACGGGGTATATCATGACTCTCAAGATTCTCATTTGAAAATTTTCAGCTCGTTTCCTTAGATAGCTTCTAAAAACGGCTGTAGGTCAATGGGAAGCATATGAGGTAACACCTCATATCAAGAAGGGCTTATGTAATGTGTTTTGCATATCCATACCGCTGCAAAAACGCTCGCTTTATAACCGATGACAACGCTTGCAGGCTTTGCGGAGCGCAGAGGTTGTTCCTCAGGACATACGTTTCTCCTTGGCGCCAGGGTATTTTTACGACACGCCTCGAAGGTTGCCTCCCTTATGGCTTCTCATGCTAAACTGCTTCCGAGTCCCGCCACCTACCACGGTGCCAAAGCCCCTTAACCAAATCCCAGTCTCTCTGCCGGGATCCCCTCAACCTCAATGCCCCCAAACCGAGTCTTCACGATCCCGTAAACCGGAGTGTTTTCTCGAGCGCCAAGTGGGTAGATAATAAACCGATAGCGATCATGTTGCTGGTTATGAAGTGGACTTTTATGAATTTCCGAAGTCGTGTACGAAGCATTTATGTGTACGGTCTAGTTATGAGTTGTCACAGCGCCGTAATGCTGCGGTTCGTACTAAAAGCGGGAGTGAATTGGTTTCTTGTAAGCAAGGAATTTTCCTCGATATATTCGGTTCAATTTATGGCAAAATCCTTGATTCATAAAATATCTTCCTGGAAAAATGTTGAAGATTTTTTAACTTTTTATAGTTGCACAGACACCCTCTCACCTCTCTGGAGTGATGAAGTATACAAGTATTCTGGAAGTAATTCAATGATCATCATTTACGCCCTAACTATTATAAAGCCTAACTGGAGATATGTGAACATCTCTTTCACAAGTATTACAAATAGACCAAATATAATATTTATATTATTTAATTCTCGAGAATCTCATAATAGAGAATTCTTCAATAAACTTCCCCTCGAATTATTCTGTCTCAAATGACGTCTAAAGTGCACAATTGTTGACTTTTTTTCATATTAGCTTAATAAATTTGTTCGGATTTTTTTCCTTTACAAACCATACTTTCAAGGGCAAACAATTAATTTTACGGTAAATTTTAAATTCAATTCATTTGCAATTGCAATTTTGTTTTTTCGGAAATGCCTTGGTATCGCCGCAATTTTAGTATCTCTGGTTTAATGCAGGTATCGAATTTAACTTTTTTAAAGATTTATTGATTGCTGTTGTTTATATTGAGGAGGTACTTAAAATTTTTATAGGGACGTTATTTTTTCGAATTATTTTCGGCGCGAATTCATTAAACCCGCATTAAATATGCATTTATATTACTTACACGGCTAGATGCTTTCACGGGCAGCGCAAAGCCCGTATCATTTTTTGTGAATGACTCATATATTTTTTTATTTGTGTTGCTAGTGAAAATCGATAAAGTTGCCGAATATCCTTCTACCTGTCCTTCTCTATTCCATAGTCCTCCAACCAATCCATTCCCCTATTTATAATAGCATACAAAAACTGCCAAAAAAATGTTTTTCATATCAGCAGGCATCTCGGGTTTCGACCTGCTCAGGAATCAGACTTCTGCCAATGATTCTTAGGCAGAGGTGTCCACTAAGCATCGTTCAATCCCACCCAGCGTCGTTCGCTATGGAACGCTACATCCCTCGATATGACAAAATTATCCATCAAAAACCAAATGTATACAGCATTGAAACGAAGCGAAACGAATTGACCCTCTGGTAGTTTAAATATTAGTGGTATATTTACTCTTTATAGTAAAATTGTCTCTTCGCAGGCTATTCATCAGAGAACTATTCTACTTCAGTCCATGGCGTCGAGGTAAACTAACGCTATGTATACAGCACTAACTATAAACGCTGCTCAACGGCTGATTGTATGCATTTTATTGGCTTCTTTTTCATAAATTTTGACGTAATAGTATAAAAAGCTAATATTCTTGCTCATAAACTATGAAAAATGATCGAAGCAGAAATAATAATGAAAAATATTTTACCCATATGAAGCATATTTACAAAAAAAATTATCTAATCCTCGATGGTGGTAATTGGAAAAAATCTCCACTTTCCTTTTCAATATTCTGCTGAACCGCTTCAGGATCTCCCCTTTCTTCTTTAATCTCTAGCTTTAAGCTCCCCCATCCGACACGTTTGCTCAACTTCGCTTTCCATCAATATTTTTCTCGACACTGGATTGAAAGGGCGAATTTCTCATTCTCCGTCAGACGTCGCGTGGAGCTATTAACCGTCGATCGTACCACCCTTTCTTTCCTCCCACACCCTTATTCAGACTCGTTCACCTCACCGAAGAACCCCTCTTCATGGCTACTAGATTGAGAGTTGGATCCTTATTCCTCGTGTGCCCTGAGGACAGTGTTTTCATATGGGTGTCGTAATGATGTATGCACAAGCTTTTAATTCAACTGCAGTGAAATCTTTTGGGTGTAAATTATTTTATAATTAAAGTGCAGTTCATTTAAAGTCACATCCCACTACAAGAAATGCAGAACAATAAATTCGTAACCTGGGGAATGTGTTTTTATAAGTTTGATGGTATGCATTTTTCTAGGCAAAACAAATGTATTTTAAAGGTTAAACTAAATTCACACTGCATGTGAAAAATTCATTGAGAAACAAATATGATTTCGGAAATCATGACGTTCGGATAAATTATGCAAATGCTATAGGCTAACGAAATGAGTTTGGATGAACCATTTATATTTCAACATTTGACATGAATGTTTCTTTGGTTTTTTCTTCTCTGATTACTTTCATAAAACATACAGATGAATATGTATCCTTTGTCAATTCATAATTTCGCGGGCATGCAAGGTTGAACTAACAAAAATGAAATTTGAACAACTGTAATGAGTTTACCAACTATGTACTTTCTTTGCGAAGCACAATGAACTGTAAGCGTTATACCGAAAGATAATATGAAGGTATAAATGTAATAAAAACGTAGCTTAACTATTAATTATCGTTTGAGTCAATTTTTCAATAAAGATTTTAAATATTACAAGTTTTCTCGCGGTTTTCAAGAAGTTAAGGCAACTCAAGCGGTCAATTTTGACAATCATTCATTTAAAAAGGCATTAAACACACATAATTTCATCCGGTGATTCATCAAATAATTTTTCGTCATAGTTTTAATTGCATTGCCTTAATTTGCCTTATTTAATCGCTATTTACTTTGATTTAATTTACGTTACAATAAATACAAAACAGCAAGTTAATAATCCAGATTTTCAATTTTATACTTTCACAGCATAAACCATTTTGCTAGCATTATTAATAACAGATACTTGGCGGATTGGTCCATCATCACTGAAGCTATATCTCTTGCCATAACGGTTTGGAGCACATGATACATTAATGGACATGTTTTACACGGTTAGGTACTCCTTGTATTTGTAATGAGGTAACAACGCACTGCCTAGTACACAAATCCTTATTTTATTATTATTATAATTATAGTATTCTACCGATTGCGGTAGGTTTCCATGCAGTACCAATGAAGTAACCTGGGAGTATCCTTTTTCCTTCCGCCACTTCCATCTGCAATTTAGAATAAAGCCTACTCCATTTCATCCTACGTAAAACTCCTATTCTTTTCCTTCCTCTCCCTCGTTTATCTGACATTCTACCCTCTAAAACTGTTTTCAACATCCCCTCCCCGCTAAGTACTCGCTCCATCCATACCTTCAGTCTCCTGCATATATCTCAACTAAAAGCTGCCTCTCCTCATCCATCATTTCCAGCACTTCTTCGTTCCTCTTCCTTTCCGTCCACTTTACCTTCTCCATTCCTCTCCACACCCACATCTCGAATACCTCCAATCTTTTCTCGTCCTCCTGCCTCAGTGTCCACGTTTCAGCACCGTAAAGAGCTATACTCCAGGTCAAACTCTTCACTAATCTTTTCTTTTAACTCTTACCTAACGACCCTCTCATAATCTCCGTCCTGTTCATGAACGCCTCCTTATCCAATGCAATTATCTTCCTAATGTCCTTGCTACTGTATCCGTTTTCCTCTAATGTGCTGCCAAAATAGTTTAATTGCTCTACCTGCTAAAGTTTTTCCCCACCTACTTTTATCTTGAGTTTCACACTCGTCGCTCGCGAAGCTATACAAAACCGCATAACCTTGGTCTTCTTGTGATTAATCCTCATCCCATACTCCTCGCAACGCTCCTCTAATGAATCCACTGCAGCCTGCCCACCGCTTTAAACATCATTTCTCCCACTTTTACTCCAGCTTGCAACTCATATGGGAACTGTATGGAGAGCTAATCCTACGATTGTTTACCTAGGATGAAGGCGAATGAAAACTACAATTCGTCAAATTCTGAAAAAGGAGCATTTGAAAAATTTGAATTGATACATTTTCAAACATTAAAACTTAACAAAGATAGGAAATGATGAAAATCATTGTGATGAATTTTAACTTTCTTAATTACTTATAAACTTATTTCTTAATAATAATAATATATAACTTAGAATATTATTTAATGATCTCAAATTCATGGATGTACGGTTTACGGCAGTTCTTCAACTTGAGAAAATTAATATGCACATAAACACTCAAAACCTTTTTTTCAAAATACAGTCTCCTAATACGTAATATCCAATTAATATTTATTCAGGTGTAAATTTTAATGAAAATCTCTATGGTTGATGGCCAATAATGTATCGAGCTGGAAACTTAATTACCCAAATTTGGTATTTCCCTTCGTCGTGACATTTTGGTCATCCTAGAGGCTACTTCAAGAATAAGAATGAATAGTTTGCTATAGGAAAATATCGATAGAAACCCACGATAGGCTTCTGATGCTTCTCAAAATGTTTCTTGCCTTATTTGGGCTATTGAAATTGGTCAGTAGTCAATATTGAAGATAAATTTCTCTTCATGGTTTTGTCGTAAGCTGCGTCAAAGTTGTTTTCAGGACGACGTTTAGTGGCCTATACTGGCCACAGAACAGGCCTGCGATCTTAAAATAATCTAAAAGATATGACTCTATCGTTTATGGTACTTCTTTAATGTAAGAATATTATTATGCACATAAACTCTCAGACCAGATCTGAAGATATGGCCAGCACCGGCCACGAAATGTCATCCAGAAACTAACCAATTTTAATAGTTCAAATAAGACATGCAACATTTTGAGAAGTGCGATAGATCTGTTTGGAAGCATCAAAAGCCTATTGTTGGTCTTGATCGATATTTTCCCACTGAAAAAGACTCAAGCAGAAATTGGAAATACAATTTCGTCTTTTCCTTCCCGCACTTGGTTTACTCGAATGAGTTGCCATAGACAATATTTTGGAGTAAGACCTTCAGCCGACTACTTGACAAGTATGAATGTTTTCTCATTTACTTTTACTCTTATAGTGAGACTATGTGTAGCTTTGGCCGTAGCTCTTTAAGCTGCGTTTCTTTATCCACATTCGCCGGTGATACAAAACAGTCGGCAGTTATTTTCGGCGCTCATTCTTGCGTCCTTAGTGAAGTAGTGTGCGCTGGTCCATGAAAACCATTTCTCTTTCGCTCGGGATTCGGATTTGGACGGCCTCTCTCCAAACTCGTGGGCGCATCCAAGATCTACATCTATCCACCCACATCATTTAAAGCGCCACCGAGTTTATTATGGTGTGGGATTGCTAAGTATAGTGGAGTATTTTCGGCAATTCCCCTTCAAATTTCTTGCACATTGGTCACGCATGTATAACACCTTCACCACTCGCGTAGGATAAAGCCCAACCGTGCCATTATGTGCATGCTTTGTTAGTGCGAAAATTCTGCCCAAGAGCAAAAAACTGCCTTGACCTGGATTCCAACTGGAAAGAAAATTGTATTAAAATTTCTTTATTAGGGCGACATTGAAACTAGAAAGTCTCTTCTTCCATTCATAATAATAATTATTTACAAATATTTTCATCTTCAGCTAAAGCTATCTATAATAAATATTAAAGACGATCAGATATTTAAAAAAGTTATATTCAAGCAATAACAATGTGATACAGAGAAAATCGATTATATGAATGATGACAATCTACTAAAATAGCACTGAATAGTAAAACAATATGTGAAAAATATGTACATTTGTGGAGAAGAACCTAATAAAAACCTGAAGTAAGATATTTGGTTTCCCCATTGAAAATACTTAAGTATTACTTTTCGCGGTGTTCACCGGGTGAAGTAATGAATGGCTGACTTTAAGGTACTCGTATACAGGCACCACCACCAACATAGATAGTAGCCATAAAGAGGATTTAATCATTAATTCGTTTTGCGCGTTCCCGCAATGGTGATATCGACGTTTATTCTATTTTGTGGAAGGCGTTTGTAATTCCCCTTCACATTTCTTGCTATTGGAAGCTATTTTTCTTGATCCATTAACGACGTTTCGGTATACGTATATTTTCTGTTGCTCATCGATACATTATTGTCGTTATATTAGGTTTTCAAACACCGAATTAATTTCATATAGCTCTGCATTATGTCAGTTTAAGTTTTTTCCTCTGAGTTGTATTTTATCCGATTCATTATCCCACCAAAAAATAAATTATTGCTAGACCAAAAAAAGATTTGGAAAACTCTGTATTTTTCTAGTGTGTATATGAGGAACAAATAAAACTGCCACTATTCTCATTTTCGTCACTTTTGAATATATATTTCGTGTATTTTGAAAACCATTGAAGTAATAAACTGAAAGAAAATGTGTTGAAGATGAATTCCATCGTTTGGGGCTTACAAGGGGTGTAGAGCATTTAAAGTCTTCATTATTTTTTTTGACTGGCGCGCTCTTCAATCTAATTAAAAGTGTGAATCAAAGTGGAGATAGGCGAAAACTTCCAAAAGTATTGCCAAAGTTAGTTGGATTTGGCTATATGTTTTACTTTTCTATGTTCCGCAGAGCATTTCCTTTATTTTTTAAATATTTTGAATTTTATCATGAATCACCCCCTTCCCTATTGAATATCTTGAACTCCAAAGCGATACCAAGTGTTGTAGCAAGTATTAGAAATTTGAGTAGGGAGCTACGAGACTCTGTCGGCGAAGTGGATCTATTTAAAGGAGATACAGCATCAAATACGCGATTGAATCGCTGCTCAGACCTTTTTCTTAATTGAAGAAGGGATCATCTTACGATCAATAAAATAAACTTAAGTTAAGAATATTCCCTTAGCATTGAATAATGCCCAGTATCCTTTAAAATAGAATATCGTTTTGAGAATTGAGAATCTAGTACAATATAATGAATATTCTGTTAAAATCGGGCATTTTCATGCTACCGACAAAAGGTTGTTTTTCTTGTACTCAGTCCGATAGTTAGATCTTCTAATGTGAAAGACCGTTGCTATATGTCAATGTAAAGGATATTCCCTTCTTAGTTAAGAAAAATGTTTCTCAGTTGAGACAATCGTAGCACCATTTTTATATATAACCATCACGATATTACTTTAAATACAGTATCAATTTTCCTATAATGTAAAATGTAGGGCCGCAACGACCCTAAGTTTCATTTTAATTGTGATCCTTAGGGTATGACCAATTTCTCAAAAATTTTCATTCAACGCCAATTTTTATATCCTTAATGCAGAACCTGTATTGGAACGATGGGTTTTTATACATATTTTCCAGATTATTGCATTAAGAAAGGGAAACTTGCCTCGTTTCTCAGTGAGACCGTTGCATCAATTAGATTAGCATAGCATTCAATGCATCAATAAGATTAGCATACAGAGGGCAAATATTTGTATGTAAAGTTCATATTCGAAATACCTATTGTGAATAGTTTAATGTCGTTATTGGTATTAATAAAAACAAGTCAGTGCGATTTAAATGTTGAAACAGACTTTAACAGGCATTTTTGAGCGTTGAGGTACAAGGCCAGATTGAACTAACTGTTGATAATATAGATAAGGCAAGTAAACTGGGCAGTGGAATAAGTGTTACGACCAGGAATGCCGGGAGGAATTCTTGAATACCGGATATATTGTGTGCAAAGTAGAGACCTCCACCGTGAAATGTCGGAACTGAAAATCTCGTGAAGCAACAAGCACGCCCCCAATATCCGTGAATTGAGGCCACTTGGCAGTCATGGGGTGGCAGGCGTTAAAGACCGCGCAATTTCGGAACATGCTTTTACGACCGGAAGAGTATCCCGACGGCCACCGCAATCCACTTCCTTTCTCAGCCATCTCTTTCTCTTCGCTCTAACCCGCAGATTCCCTTACATACTTCTTGCTTCCATTTTAGCCTATTCAGGGTCTCAGATGCGAACGAAACGACTACATTCTCCCTCTAATTGACCTGCTTTGAGCGTGAATTGATTGCTGTAGCAAATTTCTCTCATGTTAGCATAGTTTTGCTAAGGAAGAGGAGCCCTAGACCAACGGAGAGGATGCAGTTCGTCGTCCATTCTCCGTTTCCCTTAGCTTGCCTCTGGTTTCAACAATTTCTGGCTGTAATGACGAGCAAGCAAAACATTTTTGCCCTGTATCTGCTACATATATGTATTCACAAAAAATATCAGGTATTATTTCTTTCCTGAATAATTTGGCATCCGCGGTAAAGAAAAATAATCAAAGTGGTAAGAATAACAGAATAATAATGCACTAAAAAAGCGTCGTTAACCCTTTAAAGGCCAAACTAACTTACCATCAGATCTTTATTATATTATGTCCTATTTCTTTTACAAGTGATTAAGAGATGTTATGAAAGAAAACCCGAACAAAAATTTTTAATGCGTTTTCAAGCATCTTCCCAAATAGGAGCACCCCAAAACATTTTGCTATCACTTGAAAAAAATGTACACTTGACCAATAAGCTAAGTTTAACAATGTAATATACAGGTATATTAATCTTTTGAATAAATGCGCATTTGTTACTGGAGAGCGAGTGTAGAGAAAAATATCGAATAAACTGCATTCAGAGGTGATGAAAATAACCAATTTTGAAAAGTTACACTTAACGACCAATGTATACACAAATCATACGATTCTCATAAAGAAATACTTCCATACTTTATTTACATAATAAAAGCTATAAAAGTATTCTCAGATAAGAAATGTTATTTTCATGAATTTCTATAAATCTGTTCCCAATTGGGAATATTGGACTGTGAACGGTTGCTAACTATGAAAGAATTGATGAGAGAATGTAGAAGTAAAGAAAATGCTGTTTGGATATGGTGTAGTGGTTAATTGAATCGAAGGCTACCGTGCCTGAAATTGTGCACAGAATAATTTGTCAATCAACCCGAAAGGGCTCCACGGGAAATTCCACATTGATTGCAGGTAATAGAGTGACTAGGTAAACTTTTCTCGGGATTCCCACGGGGTTAATGTTTTAATATCGGCCAACGTTTCAAGTACCGTCTCGGCACTCATCTTCAGGGCTGAATATATCATCTGAAGTACCTACCTGGGAGAGAGAAAAATGACCAAGAGCACACACGCTTGACCATATTCAGCCCTGAAGATGAGTGCCGAGACGGTACTTGAAACGTTGGCCGATATTAAAACATTAACTCGGTGGGAATCCCGAGAAAAGTTTACCCATATTATTCGCCGGGAAAGCATTAAATCATATTTCAATAGAGTGACTAATTGAAATTAAATAAAACTTATAGTCTAACATAAAACAATTAATGGAAAATCGATTCTGACAGTTTTATATTCTATGGGATCTGGGACCACTAGAAATTATTCCCCTGATTGCAATATACTCAGAGATTAGGCAGGCAGAATACAACTGAATTAGGATAAACTTAGTGATAAATGAATGAAATGAAGAGACAACCTTCGCTCCCTTAGAGTTGCAACTAATCTTATAAGATAAAGATACAAATAGTGTTCAATAAGTTTCTGTCAAATAATACTTACATTAAAGGGAATGGAAGAAGCCTTCATATGATTAGTAAAAGTTCACAAACACTATGTCGAAAATCGATTCTAGGTTTTTATAGATATAGTTTCTAAAAATTCCAATCCCTACCATGACTATGTGAAACAAAATGAATGTAATTGATTTAAAATAAAATTATTCAATACCTCCACGAGGGAATTGTGTGGAAAATGGGTCAAGCGTGTGGGCTCCTGGTCATTTTTCTCTCTCCCTTGTAGGTACTTCAGATGAAATATTTCTGATGATCTCCAAATCATTTACGCTTTGAAATATTGGTATGTTTCGGGACAAGTTTTCGTACGTGCAAGTCATCTGCCGCACCATTTGCGAATATTACACGTCACTGCGACGCACGTACTTTGCTCCGGTTGATAAAAATCTGCGCTCGTAAATCGCCAGTCCGAAAAATTTATCCCACTATTTCCACTCGCATCGGAGAGACTTGAGGCCCGAGATTTATGAAGACAACAAAATGCCTCCTTTTTTGTTTTAAGGTCGCCGAGGTCTCCAGGTCGGGTGAAAGATGGGCAAAAGAGGCGACAACAGCCGGCAGCTAGGCGAAAGTCGTGACTGGAAACGGTAAAGTGACGTCAGAAGTCTTTCACCGAGACTAACAGGGAGGGAATCAAGTGAAAAACTAGGAGTACGTGTTGAAGTGCGGGGAGAAGAATCAAGTTAGCTCGCGTTTGTCTGGGAAATACACTTATCGTAAACTTTTCTACTCAAATTCGATCTCAGCTCAAGCCAATCGAAAACACGCACATATTTTTTCACAAAGATAAAGATTCAAATTTTCAATTCATTTTTAAAATAAAATATTTTTAAAAAATGCATATTTTACAGCATATTCTTATGCTCTTACAAAAACTTATATTCGCAACTTCCAGATAGATTAATTACAAATGGTCAACGTCGCGAAAGAGGAACTACATTTGATAGCTTCCGGAAAATTTGTGTGCCTTATCTTTTGACAATTCAAATTCTGTTTCCCACATTTCCGGAGAATTAACCATTCTAGAAATGTGCGTAAAGTAGCTTAAAAATTAATTCATCCTAAATTGTGCTCTATTTTATAACAAACTAGCTGACCCGGCGAACTTCGTACCGCCTAACAATCAATGAACTTACAGTTTACTTACACCATTTATAAATCAAGAGCGGCTGTATCGTTTTTAATCATGTTTAATTTATTATAATAAAATAAGGATACTAATTCAATAAAACTACGTAAATGAGTACCAAAATTGCTTGTCAGAAAGACATTTTCTTTATTGAATCTACATAGGGTGAATCGGAGCACGTTTACGCGGATTTTTTTCAACAAATTTTATTACGTTTTAGCTTAAGAAATTTTGGGCATTGTGGTTTAATAAAGCAGTTCATGAAATAAAAATAATACGCATTCAGTTGTTGGCTATTTGCGTTATTAGCTGTAAAAAAATGTTTTTAGGTCCAAGTCTGTTGCATACACTTGGCCCATTCAGGGGGCAGGTTGACACGACCCCAGACCGACGCTTGACTGATGCTCAAAATCGTGCAAGAAAAGCCCCTATGAAGCAGCATTCGCATTAAATGACTTAAGGCGCGCCAGTTTTAGTATCTCTGTATAAAAAAAATGCACTGCGTAAACGTACTGCATGCGTAAACGCACCACGGTGAGTAACAAACAAAACATATTTAACTATTCACACAGCCACAAAACCCACTATTTTGAACCATTTATCTTAAAAAATGCCTGGGGGAAGTGCCCCCACACTTCCCGCTTACCTTAGCGAGTTTTCTATACCCTACAGACCCGTGGTATTAGCTGCGCCCAAAACCCCCTATCCTAGCTACGCACTTGAAGCGAAGGAAGAAATACATAGGATGGTTTATCGACTCGTGAACATAGCACGCTAAATTGACCATGAGAAAATCATGGGTTTTCATTAGCACATGAGCACAAACAACACAAAAACTGAAAGAATGACCATGCGATTTTTTAATCGTTATCACGAATGCAACACGAATTGTAAATTGAATACGTTTACGCTCAAAAGGGTATATGAGTTGAGATCATGGAATCTACGGAATGAGGACTTCCTAACCTTTGAATTTTCCTTTGAGTAAAGTTGCGTGAATCACATTCATCACCAATTTTTTTAATGATCAAACACGTTCCGTTGGATAGTTATGGTTGGTTTAGGCTTCGAAAGATCATGAGCACAGAAACTATATTTTTCTGTAAATCGTGCCTTGGTAAGCCAGGCACGTCCAAGGACTTAAAATATTCAGATAGATAGTTGGTGATTTCGTCTTCGTTTGTTACACATTTAAAAGATTCGAATCCATGCAGAGTACGAACTATTTGAATTTACCTCGTTTTAGTCATCCACATCTTCGTTCTTGCTCGCTAAATCAACCATCTTTGATTCTTTTGGTGATCAATCATATGCTGGAAATCTTTGTTGATGAGCTCACTGATACTAATTTGCAATCATTCCAAGGAAATGAGTTAAAACTACTCGATTCCTCGACAGGAACACGGACATTACCGTTTGTCAACAATTGCTTGGAGATTTGTTTACAAACACGGTAGTGAAGTGTCAACTCGAGCTGGGCCACGGCTGGGCTTACAATTAGCTCGAATTAAATTTTTTAAATGTAATTTCAATTTATTAATATTTTGAATATATTTAGTAATTAAAATGTTATATTGTTACTAAATTCAGTTATTAAAGTGGTAAAAACAAAACTAATTATTTAATTTGTAGTTTTGACCGACTTATCAATTGTTGTGTTACTATAACTCCTAAATGCATGTCCATAGGAAAGAGATGAAATTTTTTTGTGAAATTATCCTTTTTTTAAAGGCCTATATGTTAACCCCGCCTGTGACGAATACAAAGAACCAAATCTCATTGAAATCGGTGCAGCCGTTCTCGAGTTATAAGTGTTCTAACTAACACGATTTTCGACTTTCTTTTATATATATAGATTTTGGATTTCTGTATATCATGATTTTTTAATTTGATTTATTTTCTTTTCTGCGTAAAAGAAAATACGATAAGATGGATCAAATTTCCTTTGTTAAGACATATCCTATTCCTTACATTTCCTCCACATACCATTCTTTTCATACTCCATAGTCTTTTGAAATTTTTAAATATTTCATTTACTAAATTTCAATTTTTTTCCAATGAGGACTCGAAATGAAATTTATTTACAATTTCTGTTGGCAATTTTTGTCGATTCATACAACTTTAGGAAGTAATTCAAGGAAAATCATTCCTGAATGAAAATATCCTACTTAAATAGGTATTAAATTTCTAACAAGCTTCAGATTAATATTTCCTCTTTTAGGGAAATTACAATATTTAACTTTGAGAGCATGGTAATTTTAAACTTCAGCGTTGTAATTGTACACGCATGCGTCATTTACGGTCCAAGCGCACTTAACTGCCCTTCATATTTAAATCTCTCTACCTTTATTTTTTATTTCCCCCATGAAATATTTTAAATGGGTTAATGGCCAATCGACCCCTATTTTATGCGAAAGGTGCTATAAATTGTATCCTTAAAGAAGAAAAAATTAGCATTTCAGCATATTTTTAATGCCAGGAACCGCTTTTGTAGTCGCTACTATCATTTATTGCACGGTACCTATCAACTTGGAGCCCATATCGCATTTATTAGCCATGTAATATTTTGTAAATCATTGCTTTTTCCTGATCTCGACCGTAAAACTTCAACTGCGAATAATATTAGAGGTAGGATTATCCAATGAAGATTTTAAAAATAGACGTGAACTGAAATTGGTTGAAAAAATGAACATATTCGGAAAGGGAGAAGAGAAGTTTGATAGCAGCTGAAATGTGACTTTGATTAATGCCCGCGGAGAGAATTTTATTTACAATTGTCAGTCGCTCCATTAAGCACTTTTTATTTTTTATCACCCATTATTTTTAGCTATTTTTTCTGCCTGGTGCCGTCATCCGTTGGCTTCAGTCGACGTTGTCCTTCTATTGGTCACTCTCGATGACAAAAATTTCCTCGTCGATGTGTTGCCTCGCCAAAGTTGAGTGAAAGCTTTTTATTATTTCCGCGAAAAGGAGAAAAAATAGCGTTGGGTATTGATCCAAACGTCACCTCTTTCTTCCTTGGCGTACGACCTAATTTTTATATTTTTTTATTCGCAATTTCGGGCTTCATATTCACATTTTGCTGGGAAAAAATAGTCATATTTCACCGTAGCACGCGTGACTCAGGTCATCGGTGGGATGGATTCGAGGTTTTCATGGTTTAATTAGAAAAAATTGTCCTCTCCTGTGATGGAAGTGTGTGCACAGTGACAAAAGTTCCATTTCCTGACCAATTTGCACTAGCCGTCATTTCCCCGTATTTGTCTTCGTGGCACATCATGCGAATTAATTCTCGTTGTTTATACTACGCTTAAAATCCATTTCGCCGGAAGTGGAGCAGCATATCATGTGATTGTGATTTTTAGCCCAATAGCCAATTTATAAGCACATCAATCTTTTTAATATTTTATTTCTACGTACAGCAACCAGTACCCAGTTCAATAGAAAAGGGAAACTTTTTCTCGAAATCTATCGCAACGAAGTTTCAATGAAAACATTTTTCCAATATGAATATTATGGTGATATATAATGAAACAATTTTTCAATGAATTTAATGCTAATTTTATGGATGGGAAGATTTCAAAGTAGCAGAAAATAACGTATTCATCGATAAAAATCAGCAAAAATAGAAGGCTCAAAATAAATGGAGTAGTAATATTTCATGAATGATCTTATTATTATTTTTCCATTATAATGCTCGCAATTTATTTTTTCTTTAGTTTTATTCGATTTAGTGTAGAATTTCTTTGTTCAATGCTATCAGCTTATCAACTACCGCGAAACATTAGGTCATGTGTTTTTTTACATAAATATAGCCCGAGGGTGTATTCACGTTTACTTTATGAAAGAGTCGTAAGTCGAGAATCGGATGGTAAAATTTCAAGTAAAATAACACACCTAGCGATATTCACAAAATAAAAATAGCTGGTTACAATTGTTTACCTTAAAACATGGTCACGCCCACACCTAGAGTTTTACGTTCATCTTCTTATTTCTAAGTGATTGTGGTCGCTTCAAGAAACTTCGTTGACTCATTCAGTTGTGATGATGCCTACAAGTCATTTTCAAATGTTTTTTGTATCATTCCTGATCCTTAAATTTAGCCTTGTATTACGGATCTTATTTAAGATCTTATATTAAAGATCAATCATGATACATTTTATTGATTACGAGGCATTATTTTTTTCTGGTTTTTGGAGCAAGTCTTAAATCATGATCACCAAATGCCGAAACCATTACATTAATAGGATAATTATAAATACTTTCAAATCTTATTTATCATGACAAACCTTAAATTTTAACCGCCTTCGTATCGGTGGCGGTCTTCAAAAGAAAAAGAAGGTTAGTATTAAAAATCTCTTAGTAACGCTTAAGGTCAGAGGAAAGAAGTATATGCCTAAAGTTTATTTTCAAAATACGTGATGCAGTAACCTCGGAATCTTTTCATGTTTAATCGTTAGAGAGAAAACTGATTTTTCATTTATTTTTTCTCCGTAATTCTTTTCATTCAATATTTAATGGCTCACTTCCCTCTTTGTACAGCTATTCTACGAAGGATAAAATCTCACTTTCAAGAGAAACATGAGGAAAAGCAGGGAACTCTTTTCCCGGAATAATCCCGATAGATGTGGGTGGATCATAGGCGTGTCTACAGTGGGTGTCATGGCACCCACGATCAATCTCCAGAGGACGCAAAAGTAGCCTCAAGAAGCCAAACAACGTTATACAAAAGGTCAGCTTTTATCCTAAAACCCCGAGATATCGAGAAAAAGGCAAAAGCTATAATTTATAAACGGCAGAAAGAAAGGCCGTGAGTTTCTTATTGCTAGCTAAATTTCATTTTAAAAAAATGGAAAAATGTATTTCAGAGAATATAAATATTCAGAATTCATTTGGAATTTTTTTTTCATCATTTAAGAGACGAAGTCCAAGTTTCATAATATCTTGTCAAAATGATGTGGAATACGAAAATTTTCCCTTGGTTTTGGTCATAATATACACCAAAATGCTATCCTGAGATAATAATAATTATTATATTTACTGTAAAATTTATGGATTTTCATGTAAAGGTTACTGTCATAGTTACAGGATACAGAGAGTCTTTTATCCGTCAACGTTAGACATACGTTGTAAAGCCAGCCTTAACCTTTTAATGACATTATTGGGCACTCTTAAACACTCTTATAACCTATACAAAATATTAGAATTAATACTAGCAATTTCCCACGATTATAATCTTGGAAATTTCAATGTTAATTCTAACAATGCTTTGATGCTAATAACACGTAATGCTAATAAAGCTTTAATGATAATGCTTTAAAATAAAAAATTAATCTTTTCCAAAATCTTGGACTCGTGCTCTATGGGTAAGTATGTGTAATTGTAGAAAATTGCAATTGTTAATTTCAGTATGGAAAAATTCCACTCCATCACGATTGAATCTTAGGATAATGTCCCATGCGTAATAATCCTATACAAGCCTATTAGTAGGAGTAATCAGAGAAGGGAGACTTTTACCTTTCCACAATCCCGTGTGTGGACAGCGATCTTACCTTGGCGAAGCCCGCAACCCTAAACCAAACGCGTTGTTTCTCTTCAGTTCCCGCTCGCATGATGCATGATACGTTGAAAACAGCAATTGTTCGGCTGGTCAGCTGTTTGGCGAGTGAAACGCAGCTTCGAAAAATATGTGCCCCTGGTATGCTGGCACAAAGGCTTTTGATTCGTGGTAAACAACGTCCCCACCCTCGGGCGGCGCAACGACACACTTCAAGCTTCCGTTTTTTGTCTCCTTTATACTATTATTTTTTACCTCTTGACGAATGACGTATGTGAGTGCGTTATCCGAGAGCATGAAAAATTAATTCCTCTGAAAAATCGTGGCGCAGCTGAGAGAGCGCTAGGCTACTGAAGGATAGGTCCCCTTTTTCGTTTCAGCGGGAATAATCTTCAAAACAAGTGAAAACATTTTCTTTTTTGTTACATTAGGAAAATTCTTCAGGATTGCTAACCATGAAATTTTACGGAAAAAGTGGTTCATGCTTCCAGAAATGTATGGTCCGATCCATAGAGTTTATATTAAAGTTGAGTTTTTATAGTTCAATTCCTCAAAAGAGCCTTTCAAGCGCATCGCGTCAGTCCTCGGGCTAGAGCCAGAAGATTGTTGGGCTTCGATTGTAGAAGGTTTTCCGGATGTAATCGCGGAATAACCAGTCGCTAGCAATTTTGGAACTCTAGTTGAACATAGTTATATATTGTGGTAGAACGAATTCTATTTATGGCTTTACGAAAACTCCATTGGGGAAACATCGTTTGTCATGGCCGTAAAAGGATAAGAATCCCGTGACTGTTTTGAACTTTTAGCTGTAACAACTAGAGCTTCTCCAGCGGAGTTTTGCAGGATTTTGGATTAGACAGTAAGAAGCTATGAACAATTAAAGCCACTAAGCGCCATGCACGTACTCATGTTGTTGTATTCCCCAGGTTCGAGCCAAATGTAAGCCCTCCAAGATTTTACACACCGCCTGAGGAAAGCCTAACATCCATCTGTAGATCCTTCAGGAAAATCCATACCTATAAATCCATCCTACTTGTTGCAGTATCTCGGCCGTTCCTCTTTTTTCCCTATGAAACTTGGAATAAAATCCGGTATTGTAACTAAAAAGTTTCTGTAATAAACATATATTCAACATATTATCGATTAAAAAATAGAGACAATTTATCACCTAGCTGCAGCACCATATTCCAATTAAACATAACATATATATGGAAACAATTTTATGCACTTCCGAGACCTAATATCTAACACTAAAAACTGGTTACCATAAGTGAATGTTATACCACTTTTTGTTTTCTGGGGAATTCCATGTAATGAAAGGATATTTAATCAGATTAATGATTAAGAACACCCTAATTTCATACTTTTTATCGAGTATACAATTCTAGGTCATTCAGTATGTTGAAATTGCTCTCATATGTTCGGAACAACCCAGTCCTGGCGAATTATTCCGGCCGAGCTCACGTTTTAAATACTGATCTTCATCTGACCTCACTACTTTCGAGAGTTTTCGGGATTATTAGGATTAGCGGTCCCTTTTTTGAGCCGCACTCCCAGACCCCAAACTTTCAAAGCACTCTGGTAAAACCTTTTCTCTTCACTCGATTCCCTGGAGTTAGGAACGCGGAAATCACGCAGATATTCAACTAAAGCCGTGCGGGAAAATGCCCCGAAGAAGATAAAATCCCATCTCGCGAGAACTGAGGATTTCTTTGGTCTTTTTGATAATGCATTACACTTCCTCAAGGTTCCTGTCTCTAACGCCAGAGCACAACCTACTTACGTGGGTCAAAAACGTGATGTTACGTTTCGGAAGAAAATTACTTTTCATGTTCGATCCACGGGATGCTTTATGGGGAAGAAATGAGTTTTGCAAGGTTTTGTGCGGGAACTCTGCTTGCCGAAAAACAGATCAAAAAGTTAACGTAAGTAGATTTACCAGGTTAATTCTGTGGAGGATGAAAAACAGTTGCAAATGCATTTTTCGCAAGCTGATTGTTTTGCCTGTCGCCAAAAAATACTTAGTAGAAAATGTTTTGCCTCAAACGCTAACCTATTGGAATATTTTCTGCGGCGGTTGGTGCGAAAAGCCGCGAATTTTATTTTCCTTGGGATTCTCGAGGGCCATTTCTTGATAAAAGTGGGTTTTGGCGTAAGATGAGGTCAAGGTAAAACATTACCTAGGGATAAGGAGAGAAATTCTGCGTCGCAGAAAGGGCGCTTGGCCAATAAAATAAGAAATTTGTGAACATAAACGGGAGTAACAGACCCTAGGAACGAGGATTATCAAATGATATACTGATACGTATCTGTAGTGCCTATTAATATTAATTTATAGTTAAGCTGCTGCACCATGTTACGCTTAGACATCTCATATTTTTTTAAATGTTACGCCTAATCTATACCTCAAACCACTAAAAAGTGGATAGCTGTGGATATTAAATAAATAAACAAACCTCTTTTTGATGTTTTCTGGGGAATGCCATGTAAAGAATGGATATTTAAAAAGGCGAACCAGTTAGCCTACCCTGATGCTAAACTTTTTATCAAATATGCACTTCCAGGTGATTCACTATTTTGGAATTACGCTCATGTTTAAGAGATCCACTTATTGAAAAGGATACGTTTATTTCACAAATCTAATTAACACAAATTACAAACGTAACTTTCACGGGCACTTTACCTTAACGGGTCCTTACCAGCTCTTTGCCCTGCATATCTTACGTAACCCACGAAGAAAAATTGGGAACGACGACACGTACTTTTACTTCAAAAATCAAATTAACACAATTTGCAAAAACAATTTACAAGGATTCAGGACGGAAAATCAAGAGCGACGACGCACACGACCGAACTCACGTCATATAATGAAAACAATGGATCTTTCATGACCCTTTTTTTGTTCATTTTCGCGTCGTCAACAGAAATAATCGTCCACTATTATTTGACTTCCGTTGTTTTCTCCCGCTGTCATAGATATTTGTTACAGTAAATTAAAGTAATATTTCCTGCACTCCCGGGAAATACTGGGAAATTATTTTATTTAGTACAATTCATTTTTTCCTTTGAATTCATTTTACTTAAAGAAATGATTGAAATGATGTTTTCTGCATTTATTTTATTAGCATAAATGGGAATTTTTAGTTAGATAAAAATGAAACTAAATCGTATTCCACACGCATTTGTTAAAACACCCGACCGGTTTCAACTTTTCCAGGCCCATTATCTCCTGATAATTACCAGTAAAGGTCGGAACTGGTCGAGTGTTTTGATAATCTGTGTGGAATACAAGGTTAAATGTTTTAATATTATGTCAAGACTCCATGAAGGAACCTCGCCAACCATTAATTTAAATGTTTACTAACTTCTAACACATCATGTATTGATATATTGCTATAATTTTATTGAGTAATATGTTTCAGAAGGTTTGCCACGATTTGAATAAGAGAACTTTAATTTGGTAGCCTTGACAATAAATACACTACACACTCTAACAGATAAATAATGACAGAAAAGGATGGTGCATGGAGGTGTAGCGGCTGTGTTGGGTAACAATGGAGTTGAAAGCTTTATCAAAGACATTGCTCGTAATGATGGAGGCACATGTTATACTATTTTTCATAACTTCCAAAGACCAGTTCTTGGTTCTCTTCTTGGCCGATGCTTCGCATCATCGCTGCACTGTATCACAAATTTTGACGAGTAATATGTGGTCTTGATCGCGGAATATGGTCATTCGACCGCCCCATCAGAACATTTACGTTCATCATTGTTTCATCCGCCCCATGCAAACGTGTTTTCTCATTCTTGGCCGCTTGCCGCTTCCCGTAAACACTGGTTTCTGGGCCATTGATGGCTGGAGCAAACCTTGTTCAACATGCCGCTGTAAAACCTCGCGCGAATGCCTTCTCTCGCCTCACATTACAAGTCGTCTGCTATCTCAGCTACACGGTTCATTGAAATTTTCATTCACATGCACTGTCGTGAACGAAGCCCTCGTACAAGACTTGCTTCTCTTTTTTTGACTACTACAGAAGTTTTCGTATAGGATAATTTTTTTTTAAAGCTGATCGTTGAGTTTTGATACGTACAGTAGAACAGCAATATTTGTTCTAAAATGGAGAGGTTTTTTTGGCGGGTCTTCATGATTAACGAATGAAGAAGCGACTTGAAGCTAGATATTAATGCTCAAACTTTTCACTTGGCTATTTTGAGTTAGCTCAAGTTTCCGTGTAAGCCGCGTATCTCTTTGAGTGAGATACCCCAGTCATTTCTCCTGGAAAAAAGGACTCTCCTGGAAATATGGCGTAGGACACATGAAAATGAGGTAAATGTAGCTAAATACCAGCTCTTTGTTCTGTATATTTCCCATACATATATATATATATATATATATATATATATATATATATATCACATTGGAATTATATGGTATTTTTTTGATATATTAATGATTCTCTGGCATTAATGAATTATAATATAATTCGAAATCATACTTTAATACTATTATTTTTATAACGGAATCATTTAGATCCATATTCAAAGAAATTTAAAAAATACCAAAACATAATTATTAACATTTTAGTCAATTACTTTAATATGACTATTCTTCAATGTGACTATACTTTACATATTTTCTGAGCAAAATGTGAGCTGTATTAATTTAAATAAAATTTTCGATGCTCGTTCAGAGGATCACTATTGTAGACATTGAACTCGATTAGCTTGGATATCTAGCTAAATACCAGCTCTTTGCTCTGTATATTTCCCATGTATATCATATTCGAATTATATAGTATTTTTTGTTGATATATTAATGGCTCTCTGGCATTAATGAATTGCATTATAATTCGAAATCGTACTTTAATACTATAATTTTTAAAACGTAATAATTTTTAAAATACTAGAATTAAATATATATAAAATACTATAATTTTTAAAACATCATTCTGGTCAGTCCTTTAGATTTAATAATATATGTTAAGTTAAAACGTAATTAAATTATGGATTGGGTTAAGAAGCTCTCACGAGAGTGAAAGCCGTTGTTAATTGGCGCTCAACTTAACACATTTAAGTAAACTTTTCAGACATTATTTGTTGTGCATCTATTGCGATTGTGTAACTATAGTCTATGCAAGGAATATATGAAGTATGTCCAGTAACTCTACACTTAAACTGCTCTGGCCATGGCATGTTTCTTTCAGGTAGCCCTTCCCTGTCTTAAGACCTAAGATATTTGAGACACGATCTCATCTCTAACGACAGAACATTACGGCTGTCAGAGGCTCCTTTTGTTTCTCTTACTGCTTTAGTCTTACGAACATTCTACAATGGACTTTGCATCTTTTTCGGATTGCTCTTAACAAGACTGACCCTATTTTGGGTTAAATGATGTGTTTGTAACGGTGATGAATTACAAATACATTTTTTCATTTTCTAAATTGAAGCAATAGGCATTTAAAACAGTGGTTTATAGCAATGAGTTCAAATATATTTGTGCCACCATCACCCTTAAAGGGAATATTCGGAATATATAAAAAGTAAAACCTCGTGAACCTACAAGGAGTTCAGATAAATTTCTTGCGTGATTTTCTGCAGAGATTCGTCTTGCATCTCCTTAAAGAGTGCGTCCATATTTTTCGCTAAAAAGAATGTTACCAACAGAGTCCACGACATTTCTCATCGATAAGCAAGGATGGTAGCTTGGTCATGCTCCATATGAAAGGGAATGAGAAACATCAAGATTTTAAGGAAATGGTGGTTCAAGCAGGAGACGGGAATGCATTGCGTCGGAAGAAGGCTCGCAATCTTCACTTGAATTCTGTAGTGTGCTCTTTGCGAGGGTACTCTCGGCTGGTAAGCAGCCCGTCTGCAGCTCTCCGCTATGCGCTCAAAGAGAACTCCTTAGAAAGCGGTGAATCTCAACCCTCTCGTAAATCCCATCTCTAATGACTCGTGCTTTCGCAATTTGAAGCTTCTTTGGGGTCGAGAAGAACTCAAATTTTTAAAGAGTCGGTTTCCAGTAAAAGAGTATCATTAATCTCGGAGATTGGATCGAAGTAGCTCCCTCATTTCTCTCTCCATACGAGGAATGCATGTATCCACCTTCTTGAATTTTATTTACCAGCAGCTTCAGTCCTATCCACATATATTTCCCTATAGATACTAAGGATCAAGCCTCAGGTCCCGGATCTACGCTAAATTTCGGATTTGACAAATGTTAATCCAAATTCAATCAATTTTGAATTAGGCAGGTGTAAATATTTGAAAATAAATCATGCGCAAGGTATTATATCATTCTAATTGAATGTAAGCATATTGATTATTTTTTATTTTTAAAATTTAAAACCAATTATATCTAAATTTTACAATGAGCACATTCGATGCTATAAAAACGTGTACTAAAAAGTGATCATAAATCAATTAAATCTATTAGTCAAAGATTAAATTTAAGAAAAAAATATACGAAATGCGCCAGCATCCCTTACTTTGAAGAAGTATATTCGATTCGTTATAGCAGTCTTTATTTCAGTCCTCTCTATACTTGGGGTGGTAGCAGGTGGAAAAGTAAACAGGTTTCGGAATTGAAGAGATCCAAAATGAATAGTTGTAATTCATGAAGTTTATTTTTTTCATTGCAGCAGAAAAATGTCCTTATGAAGCAAATAATCGAGAATCCTAATTCCTTTTGTGCTTTTTGTATAACGTAGGCAAAAAATTATTTCACAGAAATAAATCTTATAAAATAGAAAAATCTTTCAATTTTAGACGATTAATGGCTATTATCAGCATACGTATTATTCGCCCTACCCACGGGTCATTAAATTAGTTCGTGGCTTTAAACACTTTTCATTCTAATACCTATGTCGTTTTTTTGATCGAGATCACTTCAATATGCTTTTACAGTAAGTACCCGTTACATTCTTCACAGAGAATATATCACTCGAGAAAGACATTCCTAGTTTCCATTTTGCTATTTCTCTCAATAGCATTTCGCTATTATGGTCACTGGCAACGGTATGGTTCATTATGATTTTTTTTTAGAATTGCGGTGTCATCATGATGGATCCATTGAGCGACACCAGGGTAGCGTAGCTTCATGAAATTGATACTTCACTCCGTTGAGTTCCTCGACGATGTGAGAGATGAATATTGCCGTCTATATTCATTCTCTCTTTTTCCTCGACGAAATATGTGCCGTGTAAAAATCTCTCTCCCCCTCCAACAGACGATGAGTAGGTATTGGATAAAAGCCGTCTTGAGGCTGATATCGAGCCTTAAACCCGTATTGTGGGATGAATGCACTTTTGGCTAGAAGATGATGGCATTCACGTAGAGGACATATGATCGCGTGTAAATTTTTATCTGTCCAAGGGATATTTGAATGCATTACCCAAGTAGAATATTTTTATCGATCCATGACAATGTCTAAATCTTGATCGTTACAGAAAGTTATTTTTTCGTTAGAATTTAAGGTATGATTAAGATTTAATATATCACTTACCTCTGAATTTACCAAAGGAAATTTTATTGCATTTACATCTTATCTACATGTATCATAAAGGGGATTTTGAAGTCGTCATGAATTAACAAAAGGATTATACTTCGATAATGCATTCAAATATCCCTTGGACAGGCAAAATTTTGCACATGATCATAAGTTCTCTACGTAAATACCATCATCTTCTAACAAGAAGCGCATTCAATCAACGATATCGATTTCTTTCAACCCATTTCCACCAAATATAATACACTTGCTCAGAGAGAGGAGTACAAATCGGAATTTCAATATGGACAGTGTGTTAATAAGGTGGAAGGATTTCTCCATTGCTTTTCGGCTTAGCTGCGTTGCTAAGTTGAGATCTGATGACGTCTCATGGCCTATGCTGATCACATCTTCAGATCAGGTCTGAGTATCGATGGATGAAATTGGCCCGCTATGTATACTTACCATCCTCAGGGTAGCCTACAGGTGGTTCGATCAATTAGCATCGAGGACCTCGATTTTTGGCGTTCTGTTTTGCGAATAAGACTTTTCCAGGTAGTATTTAATGTGTGTCCATCATCTCAAAAAAAGAGGGATAATTTTAATTGAACCCATTTCAATTGGGGAAAAAGAAATTATTAAATAATAATAATAATGCATCTAAGTTCAACGCAACAAATAACATACAACTCTGCCAACGGTACACATACGCCAATTTCAAATTGCTTTTGTCAAGTAGCTGGTTCGGTTGAGTTTTTTGCTCACCGGTACAGCCTTAATGTTCGCGGTGATTATGTGACACTATTCAAATTTTTCTGTTGATTTTTCGATTTCAACAGCCTCACGACTAATACGAGGAAAATAAAATCGTTCTTTGGCCAGGGCCTTTGATTCGTGAATCATGATCTTATGTCTGGGATTATTGAACGCATGTTCTGCGTTACTCTGTGTCTCTATGTGTCTGTTAGATCAGTCGTACGGAGATAGTTCTTTTAGTTTGCCCGACGTATTTTTGTCCGCAGCTGCATGGGATCTCATACACTCCTTCATGTTCTAAATCAGGTATTGCGTCTTTGCATTTAGGAAAAAGTTGGCCTATCTTCTTCATAGCACAGTATCCCGGTGTATCCCAGTATGTCGGGTCTCTTGAGAATTCTACCGATCTTTTCTGTGGTGCCGGCGATGAGAGGTAGAATTGCGAATCCTCTTGGTTTTGTAATTCAATCCAGCGCTGTGAATGCCTCAAGCAGAAAAAAAGATGCAAGTATAATAAAAGTAAAAATAGAAAGGCGTTGAAGATATGATTTCAATTTTTTTTCATCCCAAACTATGCTTTCCCAGACGATTTAATCTGTTTTTATGTAGGTAGAAAATAGGTAATATTAGATTTTGACAACGATACAGCCCAATGTAGCCTTTTATCTACGGGTCATTCTAAAAAGAGTGTTACATAAATGCATCACCAAAACGTTTTAGAGGAAAATTTTAGATAACCATACGAGCATGTTAATTTAGGTCTTCATTTGTTTCATTGTTACTGCCAAGAAACGTCTTGTTGCGGAATTTGTGAAATAGATCTCACATCATGATTGCCATAGTCGATTTAGAATGTGTAAGTAAAAGACAGTGATAAATTAAGAAAAACAAAGAACATTATTAATATTATCGTAGTAAGTAATATCGCACTGAGCTTTAAATTATTGAGGATAAAATGGTTTTAGATAAGTTATTTCAATGACAGTTCTTTCTTTCAATATATCTGATTTCAGTGTAATGAAATTGATCAAAAACCAGTACCTAGATTAAGAGATACTTGTCACCCTGGTTACGCCTGTTTTGTTAAGCATTTCAAATTAACATCGTTGCGATATTGTTGAGACTTGTCTATGTCTTTTAAATAAATCCATGGGAATCATCAGTCAAATTCATTTATTCATGAATCTGATATTTTTACCTACGGAACAAGGATGAATACGTGGGGAGAAGAGGGAAAGTGTATTTGGCGTGTCGGGATATATACGGGTGACGCGTCCCATCTCCTTCGCTGTCAATTCCTTCCCCTCTTGACGTTCACCCTTCCCACTCCCCCTTATTATCAAGACGTCCCTCCCCACCCCTTTATGCCTCGAAAGACGATTCGGAGACTGGATATATCGCCTCGTTATGATTGTGCTCGGGAGCCGGCGAGGCACTCGACAAGAGTCTCATCGCGATGCCTATTGAAAGGGAGCGAAGACTGCACGAGGAAGGGGGTGGTTTGGGTGGGAGGAGAGCAATGCGGGGGTGAGTAGGAGAGGAGGATTGGTGATTGGCGGAGGGTGTTTGAGGGCAAGAGCTGTGTCGCTGAAAAGTGAAATGTCGTAAGGACGAGAGAGAATTCGTTCTGACAAAGTGATTCAATTCATTGTTCATCCCTGGTCTCATCTCTAAAGTGACTACTCTTGACATATTTTACTACATTTTTATTCTCATTAATACTGAATCATTAACACTTTGAATCCCGTGGTATTTTCATGTTCAATTGCGAGCAACCCATGGCTTCTGTTTTTTTTATAAAATCATTTCCTTATCAGAAAGAGTACATTTAGGAGCCGCTAAATGACAGCACCTTCCACACTAGAAGATCAGATAGCTAAATGAAGAAGCTAAATGGCCGGAGACAGAAGAAACACTCGCAATATTTTTCCACGGAATCAAATACCTGTACTTAAGAACAATTGTGAGATCGTACAGCATGGGAAGTGGAAATATTGATGATTTCCGTCAGTGGACTAGCCAGGAATATCGTTCGGGAAGGGGGTCCAAAACCAGGGGTAAAAGTTTTTTAAAAATGTGGTACTAAAAAAAGGGTTTCAAACTAATCTCCACACTTTTCATAATACAAAAAAATTGTCAAAGAAATCTTTTGTAAATTCATGATTTTTCAATGTTTTTTTTATGAAGGAAAGGTAATTTTGTTCTTATATTTCGGGTGGGGGGTGTCCGGACCCCTCGGACAGCCCCCTAGCTCCGTCACTGATTTCCGTAGATTGATTGAAGTAGGTGTAGTGCTGCTATCATGGAGGATTATGGAAGAGAGGCGGTGATTCCCTCGCGTTCAAGTGATTCAATTTATTTTCATTGCTTAATTCGAACAGGTCATCTCTCAAGGGACTTAAGAGCACGTAGGTATTTATAATTATTATTTAAATTTTCATGGAGTACTGATTAAACGTTCTGGAAGCCTCCCCTTCCTTCATTTTCTTGTCTTTTCAATTCTCAATAAGGCCTGCCTAAAAAAAAACATGAACGTAATTATATTTAGGCAGCCCGAGGTCTACTCGGGCTCGGGTCAGTGGGAGAAAATGAACAGCCCGAGATATAGTCGGGCTTGGGATTTAAAGTGTTAAAAGTAACTTTTCGTAATAATTATAATTGACTTTCTTTCCAGCAAGAGCCTGAATAATACAATACGATTGTCTGCGTTAATATCAATGGAAAATATTTTGTTTTTTTGCGGATGTTTTTTGAAGCTCACGCATTAATACCATTTTAGCTCATTTATGAAAATTAAACGTTCATGGGATAAATTCACTCATATATTAGGTGCTGGTAATAAACCAATCTTTTTATGAAAAAAATATTTATGATTTCTTTATCTTCGGTTTTCAATACGTATCTTTTTCTCATTCAATAAGTGAATTAAAAACTATCTTCATTAATAATTTTTTTGAGGCATTTCGTTTGCCTACTGTAAAAATCGCAATATTTCTGAACTTTGACGAAAAAAACTAATTGTAAAATGAAGCTATAGAAATTGTGTACCTTTTCTAATCATTGAATGTCTCTTTTGGCAGAGTGATTCAGTTACTAGCTCATTGATTTGTAGAAACGCACAGAGCTAT
This sequence comes from Ischnura elegans, assembly GCF_921293095.1. Classification (NCBI taxonomy): domain Eukaryota; kingdom Metazoa; phylum Arthropoda; class Insecta; order Odonata; family Coenagrionidae; genus Ischnura; species Ischnura elegans. The sequence continues at coordinate 50,197,912 of NC_060252.1, read as the reverse complement.
TCTCAACAATGACGCAATAATGGCTGGTAGTTAAGCGTTCGCTCTATTTTCTAATAATTCATGTTTTAACTAGAGTGGCTCAATGTTATTCTCTATTTTATTTCTCTTCATTTTGCTCATTAATGTATAAAAACGAGAGATAGAATATTTTTGGGGTCTTTTTACTAATTAGGCGGTAGTTATCAAGTGAAAGACACTTAGCAAAGGAGCTTTTCGCTGGTCGAGTATATAGTTCAACCAATGCTCTCATTGATCTATTGTTCCATTTAAAATATTTGGGACTAGTTATTTTGTTCATTTGGCTCTTGAAGTTATCCCATATTTTAATGAAAAACATGAACATAATTACTTTATCCCCATTTTTCGTGAGATTTTTTGTCATTACATCACGAATCACACTAATATAATGGTGAAGGATAATTTATCGAGACTTTCAAATAAATGAGCATGTCCTCTGCAAAATTTAAATCTCCTGGAATTTGAATTTAAACTAGAAATTGTTTGAGAGAAATATTTGGTCGGTTTTAGAATAGGGATTGTGAGAAAGAACTGAATGGGTGTTTGGACCTTAGGGTTGGGGTGAGTGGAGGTCGATGATGGATCTATGAGTGGAGGACTGGGCTAGGGGCCTTCGGTGGGGTCGGGGGTTCGGGGGCTCAGAGACAGAGACAAGGGCAGTGTTCGGCGTGACATCAACCGAGAAGTATTTATTCTGTGATGTGAACCATTTCTATTTGTAAATACAGTCCACTAAGTATCTTTACGCGTTTTTCATTTCTATAAAGTTACCACCCTTGGACAAGTCGGCTTGGAGACGCGTACTAAGTATCGAACAATGGGTAGTGGAGAAATTGGTGATTTTCTTAGATTTATTTAAATGGGAGGAATGCTGCTATCATGGAGAATGTGGGAAGTGTGGCGCGAATTCCCACGCGTTGAAGAGGTTCAATTAATTATCATCGCTGAATTCGCACTGATCTACGTTCAAGGGATTCAACGTAGTGAACGTGGGTTCCTCTTCAATTCACAGTAAGGCCTACTCCCTTTTATTCTACCTAATAATCCCATTCTCCTCCTTCCTCTCCCTTGTTTACCTAACATTCTACTCTCCAACACTGTTTCCTACATCCCTCCCTGCGAAGTACTCGCTCTATCCATACCTTCTTTCTTCTCCGTATCTCATCTAGAAGCTGCCCCTCCTCTTCCACCATGTCCAGCACTTCGTCGTTCTTCCTCTTCTCCATCCACTTCATATTCTCCATCATTCACCATACCCAGATCTCGACCGCTTCCAGTCTTCCCTAGTCCACCATTCTAAAAGGGTGTGGGTAGTTACGGAGTAAGATTAATTGAATAGCTGGTAACATTTCCATTTTATGTCATCTGTACTTATAATTTACTAATCTTTTTTCTGAAAGTAATAGCTAACTTCTCATTTCAAATACCTCAAAATGTTTTAGCCCAAAATCGCGTCGTGTGATTGAGCAAAGTTGTTTGCTATGATTGAACTATTCCTTCACTAGAATATTGTAAAATTCTGTTATTAAATGCTAAATGAAACGTATTGTATTAGCATTAAAAAAAACATTATTAATATATTTTTGCGAATTAACATCTTAAGATATTATTAAAAATAGAGAAGTGACTGTAACTAATTACAATTGGAACGTTTAATTATTTGCATTTATAGATTGTGGATTTTAAGAAGTATCTAGCTGTGACGCAACGCAGTAACTTTTATTGGTATTTTATCCATCTATATCCATAGTATTAAAGCCTTACCATTGGAAATGAGCTAGACACTTAGCTTGTAGCAGATTGTTCAAGAAATATCTTTTAAACGCAAAAGTTTTTATAAACTTTCTAGTATAATAGGTTCATCTTCCTAAAACATGCTGCAATTTCAGAATCTTTAATCCCACAGATCAATGAACAGAGAGGTTTACTTCCAAGATACAAGAAAATGCACCATTCGAATGCATCTAAATAACATAAATAATGGTTGTGGTTGTATTAGTAGAGATTTTTAATATTTCCTGTCATTTTATAGCCTACCAAAAACCACAATTCTACAATAGATTATGAAATAATTACTCTATAACGTATTCGTCTCCATATCCACTGTTAAATGGAAATAAATTTTAATGAATACAATTCGAATGATACCTACACCGAAGGTAGAATATGTATACGGTCTTTTGAGCTAACATGCAAAAGTCTTCAAATCGAACCACTTCAAGCTCCCTGTCATATTCGACTGGAGTTAAAAGTAATTAGAAAACCTTGCCAATTGTAGTCCATATAATTTTTTATAAATACTTCCAAGAAGATTGTATTCGTATTTTTAGAAATTTTTAATATTCCATAACTAATTTCACTGGCATTTTTTAGCCTACTAAAAACCATTCAGCTGTACAGTAGGGCGGATCGGAAAAATCGATTTTTTTCAAATCCATCTGGCCCAATGAAAAAAGTTGTGGGACCGATCAAAAATAAGGCCTGAAAATTTTGAGACCTCTAGATGAACCCCTGACCCTCGCTCAAATGCAATTTAGGGGGGAAAGGTCGAAATTCGAAAAATATAGTATTTTATGGTCATTTCCTATAGATTTTGCCGAGTTTTGTCCTTTACGCTTCCGCGACGCTGCGTGGGCGTTGGAATATTTTCTTCGCGGACGCGGACTCAAATTAGGCATTTTGTGGCTAAACGGTGGCAGATACGTCAAAATGCATGAAATTTTTGTCTTAAAGGACAGTAACTCGGCAAAATCTATAGTAAATGACCATAAAATACTATATTTTTCGAATTTCGACCTTCCCCCCCTAAATTCCATTTGAGCGAGGGTCAGGGGCTCACCTAGAGGTCTCAAATTTTTCAGGCCTTATTTTTGATCGGTCCCACAACTTTTTTTCATTGGGCCAGATGGATTTGAAAAAAATCGATTTTTCCGACCCGCCCTACTGTACAGTGCTATGAAATGCTTTTCCTCCATTTTATCCGGATCCATATTCACAGTTGGCTGTAAGTATTCGCGAAAAAATGCTTGAAGCGTACCCATTATGGTTAAATCAGTTACGGATCACTCAGAAAGCAGACGGAGATGTTGAAGAGTGATAGGAACGAACGGTTGATATTGTTTCGCGTGATTGACGGCTTAGAATGGTGGGTAAATTGGTCTTCGGCGGGAGGAGTGAAGTATCGGCAAATTACCTTCGAGATGATTTGCGACGTCTTGGTGGGCGGGGAAAGGGGTGCTTTTGAAGGAAGGAAGTGGGTGCGATGCGGGGAAGATTATCCGAGCCTCGAGGGCTTATCTCAAGGTTTATCCCCATCCACTGAAGATGAGTGCGAGACCGCGTCATGGCTTCTTTGTCATCACTTCTAGTATACTCTTTTGCCTCGGCGCGGTGCCTTGATATTCACAGATCTCCGATATTTGAAAGCACAAGATTCATGGAGGCCCGCGAGCAAATCCCGGTGATGGCAGTTTTTTTCGGATGTTGCTCGATACTCGTTTGTATAAATTTGTGCACATTTCATGGCAGATTACTAAAAAGTAGTATAATATGAAATACTATGAATATTATAAGATCCACTCGTTTCGGTGACGGTGGGGTAAAGTTCTAGCCTGCCAAACCGTAGGTCGTGGGTTTGAATCCCGCTTGGGTGGGTAGTTCCAATCAAGGGCGAGGACGTTTGTGTTAATATTCAAATCCCTCTTTTAATGGCTGTTATGTGCTGCGTACGAGGAAGTAGGAAATAAATAAACATAAATGTTATTCAAACGACCCGGATTTCAAGATAATACTTCTTCGACAGGTATCATTTACGTGATGCATCTGTACCATGAAGTCATGCTAGATTATCTAAAATAATTTAAGTAGTCCTATTTGACCCATTATTTTTACAGGTTCTGTGGTCAACAAAAACTTTAAGAAGTACAAGAACTTTTCTTTCAATGCTGTTGACATTTCCGGGTTTTAAAAAATTAACCAAAATCGCATAATTTATTCACGCCCGTGTCGGATGTTTGGTATGCATTATTGTTTCTGAGAGTTTTATCTTATTCTCTCTGTAAACAATGACGAGTAAAAGCATATTAAACGTTTACTCTATAGCTTTTTATTATATTTCAGTACAAATAATTCGAAGCTTTAGGCAGTCTCAAAGGTACAGGCACCTGTAGAGTGTAGACTGCTTTCCAAAAAATATATAAATACCAATGCCGGGGTTGTTGTACAATAACTGAAACGTTCCTAATATATTTTTAACAGCTTTTAGCATAATATGAGTTACAATTCTAATGCAAAAATATGTGGGAGTAATAAAGGGAATTAAGTGCAGTGTTTATATATTTCTGTCACTAGATTTATCAAAGTAGGGCGCTGACTTCTCATTCCTGGGTCTTGGTTTAAATCTAGAGTTTTCGGTGTCCCGATCTCAGCTTGCGTGCTGTGTGTAAAGAAATAAGAAAAAACACCTACTCAGTACTCATGCGGATCGTTAACATCCGTAATAACTTTCGTTTTGCGCGCCATAATGATAAGTTAAGAAATCAGATGACGTATTAAAGTCTTCATTCTTTAGGACAACATTATTTTGTTGTGACATAATTAAAGGCAATGTAAAGGAATTCTAGAAAATTTAAAGGCATAAATGCAGATTTGTCGGTCATGTAGCTCTGTATAACCATATATTTGACGATCATGTCCGGAACTGTTTCCAAATAGAGAGGATACTTGAAAATAATTATGTTGCTATTTGAACTTGAAAATTATGAAATAATGGAATATTATCACTATTATTTCAAAATTTAGCCAATAAAAATGTGATTTTGAGGCACTAGATGTAGTGCACAACTTAAGCCTGCAAGTAGAATTTTACGACCTCTAACCCCGATAAATGGAGCAATTTCATCCTTGGATACTGAGTTAAATGAATTCTCATACTTTTGTCGACAATTGAGATGTTTCATCATAATATCTTATTGTTTGAAACTAATTTAGAGTCTATTGACGATATTTGGAATGTTTTTTTTACTTTGTCGTTTTAAATAGACTGATGTTAAAAAGTTGAAAACAAGGGCACTGAGATGAAACTAATGGGATGGCTACTTTCACGTATCACGGCAGATCCCGTAAAAGTGTCGACAAGCACGAAATAAACCTTCCTTGAATGATAAATACAGGGCCTTTTCCGTCTCGAGTGTGACCAATTTTCAACCGTTGAAGTGGTAGGTGGGTATATTTATCGTTTGGGAGGTATTCGCTCTAGTCCGGGTCCATTCGGAAAATTATTTCCTTTCCAGCAAATTATCGGCAGTGGCAACAGAAAGGAGTTAGGGGCCAACACCCAAAGCGATGTCTCAGCAGCCCTGTAATTAACCCTCATTCATCTCCTATCCAACCTCGCTACCCTCTAACCACCCAGCTTCTATTCCAGTTCATTCAGGCGGAATTAAGGGTGTAAAAGAAGACAGCCCGAGTATCTTCTACGTTGGCCATTTAGTTTCACTTATTTGTATTAGCCCATCCCTGGTCGATTCCAGCTGTTTAGTTCATTTTTAGACCATTTGGTGGGATCTTTAAAGGATATAATGCGAGAGATTTTTTAAATATCACAACATTATAAAATCGTTTCAGGCTTGACATGTTGGAAATGTGATACATCTATTATATAATGTAAACAACAAAAGGTAATTTAAACATTTTGATTTATAACTCCACTATCGACCTTGGTTTTGATAGTCTTTTTCATTTTTTAAGGAAGATATTTTCTCCTTGAAAAAGACATAATATGCTGAACCATGGTTGGTAGTGAAGCTATATGTGAAAGACAAGGAAATTACCATTTGTTGTTCATATTTTATCATATATCGTAACATTTTTAAGTCGCATTCTTTACCAAGAATTTTAATTTATGGGCTGATTATTTCTCGATAAAAAGTTATCTTTCGAAAATTTATTTGTGTATTTTTCATGTTTATTACGATCATAATTTCAATAATCTTAAATTTGTTATGCACACAACATCCGGTGATTAAGTGTGGGCATACCCGTGCATCGAAAAATGTAAACGACATCAACGGCAGTATTGACGTGATACTTTACGTTCTTGCATCAAACTCTTCCTGTGATCAATAACTAACTTTATGAGTCCTCAATTGCACATTTTCATGCCAAGCATTGAGATTCTTAGCACTTTTTCTTCGTGTTTGCTTTCGTCTTTGGAATGTTCTCTTTCTATTATAATAACATAAATAGTCTCAATGCCATTCAAGGAATTGTTGACTCATTTTATGAATGGTTATTGGTAGGTTATAAAATTCCAGTATACAAGCCTCTACTTACATTATTACAATCTCTTTCGTAGTATTTATAAAAAATAACAAGGGCAACAATTAGAAAGATTTTCCAATGGATGCCAACTGCAGTTGAATATAATGTGGAGCTTCAAATAACAGTTTCGGTTTGGTAACCTTTGTTTATTAGCTCAAAAGACCGTTTACGTACCCTAATGACGTTGTATTGTATCAAAATTAGCCATGACTTGAAGGGATGCGCGCTGATTTCCTAAATTTCGAATGTTATTTACTGCCTAATGTAACCATTGAAGTGAAAAGAGTTTCTTCCTTTTTTAAGCAGTACACATAATCATCTGGTGGATTCTGTCCCCACCTGGTTATGACATATATTATATCTACTTGCGCTTTTTTTAAATTTAATTAGAAAAAATTTTCTCACTTTGCTCAATACTCATTTTTGTATTCCTTCGCCTTTTTTTCCTACGTTTTCCATTAAGTTCGAACGTCAAATAAACGATACGATACTTTTATGAATAATAAAGTTTCAATGATGTTTATATTAAGTGTTGATTTACAGTGCTTAAATAGGACGGTGCACATTTGTTTTTACTTTGCTACATTAGTATCAAACACCGATCGATCTGGTTAAGTGCGAGAAGTCATTCTCTCAATTACTGGGACAAATCGCGAGAATTGAGGGATTCAGCAAGAGTATGATGCCGCAGGAATATCCATTCAGAGTGGGAGACGGTGGTACGGAATGCATGTGTCAGTTTACATGTTATGTTCTCATGGGAGCGCAATGCATTCCGACGCAGATCATATCAACTGGAGGACATTGACTCCACCTACGTTTCACTTAAACCTCACCAAAACGCGTAGTTCTGTGAATACAACTTTTGAAAATTACGGTTTTGTCACCATCAGCACTGATCATCAGTGTAAGGATGGGTTGGACGCAACTCTACTCTTAATTCTCCGATCAGGTAATCTATTCACACTATCGTATTTCTTCTCTTTCACATCATTCTTTATCTGCTCCATGTATTTAATTCCTTTAATTCATTTATTTTTCCCTACTTGATATCTCCTTGTCCCTCGACTAATGCCTTTATTTACCTTTATATAATTAATTATTCACTTTATAATCCCATTAAATCTTTCCTTACGTTTAAAAATGCTTTTTATAAACTGATAACTTTAATTTTTAGTACTTTTGTGTAATTTTATTATAAAATTTTTATTTAAAATAACACATGCATTTGTGCGTGCACATTTATTTTTATTGGTCATATTTATTTTAAATAAAATGTTACACATATAGCATGACTGCCAATTTAAAGTGAGCTTATGAAAAATAAAATTTGAAAAAATAAGATAAGCTAAAAAATAATTAAAATTAAACAAATAACAATAAATTTATTATTTTATAATTTAAAAATTAAACAAATAAAAACCAAACCAAATCCACAATTACATTGCGGATTATTGGACTCAACTGCTTTACATTTCATCTCATGAATTCCCGCGAGTTGTCAATTAAAATATACGCTCATAAATGGGTTAAGGTTTCAATCTACAAAGCCCCGGCTCAAATCTCAAAAATTAAGGTACATGAGAAGAGTAAGAAAGGAAAGGCAGAACAGAGGCATCTGGAGAGGATTCGGTAGTAATAGAGTGAGGTATGCATCTCGATACGTTAGGGGCGGTGGGGTAGAGATGTCTCGGCAAGAGACACGAGAACAAGGATCTTTGCTTTTTATCCGTGAGACGAGGATGGGGATGACGAGGTGTTGGGATAAAATGGGGTTTGAAGAGGAACGAAACGTCAGAGCGAGGAGGTGGGAACTACCAGCGGGAGGTTGTGGAGTCAGCAAGGATGTGAAAGATATGACGCGAGGAAAAGTGAACTCTCGCAAGGAATATAATGTGTGAGAAGGATGAAAAAGAAACGAATGTGTGAAATAAATATGCTCCGTTGGGGATTGACTGGAGAAGAGAGGTACAGTGGCGTAACTATGGGGGGGGGGTTAGGGAATAGATCCGCCCCCAAAGCCTCAGATAGCTAAAAACATTATTTAAAACTATTGTCTAATTTTGATATTAAAGCTAGATTCTATGTGCCAAAATAATGTAAAATTTATTTCCAGTTATTTTTCAAATATTTTTTCAGGAAACCCTGTTGCCCCTCATTAAACTTTATATACTCAATTATTCACTTTATAATTCCATTAAATATTTCCCGACATTTAGAATTGTTTTTATCACCCGGTAACATTCATTTGAAGTACTTTTCTGTAATTAGAATATAAAATTTTGATTTGAAAAACTCGTGCATTTGTGCGTGCACATTTATTTTTATTTATCATTTTCATTTTAATGAAATGCTACACATAGCAAGATCTTCCCCAAAGCATCTTCCTAGTTACGCCACTAGAAAGGGGGGTGCAGTGCTTGGCAGTATTTCAAATACAAGTAATTTAACCCTTAACAGTATGAATTTCTAAATACGTGCCAAATATAGTTTTTTTCCTTATAAATTCGTGTGCATCGTAAGGGAACCACCACGAATACGTTCGCTCTATTTACAAATGTGTATGCAGCCATGTACCATCTTGTCAGGTGACCCTTAAGCCATTTAGTATCACGCATAATACATGCACATTTTTCCGTGTAACACTAATACGTGCGCATCAATAAGTACAATAAATTCTCATGTTATAATTTGATACTTGGTTAACAATAAAATATTTTTTCTTCCATTCTTTTTTGAATTAATTCACCGATATCACTTTTTTTTAAACCCCGCATAAAAAACTTTTTACTCTTTTTCATGCGGGAAGCTGACCTTCTACACAATGAGAAGCTGATCACTTTTGGCACCTACTGACTGCTTCGAGAACCACATAGTATAACAACAGGGTGTGTAATATCTGATACACAATATGTCAGAGAGGAAAAATTGTGGCCTTCAGAATTAACCGGCACTGCGTGTGCCGATTCACAATTGTCACTTCTTTCAAGATCTCTTAGTTTAGGAACAAATATATTTTGTATTTTAAAAATTATTTAAAACACTACTTTGTAGTTTCTCTTTCAAATACTCTGGTATGATAATTTGTATTTTGCATTTCAAATAAATTTGGAGCGGTATTTTGTCTTTCGAATACTCCTCGTCCTGTATAATACCCAGTCCTGGGTGGGTGGTATGAGATTCCCATCTCTTCACACACAAGCGAGCGACAAGAGAGGGCTTCGCAGTCATTCGCGGGAAGCCTTTAGTCGACAGCCGGAGCATGGCAGACACCCGAATAAAAAAGTGGAGACGAAATCATCAACCGCAGCGGAGGAGGCGGAAAAAAATATATAATTCACCGAAGACAGCGACTCCCCCAATGTCTCACCCACTCAATCCGGCCAAACGCCCACATCACATGCATTTCTCACCCTAACCCCTTATTTTCCGCATCCCTTCCCTCCCTCGCACATCCTCGCAGGGTCCTTACCAACCCCTTAATATAAGCGATCTCAGGGGGGTAGAAATTGAAACGAGTTCTCTCTCGTTATCCCGTCCCGCACACTGAAAACCACCAATTTGACTATTACTCTCTGTCTTGAATATTATGCACTGCCCAATCGAATACTTACAAATAACAGGTCATATAATAACGGCAGTATTCTTACTGTACGACCGTAATTTTAATAAATAATAAGTAAATTTAATATCCTATGACCTAGGTTTACTCTTTCTTGTGGCATGTCATCTGGTGATATTTTTGCAAAATTTCATTTAATTCGTTGTCGCAGGGGTTGACTTCATGGAATCGACTTAGCATAATAACGTTTTTTTAAATTGCAGTTCCACATAAATTTTATACTGTACGACCTAGTTTTCAACGTGGGACATCATCATCAAATGCTGTTTGGGTTAGAATAGTTTTATAGATATGCACTTGGGAAGGAGGGGTGCAATTTGACAAAAAGTTTTAAGAATCCAGAGCCGTGGCTTCCCGATTGACTGAGTCTGATACATTTAAGGAAAATATGTTTTCATTAGCATTACGATCAACGACCAGAGTGACTTTTCCATCTGGTGATTACGCGACATGTCGAAACCTAGGTCTTATGGTATTTAATGTAAGTGGAACTGCAAAGTGTTTTATATCATCATGCAAAATTTCAGTTCATTTCCTTTCACCCTATGACTGCATCCCTCGATTACTAAGTCTCCACCCTCCCAACCGCTTCCATTTCATTCAGTAACCCTTCTTCAGCGCTTTCCGACCCTTTCTCACCCGCAGTCGAGAGAATAATGCAATGAAGTGAGACTTGTGAGGGAGACTTGTTTTTCGGTAAAGTTCTGGACGTGTTAAAAGTGTAAAGAGATCGAGAAGAGGGGGGTGGAAATCCGTCGGTGGGAATTTGAAAGGCGCGTCTCAGATGTCAGAGATCTTTGAAGGGTTGCAAATACCCATTGATCAGGGCGTTAATCACCTTCACTCAATTAGCATTCAGACTGCCGACGACTCTTCAATCTGAGTTAGTCAAAGGTGCGTCAAGGGAAAGGGGAGCAGACTCCTCTAATCGAGTAAACTCTTGGAAAAACTATAATTTCACTCCTGAATTGGAGAAAAACGATATTTGAATCTCACAATCGCATTTGCAATTGAAATAAAGCTTGAAATTAATTGACATGAATGGTGATGTAGATCGCGAAGAAAATTATGGGAAAATAGGCCCCATAGTATAGCGTATTGATTAGAGGTGACTAGTGCTATGCAAATCATAGGGCGGGTATTTATGATTTCCCAGGCTTTTGCAATAAGCAGTATATTTTAAGGTTAATGTGATACATGCACTTAAGATTAATTCAAGTAGACTATGCGGTCCAAAAGTATTTTGTTATATCGTGAAAGGATACAAATCGTGCCTTCTACAAATTTACTAATTTCACATAGCCCGTATCGCTTTACTACTCTCCCTTGTCATGGTTGACATTCTGGGAGTTAATTCATCACTGTTAACCAGATTGGTGATTGTGACCGACCTACATTATTGTTCGCCATAGTGCCAGATGTACCCAGGTGACAGTGTATTCATGAATTTATTGTATTTCCCCGAGTAAGTGCCCGGAAGATTGAGCCTATGCCATATATACTGGCGTGCTTTACATGACTCATCTTCTTAGAAATTAACTGCATTTGGCAAGCAGAAGAGAAGAAAAGACTTTATCTAGTTTATAAGATATTTACAAATAGAATAGAAGACAAATTCATCAGAAAGTAAAACGTCAAATTTAGATCGAATAATGAGTTATTAGTTAAATGAAGAGACTTACAGCTGTTCTATATTTCGACAGTGTTATCAGTCTCACTTTAAGAAATAATTGAAACCGTCGATCAAGGGATTTACACCGTCAGTTTCGGCGGTGTAAATCTCTTGCCTACCCAGCTGAAGGACGCGGGTTCGAGTTCCGCCTGAGATGGTTGCCCCTTTCCAGGGCATTGGTGATTTTGAAAGTACTAAATTATTGTTCGTTCAATTCCCCAGTTATACAGGCCTAAAATGGTATGTTTTTTGAGGTGAAGTACAAAGGTACCTTTAAAAAATTAATAAAAAATGCATGAAGCACACAAGTGTAGAAGTGCGTTCCGCAAAAATAAACACTTATTATTTAGTTGCTACGAAGTATTCCACGTCAATATTCATGATAAGTGCACTTTTCCAGTCCCGTTCGTCCGTTGCGAGTAACGAGCGGTTCAAAAGCTATCCTATTTTCGTCTTCAGATGTAAGGTAAGAAGCTCGTTATAACTCGCAGAGCATTATAGATTGAGGCAGATCGAATGATCTTGAAATGACAAAGTTATTGGTAAACGAGAGCCGTTCTATCCAAGAAAGATAAGAGTAACCTTGGAAATCCTCAAGATATAAAATTTCAACAGAGACCATGGTTACACCATCAGTAACGTGTGGGAGTGAGTGCTAGCCAATCAGCGTTCAGCGGAACGATGGATAGCACTATACAAGGTGGCGAAATAACGAGCTTCTCATCTGCGACCTGAAGACAAAAACAGGATGGCTTTCAAAACTGTCGTCACTCACAGTAGACGAACGCGGCTGGAATTCGAGGGAAACTTCATAAATCGCGTATTTATTTATTTTGCTTTTCTCGGAATCCACGTATCGTCGAGGTTACCTTTATAATGATTTGGTGATGTTCCATGTCATGCGATACTATCGAAATAACGAGTGCTCTACGATTTTTCCCTCTTTTCACCCGATCCTCTCATCTTCCCGTTCTTCTTGCCTAGATTGCCTTCGTTTCTTGCTTCGATTGGCAGCGATCTTCTTAAGATAGAGGAGAGGAAAGGAAGTGATTTGTCTTGTATATATATTTTAACTTCAATTCACTATAACCTGGGGCGACCGGGGCCCTCCGTCCTGCAGGGCCAAATGACCGGAGGCCACGGACATTCTAGGTGAGTCCTGGGATCCTTCATCGCCTTCCATTTTCCCTGGGCCCTGCAAGTACGTGAACTGTAAAACGAAAGATATCCCGAGACCGCTGAAGTGGTTACGGCCCGTCTATCTTTCTTCTCGCACTCTTCGACACTCTATCATTTTAGTGATCAAGGTACATCGGGGAAAGGAGCTCCATACCTCTCTCTTTTACACGCATTTTACATACTTGCTTCATATATTATTTGAATTATCGATGGAACATTGCAATCGATTGTATTACCACGTTTTATTATACACTACTCGCTTTCTTGTTTTTCCTCCCGGGAAAGATATTGCGACTCAAATTTCGAACACTTCCTGATAAGGTAGGGAGGTGAAATTTTCAGGATAGCTCAGAACTGGATGACAATACATTTTCTTACACTTTAACCACCATTATACGAGTTCCTCGGTAATATTCAGAAATAAAAATTAAATGTGTACTTCTAAAAGTGGCCGCTTAAATCCAATGGAGGCGCTGAAATCGCAGTAGGTGCAGAGTTCCCTAGATTGCCTTCTCAATATTACTCTCTCAACGTGTAAATTAACAATTGCCGGTCAATATGCATCAGATTTGTCTCCCAGCCAAAGCAAATTTAATCTACATGCGCACCATGTTTTTCGTTTTTGATATCACAAATGTTCTTCTAAAACTCATTTTACTTTGTTATCAATCAAGAGATAAATTTTCAATAGCATAGGGGGCCGTAGGTAGTTATTTTCTTCTTTTTAACAAAACGTGATTTTTTTTAAATGTTATTTTTATACTTTAATATTTTTAACCGTCTTCCCATTGTCGGATCGGCTTGAAAGTTACACACATGCTAGCTTCTGATAACGATGAAATATACAATAATCAGGCATTTGCAATTTTTTTCGGATGTGCTCTAATTAATGAACTAAATATCTATATAGAAAAATAGTTTAAAATTATCTCTTTAGATAGTTTTGCTTATAAATTTTGGCCGAAAAATTTTCAACAGCTTAATTCAATTGATTTTATGATTTAACCCTTAAAAGTGGAAAATAAAAATAAAATTTATTATAAAATCGCTTTTACCATGAAAGCACTAAGTGAAAAATTAGCTTTTTATCACTCATTGTCAGATAATAAAGCTTGGTGATGATCAATGTAGATATGAATATTAGATGTCAATCATTACTTATATGCAAGGCTCTTCTACACTTATTTCTTATAATCATTAACAGCACACACGCTATCCTCCGAGGTTAAATTTGTTTTTTTAAAGGGAACGAGAAACAGGTAAAATATTTATTTCGGCACACAAGTGACCCTGTTCAGCGAGGTGAAGGAAAAAGCACTTCCATCACAAGTTAGAAAGCCGCGTTAATAATGCCGGTGGTATGGGTGCTATTGAAAATTTTATGTTCATTTTTCAAATCTGCGTAGACCTCGAGATGTCCCCTCTATAGGAATGTAATAGATATCCGATATCATTAACGCAGCATTTATTCAGTTATACGGTAAAATATCCCATCCTTCTGTCTTCAACTTTTGTAAATCAAAAATATGGTTGAAGTATCATTTGTATTGTTGATAAAATAACCACCACCACCAGGAGTAGACCCCGGACTTACATTAGGGAAGCCTACACTCAAGCCACTGTTTTATTTGAGGTTTCCGCGGCGTTTCTTCTTATGAGTCTCGGCTTCCGGGCGTTCCTCCGCGTTGAGTTGTCCATAGGTGACGACAGTTTCTCCAGCTATCCTGCTTGCGTCTTCAGGTCAAACCTATATAAGACGGCCTTTATGCATCGCTACTTTGACCTGAAAACGCCAGCAGGATTGCTGGAGAAACTGTCGTCATCTATGGGCAATGCAACGCGGAAGAACGCCCGGAAGCCGAGACTCTTACTCTAGCCACTGAACCAACCCTAGCCCCTGCTTCTCTCTTCTTACGTTCTTCTTTTAACCTTCTAAGTAACTTTGTACTGCACTGTAGTATTGAAGGATACGACCATGATTTGAAAAAAATTACCTTTAATAAGGGAGGAGAGCAGGGATGTTTGGATGACACAACTGACGCGAATAACATTACTGGTTTTATTGAGCACAAACCGTTCAAGCTGTCTATTCATTTCAATTCGCGTACTTAATGCCATTTCTGGAATAATATCTCGACCGAAACCACTGATATTACACCCCAGACCCAAATAGTGGAAAGCCAACACTCCAGCTACCACATCAACCCGATCCCCTGCTTCTCTCTTCCAATAATCTTTATTTTTTGTTCAACCTTTAAATATGCCTAAACATTTTTGATATCGATTTATTTTTACTGAATTTATTTATGAAATTAAAATATTAAATTTAGTATGACTTTTATACTTTCAATATGGCACTATGTAATATAGGCGGGACTCGAACCCACTTGGTAGATGAGGACTAAACCCCGATGCAGCCGAGGTCTGCTCATTTCATTTCTTTTCTGTTGGTGAAACTGGTTCCATGTCGAAATAAAGATATATAACTATCTGACCCGGCGAACTTCATACTGCCTAATAATCAATGAACAGTTTAGCTACTCCATTTATAAATCATGATCGGCTATAGTCATTTGAATAATTTTTGAATTATTATAATAAAATAAGAAATATTTTCAATATAACTACAAAAACAAGTATTACACTGGCTATTTAGAAAGGACATTTTCTTTATAAAATATACAGGGGGTGGACCGGGGCACAGATACCCGGATTTTTTTCAATGAAATTTCTAATTTTTACATTTTAACTTAGGAAATTATATACAATCTTCTTCTTTATCTTCTAAGTAATTTTGTAGTGTATTGCAGTTTGAATGGATACGACCCTGATTTGAAAAAAAACAACTTTCAATAAGGGTAACTGAGTAAGAGAAGAAGCGTATGGCGGGCTAAAGCATTATTTTTTACTCTCGAGTGAACGAGTAAGTGAGGGGGGTTGGATGCTATAGGCGTGAAAGGGTGGAATGGGTTTGGCGTTTTCGGGCGAGTATTTGGAGGGAGGGGGAATAAGATTGTCAGGGAGAGGAAGGAGGATGAGGATTGAACAGCAAGAGAAGGGAACGGTGGAGTGAGGGAGGGATGACGATAATTTCGGGTTTATCTGCTATCTCTCCTCTCCCCGCGGATAAAGCTTTAATGGGATTTCTGGAGGATGAGTGCCGGGTCCTCCCTGGAGGCGAGAATGATGACGTGGGCGGGAGGAGGAGGAAGCTCTCTGTGGATAGGGCGGGGATGAGTCGAGGAAGAAAGAGAGATAAACTCCTGGAAGGCAAAGACTCCTCTCCTCTTCTTCTCTTGCCTGCATTTCAAGGCGATGTCAAGGGATGGATTAAAATGGTATGCAAATTTTTTTTATGGTTAGGTACGAAAGCATGCTGCTGCTCTCCTCCCTCTCCTTGAACTTTTTTTTTGTAATCTTCAAAGTAATTTTTATCGTGCAATGAGATACTGCATGTCGCCAAGCTAATGTGCCAAAACATACTTCCTGATATTTCATTTGTGTTTCCATTTTTGATGTTTTTTATTTTGTTTAAAGCGATTTTTTTAAAAGAAAAACGCGGTTGACGTTACCGTGCCCACGTTCTTTTTCATTCACTACGTCAGCATATGTGTAAAATTTCACAAATCAAAAATAGTTGCCAAATTCTCATTCCATCTCAATTATTTTTATAGCCTCTGGTGTTCAATACATAAGCTGTAGTTGATTCCAGGAAAAATGTAAGTTACAATGTATAAAATTTTCACCACGATCATTTTCAGCGAAAAAAACAAGTAATCGTCCTCCCCAAATTGCTCTCAATCTTTCCTTCAATTTTTGCACACTAGATATCGTTCTTATTAAAAGTTGGCTACTGAAGATGGAAAGGTCTGCTGATGATATTTCTGTTCAGTCACATGAATTTATCAAACGGGAGCCTTAGTTTAAGAAATTATGATGTTAAATTTTAAGATTATCCTGTCTACTGTATCAGCAGTTGAGGACACCGTTCATGAGATGGTTTCGGGCTTGCTGTTTCGGTCTACCTATGCGTAGATGGACTCTTGAGACGTGTGACGGTTGTGGTCCGGAACAAGCTCCTCATGACTCACTATGAAAAATATCTTCTGGCACCAAAACCTGACCTCAGAAAATAGGGTGGTTTCCTATTATTTCTATTTCCTATTATTGCCTAAATCGAAATATTATTACACCTGGTATCTGTTTTTCGCGGCTAAACGCAACGTGAAAATTTTCAAGCGCGCGAAAATGCGACGCCTTAGTAGGAATGCTGGGAAGAGTCCGTGTGACGTATTTCTGGTTCCAGCTGTCGCCGTGTGAGGTGACCTTGGGGCGAGGTTTGAGCGCTGATACGACGCAGGCTGCTAGCAGGTAGCAGAGTACGCAGATAGCAGGTAGCGCTTGGCTTAAATAAGGATTATTATTACCCTATCAAACGAAGGAAACTTTCCGACCTTAAGCAATTTTAATGGGTGATTATTAAGAAATGTTTCCCTGAGCTCTGTGCCTCGTGCATGCTTTGGTAATCTCAGACCATGAAAAACTCCTATCTATTCGTATAGAAACTAGGTCCCTGTGACGTCACGTGGAGTGGCATCGCATTGGTGCCAATCTGGCCTTTCTCAAATGCGGTTAAAATTGACCATTGCCATTCGTCTAAACTGGGATTTCTATAACCAAATGATTTGTGTATTATGAATACACTAATTATGAAGGAAACCACCTTATTATCACTTCGGTCATATGCCTGACAGAGTTGAAGTAATGCCTAGAATGCTTTTGATCTAAATGTCATCCTGTAGCTTTTTTTGGATACGCCAGTAAATATTTATAACCTTCAAAATCGATATATTATTATTGCAGCTTCACAGAAATGAGTTAGTATCAGTACCCATTTCACTTTTTGATCCCTGTTTAGCGCAAATTTAAATTATTCTCTTACTTCATAACGTTTTTTTTCCTAAAATACGTTCTACTTCTGAAATTGGGGTATTTGTCACGTGAATCTTTGTATTTCAACGGGTTCTGGTTATCTAGCAATCTCCTTCGTTACTGTTCGGATCGATACTTGGAAGTTTGGGTACAAACCAATCTTTTACTATGTAATATGGAAACATCAATTTTTTTCTTCATAAGGAATGGAATAGAACAGAATATTTGTATTATGCTCTAGGTAAAACCTATAACAGCAAAAAATAGAAAATACAGGAAAAGCTCAACTCTTAATAAAAAGGCATTTTGACAATAACCTTTGTATTAGTCATGTTAAATGTTACATTACATTAGAACATAATATTATATAAGCTTCAGGTGCTTCAAAGCACATTCTGGGGTGATGTATTGGAAGAAGAAATTTTTAGCATCGAATGGGACAGAAAAATCGACAGAATTTAAGGCAGATATTGGCTCGGTGCTTCCACTGGTGGGCAAGGAATTGAAAAATTCATATATATTCAATTCGTATATTCAAATATTTAGGCAATACATTTGAACGCTTTCGTACCAGCCCCAGATTCCTTAGTTCACGCCATGCTGTCTGTTGATTTCTAACTTGCGAAATTTTTGAGCTAAAATATTGGCGTTTAGCTTCCGAAATGCGAGTCTTAAGCAAGTTCCGTGAAACTTTGTATAATTGAAAATCTGTAAGCGTTCTTGAGCGAAGGTAGGTAAGGCGTTTGAGGCGTAGGAGGCGTTTGCGTTCTTGAATTTGTTGACAAATTTCTTCATTGCACCAAGGAGCATGAGTAAGTTTGGGATAGCACGATATAGGAAGGTACCTGTGAAAATCTTTCGCCTTTTGATCTGTCAAATAAACCTTGCACGTTTTAAGAAGTGCTCATAATAGGGGTTAAGCTGCGAAACTAATTTCCAAAAAGTTGATTCTTAAAGTGTCTTCTTCTTTTTCAGCAGCATCTATCATTTCAAGTTCCTAATTTTGCAAATATCCTCGCTACTTCCAGCCTTATACTATCTGAAACTCAAAATTTAATCTACCAATTATTTTTGATTACCTTGATTTCTGCCACTTAACCTGCATTCCTCCTCACCCAGTGAATAGGAGTTGATTTATAAAATTCGTCAAAATAGTAGGCGACTCTGATTATGAGGACCTTGAATTGAATATACTCATTTATGACGTCAATTCCCTTAACAGAATATGTAGTAACCGATCACACATGCTTTATGTATTTTAGGAATATATTTTTATCCGTATCGCCACTAGGATTTAAAAAATCAATGTGTATTCTCAACTCAACTCAATAATTTTCAATCTCGATCTCGACCTGATATTCTATGATGATATTTTCTATAAAATCCATCGTAATCAACGCTAAGTGTGTACATATACTAAACATCGTTTCTGGCTTGATGCTGTGGACGGCCGATATATCCATGATGGAAGAACGCAAATTGTAATTTCCTTACTTTTTAATTCCAAAACTCAACACACAGTGTCTTTTTCAATGCCCTTGGAAAGGGCCTTGAAAGCTTGGTCGATTGTTGAGTTTTGGAATTAAATAGTTTGTAAATTACAATTTGTGTTCTTTCACCATGGGTACAAAGTGTGCAATTGATTGCTGAATGCTCTTTATAAATATATGCCCACCATAACTGCATCTCCATAATCTGCATTATTGATAAATGATCGTTACATCTACATCTACAAATTACCCTACGAGCCACCTCTAGGGTGTTTGGCAGGGGGTGATCAATCACCAGCATGCAGCATGCATTTGGACTCCCACATGCACACCACACCGTCCAAGAAACGTCCCGTATAATAACAAACTATACTACTATATGCTGTTAGAAATAGAATATAGAATAGAAATTCAGAAACATGCAGTAAGTTTTACATAGGTTAGTAGGCTACACTACAAGTCATGCAATCTATTTACGCGTTCTATTGCTGCCGTTATAATCTCTTATTGATCGTGGAAAAAATGACATTCGGAATCTGTCTGTTCTGCAATCTATCTCTCTTATTTTATTTATATGATCTGATCTTCCGTAGTACGTTGGCGTCCGCAAGATATGGTTAACTTCGTCAGAAAAGACACTGCTCTTGAATTTATCTAAAAGGTTTAGTCTATTTTTCAATCTACGGTCCGACAGAGATTCCCATCCGAGTTTATGTAAGAGGTCAGTTACACTAATACACATCAGATACTCATCATAAGAAAATTATCCTCCACCCTGTTGAGGTGGGAACATCTATTACGTCACACGTCTATTGAGGTGGCTAACGGGATAATGTAGGTCTAGATGAAGTGTTGGTAGAAAGTTGTCCATCTCTAAATCCAGCTTGTTATGCACGTGAACACAATGTAGTTTGGATTTTCTCGGGATACTCTAGATATTTGATTGAGAATGTTAACTCACCTGGTAATATGCCAACCCTCTAATTATAGTTAATTCATCTTCGACAGCAAATTGGTCATTTGTACCGACTGAGAGTCATGTATTAGGTATCAAGCGTGTTTTGGATCTCACCAGTCGTCATTTGAATCCTGATACATCTTCAGTCGATATCAAAACGGTCGACTTCCATAAAACTGCCACTTGACCAGCAAATACGAGAATTATGTAAGGGAGATGGCGTAACAGCTCTGACCTAATACCTCAACTGTACTTCATGAACGCTCGTTTCCT
The DNA here is from genome assembly GCF_921293095.1 of Ischnura elegans. Lineage (NCBI taxonomy): Eukaryota > Metazoa > Arthropoda > Insecta > Odonata > Coenagrionidae > Ischnura > Ischnura elegans. The sequence continues at coordinate 50,177,447 of NC_060252.1, read as the reverse complement.
CGTTCAAATACCGGATACAAAGCGTCGTTAGTAAACAAGTTACAGGGGTGCCAACTGAAAGAGTTTTAGATCATTATTAAATTAACTAAGTGCAGATCATTCAGCAGCGTGCCCTTACGAAGTCACCGGCAGGCAGTGTCGGATACAGGATAGGGACAAAGGGGGGGGGGACAAGTGAGGTTAAAAATTCCAGCAGTAGTGGGGTCGGAAAAAATTACCATTCTATCTAGTGTAAATTGGATACACAAGGGGAGGCTATAGCCATCCTAGCCCCGCCACCCCCCATTAATCCGCCACTGCCGGCAGGTACGGATAAAATGCGAAAACTTGGCAGAAAAATTATTTGTCTTTATCGGGAATCGACCCAGGATGTCACGAATTCGCACTGACCGTTCTACTACTTGAACTACCATGACATGTTATTCCTCTGCAATCTTTTGTTGACTTTGGTGGATAGTATATACATCTACATAACACACTGCAGCAGGCGCGCAGCTAGGAATTAAGGCTAGGGGGGTTTTAGGAGCAACTAATTCTAGGGGGTACGGAATAGGGGAGGTGCAGGTGCCCTCCCCAGATAATTTTAATGATAAATGGTTAAAAATGGTGATTTTAACGGCTTTCTGAGGGATATTTTATTCATCCTTACTCTATTCTTTTATTAATATTTATCCAATAAAGTAAAATGGATTACATTTTAAAATTTCCCTTATGTCTGTGCTGGTTTTATCCCCCAAAACCCCCCTCGCTGCGCCATTGTACTGCAGTCGCCTCTAGGTCTAGAGTGTTTGGCAGAGTGTGATCAATCACGAGCTAGCAAGAGGATTCCCTCAACACCACACGGTCATAAATATGCTACGCATACAAGCAAATTTCACTACCACATTCATGAAAAGGCAAAATCTTTGCAACGGGTGAAGGCTAGCATAGCTAATGATACCAGGTATCAGTGCAGTATTTTTGTGCACAGGGTGCCCGAGGCTAAAGCCAGAACTTTGAAATATTAGGGCATTCATCGTAGGTATTATTCACGGAAACGATTGATTGATTGTTAACGTTTGATTTCCACTTTTCTTATATTATCCAATAAAAGAAATGGTAATATTGTGGTGTAACGTGGTTCAAATATTGGCCTCAATTTTTTATTGCAAGCAAAATTGGAACATTTTTCTTACATCCACTAGAAAAGAATATGATCATTCTATATTATTCTGGTAATTTTCCCTGAGTTCTCCTCTCTAATCTCCGCTCTAACCATTGTTGGTAAGTAATCGAGTGAAGTTGATCGGACTACTTGTAAAGATTACTTTTTCATCAATTTGCACATTCAACGATTTCTTTTTACGAAATGTAATTTATACTTGTAATACACATCTGACGTTGAAAGAGGAATCGTCAATTTCGATGCAATCGTTATTCGCTCGTAATCGAGGATTGCTTTAATGATTTCACTGATTTACCTAGACCTACAGATAACTTCAAATCCCTGACTGCCATAATTTGCTTGTATAGATTCTGCCACCCGTATGCTTCAGCCAGTGACGTCATGGCAAAATGAGAAGTGCTGGAACACACTTTTCTTAACTTTTTTTAGAAGTGAAATATTACTATGTGTTTTTTATTACAAGTCATTGTTTACCTTTTATTACGTTTTTTTGTTTCGTTTACGAATGTATGTATTAGAAATTTTGAGGCAACAATTGATAAAAGTGTTATTTGACTATTATGTATGTTGTTAACCATGGTACCACTGGTTGTAGCCTTCTCATGAAGAATACAAATTATGACAACCCTTGTGTTGTTATAGCAGTTATAATTGTACGCATCGCAAGTGAAGTTGCAACTTTAGCATTTTCTGTTATTCAATACCAAAATATTTTCTGCACAATTTGACAGTGCCAGATAGATTCGACGATCTAACAAAAAGTAATTGAATTTTCGTAACCAGTGACGTCATGGCAAATTAAGCTATGCCGGGACGTATTTTCCTTAACTTTATTTTGAAATTGATATATTAATCCGTGTATTTTTAATTAGAAGTTATTATTAAAATTTTATTCTGGGTACGAATGTATTTTCTAAATATTTTTGCGGCACCAAAATTGATTAAGAGTTATTTGACTATTATGTCTTTTCTAACCAGTGCTGAAACTGCGCGCTTGTCATGGTAACCGTAATTTTACTGATTACTTTTTTAAATCAGTAATTCGTTCTCGTAATTGATTGCTTCTCTTTACGAAGTAACTGTACTTGAGCCCGTTTACTTTTTCTCAGTAATTTTACCAGCACTGTTTCTAAGCACCTTACCGAACTTAGCTTCTTATGAATCGGCCTAAGAGCAGTACTTCAACGGACCCTTTAGTGGGGCATGTGAAGATGAAGAGATATGGGGGAGAGAGAATTAAATGAAAGAGAAATATGTAAAGGGACTAGAGTGTGGTAGAAGGGGAAAGGGGTTTTGAAATGGCATAGGCAGGGGGAAGGTGCGAGAATTCGGCGTGTGCTGAGAAGAGGGGGGGGGGGGGAGTTGTAAGGGAAGTAGAGCGGTGGAGCGGGGTGCAGCCGGCATTTGTTTCGCGCCCTCCAGCCTCCCCGCGATCGAGTCGATGTCATCAATACCACACCCGTAAATCAAAAGCCGCGTTAATGATCTTCCCGCACCCTCTGAAACACGGATTCCCGCACACTTCACCAATGCTCTCGTCCCCCAACCCCATCCAACCACTCACTTTCCCATCCACCCCAACCCCCTCTATACCATCGTCAAATTTCCCCTCACAATAAACCTCGCGCCTTCCCCGCGAGGCTGAGCGACATTCAAAATCCCATTTCCTTATGAATTTTGCATAGAAAATGACCCTCGCGTATCACCTACCGCGCGATACCCCGTGTTGCACCACACTTTGAATGACACCTGGATGGAATCATGCGTAGCATAAATCGATGTATCCATGATACAAACTACAAATGGCAATTTCCACTTTTCAATATTAAACTCTACTATCGACCATGGATTCGATATTCTATGTCATTTTCAAGTTGATACAATAAGCACTCTCTCAGTATTTATATTGTAGGTACTAATATTTTTTATTGCATTATTTTCTATTGTATTTTGTGTTGCTTGCATGTGTATTGTATTTGTACATGTAATGCTAGTAGAATCATCTTTGTAATATCTTTGTTTATATATTGGTGACTAAGTCTTCAATATAGGAATATATAAATATAGGAATCTGACTTCAGTTGACCCCATGGTAGTTATATTCCAATGTCATTTTTATTAGCTAGCGTGTTGTAGCATGAAGTTCGGCTGAAATTTAGCCTTATCATAGTCACCTTTATTTATTGTGCAACAAGAACTCTCAGTATTTATATTATATTTGTGTTTTTTATTGTATTATTTTGTATTTTGTATTGCTTGCTAGTGTATTGTGTGTATTGCATTTGTATTTTTTTTCACGGATATATCGCATTCCGACCGATTCAAGCCTAAAACGATTTTATAAATCGAATCATTTTTTTGCTTGAGTTCAAATATTTGCCATGTTTTTTTTAATGCGCGTCCAATTGTGACCTATATTTTACATCTACTAGGAAGGAATAGGACCACATTTAATGTTAGACAGGCATTCTTTGCCAAACTTTTCGCGCTAATCTCCGTTCTAACTGCCTTATTGAGCATCTTATGTATTGGCATAAATGCATTTCACTTGAATTCATTATGAATTTTGCATAGAAAATGACCCTCGCGTAACATGTACCTACCGGCCGATAAAAAGTAATGCATCACACGTTGAACGGCATCTGGATGAAATATTGGATCGCATGAAGCGAATTATCCTTTTGCTTGTGCTATTGAGGATGTTCTGTCGTGACTACGGTATTCAGTAGAAATATTTAAGCAGCAATTTATGAAATAGTTTTTAATGTAGCACTGCGATTGCCCTTGATATGTTCCATTTTCAAAGCTTGAAATGGGAATATTTATTATTTTGCTGTGTCAATGTAGTTATTTTTTTATAAAACTTTTTCCAGAAGTTCAAGAATACTGAAGTAAAACTTACAATCAGCTGGGTGCATTTAAAAATTAATAGCTGAAACACATTTATTATTTATTATTTTCAACTTCCTTTATGCTACGACTCGTGTACTATCAGTCTTTGCCCAATACGTAAGTTTCATCTTGATAACCAATAAACGTTTCTGAATGTTTCATAAAAAAATATTTAGAAAGTTGTGTGACGAGCGGTAGAGCATAATAAGAAATTATTAGTTATAAGTATTATCAAGAAATTTTCATTAAAATGTTTTTTTTTATAATCATCAATCAAATTCATCTTCAATGCGAGTGAATGAGCGTTTAAACTACACGTAGATTCTTTGCTTATGGCTGAGAAGTGCACCAAGAAAGTCCATATGAAGGATTGTCGGTTATTACAAGTGTGAAGGAATAATTTGTCCTCGATTGATATCCTCGCATTTTCCATAGGAAACTGAGCTAAATACGATGAAATCATTATAAACACTATAAAGTAGATGCCAAAAAATTGCGCATATTACCATTTTACGGGGGACCCTGCGAATGGCCGCGATTTTGAATTCTAAAATGAGGCACCTGTAAACATTTTTCCATTTTTCGTGCACTCAAGTTGGACTGTAATTTAGGTGGTGAGTTACTGGTGTTCAATATACGAATTGAAAATACAAATTTTGAATATATTTGAGTTAAAAGATCATAATATCCTATTCAACCGTGTTCGATTTTATCATATTCTCCCAGCTAAAATTCCTCCCAAATACAAGACTATGACTTTAGCTTACCAAATTGTAATTGTAATCTAATGCCATTTTATTACGTAGCGGTTTGTCGCATGAAATTTGGGTGAAATTTAGTCTTATCAAAGTCACCCCTGATATAAGAAGGGAATAATGAAATGTAAAAATAACTTAGTAATTCCACATAAAACTACTTACGGCCAAGATTTCGACGTAGGCCTCATCACGTCGCGACCTTGGTCGCACAGCAACACATTTATGTGAGACTATAATTCGTTTTCATTAATTAGATATAAGAATTAAATTCATTTTATATATTATAGCATTAGCTTAAATATAAGAAAACACAAATTGAGAGAGTATTCGTATGCTCGTCAACCAGTTCACGCATCTTAATTTGAAAAGATAGTGCAAGTTACTCACTAATTACCGAGCAATACATAGTTATTGTCTCACTAATTAAATTATGTCGCACATAATCCATACAACAACATGCATCCTTATCGCCAGCTGAAAAGGGAAAACAACGGTGGTTGGGGTCCTGAGGTCCAGTTAAAATAAAGTTGATAGTAAAATGGCCGTCTCCATGAAAAAATACAGGTATGCATCAACTTTTAGGAAACAATGACATTTTAAAAACTTTATATATTTCATGTAAATAAATGTAGAATTTTAAAGTTGTTTACATTACATTATCTTCAGTCAATCCAAGATACCCGATTTATACTATAACAACGATTTATAATAAGTATAACATTTTTTTTATATTTAGCCCCCCATTTCTCCTCTTTTGACATCTTTCTAGCTCATCTCTTTAGATGGAGTGCCTTAATTTCTCTCACTCTCTTCAGTTTCACTCGTAAAATTCCCTTATAGACTTATTCATAAGTAATTTGTGCATGTGCTTGATGATAGATCATTGTGATATGGTGGAACGAGAATCCGGTTGTAAAAAAACACGCTCTATTGATTGCAATCAGTCGGCGATTTCCCATCACTGCCTTATATACTTCACGTGAGCTTCGGTGAAAAATTCCACATGCCAGAAGCATCGAATGCTTTCATCACGAATATTATAACAGAGCATCCTCAACTCGTCCTCTAAATGTGTTGTCACCAACAACGCATTTAAATGAGTTTGCAGAATTCGCCACTTGCGTCGCTGGCAGACAAAGTGATCCAAGTTTCACGGGGAAATAAGGTATAACTAGGGTTTTCCGAAATTTATATACCTGTTGAAGTGATCTATAAAATTTTTAACTTGTCAATGCTAATCCTTGCTATGGCAAATATTTTACTGCAAAATATTGGTAATAGTGGACCATATTGCACTCATCACCGCGCCGCGGACATTTTTAGAAACCGATTAAAATGAAATCGAAATGTCAATCGTAATCCGCCTTCAATGAGAAGGATTTGGGCCTCCTCTATGCAGTCCTCTTGGTTCTCATAATGCGATTTTGGCGCTATTATCACGTGGTAGCCTCTTCACGTCCAAACCTTGCATCAATTTGAAATGCAATAATGAACTCACTACGAACCTGCTGAACTTAGGAATCCACATAGTCGATACCTCCACTGCACAAATGCTCAACAATCGCCCACCGAATCAAATCCGCTCATTTAAAAACTAGTACTGGGGCTACTAGTTTCGATGGGCGATTTTTGAGCGTTTATGCATTGGAGGTATTGTAATAGTTCAATATTTTTAACGATTTTTATTATACGTTATTGTATCACTACATTTGGCTAAGACTATATTAGATATCTTTGTGCAATGATGTTACAAAATTTCGTGGATATGTAATTTTTAATAGAAATGGAATCATGACTCCTTAACAAGTAATCTGATTCAATTTCTCTAATTGGGTTCTGAGAGCTACTGTGCTGGTCCCTTATTATCCTTCAAGAATTCTCTTGTCCCTCTATCTTATGTCGGGTGGTAGATTTTACATTTTCACAGTATATTCTTGCGAAAAAAAAATTGGTCATTACGTGAATGAATTCTGTATTTCATCGTCACCAAAACGGAAATTTTTCTATAATATTTCATTGTTACTTCAGAATACGTGTCATAGTGAGATTCAAATAAGCTTACGATCGATGATCTTAAATATTTTGATAAAAAGAACATTTTTTTGTATCATGTTTGTCCATCTCCAGCTATTTCAATGTCTGCCTAAATTAAGAGTAAAACTATTATCCAATAATTTATGTTGTCCATTAATTATGGCAAATGAGGCAAATATGAGAGCTGAAATACACAAGAATATTTTTTGATTTATAATTAGCCCTTTTTCATGAAGAAGAATAGGTGGGTGTTACCAGTGGTGGATCTATGGGGGGTTTATGGGGACTATAGTACTCTTTGAATATCCATTTTACACAAGATAGAATGGTAATTTTCTTTGGACCCCCAGTACTGCTGGAATTTTAACTCCCACTTAGTCCCTTTTTTGTTTGAAAAAAACTTTATTAACTTTGTACAGCATAATGTAACATACATAAATAAAATCCTGGATCCGCCACCGGATGTTACATAAAAGGTGAGAAGTTTATAAAATTATCCTATCGTGTTGGCTGCGATAAAAATTCATCCAATGGTTATATTATTTAAGACGAGAGTTATTTATCCCTAAATTAAAATACAACCCACTATCATGGGAACTTGTGACCAGTGAAAATTTAAACTTTCCAGAGAGTGGACTGGAAAGGCGACATGGAAACAAAATTTTGCCCCAAGCTCAGAATTTCTCAATGTTATTGCACGATTATTTGCTAATGAGCACCCCCAGCTCTTAGTCAGAGATTATGTAGCTTTAGAAATGAATTCCTCATCCTCCAAATATTACGTATTTAAATGAGCCCGTGGAGAATATTTTATTATTTTCATTAACTATGCGAAATGTGGTTAAGATGATTACACAACGCTATTTTTTTATTTCTAACTGGCCCTCATTACGGATATGAATAGGTTGGTGCGGTTGGTGTTATATATAAGATGAAAAGTTTATGAAATTATACTATCGTGTTGCCTGTGAAAATAATTCATGCAATGGCTACATTATTCAATTCGAGGTTTAGCTATCTCAGCAATTAAATGAAACCCACGAATATAGATAATACCTTTCCTCACTCACCATGTCTAGCACTTCGTTGTTCCTCTTCCCCGCCGTCCACTTTACTTTCTCCATTCTTTCGCTGACCCACATCTCGAACGCCTCCAGTCTCGAATGAAACATTTATCAATTAATGATCAACTAAGGTATCGTACAGCCAACGAATTTTATTATAACAGCTACAAGCGCGTGTTTTGATTATTATTACTATAGCCTTCATCCTTGGCGTATTTGTGCTAAAAATACATCTGTGCCATAGGGAGGAATACGAGGATGATACTGGTTCGTGATAAGGAAACGGAACAATCGAAACACGTGCTTTAAGCTGTTATAATAAAAGTTGTGCGCAATAGGATATCTTAGATGATAATTACATGAGTTTTCCACGACATCTATCCGCAAAAAGGTGACTTTATTTAATAATTCCTTGCCACTGAAATGGAGGGAGTATAGAGTGGGGAGGGGATGTTGAAAACAGTCTTGCAGGGTAGAATAGAGAGGAAGGAAGAGATTAGGAAATTTCAAACTTTCCAGCGACTGGAATGGAAAGGAGAATAGAAAACAGATTTTAGGCCCAAGGAAGATCACCTCGGGGATTTCTGAATTTTGATGCACGATTATTTGCCAAAGAATAGTCTCTCTAAGTCATAGATTATATAGCTTTAGAGATGAATTCCTTATCCTTCAATGATTACGCATTTTCAAGGGATTATGATGAAAATTTTAGTTATTTCCATTCCAACAGTGCCACAAGTGTTTAAAATGAATTCACAAGGGTATTTTTTTTAATGCTAACTCCTCATCACAAATATAAATAAGTGAGTGTAACATTTAACATTATAAGCATCCTACTGTGTTGGCTATGCATATAATTCATGCAATGACTAGATTTTTTAATATAATTAGATGTTTCAGGTGTGACTTTATGGAATATAATTGATATAGTGAAAAGTAAAGAAAACATAGTCATTCCACATGAATCTTGTCGGCGTTACATTATATATTTTTGTGGAATTACAAAGTTTTCTTTGCTTTTCACTACTTATGGATTTTTTAGGGTGAGGATTACTTATATACGACTTTAAATGTATCCCACAAAGACTAAAGTGTTTCAATGCCCAGTGTAACTTTAAACTTTCCAGCGATTGGATTGGAAAAGAGAGTAGAAAACAGATTTTAGGCCCCAAGGAAGATCGGCTCAGGGATTTCTGAATGTTGATGCACGATTATTTGCTAATGAGCAGCCCCCAGCTCTAAGTCAGAGATTATATAGCTTTAGAAATGAATTCCTTATCCTCCAAAGATTACGCATTTTCAAGGGACCGTGGAGAATTTATCAATGATTTTTAATTTTTTTTAAATCACCCTTTTTTTCGTGGGAGCGAACAAGGGGGCGCCATCTGAACCCTTCACTTGGTCCCTCGCCTAAAACCCCGAATCGAACCCCCTGCCATTCCTCCTCCCCCTATTGCGTCCGCTTTTTACCAATCCCCTTTCATCGCCCTGAGCGGAATCACAAAAACCACCCACTCAAAAACCATGCCCATACTCCGCCATTCCCTTTTTTTATATCGCAGGGTCCCTTTTTTCCCTCCGTCACCCCAACCGAGTTCGAATCTCCTCCTCGAAGACCCAGCTCTTTAAAACTCTTCTCTCCTTCTGCTTTCGAAAAATTATGAAGATCGTGCCCCGTTATTTAGCTTTCTTCCTTCGCGTAATTGTGTGAAGAAATACATCCGTGCCACAGGGAGGAATACGAGAGTTTTTTTTACTATGATGAATATCGCGCCTCATCATTTAGCCTTCGTCCTTCGCGTAATTGTGTGAAGGATGTCACTGGGAGAAATAAGAGGTTTGTTCTGGTCTATGATGAAGATCACGTCCCGCTATATAGCCTCCGTCCTTTACATCATTGAGTGAAGGAATATATCCATGTCATAGGGGGGGATTACGTTGGTTTCCTGGTCTCTGATGAAGATCGCGCCCTGTTATTAAGCCTTCATCCTTCACGTTATTGAAAAGAAATACATCCTTGCCGCAGGGGGAGGAAGAAGAGAGTTTTTCAGCTCTGTGGTGAAGACCGTTATATGGTCTTCATCCTTCACGTGATTGTGTGAAGAAATATATACGCGCCACAGGGAGGAATACGAGGGCTTTTCTGGTCCATAATGAAGATTTCGCCCCGTTACTTCATCCTTGACGTAATTCGTGCCGCAGGATGAGGAAGACGAGGGTTTTTCTGCTTCAAGATTGAAGCCGCAGGATTTCATGAAATCATTTTTATACGCTTTCACATGAAATAATAAGGCGAAGACTCGCCAGCGTGGAAATATTTTATTCCTTTTTTTATGCGGTGCACGCAATTTCCTAAATTTCCTATAGTAAGATGATGCCACATGGATATTCAATTCAATCATTCCTGCGTCACTGACCCTCACCATGAAAACTAATTTTGAGGACGAAAGCCTTTAAAAAGAAGTTCCTGATCGAGGAAAATTATGTAATATGAAAAATATTTATGTTAAATTATTACTTGAAGTGTAGGTCAACATGTTATGCAAAAAATGTATAGCCAACGTTTCTGTTTATTTTAAACCATCATCAGGGCTTTACTTTGTACATATTTATTGATAATATTTAAATTATTTTATTATTATTTTAACATGAATTAAACGAGGTCAAGATAAGGGGAAAAAAAGAAAAATATTTAGGGAACTACATATTCTTTCATAGATATGAGTGTTATAATTCACGTAATGGCTATAGAATACAGATCTCTGAATAAAAATAAAACCCGTGATCGTGAGAATTTGTGCCCATTGACAGTTTAAACTTTCCCAGGATTGGACTTGAAAGGCGAGTAGGAAACAGATTTAAGGTCTAAGAAAGATCAGCTCAGGGATCGATGCGGAAGGAGGAGAGGAAGGCGTTTGAAATTTGGGAAAGGATGATAAAGTAAATGATAGGATAATTCTTGGTAGGTGAATGTTGGTGTTTGAGATATGGGTATCGAGTTGAATGGAGAAAGTAAAGTGTACGGAGAGGAGGAGGAACGACGAAGTACTGGACATGTGGGTGAGGAGAGGTAGATTATGGGCGAGATAAGAAAGAGACAGATTGTATGGATGGAGGTAGTACTGTGCGGAGAGGGGTTATTGAAAACGGTGTTAAAGGGTAGAATATTGGGCAAACAATGGAGAGGTAGGAAGAGAGTAGGATTTTTAGAGAGAATCAAATGGAGTAGGCCATATTGTGAAGGGAAAAGGGAAGTCCAGGAAGGGAAGTCCAGGATACTACCAGAATGCTTCTCAAGTACTCCATGTAATTGGAAAATTAAAATTTAAAAAATAAAAAACCTTATCTACATGATTACTAACAGAATTACTTACTCCCTTTTCATTCTATATAAAAAAAATCTCCCATTTTCTTCCTTACTCTTTCTCGTTTACCCCGATATTCTTCCCTCTAGCACTGTTTTAACTTCTCCTCCCCACTAAGTACTCGCTGTATCCATACTCTCTGTCTACCTCGTATATCGTCTATTAGCAATTTTACACAATGTAGAAAAATGTCCAGTCCGCATTACTTACTTATTATTAAACAGATTTTGGTTCAGGTTAAATATTTAGCTGAAATTTTTAAGGAAACATTTAGGGACTAGTCGACGTGAAAAGTACGAGTGACTCTTGATCAACTCTTTCGTGTTTTTACCTGTTTTCATTTTATTTTTGTGCACTCATATTTTCATCAACGCATCCGTTCCCTCCTGATTAAAACAAAGCTTCTCATTTAATAGTATAAAAACAATCTCAATATACCTTTTGCTGCATACATCATTTGATTTAGGCATGGTGATAGATTGATGTGGCTCTCCACTCAATTCACCTTCCTGTTAATTTTTACGCAGACTAGTTCCATCATCATTTTCACCCTTTGAGACGGCATGGATACGCCGGGTAGAAAATGAGGAATCATGATCAATTGAAACAGGATAGGGCGATAGCGTACGTTTATTTTGTCACATGGGTGAGCAATAAAGGGTTGGCAATCATTTCTGAAAATCGAGGTCACGTCTTGAAAGGGCAAAATGACGGCACGGTCGGCGAACAGGGATTAATAGCTTATTTCTTTCAGCGGGATCCGAGATTACGTGCATTTGTCACCTGAAGTGAATAAGACCGTTACAATTTTCCACTTAGTGGCATCATAATGTTATGAGCACTTCACTAAAGGTTTTTTGTTTACTGGACTTGATGAAGTTCAGTATTATCCTAGAAAATTCAAGGAGATATCATGGTGGCATATTTCTATAAACCGTCGTTCCACATCGTCATTCCGTAATTTTTGTTGCGATAAGCTACACTTCTTTTTGATATCTCTAGGTATATAACTAGTCATATTTTTCGTGAAATTAAATACTTACATCTCGTCTCTTAGCTAAGAGTGAAGTACCTAAAAATTAAATTCTGCGTTATTTTCTTTGCATGACGCAAGTTCAAAGAATTAAGTTATGAAACGAAGGAATAAACGTCGCTTGACAGAATTTTTGTAACATAAGTTACTATTACCTGATTTAGTTGATGCTGGGAAGTTGGTTACCAGGGTCAAAAATCAAACGGTAGTTGAGTGATTGCAGTTACTCACGCCATGAGCTCTTGTGATTGTTCTCATAAGCCCAATAACTTAATTTACTTCAATAATTATGTTATCATTCAGGTTTCTGCTCATTCCAGCTCTTTTTTCATCAATGCGGCGTGGTTACGCGGTTTAATTTTGTATCGCTTGGAACGCAATCGTAGCACATTTTTACTCACCATTGCGTGAAAGAAGAAGCCATAAAAAGAGAATTGTCGTAGGGCTACCCCGAAGAAAATTGTGTATTCAGTCCTAATACGATGCTTGCAACTCCATCCACTGAAGAGTCGTGATATGATGGCATAAGCAGCTTTTAAAATCGATGCCACCATCGCTTTAATTCTGTAGTAGTAGGTACTTAATTATTCCGACGAGGAGGCAAATCAATGCTGAGTAGACCCGTCTGTTTGGTCATGGCTTCTGGCGATAGAATGTTTAATGGATACATTCCTCCTCCAATACTCTCGAAATCATTGCGATGATTTTAATGACGCGATTTATAATTTTACAAATCATGCTTATCAAGTGGTAAAAGGACCAAATGGCACAGATCCTCGGAATGGTTTAGAATCTAAGGTCACGAAGATGTTGCGAAATTTTCAAAATTTTGATATCTTTCTCGACTTTTGGAAAAATATTGAGTTATTTAGTTTGCAAAATAATTGCGTGTTGTATTTCAAACCTAATAAAATCACTTTTCCAAATAAGTTAGAAATGCAATATAATTTTGCAGCGAATATTGGATGATAATCGTTCTATTTCTTTAAAATAAATTTTAATGAATTTAATTTAAAATAATTCATCACGTTTGTCAATTTTTATAACCTTTTTTCTTCCTGTTTTCCACTTAAAAGCCATTTACTAAGTAGGTTACTTGGCTTCGTAGTGAGAAAATAAATTTTGGAGCTTGTAGGTTTATGAATTTTCAGAGTTACGATGCATTATGGTCGCACTCTGAATTGGCTTAATTGATGTTGAATAAGATAAAACTGCAAGGTAAATGGCATACTTAAAAAGGAGTGGCTAAATGAGATACTGAAAAGAATAAATAATTTTCGTTCCCGCTTACTAGTGACCGCTTCATGCTATTCTCCGTAAATTCATGCGAGTACACTGTCAATGTTGAATTCACATTTTATGTTCAATTGATCCGTTTACTTGAGTGCCGTTGCCACAGCTTTAGCGAAGGATTTAATTTTGTTCGTCTCAAAGTCAAATGTGGAGGAGCCAGTCAAAATAACAGCCTGAAATCGTAATTCTTGAATGGCACAACTAAAAATATGTAACTTTTTTCTCAGAATGCAAACGGTTCTAAACAGTGTTTAGATTGCCTATGAATTTTTTAACACATGGACAAGTATACGTTTTCATCTTTACAGTGAATTAGTAATGATCCAATATAATAATTCTTAATTATATCCTAAAATAAGCGATTTCCTTCGAGATATATTTTAGAAATTCAGCCAGATATAGGCTTTTGTAGACTATACTCCTAAGGTACATTTGGATTGGCTGCCATAGGGTCGTTAGATTATTCGTTTTAGAGCCATTTAATCTGTAAAAAAAACTATTGGCATTTAACAGAAAAGGCTACTTATACTTTTTCAAACTACACATACACCTCTAGTCGTAGCTATGAGTGCATCATCTCACAGTGATGCAGAAATTAAAGGCGATACGAACACTTTTCAACAAACCTAAGGAATCAATCATCCGTTCCGCTGTTATAATTTTTTCCATCAGTTTGGAGGAGACTTTCGAGAAAAGCTTTCTGCAGAAATTAAAAACCTCCAGTGACAATAGACCGTGGACATATTTTTTTCTCTCCCCTTTTTTTTCTTGCATCGTGGAAGGGGGAATATATGAGTGAAGAATCGTCTCGCGAAAATAATTTACTCAGGCGTAAAATTCTCGCCCGATCGCGGCGGAGAGCAATGCTTCCCGTTCCATTCGACAGCGCGGATTCCACAACACGAATAAAAAATAAATAAATTTTCGACGCTCAGCACTTGCGTTACGAACGGTTTTCTCTCTCTCTCACTCTCAAGTCCATTCTCTTTCTCTTGCTTCAGTCATTCTTTCCCATCGCTTTCCCATTTAATTTATTCCTTCCTACGTTTTTCCCCTTTCCCGTCAAGCTCTTCGCTTTTTCGTCTGTCAAACCTTTATGCGAGTCATCACCGTCGCGCGTACCAAGAGCATCTGCCGCGTAAAACGGCCTTTCTCACCCACGAAATTTTCGATGTTTTTATATATATATCAAGTGACCACAGCGGCGCGTCGTCCTTACGCCCTTGACCTTTGACCCCGATGAATACGTAAAGCGATACCCCCTTTGGCATTTCCGTGAAAATTTCTCCCTCCGACAATTCTCGACTTTCGCAGAGTGCAGACGTTGAAGTGAATTGGGTGATTGCCTTTCATTAGCCTCGTGAATATTCATCGTTTTAAAGTTTAAATCCTCCGAAGGATACGTCACGGTTACGAAAATGAAAATAAGTGCGTACAAGATTCATACTTATTGTAAATATTCAAAGAAGAAAATGTTTCCAAATGTCACATCAACAAATCTATACGTCAAACAAGATGCAGAACATAGAAATCAATCGCGTTTAAAGTATTATCATTAGATAGCATTAAGAGAATTATATTGTTGAATAACATGTGAAAATGTTTGGCAAAAAGGTGTATTTTAAAACTATGGTAGTGAAGACTCTTAACTATTTCTTTTTGGTTTATGCATATGCTTGCAAGTACAGCGAGATAAAATCCTTGCAAATACGAGGTGATAAAATGAGGGTAAATAGAAAAAACATATTTATATTCATATCTTATTTTAAATGTTTTATTTATTTTAATTTCAAATAGGTTTTCTTCATTATTTCCATGAAAGAATTTTTATTTTATTTCTAGTCCAGCGCATAAATAGGTGACTTTAAATTATATTATTTTTCTATAGGTAACAATCGCAATAACCACTCCACATTGGTTGATCTTCTTCATAGCCTGTGTTAAGCTGAATAATTTTTTTCCTAAGTCTTCATTTTCCTGGTTGAAGGTAATTTAAATCAGTATTGTATGCATTAGAAGCATTTTTGTATCATGTTTGACTTTATATACCCACCAATTTTGGGTTCGTTTTATTATAAACATCAGTAAAAAAAATGGTACAAAGTGGGCTAGTATTGCGTATTATAGATTTTTACATCTACTATGACCCATTAAAATCCATCACCTTCGTAGTTTCTTCGATGAGAATAATTAATTCGTTTTATACACTTAGCCATTTTTCTGGTAATTCCATCAAATATAAATGTACAGTTGCTCCGTAAATACTATTCCTTGCCCGATTTTTCGTAAAGAATGTTCATTGTATTTTCGTGTAATATAGGGATGAAATTTTAAATCGTGAAAACGTAAGCATGATAAAATAAATTCTCACTTTTCCAACCTCAGTGTCCTTCCTGAGAAGAGAATTGCTATGAACGCCGTGTGTATAGATTTGTTAGTGTTAGAACTGCAACTTGATGTAGATTTATCTTCTGCTTTTGCGAAGCGTAGTTTTATATTTAGACCAATTTAGACCCTTTTTATTTAGACCGATAATTTGCTATTTTTCTATCATTACGAGATAGCATTACGAGATTAAGTGTAAAAAATTCGGAAAATCAATTTTAATTAATTAATTTTTGCCGTAAGTTTAAGGTTGACCTCCTTTAGGACACGGAAAATAAATCGCTGCCCCCAGGTTAGGCAAAAACCACGCACCAAAAAAATAACAATCTTTGAGCTTAAAAATATTGGTGTTCCTTGTACCTCTCCCCGATGGAGGAAGTGTTATAAATTATTTATTAATAAAACAATTCGTTCTATCTTATGTTTTTTGAGCCCTTCTTTTTGCAATTTCTGATGCTCATTATGATTCATAACCGCGAGCGCCCTGTATAGACTTTACCCCGGCCGAACGTTCTCCTGTCGCCCATCCCTTATTCTTCAAATTTACGGCCTAATCCCAAAGCCACCATCCATTCCTCTACGCCAGCTGTTGCGAGGCAATGATCTCCCAACTTTTGTACACGTACAGGAGAACCCCGACAAGGTAATAAGAATATGGCGGGGCCGATTGTAGAAACTTAGGGGTCGTAAATTTTTGTTATCAAATGGAGGAAAATTTATACACATGCTACCCAGAGAATAAATGTATTTAAAGAAGATGCCACGATAATTTACGAAGAACAACTTATTTGTGGGCAAGTATTGTTAATATTTTGCCATTTTGATCGTAACTCTTTAAATTCAACTTTAAACAGAGAGAGGTAATATAGTTTCCAAATAATTTTAAAATGATTTCAAAATTTTCTTACACATCATCTTTAAAAAAATTCATAAGATTTTTCTGCTTGGGTTACCAATGAATTTTAGTGATTAATCCATTGTAAATGTGGTATTGCATCCTATTTTTAGTTATTATTGGTGAAATCTAATGCTTTAACCGAGAGTGTTTTTCCCTATCGTATTTTATTTTTTTACTTTTCTATATTCAAGTATGTAATTATTGACAGAAATGACAGATCTCAGAAGAATAAAGATATATTCTATTTTACTAATTTAACACCCAGACTACTGCCACACGTTGCGGCTCTAAGACAGATCCTTCTTTACTGTAGAATTTTAACCTGTGTGAGCCTGCGTACAACAACTTGCAGTAGCAGTTTTTGTCCAGAAAAATTTATCGTTGCATAAGCGAAGGGCAATTTATCTGTGGCCAAGTATTATTAATTTCCAAACAACCAGATTGTGACTTTTTACAAATAAATGTTTCGCAAGAAGTATAGGTACTGTAGATGTCGTATCGCATTAAATTTTCTATTTTTGCCTTTGTAAAATCTAATTTTATAACTGAGTTTATTTTTCCTGTTATTTTAATTAATTTAGAGCGGTCACAAATGCATTACGGGGAATTTCAAAATATATTTGGTTAAGTGCATACCATATGTTGCCACACATTTTCATTTTTATAAAATATTTTGTCAATTATAGAATGAAAGTTAAATTAGGATTTTTTAATTTTCATATTTTCTTTACTTAAAAAATGACACTTCCTCCAATTCAATGGTCTAGATGAATATTCAGTTATTCTACAGACACTTGTGAAAGGCTTGATTTTTTGCCAGTTTGTATTTTGACTGAAGTTTCTCCAGGCTACTGCCGTAAAGAGTGATCGTAAAACAACAGTTACGACTGCTACTGGTTTTTGACTTCATCGTTGATATATTATTCTGTCATCGAGTCGGAAAATTAAAACTCTGAGGACCGCAATTTCAATTAGCTTCCAAAGAGATTGGCGTAAACAGTATAAACGTTTTCTCCAAATGTTTTTCAAACCTCTTTTTTATTTTAACTGAAAAACACCGAAATATTGTCCTGAACGCTTAAATATGGAGAGAGACTGGCAGCGTTTTATTGCTGTTGAGCTCAGAAAATCAATCGTAATCATTTACTATGTAAGTAATGGCCATAATGTCGTATTGAATTCTTATGATTTTAGAATCGTTGAAATATATTGTAACTTAAGCATTAAAAGGTTTTATTACACTTTTTTAAAGAGGCAACCGTTCCAAATGGGGAACAGAACTCTGAGAGTAGTGATGCATGTGAACTTTTGAATCGCGTATTTCTTTCAACTCTTAAGAATCTTGTAACAAATCAGGTTCGACAATTTGGGCAGAATATCTCTTTGGAGCGAATTAGAGGGAGAAACTCGAAATTTCCGTCTTGATTTAAAACATTAATTACATGACGAAAAACTTATATTGTAAATCTGTTTTAATTTGCAAATCGATATTACAGAAAATTTCAGTTATACTTTTCATCACTTTTCATATCAACATCAATTATTTCTCAAAATTTCTATCGAATATGAATATATTTTTTCATATCTAGTTGCACATAACAACACTTGAGTTTTACCGAGATATTCACGGTACGAATTCACAACTTTACGTTCGCCTCTTTCTCACCATTTCGATATATTTTCTTTGGAGGAACGACTAAGATGCCTAGCCAGTCCTACCTTTTAGCAATGGTGGGTACATTGAGTGAACTTTCAACAACTTTCCTTCATACCTATGCTATACATTCTCTGTCTTCCTCACGGATAAATGTTTTCCCATATCTGCTGCGAGTTGTGCATTGAAAAAAATCACAATGATACGGTTTTAATACTAATCCACGTTGTTCACGCTGACCGTATGAATTGTGCATTCATTTACAATTAACCAGTATTTCCTCAAGCTGTGAATTCTATGTGCTTTTAAACGTTTTAATAGCTTTAAAATCAGCATAACCAATATAGTTTCCACGAAAAAATTTTACTCATTAAACTGAGTTTCTCTGATAGAAATATGCTGGAAGAAAATAAGAAAATTCTCTAACCTCTACTTACAACGAATAAATTCTGTAAATTTAACAGCAACAAATGGAAATATTTGGACCGTAAAAATAATTTGACTTTTGTATTGTTTTAGATTGAAATTTTCAACTGTTTCGGTCAAAACTTGTAATACATTTTGTGAACATTCAATTCATTCGACATACAACTATTATTTCAACATTCACGAGGACAGGCCATTATGAAGTTCAAGGATCATATTTTAGGATTCCTCATGCATTTAGAATCAAATATTTATAATAATAAATAATGACCCGAAATAGTAACGAGACAAATTCTCTAACCTCTACTTACAACGAATAAATTCTGTAAATTTAACAGCAACAAATGGAAATATTTGGACCGTAAAAATAATTTGACTTTTGTATTGTTTTAGATTGAAATTTTCAACTGTTTCGGTCAAAACTTGTAATATATTCAGTGAAAACTTCTTTCCCAGATTAAATTCTTTTGTTCAATACCGAGAATATAATATATACTGAAGCTCACCGTTAAAATAATTAAAATGGTGAATTTTACGAGCTGTAACTATCAAATTGGTCAGGTCAAATATCCTTACTTGCCCAATGGTTTTTAATGTGTCCTACTAAATCCATAGTTTCACCCAGAATAATTCTTAAATATCCTATACCTACTATCCCACTTTCTGTCAATAAATTCGTTAGAAAAACTAGCGACACGTAATATTGAAATTCACTCTAATATTAAAACAAATGCTCCAATTTTTTAAATATTGATATTTCAACAGGTAAAGTTTCGATAGTTTTTTTTTTATTTTCTCCCTGAGAATATTTTGTGAGATTGAACATGAAAAGAAGAAGAATTTATATCTAATGAGAAATATACTTACATAAAACGACCGCAATTTTTTAATAATTGCATTTTTTATTTTAACTACTTTCCATGATTATGTTATAAATTCTTACACATCTTGTAGACAATTTTTTCCTAATAAATACCTATTTTTAATCACGAATTTAAATATTTTTTGGTTCTTTTTTGAAATTATTGGACTTCCGACAGTTTTTTGTTTGAGTTTAACCTTAACTCACCTCCAAAAATTTCATTTTACTTACGCCCTCTCTTTATCCGAAAGGCAACTATCTCTCCGAATAACTCCGGTTGTTTCACTATGTGAATTAAAAATACTTGTACTTATATAATGCCCAGCTACGCTAGCAGGAATTCTTTTATAATGCCCTCCATCCCATGTAGCATCTTAGGGTTGGAAATTCTTAATGCCTTAATTCTATTGAGCTTAATTGTTCTCAGCAGTTAAATTTTAAAATTTATCATATGATCTTTACACAAATTCACAGATAATTTCGAAGAATTTCCGGTAAAAGTCTCGGAACATCAAAAAAGCGCCAATAAGTCCCCAGGAGAAGTCGTATAAATGGATTTCATTAGACTTACTTCATGATAATTTCCCGTTAAAATCCAAAAGCCCCCATCAGAACGTTAGTGACTTTTTCCTCGCTGTAATCATTAAATGCGCATTCAATTTCTTTTACTTTGAAGTACCACATTATTCCCCGAATGGTAAATTCAAATAATTTTATGGTATTTTTCTTCTCTTTGAAATAAATTTGTGGCATTTACTCCAAAAAATGTAAAGTCAAGCTATTCCAAATGTATTTTGCGATGGCTACTTTTAATTTTTTCCAAACACAAAATTTAGTTTCAAAGTACTGTTTCACAGCTGAGATTACTTATGATCAATAGAAGTAAGAAATCAACAGTTTTTAATTCAAAATGGGTCAGAGAAAATTCAGGAAGTATTCATGGTCGTATAGCTTAAAATTATAAAAACTCAAATGTTTTCAATTCATTGTGGTCTAAATTAACTTTTTTTCGTCTATTAACTTCAAACGATCTAAGTTACTGACTTTTAAATTCTTATTAACTTTTAAATTCGTATTTCGGTGTTGTCAGCATTAATGAACGAAATTCCATGTATTTCCGGATTAATTTTGCGTTCGGTCAACACAAAGAAAACATTATTTCTGCCACTCAACCGCATTGGTGATTATTGTTTTAGGACAAGGAACTGCCGGATTCTTAGAAGAACTGCATTAGATAAGTTACACTGAATAAAGCAAAAGTTTTATAAGCACTCCTCGAATGCTGGTAGAAATTTATGAATACCTAATATGTCTCTCATTTCAATAAAAATATACTGTGGCTATATAATTTCTTTCGTTGATTTATCAATAGGTATTAAGAATGGCAAAGGATTAACTGCTGAAGTGAAAATTTTTATACAAGATAGCAAGTTGAAATTTCGGTTGCAAAAAATCTATACTTTTAATTACCTAGACTAAATTAAGGATCATTCTGCTCATAGCAAAGGAGAAGGTAATTCACAGCCTTTCGAAGCTGACAACTAATTGATTATACACAATTTATCTCCTACTGTAGTAAAAATGTGTTTGAAAACCATTTTAAAATCTGCGTTCTATTCCCACTAATATACCAGATTAAAAAGGGAAGAAATCAATTATCTTACATGATTGCCAATCAGGAGTGCAGAGGAGCATATTAAAGTTAATTAATGACACTCACCTCCCATACGTATCGATCCTAGATTGAAATGGCACTTGATATTATATTTAGAATTTTCCGTGGGGATTACCCGTTGAGAGGTAACCACGACTTTGGCTATAAAATTTGGGAACCAATGTTATCATACTGATGCTGCGTGTTCATTATTGCCGATGAAATTGACCGAACATCCCTCCTGAATAGCTTTAGACTTTGGAATAATGGAATTTGGCCCACGCGTAAATTTCGAGTCGGATCGATGCGATAAAATAATTATGAGATTGGATTTTTCCACGGGTAGTAAGAGAGTATGGTGAAAAAAGATTGAAATGGTGTTGTATTTTCCCATTTTCTTTTTTGGGTGCTAACCAAAATAAGAGTTCGCGTGTGGAGCAATTCGTTGCGAGAGTGGGGAAAGTTCGTTGCCTCGTTCCTATTGACATCGCAACACTCCAATTTACTCCTCGTTTAATGAGTAACCCTTTGAAGAGCCTGAGATCGATTGAACCATTCAATTGCAAACACCGCGTTTTTAAAACGGCTGCTCACAAAAAAGGACCGTTGCGGATTGGGCGCGCGGTGATACAGAGCATCGTTTGTAATTCTACTATAGCTGCTCAGCCATCTAATCAATCGTAATTCGCGCGCTCTCTATTAAATTTGCAAACCATTGATAAATTCATAATTTATGCTTATGGACTTTGCTTAAATCTTTGACCAAAAAATGATGCGTTAGTGTGTGTGATGTATGAAGACTAGTCGCTTAATCATACCAATATTGTGCCATTTCACTTGTTAATATATATTGATTACTGGAAAAACGGCACCATTAAATGATTATTTAAGGTTCTTGTTTAATTATTGTCATTATTTCATATTTTTCTCGTTAAAACGATCAGGTAATATAATTTCTTTGGCAAAACGAGCATTAGCGAACTCGATTCTCGTGTAATTCTGATGATTCGCATACTTTAAACGAAGCGTCCGTCACGAGCTTTACGCATCACTATACAGTTTTTGTGTAAGATGAATATTTTTTGTCCAAATTTGGTGTAACCCTTGATGTTATGCAAGATTTTATATCTTCGTAACTTAATTTCTGAGGAAAGATGGAAAAGATAATTGACGTTATCTCAATCAATTATCTCTTTTTAATGAGAATTTTGGAATCTTAACGTTGGAATAACAGTCTTTCTTATATTTTTGCCTTTCAAAATATGAAAAGTCGATATTTTAAAATTTATTTCAGCACAAACTCTTATGCCTCTCATCAAAAATTTTATCTATAAAATTTCGTGGTCAGTAACGAACGCATTCTTTTGGATGAGTGGGAAAATCCACTTAGTCATTACGAGAAATAAAACAGTTGGTCATCACTTCTGGAGTTGCATATTACATTGATTGACAATCTATTCCCAGCTATTTCTCATCGAAAATGAGATTCATTCCAGTTGATTCACAGGAAGATATAGGACCAGTTGATTCTCCATTCAGATTCAGATCAAAATTTTGACGGAAAGCTAACTCAATAAAATGCAATGCGTATACGGCTTACTGAAGAATTCGACCATCAGAGACTGAGTTTCTGAAATAAAAAAATTTCTAACCTACATTAGCACTTGTGCCGTTACATCCTACAACATATGTATTGTATGTCAGTCATCATTGGATTTCCGTGCCCGACTAAATGAGATAAATTACTAGAGGTATATCTTTCGACGATCCAGAGCTTGAAAAGAAACGCGACCAACGTATACAGAACTATAGTCTTTGATAATAAATTTCTCTTTGATTTTTTTTCACGAAACTTTTAGTTATCAAATTCCACATTTACAACGCGCGGATCGTCGTACTCAATTGTTTCCATTGCGAGATATACCGAAAATTACGTGTAGGATACTTGCGCAAAATTCATGTTGAAGAAAGAATCAAGATTTCCATTGATAATCGATGTAAGTACAGTACGAGATGTTTTCTCTTGAACAGAGATTGTGCGCGGTATTTTTATTTGTGAGTAATTTATATTTATATGCAAATATTTTTTAAACTCTCCAAAAATCTGCCATTTCCACTTCGAAGTTGTTTTATGGCATCGTTACGAAATCGGGTGCTTTTTCTACGAAGCGAAAGCGTTATTCCATGTCTATCCTGCGGCAACTCTAGGGAACAAAAGTGAAAGGAAGATTCGAGTGGTGATTCTATGCCAGGGATGAAGATATACAAGGACTTTCTATCAAGATTACGCGAAGAATAGAAATTTCAATACAACTCCAGGCGGGTTTTCGTCTCGTGTTTCTCAATCGCCTTATTCTCGAGGTTTTCTCACCGAAATTTAGAATAAGCTTTAATGTCATCTGATACTGCTAGAAGGATTGCTTTAAATTTTAGTTAAACAATTTTCTTCCCAGAAAATAAAACTTTTTCGAGGCAATGCGGCACAGAAATTGATGTAAAGGGAATAAAATTAGAGGATGTTATGGAAACTTCCTATAAGATCAATAAAATAGAGAGTATATAGCACGTTAAATATTAGAAATTCTTGCGTTTAAAAATAGGAGAGTATTTAAGAGTCTTTATGCTGATTCTACTTTCCCTTCAGCTCACATAAAATACAATATCACAAACATCAAATGTGAAGCCACGGGTGAATTAAAGGATTATCTGGAGACAAGCGTGCATCGTTTACTCCTTCTATAAAAATTTAACCGGAAATAAACTTATGAAGAGAAGCTTGGTTGAGTCTAACGTCACGCACGGGAACGAAAGAAATTGGAAAGGTATATTTAAGTGATCATACTGTTTTTGTGCAGAAGTAGCTGCCGTGTTCTTTAGCCCAAGAAAAAAAGTACTTAAAAGTTAAATCAATGTGTTCATAGATTATAGAATAAAAATTGTTTATTCCTGGATATGGTATTTGACATTAAATATTCCTCATTCCAGTATCATTTATAAACTTCCTTTTCCCGGTGCTTAAATCTGAATATTTCTTAGAAGATAGGGTTCGCCATTGATAAACCCTCAGGAGTGTGAACTTCACTCATTCAGAGTAGGGGAGCCAATCCTTTCCTCTAGGATATATCGCTTTGCGAGGATTCGTATTCTTAGGCTCATAGGCAAGGGGATTTCATTAAAGGAGGCCCAAGAACATGGCGGTTACGCGTTTTATCTGTGCCGTTTCGCGCGCATTTTATTCGGCGGCGCCACTTGGCAGCTGTATCTCGTTCAGAGTGATTTTCGTCATTAACCGCCGTGGAAGTGGTCTTTTTAGCTGACATTCGTCTCGCATGCGTTAAATGTTTGGTTTATATGGCTTAGTTTCGAATTGCTGCCGTGTATTTCCTCGTGAAAAGTGGAAATCGATGACTGGTAAGTTGCGATATTGAAATCTGATTTTTATGCACGCGGAGTGACAATAATTCTAGTGACGGACTTAAAACTCCTCTAATGTCATATTCCCGCTCATAGGCTTCACCCTGATTCCACCCCCCTAACCTTGGCTAAGTAGTTCTATCTCCTGCCCCAATAAGGCACCACACCCCCCTGACTCGACCCATTTGAAAAATGGTTGTCGAAGTGGGATTAGCATTTGCTGTTCCAATTTGTATCTCCTCGCTCTAAATGGAACGTGCATGCAGTTTAAAAGAAGGGATTAGTGAATAAAGGGGAAAATTTTTAGACATCCTCATGCAAAAGATCGCACGTTTTCCGTAAATGAAAACAGTGTGGAAACCTATTTAATTCAATAGTGATTCTATTTCTTTATATTAATTTTCACATTATATAGGAGAGATGGAAAGTTACACACGAATGTTATTATAATGAGAAAACTATCAATTGCGTTAGTAATGGAATACGAGGAAAATAAAGGAAGAATGGCGAGTTTTCTATTTTAAGTAATACCATGCTCTTTAGTTATTGATGTTATGAGTAAGTTTCCTACTTAGAAATTCTTTTACAAGTAGTTACTTATACGACCAACATTATTAGACTTAGGATAAAATGGAAGACGTGTGATTAAAAGATTCAGGATAGATGGACGAGACAAATATGGTGGCTTCTCTCTGCCCAAATTTACTTTTTACTTCTTCAGTTTGGCCACGTTACGAAAATAAGTGTTTATATAAAGATAATTTTGCTGCATTTATAATGCGATTATTTATCTGTCCATTTCGTTTATATAATGATCAATCTAAAGCATCTGTGTAACCTTAAAAACCAAGAAAATAAAAGCTTTTGTGATAATTGAGTCGTAATTCTACCTCCTTTGACAAGCCCTCAAAATAGTATGTCTTAAAGGGAAATTTTGTTCGACTACTTTAACCGTGTATCACGTTAGCTTTTATCGGCCTTTCGCCCGTATTTCCCAATAGTTTTTCCCAGAGAATGATGCATGAAGGAAGATAAAGTCCATTGTACCCAAGTCCATGGTCCTAAAAATAGACCTGCGAATTTCATCAACTACATCCTATACAATGGATCTATCAAGCTTATAGCAAATTAAGTTCTGCCTCGATAGGAATACGAGCTGTTCGATAAATCGATAATCCCGTATAATCATTATTATTAACTGCCAGGCTGGACTTAATGGACCCATTTCATGTGCAAGAATATTCCGAGCCAATTTATATGTCCCCTGTCCATCTAGTTGAATTATAAAACCTTAATACGTGACCTAATTACGTGACCAGCCAAAATTTATCATTTCAACCTGTCCACGTTGTAGGTGATTTAATGTTTCTTATTTTCGACACAAATTTCGGTGCTCGCTCGGTGCGAATGTTGCTGGAGAGTGACAAGGCAGCCTGATTGATAGTCATGAGACTGGGCACTGGGCCAAGGGATAATTTTATCCCCGAATAAGGGATTTTTAGAAATTATGGCCTGCAAAAAATACTTTGCTTTTTTTTATCTGAAGGCAAATATAATCACACCTTCGAATGGAACTAAATGATTTTTTTTAAATTATGTTGAGAATTTTTCCGGGATGTTGAGATTAACACTAAGTATCAGAATATTATTAATTAATAGAACTGAAAGAATACAATTATTGTAACTTGAGGGAATAGAGACGAGAAGAGAGTTTGCTCTTGCCAATTTATAGGCATTTTGCTTAACAATGGGTGAATTTCAAAAGTGTCTCCTGTCTAACAACAGCCAAAGCTTTTTGATTTTATTTTGTGATTTTCTTTCTATCCTTCGTGTGAAAGTACTCTTTCTTGTTGTAACATCTTGTAGATATCTTTTAAAGATATTCCCATCCCTGAATTAAACTATCCCAATTATTCAAACAGCGTATAAGTTTGGCATTACATCTTCTTTTCTGCGATGCATGCAAACTTTGAGGCCAAACATAGGTTGTTTGTATAGTTAGTCGCCGTATGTTAAAAAGCATACAATTCTCACATTTTTCTATAGTCAGCAGTCCTTAATTTCGTTTGGAATAGGGCGGAACGGCTCGCCGCGGCGTTCAGGGAAAATAGGGCTGTGTCAAAAAATGTCATCGCTTTTATTATATTTGGTATTACATGATGCCTCATTGTAACTTTTATAACAAATTTTAAAAAATCGGAAGTGTTAATGGCCTTGCTTATACTTGGAAATCGTGAGGATTAAATGTGTTGGTATGGGTGCCGGTAGTTACCTGAAATTTTAGAAATTAAGCACTGATACTCAGCATATAAAGCGGTTGGCAGCCAAGTTGGTAATGTGTATGGCTATTATCTAGAGAGTTCTCGGTTAAAACTCCGGGGTGAAGCCCACGAATACCCCACACTAATGTGAAGCAGCCCATGGAAAGATACTGGCCCCCTTATACTGTCAATGTGTGAAACTCACTATAATTACTTACTTTGAGGTGAACTTTGCCCTCACTTGTCCAAGAAAATTCATAATTTAGTTAAGAGAAGTGAGAGAAGAATTGGATCGACGGGTTGATTGATAGAGTGAACGGGCAATGCATTACGTTTCAGTATTGCCCTAATGAGGGAGCTGTAGAGGTAAAAACAAAAATTGGTGGGATTCTTCACTTTACCTTGACACCAAAGGCCTATGAGAAAAAATAAAGTTGAGTTAATTTTTGGATGAATTCTGCTCTGTAAGCGAAAGAATTGTAATTTAGTAGCATAAATTTGATTCCGAATACCACTATTTTTGACATTTAACTATATTCGCCACGTTTAACGATCCCTACAATCTTCAAAAAATACTTATAAGTATACAAAACATACATAAATGTTTCCGGTAGGTATTTCTCGTATGCTGTTATGACATCTCTCTACTCTTTGTGGCAATAGTTGATGATATAAATATTGTTTTACCTCTAAAATGATGAAAAATGGATTGACCAATAGTAAATATACAGTTATTGATTTTTAGAGCTAATTACCATGGAGTTATAAATAATTAGGTCATTGAATCTCTGCTTAACATGGTCGTTTTAATTAGGGGAACATTTGTTTTTGTTATTGTTCCTAGAAGTGAAGCAGTAGGGCCAGTTATGACGAAAATTGGGCTTGTTTTTAGAGTATTAGGTATTAATTAATTTGTATCCCTCTTTCGCATACATTCGATAATGAATTAGCCCCAATAATTAAATTTTGCTTTTCTACTTCAAACACAGAGGTCTGTGCCCCAAAGGTGCATATAAATCAATCATTATCAATTTTTTTAAATTATTGAGAGTATTGTTATATTTTCCCCGCGTAATATTTGCGAGAATATTATTTTTCCTTATTTCATTCTCATAATATATTCCAAATATTTTAATAAAGTTCTTTTTTTTAGCGGCCAACCTACTTTTTTATTGATTTTGTGATTTTACGAATAGAAGAAGGCATTTATTATCACCAATGAAATGTCTAGTTTATAGAGTTATCAACAAATCAGCTATATTTTTAAAAATATCAGTTTTTCATCTATTTCAGATCCCTGTTGCTATTATTTTCCAAGTAAATGTGGTAAATATCCTATTTTCTTCTCTATTGAGTAACATAGCTCCTCTCCCAAAGATTCCTAAGTTAATTCATGAATAGATATAAGAATTTTCATTAACTGAATATTTTGAAATTCCCAATAAAAATATTTTCAACCAAAGAATGTGTGGGAAAATTACTGCAACACTTTTTCCTTTTCAATAAAAAAAATTGTGTTCTCACGATAAAATTGACCCCAAAATAATTACACCTAAAATATGCATATATTTAAAATATGCCTGGATACACATGAACTGCGGGTTGGGTGAACTGTTGTTCTGAAATTTTTATTGAAATAATAGGATGCGTTTAATCTTTTTAAGTAGTCATATTGAAATTAATTTACACCCTTGCGTCGTTTTTTTTCATCCCATAACTACGATAACGTCTACAGTTAAGGTTAGAGAATAACCTGTGATACCTGTATCTTGGCAATTTAATCCCTTGGAATCAGTTTTCTGTACTACTCTTTATTTAGATTAAGGATAAAATTCGTAAAGAAAAAATAAATTTGGGAATAGTCGGATTTAATCAAAATATTTTACTATGCCGTCATTTAGGACAGAGGTCAGCCCAACTTCGTTCCACATGCCCCATGGGGCCCCGGGTATTTTTTCGACCAACACCACAAATAGCTGACAGTAATTTTTTGCTCAGCCTAATCAGGTAACATATGGAGAATGCGACTGAATTGCAGCTATTTATCATTTGAACCTGCACGCAGCAGCTGCGGCCCGCAGATATGAATAGGTTGTCGACTCCCGCTTTAGTGAGCCCTTATCATAATCCACGTCTAGGTAATACCCTCAGATGTAGTTATATTATTAATTATAAAGCTCTTGGGTGTTTGGCAGGGGATGACGAGTCACAAGCATAGAGTAGATTCCCCGCATGCATACTACATGGTGATAAAAAATAAGATACAAGAATAAATTTTCCAGATTGATACTCTTCATGGAGGTGTTATGAGCTCCCACCAAGCACAAATTGCTCCAAGAAACTTCTTTGCGAAGCTAGAAATAATGAAACTTTAAACTTATTGGAAATGGAACCTCACGAGAATGGCTTGCGCTTGGTAGAAGGCAGTTTTGACGTTATATCATTAATTTCTTCATTCGATGTATACCAATAAAGTATCGTGAGTCGCACGTGGGACGTATGAAATTTTTCACTTCCCAATTTTCTTCCAAGATATGCCTGCTTCTTGGCACGAATGCACATGCATGCAAAAATAAAATTTTCTTAAAGTTTGTAATTAGTGCATAATAATACCTAGATATTCCCAAGTTCTAGAAAATAACGTACTGAACTATTATTATTGTATTGAAATTCGAAAACTACTATAAATGATGTAACCATATCAGGGATGCCGACTTACAAAAATTATTGGGGGGGATCTTGCCCCGTGAAATTTTATAAGTAGAGAGTTTTAAGTTTTTTAAGCATTTTAGAGGAGTCATATGATCAACATTAGAACCCTTATAACGCGAATCACGATATCTGGACACTCCGGGGAAAATCGAAAAGCCTGACACATTATTTCCTCACACCCATGACGAATTTTTGAGAGGGCTCGGGCCCCCTCAGGCCCCATGGAGTCGGCGCCACTGAACCATATACTTGGCGGGAATGGAACATCACGAAAACGGCTTAAGCTTGGTATGCGGCAGTTTTGACGTCAATTCATTCATTGCTTCAATCGGTATAGATCAATAGATAATCCTTTTCATCCGAAAACTTTTCCTCCTTCCAATTATCTTCCAAGCTTTTGCCTGTTTCCTTCTAAACATTTCCCCTAGCTCACATTCAGATTATTCCTCCACTTTAGTTGACCTACACTTCCATTTCCCTATGGAATATTTTCCCATACCACTTTCTCTATTCCCTGATCTTCCATCCTGCTTATGTATTAATTCAATTTCACTTTCCTAGATAGACCCACTGATTAATTTCCTCAACATAGCATTTTCTTCTTATCTCCTCATTCCTTTCTCTGTCGATAAATTTTTTGTCAGCAATCTTCCGAAGTATTTACATCTACGAGGTTTCTAGTAACTTTCTGGGTTTGAAATTCTCTAGTCTTTTCCCTCCTACACAATTTATGACAGGTCTCACTACGGTATTTTATTCCCTGTCATTTGTTTCTTCCCTTATATTTATATTATGTTAGATTAAGGCATTTAGTCAGCCAGCAATTCTGGTGGGTTTGTAACTTGCTGAGGTGATTTTACGAATAGAAGAAGGCATTTATTATCACCAATTACATGTCTAGTTTATAGAGTTATCAACAAATCAGCTATATTTTTAAAAATGTCAGTTTTTCATCTATTTCAGATCCCTGTTGCTATTATTTTCCGAGTAAATGTGGTAAATATCCTTAAAATGCACTTTCATTGGCTCTGACTTAACTGTCAAGAAAAAATTAAAAGATTTCGCTCAAATTAGAGGGGATACAGAGTTTTCCGGCTCGTCTTCGCCGCAACATACAGTGCCGTTTATCTATGTACCTACTTTTTATACGCACTAGGCCAACAAGGGAATACCGAATATTGGAGAAATGATCATATTTAAGTAGGAAGGTGAGTTTGCCTATTTCCTTGTTGGATTCCTATCGAATACAAGAGCTACCCTTCGTTGACTTTCACCGCCTCCCATGTATATTACCCTATTCCCCTTTACCCTGATCCTTTACCTCTTGGTTATCCTAATTGGTTACCCTTTGTCTGCCAGGATCAATTTCCAGATAAAAATTTTTTCAGCTGCGCTCCCCCATCGCGCTCTCATCCTTGTCCTAACGTTTCGTTTTCCTTCATTATTTGCTTATATTTTCTCAATCATTAAGGTCTATTTTAGCCTCTACTAGATTCTTTAAAACAAATACATCGTGGAATAGCGATATTCAATGCCGTTAACGAAATGCTTTCCAAATAACCGGAAAATTTTTAATTATTTGATTCAGAAATCTATTTCGCTCCAGGTTTTCTAGAAAAGGATTCTCATTAAGGCTTTTCACGCCCATTTGACATACTTTTTCACGTGTCGCCACTATATCTCTTAACTATCTATAACTTATCTATAACTTTTTCTGTGTGGGCATTTATTGTCCAAATAGTATACTATGAGTCCTCTTGTTTTGTAGCACAAGTATTTGATTTTATTTGCTTAATCTGGCCCAGATGAGGCCACAATCCGGACCCCTCATACTGTGGGCAGGGCAAAGGAATTAATAGAACAGGCATGACTTAGCATGGCGAAGAGCTTGGAGCCAAAAACAAAGAACATGCAACTATTTTGGTAACCAGAATTGACATGAGAAAAAATTACCCTGGACCGAGAATTGAACCATGGACCAATGGATTTCCGGGTCAATGCGCAGACCACTACGCTATCCAGGTTCTTTAATTGCCATAATCGTACTAGGTGTTAGGCCATGTAATTGCCATGGAAATTAAAGAACCTGGGTAGAGTAGTGGTCTGCGCATTGGCCCGAAAATCCATTGGTCCGTGGTTCGATTCCCGGTTCAGGGGAATTCTTTCTCTTGACAATTCATGTATATTTCACCGCCATTCAAGCGGTAGGATTATAAATATTAGACTTATTGTGGTGTCTAAACACTCTTTTTTGTTATTAGTAGCTATATAAAGTCTATGGCCGTGGGCACCCAAATTTAGTTGCCAAAACAATTCGAATTCCGTAAAGGTTTTTATATAATGCATGATAAAAGTGAGTGCGCTTGATTAGTCTTGTATAGTTAATTACTTACCATAATTGTCAATCAGCTATCTGAATTCATTTCTTGACATAACTCATGCATGAATAACTTACTACGTAAACCTTTCGTTTTTTATAATTAACTGATAGCTTTATCTGCATGGCATTTGTAGTTGTTCGTGCCCTTAGCACTCTCCTAGTTTCTGGTCTGACCGCGTGTAGTTTTGCTGTGTGCTAGGCCTGTGTCCGGCAAGCGAGATCGTATCAGATAAAGGCTTTGATGAGTGCTGCATGCCTGGCATGGAATCACTACGTGCCATACACGCTGGAGGTAGATTGCATGGTACTTTGTAGGTGTAGATGCCATAGCTTTGGACCCTAATATTAAATAAATTGTTGTTCAAAAGTTAGCTTGGTGGTAGCAACAGATTGTCCGAATGAATTGTACGCGCGCTACAGGAAAATTCCATCATCGTGTTTGGGGATTATATAAAATAACACCTTTCACTACGCGAGTGAATTTACGATTTGTCGGCGACCAAGCATAACAATTTTCCCTCTCGCGGTTTTAGATTACGACGGATAATCACCTCGTTTTGGGCGAGCAAATTTGTCATCCGCTTCAGGGGAGGAGGTAGGGTAGTATTATAGAGGGCGAAAATTAAGCTTTTGCCCGCGTGAACTAATTTGCCTTCCAAATGGTAAATCCACCGCGGATCTCAACGAACGCGTATAAACAACGGATCCAGAATCCCTCTAAAAGTGCTGCAACAAGGTTTATTATTTGGACACGAGGCTTTGGATTGAATTGAGCTTTCGTGGACGATAGGAGAACTTTGCACTTCCCTGTTCAGCGGTGCTAAACGGAATAACAATTGACTTGGATCAGCATCCTTACTAAAGAAGAATGCTGTGGAATCAACGATTCGCACATGAACACAAAGACAAGGCCACGAATATGACAACAGAGCATTGTCCAGTCGCTCTCTAGATATGTTTTCACAATTTAATGGGTTTACTACAAGCCAATCGCGTCCCTGATGGGCAGAGCGATCCGATGTAATGTCTGGTTCGTCTGTTTTTTCCCGGCGAACAATGGCAGTGAATATTACATGGGTTTCACACCTGGTAAGGTCCTCAATACTTCGATCAGACTCGTTGAGGACTGCCATAACGATCCGAGTTGCACAGATGAATAGATAAGCTATAATCAGCGCTGTTAATCGATATTTATATAAATGGAAAACTTCAATCTGGTATGTATGAAAAAGATGTGATGCATCAAATGCATAATTATCCATTGCTGCCCCCTCTAATGTATTGTATAATAATTAGTAAGAAATATAAAAGAATAAAAGCGTTTTTTTCAATGTGGCTAATTATTTTGTCCGACCATGATTTTGTTACAGCGTAACATTTTCAAGGATGAGGAGTTAATAAGAATTGGGTTGTGAAAATGTTACGCTTTCACGAAACCATGGTCTTACAAAATAAATAACAATATGGAAAAGCAAACTTTTTATCCCTTCAACTACGATACGATACGATAAACTATTTCCACAAAGTCACGCCCGCTATTATTACTTACGCTGTACATATAGAAAACTGATAAAATTGATTCACTTTGAATTCATCGCCGCGCTGATATTTTTCACAACCATTAAAACGATGTGGTAACATGGATAGAAAAAATTTATGAGTAATTTACAATGCTAATAATTATTCTTAACATCAATATTTTTCGAGAAAGTGGTTCTGATAATGTGATAAATCGATTTATTACTACAATGATACAAAAAGTGAAAACAAAAACAAGCTTCTATGGGACATACGGGTGCTTCCACAGTGCAGCCCCATTGGACAAGGGCGGATTTACGACCAAAATTTAGAGGGGTCATGACCTGGGTTTGGAGAGAATGGAATGTGTATGCACCGCGGAAGAGAGGTGCGTTCTCCCGTTTATAATATTTTGTAAGGAGTCTTACGTTCTACGATAAACACAACTCAACCTTCTCTCACGTTTGGGACGTGCAGCCATACATTCGCATATACACTTCCTATATATGTGGCATCAATTTTAGGGACCTTATTATATTTTATGTTAAATCTGGATGTTTTTGGAATTTAGGCTTTAAAGCGTGTTCCGTTGAATATATTTTAATGTTGAGAGTATTTTTTGAGAAATTATAAAGATTAAATAATTATTCTACATCTACATAGTACCCCGCAAGCCGCCTAAAAGTGTGTGTTAGGGGGTGTTAGGACACCAGCCGTTTACACATAAAACATTGTGATAACATGGATAACACAATACATTATTGTGATAACATGGATGGAAAAAAATAAATGAGTTATTTAAAATGCTAATAATTATTCTAAACATCAATATTTTTCGAGAAAGTGGTTCTGATAATGTGATAAATCGATTTATTATTACAATGATACAAAAACTATTAAACTGATAAAAATTAAAATTTTTGATGTAATTTGGGAAGTCCCATTGACCAGTGTGACCCCTGCCTTGGATAAGACAATCGCAGGCTCATCACATTTCAACGCCAAAATTACTATCGTCAGCAAAGCGAACAAACAGCGAGTGATTGATTCGCTTCACCGCAATGAAGCGAAATGAAATACTTCCTCATCCTATTTCTTCAAAGGTTTCCCGTACGTTGGAAGTTACATGAGGAAGATGCTGGGTCTTTTGGCTTTAAAAGGGTATTGAATGGAAACTGGCCCTCCCACCCGATACATTTTCTCCCAAGATGTCATGCTACACCCGTTTCGCTCACTCATTGGGTTTATCTTTAATAATCTCACGCAGAGTGTTTTGATGCCTATTCCGATGTTGGCAAAAATAAAAAAACGCCAGTTTTCCCTTTTATACATCGATAAGATCGATTTTTTAATGGACCGGAAACATGGATATTTATATTTTTCTGCTGGGAAAGTGCAGACGTAACTAAAAGTTCCAGCCGAATCAGTGCTGATGTATTGTATAAATGCCCTCTCCGCTTGTAACAGATTGTACGCAATTTCATTCGGTGAAAATGAGTGGGCCTTGTGGTGAACAATCCATGTTAATCTACAAGGGTTTTTCTTTTTTCAAGGTCCGATCGGTCATGAAAAACCACTGCGAAATTTAAAAATGCTTTTTTTTCAGCATTTAGCTACACCATCTAACTACTTTTTACATACACTTTGTTCCTACTTGGACATTAGCTGTAGCATGGTAACAATTTTCCAAAAACCCCGTTGTAGATGTTAGTAGCCGGTGCTCTCAGCCAATTCTCTACGTGCTCTTCAGCTCTTTATTGGTGCCAAAACTAGCAAGGTTTCATGTGAGCAATGAGGTGACAATTAGAAAGAGCCAAGCCTGGCCAAGCTCAGTACATAAATTGTGAACATTGATGGTAACAAAGATATTTTACTAGCTTAACTAACTTAGCTAGTAGCTAGTTAGTCCGTAAGGTCATATGATTGTTGGTTACAATTCCCATACAAAAAAATCTGCGCTGCGACTGCACTAAATCTGCACTCTAACTGGACTAAACTCTGTGTTTAGCACAGTCACAGTACACTTTTCTGTACTAGACTGTACTATGGCAGCTAGAATTTGAGAAGAACTGTACTGTAACAGTGCTTGATCACTGTGCTTGAACTGTGCTTGAACTGTGCTAGAGCTCAGACTGCACTTTGACTGGGCTGGGTAACATGACTGGAGCTGTACTATGGCTCAAACTGGACTGTGACTGGGTTGGGTAACTGGACTGGAACTGTACTATAGCTCAAACTGGACTGTGACAGGGCTAGAAAACATTACTGGAAGTGTACTGTGGCTAAAAGTGGACTGTGACTGGGCTGGGTAACATGACTGGATCTGTACTATGGCTCAAACCACTGCGACAGGGCTGGACTTAAACTAGTCATTGACAGGAGAAAGTATTTCCTATATTATTTCATATTACGATCAACTATCATTTCCATGAGAATATGAATGCGTAAATTATATAAAATTTTATGTTGACATTACAGCGGCAATGCATAGCTCCAGCTTGCTTATTATTTTGGTAAAGTATGGTCAAAAGAAGAACTTCCGCCGATACTCAGCCATCTTTGTTAGAGCATTGGTTGGCATTGGTGTTGAACCGGTTGTAACATTACTTGTTTACGTGCTCTGAATTCTACGCTGTACGATGGATACGTCGATGTAAGATCGACGCTAAGAACATGAAGAAGTGAACTTTACTTCAATTACATCAAAATTAGCTACTTAGCCGGGAATTTTTCTTGCGGGTGAAGTGATATCGTCGATTTAGCTGAAATCCGTGTGGTTCGCGATGAATCAACTTTCCACGATTGATTTCGACGACTCGCAATCTACTCCTTGCGAAGCACGAGAGAGTTGAAAAAAGACATATCTTTATTTATACTCTGCTGCTGGAGGTAAGTACTCAACTTCTCTAAAATTAAATTCAGACAAACTTAAACAGTCAAATTTTGAAGTAACACTTTATTAGATATCAGTATGTAATGTTTTTTCCTTTTAATTTCAGGAAGGAAGCCAAAGAGGCAAATGAATTGAGCGGCCATGCCTTAACAAGACTTTCATTTTTATGTTTATAATCATGAGTATATTTGTATTTAATAAATTTCTTTTATTTTCATATCTTATTGTCATTTATTGTGCTCCACGGCGTTAGTACTGAAACTTCGTCAACAAAAACTATCGAGGTGGGCATATTTGTGGCAACTAGACAAATAGCACTGAAGGAAATTTTGGTGGTTTTTATGTTGAGTGCCCGTTGATGTGCAGAATAGGATTTGTCAATTTTTCTCATAGAACCTAAGTGCTTCGATAGCAATATTTTTAGTACCATAAACTTAGTTCATATTAAGGAAGTGGAACGTAACAAATTCAGTGAGTGTCTGTTAGGAATATGGTTTATCTTTCCTTAGACTAGTCAACATTCGAATGAGTGTAGTCGTTTTGGCCACTGTTATCTCTTTGCGGTTTTCTGATTGGATCAGGCAACCAATCTTCAAACACCCAAAAAGGGAACTATATATCTCTGCTAATTGGCCTATCTTGATTTAATTCTGCATCTTGTTTTCAATAAGATATACAGGGAATGCAATAGCCACATCAAGACTCAATTATTGATTCATGGAAAGAGTATTACAGTAAAAACTGTGCTATGGCAGCTGCACTGTGGCTGTGCTATGGCAACTGCACTATGACTGTGCCAAGGCAACTGTACTCTGACTGTGCTATGACAACTCCACTGTGACTGTGCTATGGCAACTCCACTGTGACTGTGCTATGACAACTCCACTGTGACTGTGCTATGGCAACTGCACTCTGACCGTGCTATAACTGTACTGTGATGTTTCAATTCAAGTGCAGTTTTAGTAGAGTCACAGTACAGCCCTTTTAGCACAGTTACAGTGCAGCTTTAGTACAGCCACAGCACAGATTTTTTTGTATGGGAATCTATAAATAATTTTTTTTATAATTGAAATTAAAATATATGAATTTAAATTCCCACCTCATCAGATTCCCTAGAAAAAGCGACTAACATCGGTTGGGAAACGGGGCCACCCGAGCATTCACGCGGCGACAGAGCCTAAAAGTTTTTATTTGACAAAAAAATTGTGCTGGTAAGGTATATCTAAATTCCTGTCTCTTTTTTCATATATGTATAATTGAGTTCTTTTCACATTTTTTTATTTTATTATTGTAAAAAACATTGTAGCAATCTTCCATGCCTTCTTGTATTAATTAATTGTATCCGTTATGATTAATAACTCTGAATAAGAAATATATCGAAATGTTGGCAAACAATTTTGCATTTCGCTCTCAGACCTATACTCCAAGACGTTATCATGGCCTCCTTTAATCGGTATTATTATGGCCTCCTTTAATCGGTATTAAAGGAGGCCATTACGTTATTCATTGATCAAGGGATCGAGGTCAAGAAAAAGAAATCGATTTATAAATTGTGAATCGACTGTCTTCTCGATTCACCCGATCCACTAGTTGAGCAAGATTATCGGTGGACACTCGCATCCTTCACTGACCGCCTGCATCGCGAGTATTTCTACGTTCTGCTCCAAAGTGTCTAAAATTTACCGCTCGTTACTATCTCTCAAGGAAGTTTCACCGAACACATTACTCATTCGTTAAAGGATTTCCGCAGCATTGCACACCTCACCATGAAGAAATCAAACCATTGAACGCTATTCACATTTGGCGGGAAACAATATTGTTATAGGTATAGGGTTTAAGTGCTTATTGCGCACTCAGATATCACAATTGCAACGTGACGCGGTCGACGGACGCACTGCGCAACACATCTGTGAAGAGAGAAACTGAATTGTCTCCGTGGTTTGAATTTTATGACCATTCAGACCACAGATATATAAAAAAAGGTTAGCCCTCTTACTTAAAAATAATTATTATTAAAGGCCGTTTTGCACGGCGCACGTCATTGCACAACGTATTTCAAGTACATTGATGATATGTGTGAAGGTGGAATCAAAATTGCTTCGTGTAAAGCGGAGAATTGCTAGAATGAAAAAATGAATAAAACTTTACGAAAATACAGAGTAACTCTACTCCAATCTAGAATAAAGTAGAATTGCTCGCACCCTCGCAATAGGGCGGTTTCCTGTTATTTTTATGGCCTAAATCTAAAGATAATTATTCCTGGAGTTTAGATTTTTAAATTTTAGATTTTTAAATGACGATATCTATTTTTCGCGATCAAATGAAAAGTGAAAATTTTCAAGCGTGCGAAAACGCGACGGCGAAGTATGAATTCTGGGAAAAGCAAATTTGACGTCATTCTGGTTCCAATTGCCGCCGCGTGAGGCCACCTTGGTGCGAGGCTATGAGCGCCGCTGCGATGCAGGCTGCTAGCAGGTAGCAGAGTACCCTCCTACTATTGGTAATCTCAGACGATGTAAAACTCCTGACTACTCGTATAACATCTAGGTCCCTGTGACGTCACGAGTGGCATCGCATTGGCGCGAATCTATGGCCTTTTTCAAATGAGGTTAAAATTGACCATTGTCATTCGTCTAAACTGAGATTTCTAAAACCAAATAATTTGTATAATATGAATACACTAATGGTGGGTAACAAATCGCAATCAATACCTTTCGTGTTCTTTGGCGAAGGAAACTACCCTATTTTAACATGCTTCCAGTGCTAACCTTCGCAATGACCTCGTGTAAATCGGTCTTCAGAGATATCAATGAATCGTTTTCAAACTGCAAAACTTGTCCATGCCAATAGTTTGCCTGTAGCTCTGTCCTTTCATCGTAATTCCCACTCCATTGCCTCCTCAATCCTTTATCATTTCCATTCCCCCTTTTAATTTCACCTTATTCCCTCTCTTCTTCTTTCTCTCCTCATCCCCGAGACCATTGAGGCGTGTTTACAAAATGGATTTACCCGCATGAATAGAGGCATTTACACATTCACGATCAGAATTGCACCGTGTAAACACCATAAATTATGCAAGATCACGAATACATTTCCAGGAAATAGCCACTGATTTAATTTCTTACATACATCCGAGAATTTGTCCAACCATGTATGAACTTGCTCGGGTAAATGTATCCCGTACACACGGCCTCATGGCCGGAGGATGGGCTATTTTGCCATCTCACATCCATACATTCTCGAATGCGTTCTAGCAGTTCATTACTTCACTCGACGCATTTTGACCGCGCCTTTTGTACACACGTCAGATTGTGCAAGTAAGTGTCCCGTGTAAAAAGGCCTTAAACACCTGAATTTGCGCCGCAACATCACGAATGCATTTCCCCATGCAGCTCCTGCTCTAATTTTTTGCATCCATTCGATCATTTTTCTAGCCACGTATGTACTTGCACGGGTAAATTCATCGTGTATTTAACACGGCTTCAGACTCATCGCAGCCTCTTAGTGCGAGCAGCACATTGGATCATAACTGCGTGTACGACGAGGTAGCTCTCTCAAAAAATCGCATTTGCCATCATTAAATTTCGGTCGCAGGAGAAAGAATGTTGATCTCATCGGGTGCCCACGAAGACATTTCCCCAAGTAAGCAAACCGATGAAGGCGCCATTAGCCTTTCCATCCGTGCCATGCCACTTTCTCTCTCTAGCCCACTTCAATCAATTTTTTTTCGTCCACCCACTTACCACAAGTGCAAACAGCAAAGGAGGTATTTAGGTCAGATAGCTGCAGGCTTGAGCATGTTTCCTCATTGCAGCAAGCTTGGGTGTTGAGAGCAGCTGGAATATCTTGATTGGAGCCATTCAAAATGTTTGACGAATTTTGAAGCTCAAATGTACCGACCGCAGGAGTGCTAAGAATGCGAGGAGGAATGAGATGCCTCCTCATGAGGGATTAAGGTCGCTGTTTTGATGGTATTCAATACAGCAGAGATAATAATAGCTCGCAGCGATATAATATAACGCTCGCAGCGATTATGCGTCCGATATCAGAGAATCGTGGCTCCTAGATATTCATCAACTATTTTTAAACACTGGTTGTTAAATTGGTGTGATAAAAACTTACAATGAAGGTCTAAAAATTATCACCCAATCATCAGCCAAAATGACTTGACATTGCTTCCAATGACCCTTAAATATGACGCAAAATATGAGTATTGAAAACAATGAACATACCCAGATGCAATTAATTAAACAATGAAGAATCAATAGTTTTCAAGACATTATGATTTAGATTTTTAAAAAGTTTAACGCGGTCGTTTTCGAAGCTCGAGCGTCAAATCATGCAATTTTTTTTACAAATGTATGGCAGGAAATGAAAATTTTTCAATCAGTGCGCGATCGCATTTACGACGATCGATTTCAAATCGAGTTAAGTTTTTATTCCTCTATATAGCAAACAAGCCAATAAATGGCATCTGTAAGACATTTCCCCAAGACATTTCTTTCGTCCACCCACTTACCACAAGTGCAAACAGCAAAGGAGGTATTTAGGTCAGATAGCTGCAGGATTGAGCATTTTTCCTCATTGCAGCGAGCTTGGGTGATTTATGAGCCCGTTATGAGTAACGTAAAACACAAATGCCCGTATGCCTCTGAATAAATATCGTTATATTAAACATAGGCTTTTCTAACTAAAACCATTATTACTCCTGGGATATACTAATCCTTTAATTTCCGTTGAAAATGATAATGAAAGCGTGGTATATAAGCGTCTCCTTGAGATAAGCAACCATACTTAATTTCTGCCTGGAATAGGGTAAGAAATTGACAAAGAAAACTGGTGCAATTGGTGGTCATGTAATTCTGAGAAAGATTCGTGATAACCTACGGCGTTGACGCTTATGTGCTACGCTTCATTATTTTTTTTAAGGAAATTAAAGGGGAAAATTAAAAGTATAAGGGCAACAATCCGTGAATTATTGCCATTCAGTCGGTTGTAACTTTGATTCATCTTCTGGAGATTCAATTTTACCGCCAAAGGGTGGAAAAACAGGAACAAAAGAAGCGGAATGCGATATGCGATGGCCGCGATGCCCAGCTGATGCGACGGGGAGACGGGGACGAACGACACGCGACGAGAACTTCACCGAACTCGGACGGTGGCCCACATTTTGGATTGTTTTGGATAAACAGTTATGCGGCTATGTGCTCAGAATAAACCAAACGGTCCGTTGCCGGAGAAAGCCATTCGGTCAGTGAAGTTAATACGAACAGAGAGGTTTTTGTCTCCTGTGTATCTTCATTGAATGTGGTTTACCGGCTAATACAACATGTTTTTTATCACTGCTGTTGTGATTGCTATCATCATAATTTTGGTACTTCCATTAAGTGGAGCGCCTTGTAGGGGCCTACAGGGAAGTGATTTCATAAAAGCAGCAAAATGTAATTGTTTGATCAACTTAATGGGAGTATTTGCCATGGTGGATGATATTATCAGTCGTCGAAGGAACAGATTCCGTAAGTGGGATTGATAAATTTTGAATTTTTAGATCTTGTCATATGTACTGTGAGTGTGCAAAATGTATGACGAATTCAACATTTCAATTTATCGTTTTTGTGGAGTGTGTGAGATGGTTAATTTATTGCGAGTGAGTGGTTTTATCTTAATTAATTATATTAATCTTAGGAAGTACACTCAGAGTGAGTGTTTTCAGTCAACTCAATAAGTTATACAATTATAAAATATCTGAGCTGTTTTATCAATGTTTTACT
The DNA here is from genome assembly GCF_921293095.1 of Ischnura elegans. Classification (NCBI taxonomy): domain Eukaryota; kingdom Metazoa; phylum Arthropoda; class Insecta; order Odonata; family Coenagrionidae; genus Ischnura; species Ischnura elegans. The sequence goes on along the minus strand of NC_060252.1, from coordinate 50,135,015 downwards.
GAAGCAAAGAATTTTTCTTGCATTCAAGTATCAGCGATAAACATTATCGAATTTATTTGTTAATAATAGTGAAAATTCTTACAGTTCTGCCCCAGAAAAGCAATCAAGTTGCTGTTATAACTGGAGGAGCTCGAGGCATAGGCGTTGAGGTTGTAAAGAAGCTTCTTAAATGTGGAATGAATGTTGTGATAGGTTTGTACGTCCCTCTAAAACACTAATCAATTCTTGCTATCTGCCTACTAAAAATAAACTCTCTAATATATGTATTAATCAATTTACTTAGCCTAATAGATCCATGGACAACTTGGGTTCGTGGGCAAAATGCATGGTGATCAAGTGAAAGCTTTGATCTTTATTGCCCTTTATGAAAACTGTCAATAAATTTTCATTTAAAGTTAAATGATATAATTCTACTGGGCTGTGTCAATTGATATCCATTTTTAGTGTTATTTGTGTCGTGTTGAGTAAGAAAGGTGTTAAAAGACTATTATTGCATTTGCATATTTTCAGCAATAAAGAATCAATTGGAATGAATAGGGGAATGTTGTTTGAGCTGTATGTCAATTAATTATTTATGTTTTCAAGGCTGTCGAAATGTTTCTGCTGGTGAGGAAGTGGTGAAGAAAATAAGAGAAGGAGGAATTATTGGTGGAGATGTGAAAGTCCTTCAATTAGACATGGAATCCATGTTGTCGGTTAGACAGTTTGCCGATAAAGTGAAAGCAGCTTATCCTAAAATTGATGTCCTCATCAATAATGGTGTGTGGTATTTTAAGTTTACTATGTTATAAATCTTAGTTCATAATATATGCCCCACAAATTCTGTAAAAAGATTTTGCTTAAGCATGTCACATCAGACTAGCTCTTCTCATGAGTCTTTGGTAGATATGTTTTGCTTGCGTTTTGGCCTTCATGGTAAGATATAACTAGAACCACTTTTCTGTGTACCTACTTAATGTGCAGGTAGTTGAATTAAGTAATGAGTTGTCGCTACATAATTATCTTTCTGTACACAATATGAAATATTAATTTTTATTTGCTTTTTCTCATTTCAGCCGGTATAATGTTTGCGCCATTTAAATTAACTGGAGGAGATGATCCATTAAATCCAGTTATGGAATCTCATTTTTCTGTTAATTACGCTGGTCATTTCTTGTTAACACACCTCTTATTGCCAAATTTGAAAGCTGCAGGTGAAGATGGTATACAGCATTCTAGGGTAGTGAATGTATCCTCAATTGCACACTTTGCTGGTGATATCAATTTTAAGGACATACACTCAGAGTAAGTGCCATTTTTTTTATTACTATTTCCTAATTATTTAACTTTCTGTGTATCTTTCTTTTAAAATCCTGTTCGTTTGCTAAAATTTAAAAGATAATGTAGCTTTTTCCGTGTGTTCCGAACTGGCTTTCTGCTACTCTTGGGTGGGTTTCATGTGGTATGTTGTTGCTTACACATTAGTGAGGTATTCATTCCTTCATTGATGAGACTTTAATGTTGATAGTAAATTACTGTCCCTTAAGAATTGGGCAGTTTTAGATGTAGATCGTTTCAGTTTGGGCACATTTATATCATCCCATTTCTAATGCAGATTTAATATTTATCGACACACAATCTACGTTTTGACTGCACTGTAGTTTCTTCTCTTCATTTTAAGTTAAGCAAGATATAGGTTGATGATCATTTTTTTGTATCTAACACAATTCTGTGTTGCTTGTGCATAATGTGTTAAGTCCAAAAACCCCAAAATGGGACTATCTCACCTAACCATCAAATGAATCATATAGAATCGTTTCCTAAATGATTATTATAATAGTAACAGCACATGAGGAGGTCGCTTATGAGCTATTTATCTCACAATAATTCATACGCTTGGATTTATGATGGGCGAGTGAATTTTCAAATGCAATTATCTCAAAACTATGATTGAGTGACTTAACACATTATGCACAAGCAACACAGAATTATTTGAAGGCACTTACTTTATCTTTACAGTTTTTAAGCATTGTGGAATGGTAAACGGGTTTCTAGCATTAATAACAACAAAATTAGTACAATGTAATGTAATGAGGTAACAAAACAAGGTAATGAGGCTAGAAGTCCTGGGGTGCGTTATTTTTAATGCTAAAATTTTGTTTAAAAACTGCTTGCACTTAGAACAAAGCAAAGAATTCATTTAAAAGTACATATAAAAAATTGTAGTATGCAACAAAATATATCATTGAAAAAACTATTGGCAATACACATAACCACTTCGCAACAGATTCCTGTGGTGAGGATGATCATAAATGAGTGGGAGGCTTAATTGCAGAGGAGTGGCCCTAAGGACTTGCTTAGGCGGGCCTGAATGCATCTGAAAATTGCTACCTCAGCGGTCACATCCCTTCCCGGGATAATCCTTCGACCTTCGAATTTTTCAACCCAAACAACCGGTTGTTTGGGTTGAAAAATCCACGACAGCTATACCCAACATCAGGCTTTATGTGTATGCAAATGCCCGTTGGCTCCACCCGACATCTAGCATGAAAGGGTTAACTCTAGTACATCTAGGAAGTCCGTCAGAAGTCTGGAAAGAGCTGGGATATTCAAAAATGGTAGACCTATTTCCACCTTGAAAGAGTTGCATGTTAGTTTTTGGCTATTGCTAATTACTTCTTGGTGCTACAGCCATTGTTTGGCCTTGGCCTCTGTAACAATGCTGGAATACTTTGTGTAGTATTTTTCCTTTATTATCTATATCTTTGCTGCCACTCTCCTCCCAGCCATCTTGTACATTTTTTTCTTTTCTTTGGAAAAATTTCCTTTCCCTATTATTGCATGAATCCACGGTCAACTTATTGTGCTATCAGTTTTTTTTTTTTTTCAACCTAAGATTGTATTTGATTTTCTATTATTTACTCTTCTAAAAAAATTACCAACATTTTTTGTGTGCTGTGGATTTTTAGTAACAACAACAAAATTAGTGAATAGAAGGTAATGCTAGAAGTCCGGAGATACGTTATTTTTAACGCTAAAAGTTGGTTTAAAAATTACTTGTGCACAGAGCAAAGCAAAGAATTCATTTTTAAAGTGTAAAAAAGTTGTAGTATGCAACAAAATATATCATGGAAAAAACTATTGACAATATAACCACTTCGCAAATGATTCCTGCGGTGAGGATGAGTGGGAGGGGTGGCCCAAAGGACTTGCTAAGCTGGGTCTCAGGCCGGGCCTGAATGCATCCGAAAATTGCTACCCCAGCAGTCACTTCCCTACTCTTGCATCGGCCAGAGCCAACGTCCGGTCGTTTGCATTGAAAAATCCGCGACAGCTATACCTGACATAGGCCTTTAGTGCGTGAAAATGCCCGTTGGCTCCACCCGACGTCCAGTACGAAAGGGTTAACCCAAGTTCACCTTGGAAGTCCATTCCTGGAAAGAGCTGGGAAATTCATAAATGGTAGACCTAGTTCCACCTTGAAAGAGTTGCATGTTAGTTTTTGGCTATTGTTAATTACTTTTTGGCGCTACAGCCATTGTAGAGTCTTGGCCTCTGTAACAATGCTGGAACAGTTTGTGCAGTATTTTTCCTTTATTATTTTTATATTTTCTGCCACTCTCCTTCCAGCCATCATGTCCTTTTCTTTGAAAAAATTTCCTTTCCCAAAAATGACTGCAGTAGTATAAACTTTGTTTATTCCGCTTCAGTGATAAAGGTAGCAGCGGGTGGGTCTGTTTCTATCCACAGGTATTTCTAGTCTGTTTTCCATAAGCGTTCTAATAATTTATAACGTCTTGGGGTACAGGTCTAGACCATATTATTATTTGTTGTTATTATAATAGGCTTTCTTAATTATTATATAATTTCGGTCATGAAAAAAATCGATTTATCAGAAACGTTCTGTTTTTTCCTTAAAGACTAACAGCAATGGCCTAACGTCTCCATTTTATTTTCATGCAGGAAGTGCTACATGCCAAGTGCAGCTTATGCTCAATCTAAGTTGGCACAGGTGCTATTCACAAGGCACTTGGAAAAGCTATTTAGAGAATCTGATGTTCCTGTTCATGTCTATGCTGTTCACCCTGGTGTCTGCAACACTGACTTGTTTGAAGGAACTTATCTCAAAATAGCAGTGCCGTGGATAATCAATTTTATATTCAAGGTATGTATTAATTCTCAACGGTAGTGTATGTTTTACTGGATCTTGCTGATTTGTTAACTCACTCCATATCAAATTGGAGATGAGGAATTCTCTCTCTCAACTTTCCACAACTGCTGCATATTTCCTTTACACCTGTATAACTATTTTTAGCCCATTTTCTCATGCTTGAGAAAAAAGTACTATTGTATTTGGTTTGTCTGTATGCATACATATGTGTATCTATTCTCACTTTCACGTCAATTTACAGAACATACTGCAATATAACATGGTTCCGATAGTGGTTCTAGGTGTGTACCACATTTCTTACCATGGAATGTCATTTTCAAAAACATGTGATGATGCCCAGGTCTTGAATCCATGGCCTTAGTCTGAGGCTTTATTTGATTTGACATGATTAATTATTTTTCATTTTTCACTATTTTTTTTATTAAGTTTAGATAGAAATATTTTTACTGTAAACATACCATTAATTTTACAGTTTTGTGAAAAACTGATTTCTTTGAAATATGTAATTGCCTTTGAAAAATGTTATTTGTAGTTATCTTTACTTTCAGCAGTGTAATGCAATTATTGCTGAAAAAATCAGACTTAGAATTTCCTTTGAAATTCCCCCTTTTTTTGGTTAATTTTATTGTTATACATATCACAGCATAATAAACCATTTGCAGTTTGATATATTTATCACAGTTTAATATACTACTTGCAGTAAAATACTGGTTATACAAGAGAAAATGCACTGTATGTAAGTGTGAATAACTAAGTATGTGTAAATAACTATGGAAGTATGTAACTACAGTGAGTACTGACCTATTTTTTTATCATGTGTTCCAACACTGTGTGAGTAATATTTTTGGAGTGTAACATCTATTAATTCTGACCAGTGTAATAAAATTTTAAATGCTGCATTTCAAGGTGCATAAGATTTATTAAAAATGTGGCCATTTTCAGTATATTATTTGTTAGTCGTAAACTTTAGTATTTGCAGGTGCATAGAATTATGCCATTCCAGTGATGTGATTCCGCAAAATAAGTTTTTCAAAACATAATGAAAACTTGTAAATTCTGTTTGAAAAATCGAGAAAATTCAATGAATTCTAGCTTGATATTTGAGTAGCTACCCTGTATTGGGTAATTTATGAATGCATAGTCTCATTAATTGCAATTGCTCCACAAAAATTGAGGGAACAATTCTTCTTGAAAGCAGACTGCTATTTCAGATTTGGAATTTTTTTCACGATCAAATCATCAATAGATTGGAAACTTTTTCAGTATACTGATTTGCGTAGTAGACTCCTGATTATCCGGTTGCTGTTTATTCGTGTTGCGGATTATCCGTGGACAAGTTCACACTCGTTTGATGTTTTCCGGAATCTTTATAAAAAAATAAAATTTTGCATATTAGAGCATACCACTTTTCTGACTTTTTGACCTCGCAGCAGCAGAAATATGCGTGAATTTCGGAAACCAGGTCTACTGTGGAGCAGTAGGAATATGAGTACAGTGAGTCCTCGTTTAACGTCACTTGCCGTTCCTGAAAAATGTGACGATAAACGAAATGACGTTAATCGAAACATAGTATCCCATAAGAAACAATGTAAAAAGTGAATATCGGCTCCTAGACCTCACAGTTCCTACGCGAAAAAATTTTAGCGTATCATATCTGGGGCATTTTTTTTACGATGGGAATGCCAAGCTATGGCATAAATACGAGTTCCTGTCTTCATCGACGACAATAGCAGCACTGACGTAAATCCTTCTCCATTTTTGTATCTTCCCGCATTTGCTTTTCAGCTTCGCTATGGTGGTCGCCTGGGCATCACCATCGCTGAAACATCGTCGCAGTTAACAGGAACCAAAATTATTGTGAACACGGCAAAAAAGTGACGACAAAAACTTCGAGTTCTACACGGAAAAATTCCTTGAAATCACTTTTTAGGTTCCTGAAAACCATTATGTCAAGTAAAACCTTGCGCACCTACCTAAGAATTCATTTTGCAGAAAATTTGCTAAAACCGTAATCGCAATTAACAATAAACACACCGTCTTACACTTCGTTTAGACTGACTGTATTACCGCCCACAAAACGAACAACCTTCAACGCCCGCCGCTTCGCGTTTTTTTTCTCGCGCGAAATTTAAAAGCCTTGACGTTATCGTGAAGCGAAGGTGCGATAAACGAATGACGGTCTGAAAATTTTCGTGACGTTATAGCGAAATGACGTTAAACGGGGTGACTAAGAACGAGGACTCACTGTACAATCAAGTTATCGTCATTAACCCGGTAACGCCTGAATTAAAAAGTTTCTGCGATTTTTGTGGTGATCATGTACCTAAATATCAATGAAATTAGGTGTCATTAGGTGCAAAATTTATTCTTTTACCACTAATAGTTACGCCTTGGTAACAGATAAGTGGTAACTGTGTTACCACCAAAATGCTTTGCATCATTACAACCCAAATATTAGGCTTACATCAAATAAGCTTTACTACACTACACTTTATATGAGATATGCATATAGTCTGAGGTTTCAGGCGAGATGGAGTGGAAACGTGACATAATGAAAATGAAAAAGCAGGAGCAATTTCCACAATTTTACATTTATTAATACGACCGGTTTCGCTTTTCAGCATCATCAGGTACAAAAATATCAAGTGCCCTGTGCTTAAATAGGAAGGTAGGAGGGGGTGGTGGGCGGTAAGGCGGGGGAAGGGGATGGAGGGAGGGTGTACAGTCACGGGGCTTGGGAAAACTGAGGATGGGGTTAGAGAGGAGTATGACAAATGCACTAATTGTCCTTAATTTCTTCCTCCCCTTTTCCCAAGCCCCGTGACTGTACACCCTCCCTCCATCCCCTTCCCCCGCCTTACCGCCCACCACCCCCTCCTACCTTCCTATTTAAGCACAGCGCACTTGATATTTTTGTACCTGATGATGCTGAAAAGCGAAACCGGTCGTATTAATAAATGTGAAATTGTGGAAATTGCTCCTGCTTTTTCATTTTCATGAGATATGCATGTTATAACAATCATAATTTCATAATAAAACCTTTAAATTAACAGTACATAAGGTGTAAGTAAAGAAAATCGAAATGCTTGGTCTGAAAATTCAGTTTTTTTTGGGCTAGTTGATAATTCACAAATTTCAAACGGCTCTTAAATGCGTTAAATACGGCTTCAAAATAGCAAACTTTTCGGAAAAATGTTATTAAAAATATTTTTATCAATTCAAAACTCTCAAAAACCTAATAAATTACGATAAATGACAAAAAAGTTACGTTAAGCACTGCACTAATAGCCGGTACCATTTGGTACCGCTAGGCGTTAACGGGTTAAAAAGATTGCGGTCAGTAGAAGAAAACTCTCAATGTGTCTGGAAAGACATCTAAAATGAAAATTTGTCTTGCGTAAATAGGGTAGTTTCCTTCATCAAAGAAAACGAAAGGCATTGATTGCGATTCGTTACCCACCATTAGTGTATTCATAATACACAAATTATTTGGTTTTTGAAATACCGGTTTGGACGAATGGCAAGGGTCAAATTTTATCCTCATTTGAAAAAGGCCAGATTGGCGCCCATGCGATTCCACTCCGCATGACGTCACAGGGACCTAGTTTCTACACGAGAGGATAGGAGTTTTACATCGTCTGAGATTACCAATGCATGCATGAGGCACAGAGCTCAGGGAAACATGTCTTAATAATCACCTATTAAAACTGGCTAAGTTCGGAAAGTTTTCTTCGTTTGATAAGGTATTAATAAACCTTTTTTAAGCCAAGCGCTACCATTCAGCAAGGTACTCAGCTATCCGCTAGCATCCTGCGACGTATCAGCGCTAAGCCTCGCCTCAAGGTCACCTCACCGGGCGGGAGGGGGAACCAGAAATACGACGTACGGAGATATTTCCCGGCATTCATACTTAAGCGTCGCGTTTTCGCGCGCTTGAAAATTTTCACTTTTCATTTAATCGCGAAAAATAGATGTTGTCATTTAAAAATCTAAAAGCGTGAAATACGTACTCCAGGAGTAATAATCTTTCGATTAAAGCAATAAAAAAATAATAGGAAACCACCCTATTATGAGAATAACAAGAAAATAAAGTGAAAGTTTGGATTAATGGTGTTTTTGGATTATTCATGCCGCCTCTCCCCCTCATTAACACAGATAATCGGGAGTTTGCTGTACATGGGTAATTGTGGTTCCCATGTTATTTAGGGTGATTTGTGCATTTCAGTGGGCATGTATTGATTTAAAATTTAAAAATATCGGTTTTTCAAATGCCTCCTATAGACATGGATGTCTGTCATATGATGTAGGAAACAAAATAGATTTGAAATCATGAAATATCGTTGCTTATACATATCCTGATAATTCAGGAACTTCTGGGGATATCATTTCATAGAATAGTGGATGCCAAGCATGAAATTTACTTTAGTATTTTAATTATATTTGTTTTTAAAGACCTGAAAAGTCATTTTACAGCACAGTTTATTTCATGATACATGTCAAGAAATGACAGAGAAGGTGCTCAATGAACGAATGTCAATGTCTTAAATTGACTTGATGTCTAATAAGTAATTCTTATAGTGTAATTTTTATTGGCATAACCCTCAATGTTTTAGATTCTCAGTCTTAAGTGCTGAAATGTTTTTTCTTTGTGGTGTTAAATTTTTAGATTTAAAGGTTTAAATTTTTACTATATTTACCAAAAATTTTAATAGCCATTGATAATTTTACTCACTTTAAATGATATTTATTTTTTCATTTATTTGAGGTATACCAATTTTATGGGATGTATTTTATCTTTCATCTTGTTCTTTTTGAGCTGATGCCAATTTGAATGTGTATTTCCAATGCACAAGTTGCTGCCATATCTAACTTTGTGATCTTATTTGTTAATAATTTCAGCATCCTGCTGGTGGTGCCACTACCATTATGTTCCCTGCTGTCGCACCAGATGCAGAATCTCTTGGTGGATCTTACACGAGTAATTGTAGAGTCTGCTCTCCTTCAGCAATTGCTCGTGACGATGTGAAAGCCAAAGAACTTTTTGATTTTACGTGCAATCTGTTAGGAATTGAAAATTTCATTCCTCAAGATATGTGATTCGCATTGGATGAATTGTCAGGTTTTTTTTATAATACATATTTTATTGTGATAAAATTATATTTTTCTAACAATGGCATTATGTGAGAATTGATGTTTGGCTCATTTAAATGTTTTTTATATCATTCAGAGGTCCATAAAAAATTTTACGAGGTATTTTTGATATTATGCATGTTATGCTCGTGGACAACTCACATAAAGTTTTTGCATTTAATTCGTAATATACAATGATTTTCCACTGACAGAAATTCAAAACTCAAAACGATTTTTTGTTATTTGAAACAATTTACATTCCATTGACCTACATTCCAAATGTACTCTCTGTACTCTTTGACTTTATCAAGTCGTCAAACATATTAAAATGTTATAAACACTGCTAGATAACTGACTGAAATGTTGTTTACCTTGAGAGATGGTTGTGTTTAAAATTTATATGTTGACTTTTGAGCATGACGACCATAGAGTGTTAATATTCCTGTCGACCATATTAAGTCCACATTCAATCGGATTGGCTTAATTAGCAAATTTCACTGGATTTGGAGTTTGTGGAAGATGTGTTCTCAATCTCTTCATGAATTCAATAATTGATTTATTTTAAAATTTCTACTACGTATTATTTATTTGAATAATGAAGAATGTTATAGCAATTGATATTATTGCACATTTAAAATGATATTGGTTTGTTCATCTGTTTTTGGTATACCAATTTTATTAGATGTTTTGATTTTCATCTTGTTTTTTGAAATCATAACAGATGTCAATCTGAATGTCAAATTGCACTCTAAATCACATTGCCATTCTATTGCTATTGCACAAGTAAATGGGATTTTGTGCTAATGTTGTTGAAATGCCTGCTGTAGGTCTGGAACATCATAGCAGTCTCATTTATGACTTATAGTATTTAAGACTGACTTCCTGTCTAATCATTTGGTTGTGTTTTCAGATATCTTTTTTAGAATTTTACATTTTTTTAAAGTTTAACTGTATTAAATTTTTTATTTGTTATTTCACATAATAAATTATAATTTTCTGGTATAAGCTGAATATTTTATTTCTGCATTATAAGGAATACTATAGGTCCCATAAATATTGCAGGTTATTTTGAGTGAAGTCCATCAAAATGGCTTTTCCTCACCAACCTTTTTCTTCAAAAGTGGTTCAGTAAAATAAGATATTTAAGTTTAAAATATCCGTGGCCATGTATAAAGCTATTTGTTGCCAACTTTTTGACCTGTTATGATTAAAGAATTTTGATTGTTTTAAAATATGGCACTCATATTAATAATCATTTTTATGAAGGTCACATGGGTCGTCACAGCCACTGGAGTTCTCTTTCTGAATGTGATTCTTCAACTACATGTAGGTTGTACTTTACCATCTATGCAGTTTGCCAGAAAAATCAGGTCTGAAAATTTCAATAAACAATTCTGTATGATTTATCATTGGCCATATTGCAGTGTGTTAGCAAAATTAAGATGAGGTATTCATGATAAACACTGAAAACTGTAACAAGCATGCTAACTTTCGGCTGTATTGCTGACACATTTACTGTAATTAAAGCTTTATAAATTGGGTGAATTAGTGGAGAATTAGATATGGCACTCATATTAATAATCATTTTTATGAAGGTCACAATCGTCACAGCCACTGGAGTTTTCTCTCTGAATGTGATTCTTCAACTACATGTTGGTTGTACTTTACCATCTAGGCAGTTTGCCAGAATAATCAGGTCTGAAAATTTCAATAAACAATTCTGAATGATTTATCATTGGCCATATTGCAGTATGTTATCATGATTAAGATGAGGTATTCATGATAAACACTGAAAACTGTAACAAGCATGCTAACTTTCGGCTGTATTGCTGACACATTTACTGTAATTAAAGTTTTATAAATTGGGTGAATTAGTGGAGAATAAGGAACGCTTGATAATTTAAACACCAATGCTACCTCCAACAGCTTTAGATATGGTTAGTGGTATGGTTTATCTTTCATTGATAATATAATTTCACTCACCATGCAATTCTTAGTTACACAAATGCTCTTACCTTTAAATTTATTACTACAAAACACCTATTTTTTATAAATATATTTAATTGACTCCTTCAAGTGAACATTAATATTTTTATACTTATAACAATATAAATCTTAAAATCATGCATATTGTACAGAAAATACAGCTCATTTTTTTGTTTTACGGTATATCTTTCAATCCATGAATAATTTCACATCACGGTCATCATTAATTTTGGCTAGGTATTAATTTCTTGCATTTGCCTTTTTTGCTCAATCCATTGTTGGAATTCTTTCAGACAACCTCTTTCACCATGATCGTAGTTTCATTTCAGCTTCAAAATGAACAGGGTGCAACACATAATTTCCTTGTGGTATCACTGAGGGTTTAGGTTGTCCTTCTGGTACACTCAAAGTATATCTCTGCATAATTGAGGTAAAGAAAATAAATATGTTGATCTGCGCCAAGGACTTCCCAACACATTGCCTTTTTCCTGGGTTAAAAAAAAATAAAAGATTTAGTTATCCTCTGGTAATTATGGCATGGTCTACCAATTCAAAGAGTGCAAAATCTGTGAATATTGGGACTAAATTAATGACTGTTGAAAGTGAATAGCAATTGTTAGGGGCATTATAAGGTACCGTATTTTCCGGCGTATAAGACGACTTTCTAGCACCTAAAATCTTTTTTAAAAAGTCGGGGTCGTCTTATACGCCGGGAATGTGGCAGCAAGGAGGAGGGGTGGCCGCACTGAACAAACACTTCACACATTTGCAGAACCCTAACCCTAACCCAGTGCTGAGATCTAATATACCAGGCTTTGTGAACTTCCATGTTAAAAGGAGGCCAAGGGAGAACCAAGCAAGACAATTAATCCAACGGTCGGAGGCACTTCAACACAATCAGCAGAGGACAGTTGTTCCATCTAAAAGGTGAAAAAACTATTTTAATTAAAACAACAGGACATGAGAAGTCCAGTTTTACAGTGGTACTAGCTTGCACAGCTGATGGCGCCAAACTGAGACCAATGGTTATTTTTAAAAGAAAAACAATGCCGAAACTCAAGTTCCCTGTTGGTTGTTTTGTACATGTGAATGAAAAAGGCTGGATGGATGAAGAAGGGGTAAAGCTATGGCTTGATAACGTATGGAGCAGGCGACCAGGTGGACTTATTAAAAAACGTAGCCTACTGGTGTGGGATATGTTCAGGGCTCATTTAACTCCCAGCACCAAGGAAAGGCTTGCGAGACTAAATACAGATTCAGCAGTTATTCCTGCAGGATTGACATCATTGGTACAGCCACTGGATGTGTGCCTAAACAAGCCGTTTAAAGATCGCATTCGAGAACAGTGGAATGAGTGGATGGTTAGCGGTGAGAAGTCATTCACAAAAGGAGGAAACATGCGTGCTCCACAGTTGGATGTTTTGTGCAAATTTGTTATAAAAGCCTGGAATGACATTGATGCAAAAACAGTAATCAAGTCTTTCAAAAAGTGTGGCATATCAAATTCGTTAGATGGTATGGAGGACGACTACTTGTGGCAAAATGAAGAGGAAGTCGAAGCTGAGACCACACCATCTGATACGGAATTTGATCCATATGATGATTGCCTTACAAATGTAGAACAAGACGTTATTGATGTACTGATGATATCAAATGACGAACAGGAGGATTTTAAAGGTTTTTAAATGGAAACTGCATTGCTGACTCGCAGTGACTTGCGAGCTCTCTCTATCGTTTGTTAACTTCCTTGTATCAGACTGCTTTAGGAAAAGTTTAATCCACTTGCACTGTTTTAGTTTTATATGTTTTATGAGGAACTGACTTATGTTTATTAGTGACCGTTTTCATGCTATCATGTCATGCCATGATGTCATAAGCATAGTAATTAAAAATTTCTATATTGAAATCAAATCTGATGTTTTTTATTTACCGGTAGTGTGCGTTGGAAAAGGGGTAGTCTTATACGGAGAGTATAGCACGAATTATATATTTTAACAAAAAAGTTGGGGGTCGTCTTATACGCCCAGTCGTCTTATACGCCGGAAAATACGGTAGATAAAAAGGTGAGCTCTACGACCTCAAGGTCATCTTGGGAAAGAAACACTCCAATGGCCGTAACAAGGGACCTCGTCACAGGTATAAACAAAACACTGTGCAGTATGCTGGAACGGGAAAATTCGCAGCAGTGACCAACCCCAGCCTCTCAACCAGAAACCCTTCACTAACACACGATCAACAGTGTAGAAACCTTCGCGAGGGCCCCCCAAAGTTTAGGCCCCCCCAAAACCCTCGCGAAGGTTCCTTCATAGTTAAGCGAGTGATTGGTTTCAATGTAAGCAGCCTTAGCGAGGTCCCCCAAAACCCTCGCGAAGGTTTCTACACTGTTGATCGTGTGTTAGTGAAGGGTTTCCGGTTGAGAGGCTGGGGTTGGTCACTGCTGCGAATTTTCCCGTTCCAGCATACCACACAGTGTTTTGTTTATACCTGTGACGAGGTCCCTTGTTACGGCCATTGGAGTGTTTCTTTCCCAAGTTGCATTATAAGGTGTCTGATTGGTCATTGATGCAGGTCATTATGTTTTCTCAAACCCTAAAATTTCATACATATTTAATACACTGCAGATTTGGCTGAAGGTTTACCCACATATTTTGCCGGGAAATCATCAAATCACATTTAACGTCCTTGATGTTTACAAATTTGGCGGTGAGCTCCCAGTGCACATTTCATTGTTTTTTGTTGAAGTGGGTTACTAACCTGTTCCAAATGGTATTAATGCTTCATGCCTGATAACCTCTCCATTCTCGTTTAGGAACCGTTCTGGTATGAATTCAAATGGTTTATTCCATATCTGAGGGTCATGGTGCAGGTCATACATGTTTAGAAAAATTCTTGCATTCTGTAAAAAGAAGTTTCTGTCTGCAATATCTAACAAATTCAGATCTCTTCAATGTTATTAATGCTCCTAGTTTTTTTATCTCTTAAGGGATTAAAATATTTTCACTTGAAAGGGTGAATTCCTCAAATTATTCCATTTTCAGTATTCAGTCTTAGAAAACTAACACCAGATACACTTCCATAAAGAATTTGACTACCTTGTCAATGTTTTTGGTGCAACCTAAAGTGGCTACATTGAATGTTTATAACATTTATCACAATTCTAGTTATTAAGTAATTATCAAAAATTGATTGTCACAGCTTATTGAATTAAATTGGTATCACACATTATGAAAAATTTTTGAAGCTTCTTCTTCGTTTTCATAAAGCTTGTCCATTTTGGATTTGTACTTGAATAAATACGAAGTTTTCAAAATGGGTCCATTATTTAGAATAATTGTGTAAAATGGAAAGTTATCAAAAGTCTTACCTTAGGGATTTTGTAACCACGGAATGAGATTTCACTTTTACTTGTGTATGGAGAATGTGGCACTGAGACAGGGCCAATAGAGCTGAAACGGAGAACTTCATTCAAAGTGGCCTCCACATAAGGGAGTCTGAAAGTAAGGGAAGAAACATCATGTAGTTCCATACCATTTCAGAAACTTATTGGGTATTTTGTTGGAAGTGTTAAAACTTTTGGCAATTTCCATTTGATGTCTTTCCTCGGATGAAAGTTTTACATGCCATGTTATCCTCATCTCCTAGTTTTCTGAATGCATGTAGATACATTAAAACCTCTTTACATCGTAATGGAGGGGACCAAAATTTGGGCAATTTGATGTATGGAGGTTCACTATAGAGAGGTTTTAGTGAAAAGCACAATTTTTTCATATCCTTTGGAAATGAAAGGCACTACTATCTTTTAAACCATTATATTTATGTGTTTAAATAAACATGCATGCATCAGTGAACATATATTTATTATTTAATGATTACAGAAAGCGAGTGCTATCATATGATTTTTACCATGATTCGAGAGAAAATTATGTGATCTCTCTCAATTCAACAGCCACTTAAATGATTGGGATAGTTGGATAACTTTTTTCTTATTTACTGTTAGGTATGCTCTCATATTGAACAAAATGGCCACAATTAATGATTAACGTGAAAATTGCAGCATAATAAGGTATATAAGAAAAAAAAAAGGTGAAACATTTATTGCTGAAAATGACATTCCATGTACGTAATCACAGCTGCATTAATGGTCTCTTGTTGTCAGTACGATTTGCGAAGGTAGTGAGGCCGTCTCGGGGGCGTATCCTTGGTAAGATAAGTGGAGTTTTTACAATATAAAGAGGTTCACTACAAAGAGGTTTGCCTATAAATTTACATGTAAATCTGATGGGACCGTAGGGGTGGTTTGATGTATGGAGGTTTATGACGTAATGAGGTTCACTACATAGAGGTTTCACTGTAGTAGCATAAAAGCCACCTCTAGCCCTCCAACTATACTCATTGCCAGAAATTTATATTTAAGGGTCCAAGTCTAATACAAGTTGACTATCCCTATTAAACATATGAATGAATTTTAATTAATTGGGATATAACTTTATTGAGAGGTGGCTGCATAATTGTTGAAGTGTGCATTCATTAATAAAAATGTTTGAACATCAAATGATCACATGCTAAATACAAAACTTTCTGTTCAGTCAGTTGTATGCATTATTTTTGGGATACTAAACAAATTTCAGGGGATGCATAACTCCCTGTATAGCTATCTTCCCGGCTATGTGCCAGCCTCTGGTATGTTAAATTGAGGCAAGTTATATCCCAACATTTGTGAAGAAAAATCACGTACAAATACCTAATAATCCCAATGAAACAGTTGATCGGGCTTCATTGATATCATGATTATTTTCAACTCTTCTTCAGTTGAACTGCAGTGAAATATTAAAGAAAATTCTCATTGATCAGGCCTTTAATCCTGGGGTCCACATCTATCCAGAAGAACAGACATTTTTTGGGGAAAAATGTAAGGAAAATTTTATCCTTTAATATCTAAATTAGATTACAAAAAAATCATCATTTAGTTGATGTGGCCATGCGAAGACGTATTATAGCATGCTGCGTTCATTTTATAACTACAGGCCTACAAGAACTTTTTGCATTACCCTGTGCTTTTGAATTTGTTGTGCATAAGGCATCATACACTCAGACCCAAAATTTTAATTCATCAGAAGAATTTGGTAAATGAAAGGGAAAGATAAGTTATGACACAAAAAAATCCTACCCTTCTGGTCATTCTCCTGTCAACTTATCCTGTAGATTTTCCCTTCTCAAGATTGTGGCTAATAAAAACTTATGGCTTCTGTATTTTTTTTATAAATATACGTGACAGTTTTGCCATACTCTGCTGTAGGCTTTGTTGGTCCTTTCGTGATAAACGCTCAACGAAGCCTTCAGTAGAACACTGTGACACGGTCACATATAATTTTTTTTAATACTCCCAGGATCCAAAGATCACCACTATTTTTTAAGGACATTCAGATTCAACACATAATGTAAAAATCATATCAAATCAACAAATAACAATGATATTGTAATTTTAAAATAAGAAAATGAAAAAGATAATGCTAAGTTTTCATGAGTTGGTGACATCATTAAATATCTGATTCATTCACTTGGTCAGCCAAAATTATTCTGAGAGAAGGAATTACAAAAAATGGAAAACTACTGATCTCTTTATTTTTCAAACTCTATCCCAATTGGCTATAAAAACAAATTTGCAGATGAGCCCATTCTAAGATTATCTCTGTACTAATTAATTATAGATTATGTTTGAATTCAAAGTAACTTACTATTCGAAGCCATTTTTCACACAAAACAAGCCTCTGTGTATGAGGAGTCAGTGTTATTCATGTGCATCCAATTTAGTTTTATGTATTATTTTATCTGTTGCCCTTGAGGATTGTAGCTATATTAGCTGGTTGCCAACTCGTAATTGTTACTGTGATCATGGTTATGTTGAATCTTAGAAAATTAATGGTGCTGCTAGGATTATTCAAGGACTTGAATTCCTGTCAGAATTTCCTGGAAAACATTTTTGTTTTCTTTGGAAATAAGTGTGGTATAACTTTTCACCTTATTCTATCCTCCAGTGAAGGCATTCGGTCCTTTCCGATGACCCTATCAATTTCATCTTGTACCTTTCTCTGAATTTTTGGGTGTACTATCATGTACAAAAATGCATGGTTAAGAGTGCTTATTGTTGTGTCTGTTCCAGCAGCAAAGAAGTCACTGCATATTGCAAGAAGATTTTTTGCTGTAAAGAAAGTAAGTTTATTATTTTAATCAGTCATACATATTTACAATCTTTAATATTCATGCAAGTTTTTTCCTTGAAAAAGAAGTTTTTGACTCACCATGAAATGAGGTGCCTGGATCTTTCTTATGTTTTTCGATTTCAGTCAGATATAGGTCAATGAAATCTCTTGGCTGTTCATGGTCAATAGTTTTACTGTGTTCATTTATAGTCTCCTGTAACAGGGAAACAGAAATGCATATTTACTTCACAGGTGCAAGCATTTCTCATGTGAATTAGTTGTGCGAATTAGAAAAAATATGAACCATTAGATCCCTATAGTGACTAAATGCCTGATTAAGTTTGCAGTAGAGCACCTTGACACTGTCATATATAATTTTTTTAATGATCCTCCTAGAACCCAAAGATCACCAAATATCATAGCAAATAACTTATTGTAAATTGCTTATTATGTGCTGTATTTTTTCCGTTATTTATGAAATGCATTTCTATCTTCTAGGCTTCTGCAATCTCTGTTCCTTGGAATGTCTTTTGGAAAATATTCATTAATGAATTTCAATTTGTACTGAACATTAATTAATTTATAGTTTTCAGTGTGTGTGCCCAAATTATACAAGGTACATGGGTGTAGCTAAAGAGTGTTTTAGATTATCAGTGAAAATTACTTTTTGAAAATTGCATGGAATGCGAGTGAAAATTACCAAAAATGTAATCAGTGCTCTAGATTCAAATAAAGATTTTCTTTGCAGCAGAGCTCTTTTGGGAATGCAGGCTCAAAGTTTTGAAGGCAGCCAAATTTTCCCCCTTTCCATTTCCCACGTGTACAGGTTATGAATTTATTTGAATTGGCATAAATGAAAACAGGTACATAATATGTTATGAAAACAGTTCAAATGCACTATCATTTTTCTTTTTACTATGTACCATTTATAAATTATGAATGTGAGCCCTTTAACTGAACAATCGAATTTAGTGGATATTCGTGAATGTGTTTGGTAGAATGCTAAATTTAGGGCTTTTGCACCAATTGGCATCACTTAATTGGTGGATTAGGAATTTTGAAACCTCTTTTCATGGAAATAAGAATGCAAATAATCAAGTTTACTTACTATAAGTGCACATGTAATATCGTCATATGCCTCTTTGATAGTATTCATAGGTGTCAATGATGGGAAAAGCTTGGCTATCGCTGGAAATGAGCTTAGGACTCCTCCATCTGGGTTGGATGATCTGAAGTATGCCATGATTCCATTGACTATCCTCAGGAAATCTGGGTCTCCCATCTCAAACCTTTCTCCAGCCATGATATGCCACAAGACATTCACATTAGGACCTGCTAGAATTTTGTTGAAATCTATCTGGAATTTCACATCAAGAAGAAAATTGATTTGAACTTTTATCCCTACCCAAAGTATAACATCTAAGGCTTATAGCTAAAATTTCCACTCAGAAATATATTTTTACATGCAAAAACTAATATGTACATTGAAATGCCTTTTTCCTACTGCTCTGTTTCTGAGATTGTGATTCTCCAAATTACTAATTTTTTTTGTTATTAAAGCATATTTCAGTAAAAGATGAACATACATTGCAAGTAATAAAATTTTTTAAAATAATTTGTGGTTCCACCATAAAGAAATAATAACAGTTTTGGTCATAAGTTGACTTGTATTAACCCCTTGGTTGGGGGTAGAAATTTCCTTATCTTTTACCTGGTGGGGAGCAAATCCACCGATTTTCTGAGATGCCGTTTTCGAAAAAAAATTTATAGTAAAGCTATTGCACAAAAATGGCAATATACTTAAAATATATTGGTATAGAACCTCTAACAAAGCAAAAAACATGCAATGATGCATAAAGAATGAATATTCACGCCTTCTCCGCACAACATTGCGATGCGACGGCACGCGCGACTATAGTCGCGCTCCCCACATGGGGAGCGGAGTCCGCTTGCGACTATAGTCGCTCTCCCCAGTTAAGGGGTTAATATCCAGTGATCAACTTACCAGATTTGGCTGGCCTGGTTTTGATCCGGCTATTATTTTATCAATTTCGTCAATGATGGCCTTTGATTCTTCTAGAGCTATTGTTTCTGAAATCTGTTTACCAAATCCGAGGTTCCGCAGATGATGAAGAGTAAAACGACGTTGTTCTCTCCAAACCTCACCTTCAGTGTTTGCAATTCCTTGTGTGAAGAGAATAAGAGTTATCATTAATTATACTGTTATGAACAAAGATGGTTGATATAAAAATCTAACATTTTCTAGTTTTTAGCGTGTGCGGCTGGTAAATTTAGGTTTCCGATCCCAGGGTTTTATTGCTTAGTGTAGTATTCATATATGGTATCACTTCATTCCTTTGGCCTTTGAAACCATTGTTTTTCATTTTGATTCCAGTTGGAACCAAAATTACTTATGATGTTTATGTCGAAAATGTGCCATTTGTAAACTACAGAAAATTTAGAGCCAAGTCCTCATTACAAGTGCACAAAGGCAAATGCAGGGCAGTGCATTCTAAGCCATAAGATGTCCAGAGCATCCAGCAACAGGGCAAACTCAAGGCCAATTTGAGGGCTTGGCTCTAAGTTTCTGTAATTAAAAAATGGCTCTCGACCTATGCATTTTATTTTTATTTTTTTGTATACATTTTATTTATTCTATGGTTATTTTGGTTTTACTGGCATCAGCTATTCAGGATTAAAATTTTGTGGCACAAAATTTTTCTCCACCCTGTAGGTATATATGTACTGTCAATTTTCTCTAATTATTCTTTTTCTTTTAGTCTTTTATCCCATATTGGCTAGATAACTATGCCTGGAGAACAGTTTTTTGAGGAAAAAAGAACCGCCTTCTTGTGATTATTGTTATAAATGTATTCTGAATATCACAACATGAAAGAAAAATATTGAGGTTTCACAGCAAGGTTGACATCAGGCTTTTGCGTTAACTTGTTTGGCGAGCTGTGTAAGAATGTTTTAATGGTTGGATTTACCCTAAAGACCAGAAAATAATTTACAAACTTAAAAATGAAATTTGGAGTATGGGAGATCCTTTAGGGGTGTCCAGTTGTCAAATTGATGGACTTGGACCCTCTAGAATTTAGAGGTGCTACATAGGACTATAATATTTTAATATTGGGAAGGCATAGAAATTTTTACACAAGCTCAAAGTAGCTTTTAATTCTTTATTCCATGGTGACATAAAGTCCATCTTTCCATCCTACTAATCTCTTCTTAATGGTATGTCTAAATAATATGCAAGAGGGTGAGTTCATATCTTTTTAACACTTCAAGATTTTAGCATCAAATTAGGCTTAGAGACCAAAGTTATTGAATGGAAGCCGTGCCTTTTAACTTGTCCCCACTTGACTTTATGCTTATGCTAAATGTTAAATGCATTCCTCCTCCCTGACCTTCAACACAGTCCTTCTTTCTTTCTCTGCATGCCCTCTTGGCTTCTCCTGCTACTCCTAAAGAAAAACACTCCCTCTGGTGAGTATATAAATGAGCTTGCTAATTAGAGAATTTTTGTGTATCATCTATAATGGCTCTAAACTTTTAAATGGTAGAAACTTTTCAGAAGCACTATAAATTTTGCAAAATACATTAAAGAAATTTAGGGGTACCCATCATGGGTACTTAACCCCTTTAACCAGTGATGTGCAATTCTTGTTACACTACTGGGAGACCGCAATAAATCAAAAATTCATAAAATATTGCTACGCCATTTTTATTGTTTTGTTTAATTTTTCTTTGAATGCTTAACTATTTTAAAACTTATATTAAAATTTTTACACTCCCAATACGAACCAATTTGTTATAAAAAAAATTGTGATTTGAAGCAGGATCAAAAAACTGATGCCAAAAACACTTGAGTTATAATTGTTATATTTATGTATCAATTTTTCGCCAGATTAAAAAAAGGCCTTAAATGTTAAAGTTGGAAGGCTAAGTAGTAAGTAGCCATGAAATTTATCCCGCTTATTCCTTTCCTTGATGCATTCTTAGTAAGTGACGTGCGGTCTCACAGACCGCTAATCGAGTTCAATTGCAAATTTACAGAAATTAATAAAAGGAACGTTAAATTTTAAGAGTGGGATGTCCTTGTTATGCAAAAATATGAAGCTAACGAGAACTATAGATATTTTGAAATCTTAATTTTGAAAGTATTCATAATTTTAGAAATGCAGCGGTCTCTCAGACCGCACGTCACAGGTTAAGGGTTAAGGCATTTTAGCCATTATGGGTACCTTTATACTCAATGCCCAAGTGGCACTTGGGTGGGACAATTTCTCCATGTGCGCAAAGCTTGAGCATCACTCAGGATAGGGTATGTAGCTTGTTATGTTGCCATTTTCCTTCATAAAACTTGTCTTCTGGATTTATTGTAGTGCCATCATGCTCACCTGATCACTTTTTAATGGATGAATCCTTCATATATTATTTTAAAACCAAAGTTATAGAAATTGCTAGTCATTAGGGCTACAGCAAGTGTGTGGTACCATAGTGCAGCAAGAATAAATGATTTTAATATGTATATATCTTCATACATAACGATTGTCCTAAATAAATTCAATGTTATGCACAGAATAACTTGGAGGTTCACATGAATATAGTGTTTGTCTTTTTATGCAAAGATAATGTATATCATTTCTTTCGTTTTTAATTTTTCTTTACGTGTCAAAACATTACTTACTTAAAAACTGCATGGTGGTGATTACTTGCCAGGTCATCACATAAACTATTGTAAGGGTTATATTCAATTCAGCAGGCTAAGCTTTCACTTTTCATTTTTGAGTACCTATTGAAACTTATAATACTAGGCATGTTTTTGTAGGGTTAGTACCATTTTGAAATATTAAAAAAAAACAGTAAACCTTTTGCAATAATTTTATTTTTACACAAAAGCCTACACTTGAAACTACTTTTCCACCTAATTTCCATCAATATTGAGGCACTTACCATATCAAACAATAAGCTTTTGTTTACCACCATCATAGAACATTTTTTTAGCACAAAAGGGGTTGTGCTTACTGAATTTTTTTCCTCATAGTGACTCAATAAATCCTGCAAGACATTGTGCGACTTTAAATCAATTGCGCCCTGCAATTGAAAGCAATAAACGAGGAATGCTGAGCCAAGGGATTGTTTTGCTGGTCGACGATGCCCATCCACATGCAACCAATGGAACTCGATCTCATTGCACCCTTTGTTTTGGAATATTTTGATCATTTAAGAAAAATTTGACACCTAGGAGGTCAGTGCCATGAAGATGATGATTAGGTAAAAATTACAGTTTTGCAGTGGCTGTCAACCCAGGCAGAAATTTTCTATAACAATGGTATACAAAACCTTGCTGTTCCATACTATAAGTGAATTAATATTTATGGAAATTATATTGGAAGGTAGTTTAAAGTTTTATGTAAAAATAATTTTTTTTTACCAAGGGTTTACACATTTTTACATGTCAAAACAGTACTTACTTAAAAAATGCATGGTGGTGATTACTATGTCAGGTCATCACATAAACTATTGTAAGGGTTATATTCAATTCAGCAGGCTAAGCTTTAACTTTTCATTTTTGAGTACCTGTTGAATTCTGGGTGAAAAAATTAATTCAGCTCAGACTTGCACCCAAACTAATGTTGTGAATTATGGATTAAGTTGAAATTAGAAGTGAAAAATAGGATTCAGGCCTAAGTCTTAATAGGGGATGTGGTAAAGGGCATTATTTATCTTTTTACAATACCTAGTAAATTTAGATTGCGTACCATAAATTTCACCACCATAGAGAGGTTTTAGTTCCATGTTCTCTGGCCTTCCTATCATATCATCCCTGAAGCATGCCTCATGTATGGCACTGTGACCAGAAATTAGAATTATTGCCTTATCCCCAGCAAACATTCCAACAACCTCTCCATATTTTTTGTGCATTTTGGTCATTGCTGGATAAATTTGGCCCTTCACCTTCATTTGGAGGAGATTCCCAACCACTGGCCATTTTGGTGGACCTAAAATGTTTAAGAGAACATGAAATGAGAATCATTTTTTTACATTTTAAATCTAAAAGCTTATACAAAAAAGTCTTTGGTGAGTATTTGGCTAAGAATGGCCACTTTCATTAGATTTTTTTTTAGAGAAACTCAATTAAAGGTTTTGCCATTTTAAGTATGGTTTTTTACATTAGAGAAATCAGGCCTACTAAATTTTGTGCAAGATGAGAGAAGAAGATTGGAAAAATCCTCACTCCTACTATCTACTGCCACCATCAAATTCATTGTGATTAATGTAACATCTCACAGACAGTTCTAAATGAAAATGGCATTTTTACCGTCTGTCTAAGATTTTCAACTCTAGAGACCATTCGGCAACTGTCAAAAAGTGCCATAAAAATGTGGAATAATTAATACATAGAAATTGCTAAATTTGCAATTTCACTTGCGATGCATACAATTGTAACTGCTCCAACAACATAACATTGATATTTCGTAGCCATCATAAGCTATAACTTGGAAAAAAAGGGTGGCTGAACCTAAACAAGCAAATTATGGTACTCAGGTATTCACAGTTATCTGAAGGCATAGGTAAATCAGTGAAATCTGCAAAGTAATTGCCAATCACAAACAAGTAACGATTACATACAATAACAGTAAGGATTCTTCTTTCACTATAAGGAGTAAATAACAAATAAAAATTACATTCCGCAAAAAGTAATCATTACAAGTACAAATTACTGCTAATATTATCGTAGCAAGTAAGCTGATTACTTTTACTTGATTTCCTTCTAACCAATACTGTATGAGCG
Source organism: Ischnura elegans (assembly GCF_921293095.1). Lineage (NCBI taxonomy): Eukaryota > Metazoa > Arthropoda > Insecta > Odonata > Coenagrionidae > Ischnura > Ischnura elegans. The sequence goes on along the minus strand of NC_060252.1, from coordinate 50,110,747 downwards.
TACAATGAAAGGTCAAAAGGTGCTAGGATGGACAAAGATATTCATATGTACTACTGAAATGGTCAAACTTGGGGAGATAAACGTTCTTGTTGTGAGTAAAAATGTCGTTTTCATTTAGAACAGTCAGTGAGATTAATCCCATTCATTTTGATAGTGGCAGATTTCAGTTCATCTTGGAATTCATTCAGTTAGAAATGGACCTTTCAAAAGCAGTAATTTTTTTTCAAATTTCATCCATTGTTCAACTAAATTTTATTCCTGTAATAGATTAGAGAAGTTAATCCAATAAATTACTCTCTTACCAGGAGGATAATTAGCTGGTTTTTTCATCATCATCCATATAATTGCTATTATGGCAGCAATCAGGATAATTAAATCTGGACTAATCTCCATCTTTAAAAGTTGTCCTTCCAATCTGGCTTGATCTTATGTATTAGGGTCTTGAAGATTATGAAGAGCCTTATTGTCTGAAAGGAGGGATTTTAAATTGTTTTAAAGCTTGATGAAAATGGAAGGAATTCTTCTGCATCAATAATGGCAGTGTTGAATTAACCAGGAAATGTTACCTTTCCATATTTCTACGTAGCATACAGATATAACCCATGGAGTATTTATATATAGTCCTCCTTCCATGTTTTTTATTAGGCTGGAGTGCTCTCATTTTTTCTGTGCATATATTATATTCTATGTCCAATTATTTTCACTGGTATTTTATGAAATAAAACTTGTCTTGCAACTACTATGAGTACTCATGAAAGATGATGACAAAGGATGATTTCCTTGAATTTATACGGATATATATTCTCCTACATATTAACCATGTTCAAAATGTTTAAATTCAATATAGGATAATTCCCAGGAAATGCCTTAAATCTTCTAGTACCTATCTATGTTTTAGTTATTTTTTACATAGTTTTTTATGCTGAGAATGTTGCGAATAGAGCAACACAGAATTTTGTAATTGCAGAAAACTTTGATTCAAGAACTTTGGGAATTATTTTATAATACCTTTCATATAAGCTTCAAGATAGATGCGAGCATTGTATGGGGGTCCCCTAAGCTCGGGACCCTCAGCGATTGCCAATCAGCCGACCAGGCCAGACCACCTTTGATAGTCAATAAAATGGAGGGAAGTAATGGCATAACTATCGCGGGGGATGAGGGGGATAGATCCCCCCTCCCAAAGCCTCAGAGAAATAATAATAATATTCATAACTGTAGTCTAGTTTTGACATATAGTCAAATTTAACGTAACCTTTTAATGAAACCCAAATTTTAACCCTTAAACCGGTGATGTGCGGTCTGAGAGACCGCTGCGTTATTAAAATTTTGAATATTTTCTAAATTAATATTTCAAAATATCTATAATTCTCATTAGCCTCATATTTTTGCGTAACAAGGACATCCCACTCTTAAAATTTAATGCTCCTTTTATTAAATTCTGTAAATTTACAATTGAATTCGATTAGCGGTCTGTGAGACCACACCTCACTAACATAAGAAAGCATCAAGAAAGGAAAAGGCTGGATAAATTTCATAGCTACTTACTACTTAGCCTTCCAACTTTAACAATTAAGGCTTTTTTTGAATCTGACGAAATATGGATGCATAAATATAATAATTATAACTCAAGTGTTTCGGGAATCAGTTTTTGATCCTGCTTCAAATCACAATTTTTAATCACAAATTGGTTCGTATTGAGAGTGTAAAAATTTTAATATAAGTTTAAGAATAGTTAAGCATTCAAACAAAAATTAAACAAAACAATAACAATAGCCTTGCAACATTTTATGAATTTTTGATTTATTGCGGTCTCCCAGACCGCACGTCACTGGTAGTGTAACAAATGTTTCACGTCACTGGTTAAGGGTTAAGTGCGAAAATTATGTAAAAAGTATTTGCAGGCATGTCATTTTTACAAAATTTTCCCAAACGGGTTGGGAGGTCGCCCTTCCCCATCCCCCCACTTTCCCCCCAAAAGAATATTCCCAGCTACGCCACTGGAGGGAAGGCTTGACACTTGGTTTGACAAGGTTCTAACTGACATTTTTGCAAAATTTGGTGTTTTCACTCAAGATAACTAAGTTTATGTCTCTCTATGTGTTGCACCGGTTTTTATTCCTCTATGTAAAATAATAACAGATTTAGAACAGTGACAAAGTTCCAAATTCAAGGAGAAAAAACTAATATTTGGTGTGATAAGGTTCTGACTGCATTTTACTTATTTTATTACTCATATAAACGTGTAAAAAAATAAAATAAATAACATATTTTCTTAAAGTAATAATTACTAGTGTATCTAGTGGATCACTAGTGTATGTGCCAAAAATCAAAAATAAATTCCTATTAATAATAGAAATAGAGCAGTTTAAAACTTTGACAAGGTTTTTCTCAAAACCAGCTGGTGGTCAGTTAGAACCTTGTCAAACCAAGTTAGCGAAGGGTCTGAGGTAACGCGAAACGTTCCATCATACAAGGGCGTCTTCCTCACAGCGGCCAGGGCATCTGAAGGTTTATAATTGCCAGTCAAGGGGACTGCATAGAGGAGGCACAATTCCATCCCATAGAAGGCTGAATTTTTTTTTCCACTTCGGACTTCGGTCGCATTTTAATCGGTTTTCAAAAATTTCCGCGGCGCGCGCATTGATCAGTGCAATGCGATCCACTTTTTTTCCAACATTTTGCATTATAACGTTTGCCGTTGCGAGGGATGGCAATGAAAAGTAATGAATTCGATTGATCACGCCAAAATGTGTATAAAATTTGGTTATTACCCGTAAATATATTTGGATATTACACCTTATTACCCCGTAAAACTCGGATAAATTTGTCCGTCAGCGAAACGAGTGGCGATTTTGGTGAACCCATTTAAATGCGCGGTGGATGAAAACACTTTTAGAAGCAGACTTGAGGACCCTCTTTGTAATATTGGCGCGGCCAGTAGCGAGATTTTGCACATCGCGTGTTTTTTCATAATTTTGATAGTTTAAATGAGAAGACGGAAAGCGGCATTCTCAACTTTTAACTATAGTAATGCGGAAAAGTGCAAATTTTTTGCTCGATATTTTATTCCAATCTGTTATCCTAAACAATCGAAGCAAAACAACCCACTCGAAATTCTTTTTTCAAGCGTAGATAAAATGCGGAATCAAAAACAATGCACTCGCCAGTCTCGCCGTTGTTTATCCCTCACAATCAGTAAGGTGCGTTATTTCATATCTGTGCGAGTATGTAATCGGAGATACACTAGAGGTTGCGCAATGAGTTGGTAACGTAAAAGGAGATTACTTTTATCATCAAATAGGCCACAGTAGCTAGTGCTTATCTGAGATTTTCCGGGCGGAGAAGGTTCTAGAAGCTTGTCGTATTTTGAACGATTTTTTGTCTAAACTCAAGAAATAGTTTTTTGAAATAATTTAACAGTAACAGTATCGGAAGAGATAATCATTTCTTTAGATAAACGCAACGGGAAACGTCCACGGCTCTAAATGAAATCTTAATGAAAATTGATCGTATTAAAAAAAATGGCAAATGTGATTGAGGAAATGAATTTTAACTATTTCAGCGAATTATTGATAAAATTCTCCTGACGATGGTATTTTTCGTGGATTTATGTCGACAACGAGGAAATACTCATAGTGCGGTCTGGAAACTTTCAAGCCACGAAAATGATGAACATACATTTGAATCAGGGCATCAAAAATTTCTGAGAATGCCATTCAAAAAGTTGAAATCTCAGTTACCATTTCACGCCTCGAGTTTGAAACCTTTGTTGGAAATGCCGTAGTCTTCCCTCATTTTTTACTGTGTTACTACTCATAAAGCATTGAAGGAATTGAAACTTTACGTGATACATTTTTTAAAATTTTAATTAAAGTAAGGAAATAATGCTTTTAGCAACTTGCCTATACTTTCATCTAGCTAGGATGAAGTATTTATTTCATTAAAAATCCGTGCTTATATTTTGTCAGAGATATTCGAAATCAGGAGACGATTGAAGAGAGAGGTATTAAGAATATTGTAGGATTCTCTTGTAGGATTCAATTTAAATTCATTATTCCATTGCTGTAGGCTGATGTGATCGAAGATTCACGAGAGGTTACGAAACGTGAAATGTGTTAGTGGGTAACGTAAAAGTCCGTAAAAAAATAAAAAAGTAGCCTTGAGATGCGAAATTCGTAGAAAATCGGCTGGTAGTTATGCATCATTTATTTTTAATGTTTTATTAAGATAGTGAAAAGAAACTATCTTTGAGAGCCATCGTAAAAATTTTCATTATTAATTTGTTTCCAGAAATTGCGCGGGTCCGCACCCTTAATGTGCCACCGATTAATATCGGGTTATATCTTTATGTCAACGAAAGTGCGTCATTCAAATCTCTTTCACATGTGCTGGCACTGCCGACCCCGGCGCTGAATGCAATGTTTTCAAATATAGTACAGAAAACGAAGTACCTTGGCTTGTTAAAAGTCTTCTTTATATTTTTTCTTAAAATTAATATTTTTCGAATTATTCGCGAAGGAAAGAAACAGTTTTTCGACGAAAAAATCAACGTTTTTATCGTTTTTTTTTGCAAATAACTTGAAAAATGTGCATCTATCAAATAACTGTAATTTATAAAATTGTAGCTTATACAGCAACATAGAATTCTTTTTGTTTCCCCCGGATGACCAATATGAATACTCGGATATGCAATACGTCTTGTTAATGGATAGCTTTTGTTTCTCAAACGCTAAATTTTAGAGATTCAATGTCAAGTAGCGGGAAAATTTTTCATTTTTCGAGGAAACCTTTGACGCCATTTATACTTTTTTAAAGCCTTTCTTTAGAAACATAAAAATTCTTTGAGCAAGTTATGATAAAAATGAGGTCAATCCCTACTTTTTTCTACGAAAAAATCAGTGAAAAGAACCTAATTACCCCTTAACTAAAGTCGATCGTTTTCCTAAAGCAGTTCTTTATATTCAGATACTATAAATGAATCATAAAAGTTTGATCAATGTAATATCCTTAATTTTGAAAAAAATGAGCTAAAAGTGAAAAACGATTTTCAAAAATGTTACGATAAATGTATGGCGAGATATAGCCGTTTAAAGTCTCTATTTACAAGCAGCACTTCCTTATAGAAGCCCTTTAAACTTACCCACTTTCAAAACTAAGGAATTTAATTTATATAGCCTCATAGCACCTAAATAAATGGCGTCATAGTAAAGTCATAATAAATTTTAATTTGGTAGAAATTCACTCATTAAACAAAAAATCGCACCTGATTAAATAGTATACAATTAAAAATTTTCTCATTTTCCCGCTTAAAATTGTTGAAAACTATTGGACATTTTCTACCTTAAATAAGATTTTCAATGCCGCACACCGCATTAAAAAATAAGCTTTCCAGACCGAGATATCTCAAAAACAGTAAAATCGTATTTTCGAGCTAGCCGGCCCTGGTGGGCCTCTAGCGGGCTGAAAGTGTGGGGAGGTTAGTCCTATTTGATCCAAAATCGCATGCCCTAAGTACGGAAAAAATCCCGGAGGGGGGACTTTTCACCCTCTCATTCAGCTATGCTTTTCCATAGAGCAACAACCTTGCCGCGGTGAAAAGGCTAGTGCGTTCCTAGGCTACGGTATACTTTTATCGAATCTCCAATTTTCATCGTATCTTCACCAAAATTAGTATGCATAACTAATTTCACATACTACACAATCGTAGGGGTGGGCGAAAGCGGTTCGAGTACAAATAAAAATTTGATAATTCATTACTTATCTTGGTGTCGGATGGGTAACTTATACATTGCAGGAGCCATCATAGATGAGAAATGACGATCGAAAACAAACTGTTGCTAAGGTTTGGGCTTGGGTATAGACGGGGCATGATGTGTCTTGTAAAGGATGCAAATTTTCCTCTCTACATTTTGTAAAATCCTAGCAAATGAACGGCTTATTCCTAGTGTACGGTCGTAGGACCGGAGGGGTGGGTTGGGTAGCGCACGGCGGAAGCATTTCTTATTTATGTGTCGACTGACTCCGACAGACGGACTTATGACGGCATAAGCGAGATTATTTTAACTCGTCCCTCAAAATTAAATCAAAACCCTCTGATACAACCTAATTAGGGTATTACTTTACAAGAGGTACAATCCGGATTTCGCCTTCAAACCTTCACTTTCCTATAGTCTCCCACCCTACCAACTGGACCAGCTCAAGGAATATTTTTTCTAGTTGACCAGCCCGTACATGTGCCCGGAAAGTGATTTACCCACTTCTACCTCCCACTTTGTTATGTATTGGACCAGCTCGAGGGATATTTTTTTCTTATTTACAATTCCAAACATGTGCAGTTTTCGATCGTCATTTCTCATCTATGATGGCTCCTGCAATGTATAAGTTACCCATCCGACACCAAGATAAGTAATGAATTATTAAATTTTTATTCGTCCTCGAACCGCTTTCGCCCACCCCTAGGATTGTTTTGTATGTTAAATAAGTTATGTACACTAATTTTGGTGAAGATCCGACGAAAATTGGAGATTCGATAAAACTATACTGTCACCCGTTCCTATTACCCCTAGAGCTGCAGTGGCGGGATTAATTATAAATTATTCCCGGCTAAAGCTTCGACATATCTGGCCATGGGAGGGCCAGATAGGTCGAAGGGTAGGAGCCAGACGAAAGGTAGTCCACGTGATGATGTCACGTAAAAAACACTGTTGGAATGGAAGTGGGAAACCCTACCAACTATCTCTTCCCTGAAAACATGGAGTACAACCAAATGAGCTGCGGAATCTCATCGCCCGGGACCCGTCCGCAAAGGGCGGGTGTCGGGCACGGCAGCGAGGTCGGCAAGGTCCATGGGGTCGTCAACATGCAAAATCCTTGCAGAGACTTATCATCATTATCATCAGCAGCAGCAATGAAGAGATAAGAAAAGAAGACCAAGAAGATGGAGAAGTAGAAGTCCGCTATAAATGTAGGGACGTGGAATGTGAGGACAATGAAGAGGGCGGGGAAGTTAGAAAATATCAAAAGGGAAATGGATAGATGTCTTAGGATTATGCGAGGTGAGGTGGAGGTATGGGGGGACTATTGGAGTGATGAGTATAGGGTTATATATAGTGGTAGGGGAAACAGCCAGCGAGCTAGCTTTGGTACTAAACGAGAAGATAGGTAAGCGTGAGGTAGGTATACACCAGGTAAGCGATAGGATTCTGGTGGTAGAAATTGAGGCGCGGCTCACCAACCTTGTGGTGGATCAAGTTTACATGCCCACTAGCAATCATTGGGAGGAAGAAGTAGATGAGGTGTATGAACAGTTGGAGGAAATAATTAGAGACACACCGGGTAATAAAAATCTAGTAGTGATGGGGACTGAAACGCCTCAGTCGGAGAGGGGAGGGATGGACACGAAATAGGAGATTTTGGACTAGGAATACGGAACGACAGGGGTGAGAAAGCAAAAGAATTTTTCAGGAGAAAGAAGTTATTCATCACAAACACATGGGTCAATCATCATAAAGGGCAAAAGTACACATGGAAAAGTCAAAGAAAAGGATGTGGGGAGATATAAAATAGACTACATTATGGTAAGACAGAGGTTTAGGAATAGTGTGAAAAACTCGCGCAGCTTCCCAGTGGCAGATGCGGATTCAGACCACAACCTAGTGCTCATGAAATGCCGGGTTTTATATACATATATATAAATTTGCCCGGATAATTGCTCAATATGAGGAGGAAAGCCCAATTGCGAAGTGAAGCATATCCCTCAATGCAACATTGCTAATCCAAAAAATGTTCAAAAGAAATCCTACCAGTAAGAGAAATCTTTTGTAAAACTAATGATTCCTGAAAATTTGTGCAATTGAGTCCTATTATAGAGAAATTTGAAAGCTCCTTCAAAAGAAAATAGGTTTAGGGCGCTATGAAATTGCGAGAAAGCTATCACCGCCATAGCTACCTCAAAAGCCAGCGTTCGAATGACATTTTAATATTTGGGCGATACAAGCTAGAGATTTTATTTGAAACATCTGGAACATATTTTCTCTCTGCGACCCATGTTCGCAGGGTTTCTGCGGACTACCATGTCTCATGTTTTCATGTAAGTTGCCTTTATGTCTCATGTTTTCTAATGATTTTTAATGGCCTTTTTCTTACATGATTTGAAGGGCGATGAAATTTAATTACCAAGTAGGTAAATGCATACGGCCAAGGATGTTTTTCGATGACATGAATATGATGACTAAAGATATGTCAGGGTCATGACAGCAGCAACCAAGAAGATACCGGTTGTTAAGTATTGCATTGTGTATGTTTAAGGGTGTTGAATTATTCATGGACGATGCTCATCAGATGTAGGTTTTAAAATGATAAGTATTTGTATGAATACCTTTCAAAGAAGTAGGAGGATATTTCAAACTACGCTATTGCAAATTGATCCTGTTGTTGGTTGTGGTTCCGTTACCATTAATTTATATTTATGTTTTGGCTTTCAACACATTTTCCTTTGGACATCAATTTTTAAATCATTGATAATTTGTCTTAAAAATTTCAGTAATTTAAAAAAAATTTTAATTGCATATTCTTTAATCAGGTGCGGTTTTATAGCTAATGAGTGACTTTCTGCCAAATTAAAAATTATTATGACTGTTTTAAAATCTATTACAGCGCAGCGTAATAAAATCATTTTTGTGGAACGAATGCGATATTTTACAGTTTTTCGCAGTAAGGCGCTCTAGAAGGCCTTTGGAATTAAAGGTTCCATTATTCGAAGGGGCACTTATCACCTAACTTTTTAGAGTAACTACTCCAGATATTGGATACATCATCCTTGTAATGACTTTTGCCAGAAAGTTATGTGAATAGCGAAGCGGATAATGGCTTTTGTAATGGTGGCTTTTTGCATGATAATAATGGAATTAAATTATGCAAATTTAATAATACCAGGACTAGCCACGGAGAAATCTTCACGAAGTCACCTGCAATGCACAAATTGTGCGAAAAATTCACAGAGATCTCTGTGGATTATTCGAACGAATCATGCAAAAATTAAGGGCCCTTGAAATAAAAATAAGTTTTGTACGAATGCTGCTGTATGTATTTCCATCTTTTAATTACAAATATTCAATTTTAAGAGGAATGGTAAACAAAGGGAGTGCTTATGTTAGTTGTAGTATATGTAAAAGAGCAAGTTTGTCTGTTTGTCCATCCGCTGTGCAATTCCATACGGCTGCACGGTTTGCAACCAAATTTAGTGTGAAGGTGAATCTAATACTTCCAAAGCCCGCAGTGTTACTTCTGCTTATGTCCGATGCGTCTCTAGCGTCTTTTTTGATCAATACCGTTTGTTACGTCACGTCATGCAGCTTCTGTTGATGGATATCCTGCCGGGAAGACACACCTCTTGACGCGCTCTCAGGGAAAACATAACTCCAAGGAAAAACATAACTCAACTACATACTTAACTATTAATTCTACTGGTGCAAACCTTTCTGCTGAGGTAGTAGAGAGGTAATTACGAGAGATTTATTTTGGTCTCTATAATTATTAGAACAGGTGGGAAGTAATTAAATAAAAGGGTTTATATACTTTACTGGAGTTGTATAAATGAGTATTCATCAATAGCAGTTCTAAGAATAGGAATTGGTTTTTCTTCATGCGTTATAAATTAAAATTAAGTCGCATTATTCGAGGTATAACAATATACCTCGAATAATGCGACTTAATTTTCATTTATAAAAAAAAAAGATTTTCATGAATGGGCATGCATTGTATTAATTGATAAAACATTATTCCGATTTGGAGTCGGAATGTTCCCAATTTTGCGATTCATTTACATACACGAAAAAAAATAGATAAATATCCCCACAGATATCTTCTTTAAACTCTTTGATTGCCGTAAAACTTCTTTCAGTTCAAAGGAGCTACCCGAATGGAAATTTACTACCAGCAGGCGCTACTCCGGGAAAGTCCCAAATCATTTACCAAGATGAAAATAGTTTTATTTTAATGCGCAAACACTCATTAGCAATGAAAAACATTTCGTTACTTATACAATTTATTAAAAATTACTATCGGTTTCGGCTGTTATGATATTATCAAGTACATTTAAAATATTCACTAATATAAATAGGTACTAACTTTGACAAAATACTCACTTTTGGTTTCGCGAAAAATATTCCTTTAGTTTTAGTGCAATCCCTGAAGAACTGGACAACAGTAAGACCGATTTGCACTGCCTGTGATTACGATATGCGTCCAACTGGAATTTTTATACGGACGACTTCTTCCTCTTCTGTTTGAATGTATTCTTTGGTTATTTCACGTTGCCTTGTCTGATTTTCGGTGTTGAAGTGATGATCAAACTATGAGAAATTATGAGATCGAATCCATAAAAAGGGTCTGAGCTTGCCCTCTGGAAATAGCTTTTAACGCTGCACCATCGCCCGATGCAAACACTTTGAGATGCACTTCATACGCCGCTGAACAGAAGACCGCTGGTCCGTGGGAATAAACCGTCTCATGAGACAGCGCCGCTAGCACTGGCAGTTCCAAGGGGCGATCCGTGTCGGGAGAGAGTGAAAGTTATTGAAGACCGGTCCGCGACGGATTCGGTGAAAGGGGAGAAGAGAAATGCCCAAATTACCTTGCCGAAAAGAGCTATACTTCCCCGAGCCCAGAATATGTGTCTTCACGACTGGTCCCGAATCGAAAATGAGAATAGACATTATGAAACACTTAATACAGGTAGTTTAATAGCCTTCATTAAAATAACCAGTCGTGCTGAAATGCCTGAGTGTAGGTTAACCACTCGCACTATATCGCAGTGCCCATTTATTTTATGTAAAAGCTCACAACACGTGTTTCGATTGCCTAACAATCATCATCAGGTACTGATATAGCTTATTTTGGTGTGTATAATCATTGGAGCAGACAGGGACTTATTAAATAAAATGGGATTCTATTTTCTACTGGAATTGCATGAGTATTCATCAGTAGTAGTCTTAAAGGATCAGCAGATCACCGGTTGGTTTTTGTTCAGACTTTTCATTTCTTTCGAGATTTTTTGCCTCTGTAGAAATCTGCGGCAAATTTTCCCAGCGGTTCTTCTCGTCCAGTTCATCAACGTCTTCAACTGTCAAAAACTCAAAGATTGGTTTGACGCAACTCTCCTCTCAATTCTTCTACAAATTCACCTGTAAAACAGAGTTGGCAAGTGAAACGGAACGAAAGTCACAACCAATAAAATTTCAATAGTTTCGTTCCAAGGAGCGGAATTTAGAAACGAAAAGAAATGTATTTTAACCCGAGGAGCTAAACTAAGGGTCGAAACGAAATCGGAGTCAAAACTACCTCGGGTCGTAAGTAAACTTAAGCTCTGAGACGAAACGGAACGCAGATAATGTTTCACACCGGAGGGACCACGTGCTTCACCTTCGAACGGTTTAGTTCCGATCCACACACCGAGTTCGAAGTGTGGTTGAATGAAGTAGAGGTTTGGCCTAGCGGCATTAGGTGCATGGGTTAATGGGGCAGTCATATTTTTACCACTTACAGGAGAATGGTGAACGCAAACTGGCCATTAGATTTTTAGCTCAATTTTTAACCACTCTACACGTATGTCACAAGTAATGGGTCTAAACTATTTCCTCTTCTCCCCTTCCACTCAACTTCTGGGATCGAAACTTAACTATGAGCAGCGGAGTTTCTATTAATTAAGTTTCGTTCCGGGAGTAAAGTTTCGTCCCGGGTCGAAACTAAACTCTTTGGTGATATTAATTTCGTGCGGGAGCGAAACTAAACCTACGTTTCTTACTTTAGTTTCCCTCCGGGTTGAAACGAAACATTTTTGTTTCACTTGTCAACCCGGGTTTAAACACTTAGACATTTCTTTTATTTGAGATCCTTCATCACTTTATCTCATTCGGGGCCATTGTCCCTTGTCGTTGTCCCTTGTCCCTCATCGATTATTTACATCACACCATTTTGTCTCTTGATGTGACCAATTAAGTTATCCTCTATTCTTCTCAGCAATTTCAAAATACAAAAAAATAAAATCCTGCTGCGGACAGGGCTTGCACATTCCTCAACTGAACGATTTATTTGACATACCTAACGGCTTCGTGAAGCATGCATACTACACTTCTTGGAAGTTAATAACCTTAATTTTTCAGTATATATTTTGTAATATTATTGAGTAATATCCTGACAGAGACACGTCAGGAAAATTTAAAGTCGTAGAAGAATGTCATCTAAATTCAAAAATAAGTGATCAATATGGCCTTCGTCTTTCTTTTGCTGCGTCATATCCAGAACGCTTTAGCCATAACTTCTCAGCTGTCGTCCATTATCCGACCATCATTATTATTAAAATCATGCCGCAATTAAAAAAAGCTTTATTCTAACATGAATTATCAATATCATCTTCTTCATTCCTCTGCAGTGCCATATGACGATTGTAGTGGTAGGATTCCCACTCTTATTCTGACTAGTTCAATACACACCACCGTTATTTTACTCTATGATTACAAGTCAACTGTTGATTATTTACACCAGATATCACTTTAATTTGGCTGCTGACTAATATTTTCGTTTCGTGTTTCGATTGATTTTCGGCCTATACTTTTGGCCTCTGTCTCCTCTATACTTACGACTATTATTTTTTTCAGAACGAATTTCAACGAACCGCAGCTTACTAATTTTTTTCACCGCGGATTTTTTCACTTTTTGCTCTTCCGCTTAAATCTCATAAATAGATTTCTCATTGAAAACACTGAACATTACGAGGAAAAAGCGTAAATTTTTTTCACCCCTTTCTTATACACTTGCTTATTTGCAGCTGCATCCAGTTTCAGAACCAGTTACTTGGTTGGTGATAGTTTTCCGGGTTCATTCCGTGTTGATTCTTATTTTGTGGACGACAGTTTCGGGTCGCAAAAAAACATTTTTTTTGCGACCCGAAAACGGGAGCTGGAACGCGCCCGAAACTGTCGTCCACAAAATAAGAATCAACACGGAATGCACCCGGAAAACTATCACCAACCAAGTAACTGGTTCTGAAACTGGATGCAGCTGCAAATAGGCAAGTATATAAGAAAGGGGTGAAAAAAATTTACGCTTTTTCCTCGTTTATCATTTTTTTTGCGACCCGAAAACGGGAGCTGGAACGCGCCCGAAACTGTCGTCCACAAAATAAGAATCAACACGGAATGAACCCGGAAAACTATCACCAATCAACTCACCGCGGAAGCCTCCGTAATAATTCAGTTACTTGGTTTTTATATAATTTTTAGCTAATTCCCCAATCATAGTTGAGCACTTTACTTTATCTCAGGATTTAAACCTTAACTGCAATTTTAGAGCTATATTTAATTTGGCTGGCTCATTCTATTTATGCCTACAGTATGTAAATACTTTATCTCGAACGGAACCATTACCGTTATTGAACTGCAGGAAGCTTATCATACGCATTACGGCGCTGTCTGAGTATAACCTAGAGTAGAGTAGAGTATAACCCAGCATTACTGTAGAGTATAACCCAGCAACTGTAGAGTATAACCCAGCATTACTGACTCAAAGCCCTGTAGATTCTATTTCGAAAGTCACCTTCGGACCACTTCATTTCAGTGATCCGTGTTCACCATCATGTCCAGTAGTTTGCTTTTTACAGTTCCCAATTTAGCGAAATATCCATCTTTAGGTTCTTTGGTCTTCCGGTGTGGGCTGTCGTATCACGCTTTTAGCTTGCACGATCGTATTATTTACTCTGTGCTGGTACTTGTATTGCTAACTGACTATTGAGACTGAAGTGACCCTAATTCTTGTGTGAGCTTCTTAATAAGTTCCGCATGTATAGCTGACCGAGCTTCAACCTTCTAATTTGTTTGAAAGAGTGGTCGAATTTTAGAAAGCCCTCATTCCATAATATGGAAACGAGAGGTCATTGCCGTTATGCCATGAATATCGTGCCGTTTTCCATTGAGTTTGGAAGAACCTGTTTCTTGCCAAACATTAGTAGATAAATTCATCTAAAAAACATTTTTCTCAGCGATTACTCAACCATCGCCATAAACGGCGTCTTACACCTGAGGTCTTTGTGTTTTTACTTTTCTGACCTATCTCAGTTTGCTTTACATATCTCTTAATTTGTTCAAGTAAATCCATTTCTACTTAGAGAACTTCATTTTCAGGGCCATATTTTATTTGCTGGCTTATTTCCTTAATGAATATCATATCTCGTTTTGTAGAGAGTTTGGAAGAACATGTTTCTTGACTAAATATACTGGATATATTAAAAATAATATATATTACTCAAGCGAGAGGAAGAGAGAGTGTTTGTTATTTTGGATAGTGATAGAGGTTGAAAACGGAATTTTACCATCAATTGCCGTCTTTTTTGCAGCGATAAGTCGATGCCTTTAGCCCTTTCGTAAATAAGTTGATGATGACACGCACCCCTGTCAACACCTTCTTGACAACAGGCCTGTACAAAGGAGTCCCATCCTATAAATTAAAATATGTATCGTAATAGTCTAATATAAATAATATAAGTAATGTGACACTAAATTACGCTTTATTAGAAAAATTATTTTATTACATGTTTGATTTCCATTGTTTTTATTACTCAGGTACGGTAATTGCTGCATATTGCTACATGATTGGTAGTTTTGCGGTCTATTCTCGAAGAAGGCAGCGTAATATAATGCGTTCGCCACAAGTTAATTTAAAAATTCTTAAAAGCATATGCTGATAAATGACATTTAATTTAAGCCTAAAATTTAATGCATAACATCAATCATTAGTACTATTGTACTGATTGAATATTGACATAGAAATCGAACAATAAAAATCGTCTCTACTCGTCTAATCGGCTTTTATTACGCTTTTCTAGGAATAATGGAGAAATGAAATAAATAGCCCATTCCCAAGTATTCAGTGCTTCTAAAAATGACACTTAAATTCAAAATTGATAAATAACTCAATTTTTTATCGTACTAACTGTGCTAAGAGGTTCTGTTGCGAGCGGGCGTAGGATAATTAGTTACCAATGATGTTTGTTTAGCTGCTATTCATAAATATTTTTAGTATTTCCAAATTTATATTTTTTAGCATTTTGAATGAGAAGTATGTTTGGTATAAGAAGACTCTGTTCGCCAAGTGTTTGTTATTTTGGATTGTGAAGAGGAACTTTACCATTTTTTGATCAATTTCCTTCTTTTTCGCAGCGATAAGTCGATGCCTTTAGCCCTTTCGTAGATAAGTTGATGATGACACGCACTCCTGCCAACACCTTCTTCACAACAGGCCTATGCGAAGGATTCTGAACTCACGTCCATTGTGTCATGCGAGCACAAATTTCATCGTCTAAAGGCGTGCACCTACGAGCGAGAATATTTCGTTTGCATTCAATGCCACCGACCACTTCGACTGCAACCACAAATTACTTCCCTGCTGCTGTGATGTGGTGAACGTCCATCGCCCAAGCGTCGCTCTATCTTTCGTCGACGGATTGCATTTTATTTTCGCATTCAATGACCACTTCGACTCCAATCCACGAATAGGGTGGTTTCCCTTTTTTTAATTGCCAAAATCGAAAGATTATTACTCCTGGAGTACGTATTTCACACTTTTAGATTTTTAATTGACGATATCTATTTTTCGCGATCTAATGAAAAGGGAAAATTTTCAAGCGCAAGAAAACGCGACGGCTAAGTATGAATGCTGGGAAAAGCCCATGTGACGTCATTGTGGTTCCGGCTGCCGACGTCTTAGGCCACCTTGGTGCGAGGCTATTAGCGCCGATACGATGCAGGCTGCCAGCAGGTAGCAGAGTGCTAGCAGGTAGCACTTGGCTTAAATAAGGATTATTAATACCCTATCAAACGAAGGAAACTTTCCGACCGTAGGCAATTTTAGTAGGTGATTATTAAGATTATTCCCTGAGCTCCGTGCCACATGCATGCATTGGTAATCTCAGAAGATGCAAAACTCCTGACTACTCGTATAGCATCTAGGTCCCTGTGACGTCACGTGGAGAGGCATTGCATGGGCGCCTATCTGGCCTTTTTCAAATGAGGTTAAAATTGACCAATAACATTCCTCTAAACTGTGACTTCTAAAACCAAATAATTTGTATATTATGAATACATTAATGGTGGGTAACGAATCGCAATTAATGCCTTTCGTTTTCTCTGATGAAGGAAACTACCCCATTTACTCCCCGCCGCTCTCGCACTCACTGTCGTGGGTGCACAGGAACAGGGGAACACGAAGTTTATCTTCAACACAGGCAGATTGACACGCGACGAACTTAATAGTTATAGATGCACAACCGAGTCTATATTACTGACAAAATTCCAAAATGAAAAAAATCTCCCTTTTGGCAGAACTCCTTTAAATAGGAAAAGTTGCATTTTTCCGTGAATTGCTTTGCAGGCACCTTTTTAACTTTCTTTCACAGCCCTTTCCACAAACTCACTTTCCAGTTTCATCCTTTTCTCATTAGGAGATTCTCGACCAGGTGCAACTTTCGATGAAGACGAAGAACGTTCAGGCAAAAGGCATGGAATAACATCCTGTTTCAGTCTTGGTTTTTCTAAAGGTGCTGTCAGTTTTTTTCCACTTCTCTCGTGAAAGTAATATGTTCCACAAATGACAACACCTGTTTTAAAATGAGCATGATGCTCCCGAAATAATTTATTTCACAATAAAACCCATTGAAAGTTCCTTATGGCTTGCATTGGAAGTGGTCTTGACGTCAAAATGCTTACGTCATTTTAGAATGCAATTGGTTTATTTTGTAGCAAAACAAAGGCATTGCTCTCCTATTAATTGCATTTACACGAGCAAGAAGTATTTTCCTGCGCAAAAAAATACAGTTTCCCTAAAACATCATAATTGCATAAAACTTCTGCATACTTTTCTGACCGAAAAATATATATGATACAAGGAAGAATTGCTTTAGGAGTGAATTACTCAGTTTAATTTCCTTGCCTTTGCTGGTTGAAAATCTTGGCGGTGAATAGCTGAAATCCACTCTTTATTCAACCCCGTATCATTACAAAAATCGAACTCTTTCGGTTCATTTTAGTAGTTTTCTCAACAGTTCGGCACACAGTACTTATACACTATACTTACATTTTATTGATGCAGTGATTTAAAAAAATTAATCTTTTATTTCACTCTTAAAGAAAACAATATCAAAAGATAATAAAAGTGATACTCCTTAATTATCACCGAAATTCTCTACGTCGCAACCAACAGAACGTAAATTTATTTGGACTAACCGCCCTTTTCACATGCTTACGTCTTCTACAATGCAATTGGTTGGATTTGTAGCAAAAAAAGACATTATGGACTTCTAATCCAATTTTTTCCACGCTAATGACAATATTTTCCAGCACATCATGTAGATATTGTGCAATTGACAAGGCGTGTAAGATGCAAGGCCACGTCTTTGTGTGGGGATCCATTGATACTAATCATAAACACGTGCACACTAGGTGTTAATTTTTCTGAAAAAAAAATGTGGCACCTACCGCATTTCCTCCCTTGCAGTACAGGTACTGCTTAGTGTGAATATGATTTACCACAAGATTTACTGTGAATTCAATACTGGCTTCGGTCACATTCGGAGGTGCGTCAACGCTGAGCATGTGTTGCTCCTGCCGTGAAGGTTACTATATGTTGGCAACTCTGGGGCTTCGCGCATCGCCCGGGTTTAGTTCTTTGATCTCACAATCTTCTGATTTATTCCGTCCCTCAATGACCGATGCTTAACGAGTTCATGATTTGAAACTCTAATGACGTTGACAACTCATCGAAGCGGTAGGCAAATTTCGCGTTTATGTTATCATGAGAAAATGGCTGAATGGAATATTTTCCGAGGAAAGTCATTATATTTCAGGTCTGAATGAAGAACTCCATCATTCTCTCAAATAACAAGGCAATTATACTTCGTGTGCTGATCAATCATACTACAACCTAAAACAATTCATATTGCCTTATAAGAATATACTACCCCATAACGTGAATTTCAATGAATGATTTCGTTGTCAGATTTAATTTTCACTTTGAAAATAGCATTTATATCTAGAAGAAAAGGTTTTTTTTTCACGCCTTCAGCCTCTAAAAATCTTAGGAACGTAAGACCCAGCAAGCCACAGCGGTATATTTATCACTCAGTGATATCATTATCGATGACTTTACGTAGAGTCAAATTTCATCTAAGTCTGTTGCATTACTACACAGATGAGCGTTTAGTACAAGAAATTTTGAGCAGATCGCGATAATTTCAGTTTTTGTTAATTTCATTGTTCCGTGTTGCATTAAAATCTGGCACTGAAAAAATAAGATTCGAATTGAACCAGAAAATGAAACTAAATACGTGGTACCTCCAATTGTGCTGTACTTTGATTCGACTTATATTCTTATTCGTAATGTTTGTTTATAACTACTCTCCTTTTTTTATTTTTTTAATGCTCTTTTTCCTTTTGTTTTTTTTTCTTTTTTTCCTTTACTTTAGTACTTTTCGAGGAATATTTTCAACATGTTTACACAATGATAAGTTATATCAAACTCTTCATAGACAATAATTTTATGAAAATTAGGATCTACATCACCAAAAGCAATCTTACCAACATCGGCATAAAAAATATTTTAAATTTTCTATACCAATTAATCTGTTAACGAAAGTACTTTTTCCGCAAATTTTTTAACCAGACAAATATAAATTCTCTTCTTTATGATACCAACAATTTATCTATTTATGCCACCACGTAGTTTAGGAAACAGCCCGCGGGAAAGATCTTAATGATATAAAGCGTTTAAATGATGGCACTTTTTTCTTTCTCTTTCATAAACATAACTTTGAAAAAATTACGATTATTATCATGTTTAAGAATAAAAGGATCAGTACAACCATTCTTAACATTTCTATTACTCCAGGCATAATTTTGATAAAACATATTTAACTTAGATACACTCACTTTCGTTAACTGTCCACAATCTTCTTTTGAAATATTTTTCAAACATAATCTCTCACTGCGCTTTTGCACATCTAGCAACCACTGATTGTTATAGATTGCTTGAAATTAATTAACTACTTAGTCGTTAAGAAAACAAGAAAAAATTTCTTTACGTATGTACCTTCTGATAAGATTAATTTCTCGTGCTTTTTAATCGCCGTACGACTAAGATAAGTGCCATACATTTCTTAGAGGACGACCAAGTTCAGTTTTCACTGTTTTTCAGTTTTCCGAAAAATTTCAAGATGATAACTTTATTCTGTAATATCAAATCCCACTAGTCGTGAGGATATAATTCGTCCTATTAAGATGATAAATTAAGATCACTAGCTGAAAATACGGATTATACCTCTTACCTGTAGTAACTAAAGAAGACTACAGAAATACTACCTAACTAGGTAGCCCCCGCGAAAATTTCCCACTTTTACTCTATCAGTGAATAAATGTTTTAAGGAAAAGTTTAGTTGGGTTTCAAATGTAAGTGTATTTCGTAGTATTTTCATTTTTTATTGTCCATTCCCGTGGATTCTTGAATACTTTCAACGCGACATTTTTATATATTCGTGATGCACGTTTTCTTTTAAGTTTCTTACGCACGATGTCTCTTTTAGAAAACGTTCTTCATACTTCTTAGATTTTGTTTTTAATATTTTCGTCTGTTTAAATTATGTTTCTTTGGTTTAGTTAAGGATTTAACGGTTTTTTAAACTTCTTTTGAAGTTGAGTGAAGAATAAAATATATGAGGAGTCAACATACCTCGAGAGAGTAATCGGCATGAAAAAATTGAAATTTTAAAATCAAATCAATAGGTAAATAGTGCTGATTTTTTATTTTTGAGATTGAGATTGTAATTTTTTCTCAGAAGCCGGTGATTGTGCGTTAAAAAAGATACTTGATTTATCACTGTTGGTAAAGTATTAACGGAGCATATACGGAATGACAGAAAAATACCTTTCCATTATAATATATATAATTAAACATGCAATCAAATAATGGCACCTACAAAAATTCTCACGAAAGTTCGAAATATTGGTTAGCTATGTATGAACTGAGCCAGCTATTCTTGTCAGTAATAAATACACACAAATGCGCCTAGGTTTTTAATAACGAGTTCCGTTGAGTCTGGGTTTCATTTTCAGTACTATCCGCACTTAATTTAAAAACTTCAGATAACAAGTTTGTCATATTTTATAAACACATGCCGTATAGATGTAATTAACCTCATTTGAATCATTTTTCTACACTTGATGTCAATTAGATGCACTGTGTCATTATGTATATTGAAGATATAGAATAGTATCATAATCTCTCAATGTCAAGTTCATCATGTCTTCTGATATGTCGAGACTGCTCACTTGTCTATCTTTTTGAAGGTGTATATTCTGATAAGATTTTTTCTCGAGCTTTTTAATCGCAGTTTGACTAAGATTAGACCCATAAATTTCTTAGAGGACGACCAAGTTCAGTTTTCACCATGTTTTTCCGTTTGTCTTCTGAAACTGAGCGTGGTGACTCACTCCAGTGAGGCAATACATACCAATGATTGTTTAATATCGTAGATAAGGTTATCGGTCACTCTCTAGATTGATTTCGGCTATCTCACAAATGTTTCCTGACGAAGTTAAAATGTATTAAAAAATGTACCTATTTGAAATTAATTTACTGCTAAATTTGATAGGGATTGAATAATAAAAAGACAAGTTTCTTTCTCTTTTTTCAGGCTATCAACAGGGTTTTTTATTTTCATGATAGTAAATTTTACACATTTCATGATAATAAAGTTATTTCATCGGTTTCTAAAAATCAGAGGAACCTAAGAGACAGCAAGACGCAGCAATGTATTTATCAATCAGTGGTATTATTCTTTCATGGATATTCTATATTTTTATGTTTTGTCAAATGCACAATTACTACATGATGGGATTGAAAATATTGCCATTATGGTGGAAAATTTGGATTAGAAGTCCGTAATTACCGATTATGTATTTTTTGCTACAAATCCAACCAATGGTATTCTTTTAGCATGTTGACGTCATGGCCACTTCTTAGGCGGTTAGTGCAAGTAAATTTACGATTAATTTATTTTGTGTAGAGCTTTTACGATATCGATGGTTAAGTTCTAATGACACGTACCTCAAAATTTGGCCGGTCTGAGTTAATACTGCTAGTTCTGTTAATAAAAAATGAAATTCAAGCAAAATCAATTATTTGTTTGCAAATATATGCTTCTTTTTCAGTTTTATATATTTTTGGTTTTTTAATTCAATCAAATTTATATACAATTCAAAAATAAATTGTATTTTTGGTCCCCTGGAAAATTATTTTTGAGATACGTGTTGTTAGAACTTGCCATCGATATGTTTATTTTCCGATATATTTATTGTTTATCATCCACACTTATTCGGATTGCGTTCCAGCCACTGCCAGTTTAGGTTTTATCAATATCTCTCCATCTACTATCAGCTTCTCTACTTCAAAGACTAGACCCGGTTTCCAGTTTCCCTCACTCCTTCAAATAAAATACACATTTTTCCGTCATCTATTATGGAGTTGATCCACTAGGGAGAGATATTGATAAAATCGCTTATCTACAAAAGGACAAATTTGTCAAATGCACAATTACTACATGATGGGATTGAAAATATTGCCATTATGGTGAGCTATGATTGAAATTTGAACATTTTTAACTACGAAACACAACACAACATTATTGTTTTTTTACATTATTTATTTACATTACTTACATTATTACAACAACGTGCGAACAAGTACGTCTTTGAACCGTGTTTCAGTCCCTTTTCTCGATTCGCTCACCCTCGCTGGCCACTCTCCTTGACCCTCCGGGCTCCCTCCCGAAAACCGACCGCTATGATTGAAATTTTAACATTCTTTACTACGAAACACAACACAACATTATTGTTTGCATCGTAATCCCGCAAACCGTGCGATCAAGTACGTCTTTGAACCGTGTTTCTGCGATAAAAATTAACAATTTTGTTAACTTTGCTTAAAATGTGACTGTGGAACTCAGAAAAGTGGCATCAGTGCTTTGGAATGGGCAAGTTATCGGGTCACTTTAGTGAGTTTCGAGCATGATATGGCTGTGTCGTAGTGTTCATTTCCCTGCCGAGGCCTTAGTTACTTCACCGAAGAAACTGATTTTGAGTTACATGCGCAGATTTGAAATGAACCATCTTGGCAACAGTGAGTAATGGATTAGTACCGATAAAATGTTCATTGGTTTTTCACGTACGTCTGAATATTGAGGTGCGAGACTTAACGAAACTATGACCTCTGGTAGTAGCTTGCGATACTGTGAATTTACCCCTAACCTACAGTATCTTCTTCTTATGTCAATTTATATATCCTCCGTTTTCCTGATAAATGTCATAACCTCGTACAGGCTAGCTGCATCTCACTGCGCATTGTCTTCGTGATTTTTTAGTAACCCATCTATAATTCTGTTTTAATAGTTGGGGTAACTTTCAAAATATTTTCACAGGCTTATATATAAAATCTAACCTTGCATGTATTTGCTATAGGAATTACTAACCATTTTAATAGTTGGGGTAACTTTCAAAATATTTTCACAGGCTTATATATAAAATCTAACCTTGCAAGTATTTGCTATAGGAATTACGAACCATTGGCAAGTTTTTTTATAAATATGCATGTATATTTTCTAGTAGTATGCGTAATATTTCTATGAACGTGCGGTGCGAATGTGGCGGTCCTCTTGCATGCTGCATGTTGATGATTGGTCACCCCCTGCCAGATACCATAGAGGTGGCTCACAGGGTATTATGTAGATGTAGCTTGTACATTCAATCTCAAATAGTCTTTTTTGGCGCCCATCTCATCTGAGCACTCATGTCGTTATTATCTTCAAATTCAATGTAATTTTTTTACACATTATTTTACCTACGTTTAATTATTTATTCCTCATAAATATGAGATTTTTTTCCCTCAAACCACAAAGGGCTTACATAAATGCTAGTCGTAATATTGTTTGAGCATTTGCTCTTCGTATGTAAATGAGTGGTGTCCTAACACCCCCAGCCACGGGCCTTTTGGGGCGGCTTGCGGAGTAGTGTGTAGATGAAGATGCATGGTAAATACGAGTGACATTTGAATTTCCCATATTCGGCATGGTTTACTTTAGCAAATTATACCTCACATTTTATTTCTCCCTCCTGTCTTAAGGCCGTTTTACACGGGGCACGGAATTGCGCAGGTTAGAGCTGCATTAATTTCTAAAATGGCGTGGAATTTCGCGAATGCATGAACGAAATTAGAACGGGCTATTTTGCCGTCTCGCATCCACGAAGTCTCGCATGTGTTCTAGCAATTCACCGCTTTACACGACGGAATTTCGATTGCGCCTTCGCACGTACGTCAGATTGCGCAATTCCGTGAATCGTGTCAAACGGCCTTTAGGCCCAGTATCCAAGTCTCTGGTCACCGAGGAGGAAGTGGGAACTGCTTTAGAACTGGTCTCACTCTCCTGATTGCCAACCATTCCCCAAAGAGAGGACACCGGTAGCAAAAGACGTGTAGAGCTCGGCTCGCGGCGGTCTGGGGTACTATGTTTAAGTCGACGCTCTCCTGGAACTAGCAGAGAATTTAGAAGACGAATGGATGAGCGAAAAAGTTCTTGACTCTAACATTCAATCTCAAATAGTCTTTTTTGGCGCCCATCTCATCTGAGCACTCATGTCGTTATTATCTTCAAATTCAATGTAATTTTTTTACACATTATTTTACCTACGTTTAATTATTTATTCCTCATTGTAATGCATACAATTTTGCCATTCTGGCTTAAACAGTCAATAACTTTTGGATAACCTTTTAAAAATCAATGCAACAAGGTGCATCCAACCTATACAAGGTAGATAATAACAACATTTAACAGAAAAACGGAAAATTATTAACTGACATGTGGAGAGGATACTCTGGGTAAGGGGCACATTTGCAATACCGCAAGCCACTCCCAGAGGTCCGAATTTCGTGAAGCCTAGCACCTAAATTTCCAGACGCCCGTGAAAAACCAATGAATATTTTATTGCTACTAATCCAATACTCACCCATGCCAAAAGGGTCGATTTCAAATCTGCGCTTGTTACTCACAAACAGCTTCTCGGGTAAAGTAACTGAAACCCAGGGATGGATATGAACGTGCAGTACGAGACGGCCAAATCATGCTCGAAATTCACTCAAATAGCCTTATGGCTTAACTCTTCCATTTTCCGGAGTTCCACAGCCACATTTTTAGCAAAGGTAACAATATCATTAACTTTTATAAAAACAATAATGTTTGCGTTTCGTTGTTGCAAAAATTAAAATTGCAGTCAAAGCGGTCGATTTTTGGGAGTGTCTGGGAGAGAGTCAAGCGAAGGTGAGCGACTCCAGGAAAGGGTAGTGAATTTGCAACACTTCCGGGGTTGTACCACAGACAACCTGAGAATACCTGCGACATGGCCCCACACAACGCATCTTAACCGAATATTTTTATAAAATTCTGACAGGAATTGATTTCTTTTTTTAAATAAATCCATTCCACTCAGAAATGTGGGATAGTCTATTCACATTATTTTTCTCTTTGCTGATAATATCTCTTAAATAATTCTCGAATACATTCTCTGGTGTTCACTATATTTCCCGCCTGGAGAAAGTAGATAATCGTGTGCAATTGGTCCTTTGCAGCAAGTTTAAAGTTTCAAGAGTCGCCTATTTGTTGGGACATTATTATTTTTTGCTGTAAATTTTCTGATTTTTTAAGATAACACAAAATTTTGAAGACGAATGGACACTCGAAAAATTTATTAATTCTAGAATTCAATCTCAAATAGTCTTTTTTGGCGCCCATATCATCTAAGAACTCATGTTATTATTATCCAAATTGAAAGTAATTTCTTTACTCATTATTATGAGACAATGTCCGATTCATGTCAGTTCATTAACGAAACAAAAAGGTTGTACTTTTATTGATATCATTTGATGTGAGTTAATTAACTATTAACTATTTCGGCCTCAAAAATCCAGATTCAGCCGCAAAAAATACCGAGAAAGGTTTGTAAATCAATTAGTGATGTTATATATTTATAGATATTTAATATTTTAACATGCAGCTCTACTTCCGAGGAGAGAAAAAAACATATTTTTTGGTTTATTTACATGTCAAGCTGTATTTATTCTCAAATGAATTAGAATATCGCATTTTATGTGACGAATTATCTTTGTTAATAGCATATTGCTTTTTTTAGGCAATTGCTTATTCATAAGAGGAGAAGAAAGGTGGTTGTGAACTTCCAGCAGTACAGAAATTATTTTGGAAGGTGGATATGTTTTTTTTTTATGATAAGCTAGTTAACAAGTGTAGCTGAATTAAATCTCAAAGTAATTGCAAATCTAGAAAACCTACGTTTCCCTAGCAAGCGTCGGTTTTCTAGATTTCAATTTAGTGACCAGCCGCAAAACAATTATGACATTTACGACAGCTTTGGAAATGGAAACCACTCCAATTATTAAGAAAAGCAATAAATACTGTAATTTGTACTGTAATTTCGCTTCTCTATTTTATTGGCAGACCCATCAAGACGTTTCCTAAATAAAATTTTAGCTATTTTGCGATTATTTTGATTTGGATTAGTGAAAAGTTTAAAACTATTATCTTGACAATTATAAACTCCATAAATTTCTTAACAGTCCTACATCATATCAATAAATTGCCAGTTTCTCTGATGAGGGCATATAATTTCTCATCGGAGCTTGGAATTGATCTACATGCTCGTGAGATGTAAGTAATTTTGATAACTGGTATTCCGTGACGCTTGCCACGGCTTCGGAAATGGAAATGGGCCCAATTATCAACTGATTTCCTGCTCGTAGTCGACTCCTCCCCAGTCATTTAAATATACCTCAGATACGTTACATCACGCTGAATTTCCTAATGGAATTCATATCTTCTCAAAAAAAGAGGACCCTGAAGAAAAATTAATGGTGGCTATGGATAAAATAAAACTCCCGGTCGAAGTTAGATAACTCCATGAAAACGAGGCCTATTTCTTCTAAAAGAATGTGGGCTCATTGCACGTGTTAGAAATGTTGTGTGGAGGACAGTTCAAGATCAACACTTCGTCTGTCGGATGGGACGCTAAGCTGTGGTCCTTTGGCACCTTCAGTTAAGAACAAGCTAATGCCGACGCCGGGTTTCTCTCCATCCTTCCTTCCATACCCTTCCCTCATGGCGCAAGAGACCTCAGCTGTCGGTCGCCTCTTCCAAATACCATACCATACATTCCTATTTCTATTATACTTGTTTACTATTCTTATAATTTAATACTAAAGTTATTATAAGATTTTAAGACTGGTTTAAGATTGGTATTAGAAGTGAGGGTTTAGTTCAAATTTAAGTTAGGCCAGCTCATTTTAAATGAAATGATACATCGTAATTTTACAAACTTAAATATACACAGATAAAAATTATGTGACGGAGTATCAGTGCATGTCGCAGCAATACCCCCGGGAAAGATTCATTTGAAGGTACCTACATTTTTAAATTTTCCTAATTTCTTGGGGGAGGGCTTCCTACCATCAGGATATTCACATGGTTTGTACTTCCAAACATGGACCCGTAAAATTAGAATTGCCTTCAAAGTCTCGCAAATATTTGCCAGAAATGGTAATAATTATAAGGTGCATGATAGCCAGATGTTGCCTTCAACTGATTCAAATTAATTATTAACATAAAAAATAAACACTTGAACAACTATTACTATTAGGCAAAAAGACTCGCATACATTAGGGAGTCAGAATGACTCTCTTTAGTAGTCAAAGGTAAATTTTGACAATGTATACAATATTTTTATAAACTACTTTTATCGCAAAGCCTTCTTTTGTGTCAAAAATGAAAAAAAAATCACGGAATTTCTGGCCGAAACTCGGAAAATATAAGTCAGGTCAGAGAAATAGACATCGCGAGAAGTCAAAATGACTCCATCGGTAGTTATAGAGTTAAATTTTACTTCGCGTCGACATTTTCACGAAAGAAGCCACTTTCGATTCCATAGACCAGATGTTACCTCTCTTTCCTTTAATATATTCCAAGTATGGTTACTGTGCTAAATAAAATACAAATGAGTGATTTTTTTATATTCAACGCAAATGCGAAATTTTTAACACTTAAAATTAATTTAATTTAAAACATTAATTTATTGGCTTTTTAACGATTCGGTAAAAAATATATCATAATTTTACATGTACTACTGAGAGGCCACAAGTTTTTGACGATACATAAACAAATCGATTATTTTACTTCTGAGATAAAAAATGAGCTGGATGTATATTTTTAAATTCATAATTTAATTCATTTTGAGACTATTGCATTTAAGACCAGTCATGGAAATTGGGTGGTTTGGGAGCCAAGGGGTACGAGTAATTTCTTTTTTCTATGCACATTTAGGTACAGAAATTAGGTATATAAAACAAACGAGATCGATTAGATACTTAGTAGTGCATTTTATTTTCCACATTTTTTTTATTTTCGATGTCAGCATGGAACCGAGACTCACTCCAATCCCTTGGCAACCAATTTTTGTGTATTTCTTCAAACAATCAACTTTACCTAAAGCTCTTGAGAAAAAAATCACTTGTACCCCTAGGCTTATCAGCCTCTAATCTATCATCATCCATCTAATTGTTATTTCATTGTTAGACGTGAATATATCGGTCCCGGAAACCAATATCGCCACTAAAACCACTAAATGCCAAATCATCACTAATTCCGCAGTCTTTTACGTCATTACTGTAGGGTTGCATGATGAAGATAAAATGTATCGACCGAGTAAGTAATGAGGAAGTGCTAAGAAGTACTCCAAAAACTTTAATGAGAAGACAGAACAACTTAGCTGCATATTAAGAGGCATGATAGCCAGATGAAAACAATTGTAGGAGGACTGGTGGAAGGGAAGGGACAGCACATACAGCGGCGTAACGATCAGGGGATAGATCCCCCCCAAAGCCTCAGAGGAATAAAAAAATATTTAAAACTATTGTCTAGTTTTGACATGTAATAACTGCATCCGCTCAAAGTTAAATCTTTAGTGCTAAAATGATGTAAAATGTATATCCAGGCATGTCATATTTCAAAAATTTTCCTGGACCCCGTTGCCTGGGGAGGGGTCGCCTCCCCAGGCCATTCCATCCGCCCTCCCCCCGTAGCATATTCATAGTTAGGCCTCTGGTTACAAAGGATATATTATAAAGGATGTAAAAGTGAAGAAATATGTTTATATGTAAAGGCTTGCGGATAGGAGAGAGGATTGAAGAGTTACTTGAATTGAGTTTAAATAGTTTTTTATTTCTTTGGCGAAGCCTTGTGGAAATTGAGAATCGATGTCATGAAAAAGATACAACAGTTGTAAAAACTCTTCTCGGGATACCGCGCGGGTAAGATTATATGAGAGCGCCGACGTTTCGGGTACCGACTCGCCACCCATTCTCACGGTTACATACAACAGTTGCTATACTTTTAGATAACCATTATATGGAGAGCTACGCCAAACCAATCTTATGATTGCTGACTAATGATGATGACGGTAGGGTTAAGGATTTTTCGCTTCCTTGTCTACGACGGAAAAATCATAGTTGACACCTTGGAGCGGAGTCACTGCTCGTTGGGTGCCGAAAACTGCTGAGTTTCTAATGCGGCCTCATTTCCATTGGTGACGTGAGTATACTTTTCATCGCCGATGTGGTCCACGCGCTAAACTTTCTATTTTTTTCCCCGCGACCGGCAGGCTTTCGAGAATGATATGAGAATTCATTCGAAACCAGAAATATCTCATCCTTGCCCCTCTTCCGGTTTGCTAGTCTCTTAGTTTTTTGCAGTGTAATACTTGAAATTCCGTCTGGACTTCCTTCTTCTTTGGCATCTGTATGAATCCCGATGATTCAGCTATGTGCTTACTCACCAATTTAACTATATTTTCGATTCTTAGAGAGTTATAATCATAAAGAGACCCGCATTTTCCGTTGAGTTTTCAATAATTTGATGACGTCACAAACTCTTGCCGAGGGAGATATACCTCTCAGCTATTTTTTCCATTCCTGCCACCGGATTTTCTCGGTTCAACGTTATTTATACTTAATCGTGATTCCTTCCCTGAAGGAACAGTTCTCCCTATACGAGTTATTTAACCCGAATTCTATTGACGTCAAAAACTATTAAAAAGGGCACCAACTTGTGCGTTCCTTAATTTTAAATTTTCAAAGGAGTGGCATAATGAGCAATTTTTTCGTCGTAATTAATCTTTCCCTCCCATCTACGGAATTCTGGTAATAAATTGCCATTTAGTGAATCAGTGATAACCAGTGAACGACCCTATTAGCTAAAGGTATAATAATTGCCTTATGAAAAAATTCCATTTGACTAGGAATAAAACTGAGGAAAGTGGAGTTTAAGCATGAAGTACGCCACTAAAAGCCTACGGGTTTAATCCTTGTAAATGAGTTGTCTGTAGTTGTTAAAAATTATTATTATAGCAAATATTCTTAGCAAGAATTCAAGGCTGACCATGAATGTTCAGCCTTGATCTTTCATAATCAAGGCTGACAAGTAAAAGTGAAAGTTCAAATATGCTGCTGGAGTAGTGGTAAGATTCTCGGAAAGAAATTGGTTCAATTCATTTTTTATTTTCGACGCATTTCTTTCATTCCCCAAATCAAAGTACCTACTCTTGAGGTTTATTCTTTGTAATATTTGATATTTTATATGGGTTTTCATGATATTTACCATTCACGACGATACCTTTCTTTTGCTATATACCTACTCTGATGGAACTGAACGTTTAAGTTAAAATTTACCTCGATGATTGATCGGCGTCGGCTTTCGTGTTCACAGCGCAAACAACTGCCCTGCACAGTGATGCTAAACCTCGCTTTAGAAGGACAAAAGTCCGAATTGTTTACCATCAACTCAAGACTATACATATATATGTTTTATAGACCGCTTAAATCAAATACGACATCAAGTTTTCAATACTTACATAATATGGAATTTTTTTCTAGATGAGATACGGAGGAGACAGAAGGTATGGATGGAACGAGTAGGTACTTAGCGAGGAAGGTATGTTGAAAACACTGCTTGAGGGGTAAATGTGGGGGTAAAATAGGGAGAAAAAGAAGAGAATAGGATTTTTTAGATAGAATGAAAGAAAGTAGGCCTAATTGTGGATTGAAGAGGGAAGTACACCAAGGAATGGGAGGCTGCCGGGATGCTTCTTAAGTGCTTCATGGAAAACTACGAGGGTCGTTCGATAAGTTCTAAGAATCTCCGAGAAATTGCTCTCTTATTATCAAAAATTAATAGTAACCAGAAATCAGCACTCGTGAATATTCAGCAGTTAAAATTTCAGCGGTATCCATCTCATAGTTTCATTGTTGTTACCGTGAACAATTTTTTATTAAAATGGTTTAAAAGGGAGTTTCGTGCGGTAATCAAACACTTGTTTTTGAAAGGGTAAACACTGAAGGAAATCAAAGCTGAGTTGCATAAAGTTTGTGGCATATCTGATTTTGTGTTTGCAACAAGTTAAAATTGGGTTAATCAATTTAAACTAGGCCTTACATCCATAAAAATGAACATCGTTCCGGATGCCCTGTGGAAGTTTCTAACGCTGAAATGATTGAAAAAATCCACGGAATGGTTTTAAGTGATAGATGAATCAAAGTTCGCGATATAATTAAGGTGACAGGTATATCGCAATGCACAATTGCTTCAATTTTGCTCGAAAATTTGGGTGTGAAAAAAATCTCGGCAAAATCGCTGCCGCGTTTGCCCACAGTGGTGAATAAACGCAATCGTGTGATCAACTCAGAGAATGTTTTGGTGCTTTTCCTCCACAATCCTGGGGAATTTCCGCGTCGATACTAATCTTTGAATGAAATATGAATTCATCAATACACTACAGAGGCAAAATAATAGGTAAGATAATGGAATTTTGAAGATAAACGATCTCCAAAGCAGGTAAAGATGGTGAAATGGGCCGGTCAGGTCTTGGCAACGATACTTTGGAATGTTTGCGGAATAATGCACATCGTTTACTAGGAAAAGGGAAAAACGATAACAAGAGAGTATCATGTATCGTTATTGGACCGGTTGATGGTAGAAATCAAGAAAATCGTCCTCATTTGAAACAGAAACTATTCTACCTTCAACAAGACAATGCATGGTTGCACACCTGTTCAGTTGCATTAGCCAAAATTATGGAATCAAAATTGAAATTATTACAAAATAATAATAATAATAATAATATATAATTTATTCCATTTACAATCAAATATTACATTTTAGAACATACTTAAATAATTTTGGAATATATAGGTACCCCTTAGAGTAGTTTTGGGGCTACCATCTTAAACTTTTTACATAGGTCTGGTGCTAGCACACATGAGAAGTAAAATTTCTTTGTATTCAGTTATTTGTTCTATTGCCGATTGCATTCATTATTACAAAACGTATTTCAAATATTTGGACAAGGATAACTATTTTTCTTATTTTTCTTATATAAACGCATAATTATACATACATAGAATATACAATATACCTTTTATTGTAAACTTTTTAACCCACCTTTCTTAGTAGAAACTCTACTTCCTCACACCTCATAAGCCATTTTTTTTACAGCGGACGCAAATCCCCATCTTTTTTCAGAGTTTGCTACATTGCTTGGCAACATGCTAAACAATTTAGGCCCTAAGTAATTGTATGACTGTCGATAAATTTCAATCGTCGGCCTAGGTATATGGAAGTTTCTCCATATACCTAGGCCGAATTCACCGCATTCACCATATTTGGCTTCCAGTGACTTTTTCTTACTTCAAATCTCGAAAACCTTACCTCTACGTTTTAGGTTAGGTCTAAGGAGGGGGGTCCTCACGCAGAATAGTGCCTATTTTGAGGATATGCCGAAATTCTATTTTTGGACGGCTTAAATGCATGGAAAAATGCCTAAAAAAATGTATAGAGCTGAAAGGAGACTATAATGAGAAATATAAAAAATGACCCAATGTAATTTGTTTTTATACCTTTTTCTAAAGAATGATTGTGCCCTCGTGCCTTACTCGATACAATACTTTAATAACAAAGCCAATTGTATGTTATTTTATCGTGCCATACGATACACAGCGACTTCCAAGACGCCTCTCACGAATAATAATTACATGAATGAGCATAAGTAAATACTCCGGCCATGCCCTCGCGAATGTTTCATGAAACAAATCCAGATTACGGTGCTTACTTATCTTATCTGAAACGTAAATAAAATGTTCGAAGTATTTCTTACAATCTCCCATTGCTATTACATCATCTGCCTTTAATCCAATAATCATTCGTTTGACACCGATCTCCACCGCATTCTCTTATGAGCTAATCGTTTCATACTAACGTATTTCTTCTTTTTCTCATTCATAATTTCCCGTTCAATATATTTTATCCGAAGCCCATGTTTGCTCTTTCCTCGATGATTGACTTCAAGAGGCTATTATGTCTCATTAGATGGCCGAATATACTGTCACAGTCTTAAGGTCCTCATCGGACTATTATTTCTCCCACTCTTCTTAGCACGTCCTCATTAATCGTTCAGTCCATCTGTTTCATCTTTTTATATTCTTTTCCTTCATTTTTGGACGTTTTTGTTTTTTTAAACCAATTTCACGACTACTACTCATTTAAATCAATATTGGGAGAGTATATCCTTTTACGTCGACTTTTTGGGTATACGTAAAATCCATCAAAATTGAATCAACGGTAAAGTATCGCGAAACGTAGATAAAACGGAACTTGCTATTTTCCGTTATTTTTAGCATCCGAAGAAAAAGTGGTGACTTAAAACTTAACTGAAAATAAACTATCACTTACAACAAAAAGTCGAGTCCTCGACGAAATGTTTTGATGCAGAAAACAACAGTAATGCAGTCTTGCAGCTCACAAGCAGCTCTTGAGAATAATGGCCTTACTTCGTAATGTGTGCGTTTCGTAGAGTTTTCCCAAAACTTGCGGTCCGAGCGCAGTACTCAAAGTCAAAATTTATATACAAAATAATATCTTCATGTCACATTGAAATTGGCGGTAAGCCATATAAATTCTAGAAATTCTATGCAGAGTTGGTGTGGTGGTTAGAGTGTTGGTTTCCCACCACGTGGTCTCGAATTCAAATCTTGGAGGTGGCAGAGAATTTTCAGAGACTGCCCGATCCGTGCTTGAGTGTTTCGTGGTGGACATTTCAAGCGCAACACTCCGTCCGTCGGATGGGACCTTAAGCCGTGGTCCCCTTGGAGCCTTTCGGTAAGAGTTTAATTTAACCTTTATTGCCGACGCCGCACAGTGGGACCAAACCCCACTTTAGACGGACAAAAGTCAAAAACTTTTACTAACAACCCTAAAATATTCATATATATGTTTTGGAGACTGCTTTAATGAAATCCAATATTAAGTTTTGAATATTTTCGATTTTTTGATTTTTTTTTCAATTTTATATCTTTTAGAATTTGAAAAGTAACTTGATTAGTTGTAAAAATGGATAAAATTTAAAAATTTGAAATAATAAAAATAAAAAGTTCACGTTAATAATCCTAGTGGTCAGAAAAAATCTGATATAAAATTTGCAAAATTATTTTAGCAATATCTTCGAAAAAACTTTCATGCTTAATAGAAAAATAAAGATTTGCTCTTAAGTTTGCATGTCCCATTTTCCAATACACAAAGAAAGAAAATACTGCATTGAGGAGGTAATTTTAACTTTCAAAAACAAAATAAAAAAGAATATGGTTTATTGCGCGAAGAGAGTGAAAAAAGTACTAAATTGGCATTACGGAATCAAATAAGTACACCTCAGTTGAACGGAAATAACCTTTTCGAGCACTTCATTCACGACAGGGTGGGAGCCTCGGGAATGGCCTCTCTACATTTCAAAATCTCAGCTCTTGTGTAGAAAACTTCACCGCTTGCATCTATGAGTAGACAAAATATATAATGCATGCAAATTTCATTCATTACAAAATAATAATATCTTAATGGACTCTGTTTGTATTACAGTTTACCCGTTGCTATGCGGCCATTACGGCCGGATGGATTCTCTTTCGGCTTGTCATGCATAGCTAATCTTTTCCGACCCGACCTCGAAGCCTTCCGGCGCAAGAACCACTTCGTCACAGAGAGACATTACAACGACGGCATCGCGCCCGAGAGCTGCCCTCACCGGCAACGGGTGACAGAGCGGGTGAAAGACCGCCAGGAGTATGGAACGATCATTGGAGAGTCAGGTCATCCTTGATCATATCTTCTTGAGACCGGCCATGGAGTCGTGAGAAGAAATAGAGCAGCGTTGACTCCGGCTTGGGCACCAGCAGAATTGGAGGGGGAACCCGATGCTAAGTTCGAGGTCGTTCGCAGACCCTCGCGAAAAAGAGTTCCAGCCGGAGAGAGCAGACGGAGCCGCCCAAGAGTACCGAACGAGATACGGGCGGATCGTTCGTCCTCCACAAAGACTGCAAATACAGTAACGGCATTTTTGCCGCCACACATTTTATTTGTTTTTTTTCAGAAGGAGAGATGTGGCGAGTTCGAGCTCTGTTGGCCGAACAGGGCGACCTTCATCCCGGGGAGTCGGCCGACGTGTATAAATACGGCGGGCTGACGGCGGAGCGGGGAGTTGTCGTGTTGTACTGTTACGAGACTGTTACTCTGTTTTTCGCTCCCTGCAATAAAACGAGTTCTCACAAGGATTTCCTCTAGGTTATTACGCCCGTCAGCACAGTGTAATAAGTACAATTGATACATGTAATAACAGTGTAATAAGTGTAGTAGTTTCACGTTTAACACTGCGTCATATTAACGCTTTCAAATTCTCCTCCCAGTAAATGGCTGATTTAGTCCTCAGAAAAACAAGCGAATAAAAGATTTTATTTCCAAATTTACCTTAACTTGAACTTATTCTTTCTGTTGCCAACGATAATGAATTACACATTTCGTATTTTTTTTGTATTTAGTTAAATTTTTAAATTCAATTTTTAACATTTTGTTCCAATTTTTATAAATCGCTTGTTCTTTTCAGCACTCCATTTAAAAAAGTACTTCGCATTGAATCATTATCGCTTGCTGTAGTAATCAATAGCATTCCTCATAATGATAATTCCCGCATTCCGACTGTCTGGTATCCCATCAAATACCGTCTGCATTCCCAGTGGCAATTCCCGTTTCATTGAATTTTGACCCTAATTTAATCTTCTATATCTCCTACGCACAGTCTACATCCCCTCTCTCTTACGCGAAATGATATAAGAAGATAAGCAGGAGCTGAATTTCCAACTTCTTTTGCAAAGGTATTCTGTCGCTTGCTATAGGATCGTCGCCATTAGAATCTATTTGGCGGGGAAGGCGAGTAGGTACGTATTTTTAAAAGTACCTTCTGTGCCCTCTGTAAGCAAATTGTAAACTCCGTTCAGTCGAGTTATTTCGTCGTTCTATTTTTTTTATCACCTAAATAATTTTGCTCATAATTAATCTTTTTGATATAGAATATTATATTGAATTTTGTAACGAATTTTGTAATTTATCTTAAGTATTGCTGATCCATGCATGTTAACGGAACAATGAAAGCATTAAGTCAATAAAACATTTCAATTTGTCCGAAAAATCCACAGGGAAAAAATCATTCGCCTTGAACGGGATTCCTGTAATATAAGTTAAAAATTGTGGATTTTTCGCACAATTTTTGCATTGCGGGTGACTCCCGTAAAAGTTATCACCGTGACTAGTCCCGGTAGACTTTTAAAAAATTTCAAATTCCAAGTGAATAATCTATCTTTAATTGTATAATTAATAAGCAACTTTATCAACTCCTACTGTCGCCAATGTGTAAATAGCGAGTCAGATAATTCTAGCGTGGATTAGATTATGTTGGATTATGCCGGATAATCGCTTATAATACGTTTGGTGTACGTAAAGGTGAGTTTTTTATGCTGGAATGAGTTGGTTTATATTGTTTCGGGTCGGATAAAGTTGTAATGGATTAGATGATACTGCATTTGGTTGTATAATACTGGTTTGGATTATCTTACTCAATTCTTCGTCCGAGAATAACTCCTAACAAAAAGATTTCACCTATAATGCGGAAGTTATTCCCTTCCTCTAGATTAGAACCAAAGATTTCACGAAAATAGACGTTTTCGGGTAAACTATTTTTTATCCTTGGAAGGCAAATCTCTCTCACAATCACCTATGCATAATTAAATGGAAAATTTTTTGTGTCCTCGAATTTCTTAGCTCCACCTTGAAAATGGAAATTTCTGTTTTGCTTCTAGAGGTTTCTATTCAAATTTAAGCCGTTATTGATATTTTTCCGATAAATGAGAACATTTTTGGGTACCCAAAAATGAATTTCATTAATTAATATCAATGCATACTACGAGTGGGTAATTTTTTTCATTAAATTTTATCGATTTCCGGCAAAGTAAGAAATTCCTTGGTAATAGGGAAAACTTAGACTTACCTTAACTTACTTACAATTAGACTTATTGAGTGGAACCTAATTGAAATTAAGTTCCTCCCATACTATGCAATATAATTTTCATCTACATCTTCACACTACCCCGCAAGCCATATCAATAAGGGTGTGGCAGGGGATGTTAGAAAACCAGCCGTTTACACATACACTTTACACACACAGGAAATGCTTTAACGATATCACGCCAATCAGTTATTAAAGTCTTTCATAGTACTTGTGAAAAACGAATTCCCATACCTATCCGTTCGTCGAACTATCTCTCGTAATTGATGGTTTGTGTCAGACCTGCAAATCTATGGCTAAGTTCTAATCTAAGTTCTAAAGTTATGGCATCTGTGTAACGCTGTCTAACAACACGTATCTCAAAAATAGCAACTTTTCAGGAGATAAAAAATGATTTATTTTTTAATTGTGTATAATTTTAATGGAAATTAAAAACCAAAAATACATAAAAATGAAAAGAAGCATACATTTGCACACAAAGAGTTGTTTTTAGCTTGAATTTTATTTTTTATCAACAGTATTAACTCAAGACCGGCCAAATTTTGAGGTACAGAACTTAGCCATCGATATGAAATTGGGTTCTAATATAATTTCCTCCGTGTCACTCTTAAAGATATACCCATTCTCAATTGCTCAAGCAATCTAAGCCTAGCGCGTATCGTCTAAGTCTCTAGCGGTTCCCAACCTAGTTCGTTTAACATCTGTGTAACGCTCTCTGTACGCCCGTAGCTGTTTTTGACGGATCGTGCAGCTTTTCTTTGTATTTTATTCATTTTACGGATTTAACCTTTCTACACCGGATCCCATATACTCGCTGGATATGCAAGGTGTTCCCGGAAAAATGTGAAATAGCACCTCTCTTTTACTTTCTCGTCTGAGTCATGCACTATTGGTTAATGTGTTTTAATTTGCGGAATCAAAAATGATAAGAGAATATTGCTATCGTGAGAATCGTCATTGGAATCAAAAGTTATTTTACCCCAATGCAACAGCAAGGGCTCCTCTGGTCCACTATGCATTCTATACTTTGTATGTTGCTTCCGAACATCATATCTGACGCCTTCCAGCAAATGATCAAAGCACTCCCAGTTCATTCTGCTCTGCAAATAGAAGTGCTCCTCGTGTACCCTCAGTTGGAAATAGAGTGAATGGAATTCTCCTTCTTCCCCTCAGGAGATATTAATGTCATATATCCATATTCGGCGCCTTTTTCTGAAAAATTTCCATACAGAAATATACAAGTACAAAAATATAAAAAATGTTAATCCGGTGCCTTTTTCTTCGAAAATTTTCCATATAGAAATATAGGTAAATGTACAAAAATATTAAAATACTCTATGGAAACGTGTGGAGAGTAATTTAACTATTTCTCTGATCGTCTTCTAAAGCTGCCAGAATAATGGCTTCCTCTTCTGAATCAGCTGTCGCGTCCATCACCGAATCACAATCCGCAGAAATAAAAACTCAAATACCTTTCTGAACGAACGTGCTCTCCGCTTGGGTTTTCGTTGTCATCTGCGAACCCTAGCATGCTGGTCAAACAGTTTGGATGCGCGATTGCTTAGCTTGAGCACAGTTCTGTGGGGAGCTGCCAGTATGCCCGCAGCCGCCACCGCGGCCTCGCAGGTGTGTGGGAGCCTCTATCTTGACCCTCCGTCAGGAACGATTAAATTTTGGTCGTGCGAGCGTTACCCATACCATATTTGTTACACCCTTTATTTTTCCTTCACATAAGAATAATGCCTTAGGAAATAGGCTGGACATAACTACTTAATATAAGTTACAGGGGTGCCGATTTATAAAAAAATATTGGGGGTCTCATATGGGGGCTTACGGGGGTCTTCCCCCGGGAGATTTTATAAATAATGAGTTTTAAAGTTTTTTTTTTTTAGCATTTTATAAGAGTCATACGATCTACATTAGAACCCTGAAAACTCGACTCTTGATAACTCGACATTTTGGGGAAAATCAACAAGCCTGACACATCTATTTCTCCTCCCATAAAGAATTTTTGAGGGGGCTCGGCCCCCTCAAGCCCCATGGAGTCGGCGCCACTGATAAGGTACAAATAAAAGCGGACTTTGCCGCAAATAGAAGTGAAATTTCAAATTTCACGCGGGATTAAAATTTTTGGCCACTTAGAATGGCACTCATTGCAGTTCATGTTCGCTTTAAAGATAGTAATAATGTTTTTTTGGAAATAAGCGAGATATAACTAGTATAGATGAAAACAGTCAACTAGTTAAATTACTCTCTTAAAGCTCTGCCGAAGGTGAATTCACTACGAGCTGAACTTGCTACCATCCTTTTTCCGCAATGCCGTCAAACCACATGAAACTGATGAGAAATCAAGTCGGTCGATGTTACTACCAAGAATGAGGAAATATGGGTGTAGTCGCTCTTGGGTCCATGCAGGGTCAATGAATAGAACGGTGGATTAAATCAAACCACAGCTTTCATGGTTGTTTCGCCAACCGCGTCCCATCTATACGTTTTTTGAGTTTCTACTGCCTCGGCGCGCCCCATATTTCGCTGCTTGCCCTCCCCTAAACCTCAAGAATGTTAGCGGCCCTCTAAATTGGGCTCACCCCTCTGTTCACTGCTGCTTCTCCCGTCTCGAGAAAATCTCCACATAAATCTTTTCTCAGGGATATTTACCAATTCTCTAGGAGCAATATGTCGGTTTGAAAACTTGCATGGTAATATCAAGTAGATTGGTGTCAAATAAAACATTGCGAGCGCTCGGGGTCCATCAAAGGTACATTAGGGGAACGACAAATCAAATGAAAATGAAGCTTTCCACCTCCTCAATTCAACAACATAAACGTCTTGCTCTTAAGGCCGTTTTACACGGGGCACGGAATTGCGCAGGTTAGAGCTGCATTAATTTCTA
Source organism: Ischnura elegans (assembly GCF_921293095.1). Lineage (NCBI taxonomy): Eukaryota > Metazoa > Arthropoda > Insecta > Odonata > Coenagrionidae > Ischnura > Ischnura elegans. The sequence goes on along the minus strand of NC_060252.1, from coordinate 50,071,270 downwards.
AAATGGCGTGGAATTGCGCGAATGCATGAACGAAATTAGAACAGGGGCTATTTTGCCGTCTCGCATCCACTCATTCTCGCATGTGTTCTAGCAATTCACCGCTTTACACGACGTAATTTTGAATGCGCCTTCGCGCGTACGTCAGATTGCGATCCGTGTACCGTGTAAAACGGCCTTTACGCATTAGTCCCCTAGATGTTATGAGTGCCATTTCAATAACTTATTGGTTCCAATGGCTTATGTTCCTGAGGTAGAGGGGAACACTATATTTGTCTGTTGACAGGTTTGTCGCCCTCATGATTCGAGAAAAAAAGATTGAGCTGTGGAGAAGGTGGTCGAAACCCCCCATAGGGTCACTAACACAAACAATGAAGCACTGTCAAGGGCAAACTGCTGGATATGGGATCCTTATGAAGATTTCCGCTGATTGATGTAATTGAAGATGCAGATCTTCCGGGCTTTACCCCGTTTCGATCCATATTTCTTCCGTGCGACAGTTTCGCCGGCGTTATAGTCGTCTTCTCCAGGTCACTGAAGTGAAGAAAATTGAAAAAATACGCAGCAACTTATCCGCCTTTTATATCCTAGCCGTCCGAGGAAACCTGAAGAAGCCGACTGCAACGCCGGCAAAACTGTCGTTTAGAATAAGTATGGGCCAACGCGGAGTAAAGCCCGGAAGATCCACATCTTCATTTGCGAGGTATTGAGCGGGATAGGTTTAATGCGTCTGGGTTTCTCTGCAAAAAATAACAAAAAACTGAGTAAATAACTTTGGATACCTCGAGATATTATTTTCTGTATCTGCTGGTGATTTCAGGTTCAGCGATTTCCTTACCCTTCCACACGGCGAAAATAATCAAAGCTGTCGGTCGTTTCCTCCAAATACCTATGGAGCCTCTTGCGATCTCCTCAGACTAAAGTTTTGTAAGCACGGATGCTTGTTTGGAGACCGACCACTCATTTTGGTCCTCATTACAGATCATGCTGGCTCTACAGACTTCCTATGCTTGAACGTTTGAAAACACCATCTACTGTATTCTAGGCACTTGAATTAAATTAAATTAATTAAATTCAAGTGGCGCATTCAATTAATTGTGGTTTTTTATTCTTCAAGACCTTATCAAATACGTTCAATGTTTCCAGCTCAAATTTGTGGAAGCTGAAGTTCACAAATGACAAAACGACTTCGTTTTCTTCCATGGATTTATTTTTTTTGTACAGCATGTTTCAACCTCAAGAGGTCGTTTTCTAATACTTAAAAATGACCTCTTGAGGTTGAAACATGCTAAACAAAAAAAATAAATCTGCGGAAGAAAACGAAGTCGTTTTGTCATTTGTGACCTTATCAAATCCTGTATTGTCAACAGAAAACTGTGCAGACAATGTCTAAGTGAGTGTACTCATTGCTATCAGAGATTAACGAAGGGCATCAATGACTTGCTCCGTTTGTCTGCTTCCCATTGATAGATCGAAAGCACTGATAGCATTCCGAAAGATAATGAAGTGGTATATTACTACTCTCATCATGATGTCATTGCTGCTGTATCCATTTCTCTCTAATAAGCTACCCAAACAGTTGAATTAATCTACCTGCTCAAGTTTTTCCCCACCAACTTTTGCCTTGAATCTCACATTCCTAGTTCATGATGCTTTACAAAACGGCATAACTTTGGTCTTCTTGTGATTAGTCTTCATACCATACTCCTTGGATCGCTTGTCTAACGTATCCACTAGAGCCTGAATCCCCCTCGCTGACTATGCCAATCAACACCTGATCCTTCACGAACCTCACTGATTTAAACATCATTCCTCCCACTTTTACTTCAGCTTCCGACTCATCCTATACTTCTCTTACCATCTCCTCAGCATTAAAGTTAAAAACCCTTGTCTCACTCCTTAGTCAATGCTTGCCCAATGCCCATCCTCTCCTTCTTCCTCTGCCTGCTACCCTTACTTGCGCAGTCTGGGCAATATATACAGATTATGAATCAATCGCCAATCCTTACAATCTACACCTATTTTCTTGATAATAACCATGAACTTTACACAATCCACGCAATCAAATGCTTTTTCAATATCCACAAAGCAGGCATACACGTCCTAGTCATGTTCTAGGTTCCTCTCCACCAGGAACCACTTCATCACTATAGCACCACGAGTAGACTTAAACCAAACTGATCTTCGTTCAAATACTCGTTTTCCCTCGCCTCCATTTGTCTGCACAATATTCTTAGTACCTCTTTCGCTGTGTGCGATATTAGGCTAATAGTCCTTCACAGGGGCGCAGCAAGGAATTAAGGCTGGGGGAGGGTTTAGGTGCAACTAATACCGGGGTGTGGGGGTATGGAATATCCACCAGGATAAGCAGTAGGTGCGAGATTAATAAATTGTAGAATTTTAAGATAAACGGTTCAAAATGGTGAGTTTTACGGCTTTCTGAGGGATATTTTATTAATCCTTACACTATTCCATTAGTAATATCAATCCAATTAAGTAAAATGGCAAAAAGGCCATTACAATATTTCTCAGCAAATAAACAGAGTGGTTTTCCATATGCCTGTAACTGTAAACAATTTATTTTAATTTTATAAAATAAGGTTTAGCTTTGGACTTCGATTCTGAAATTTATCAGTACTATTTAGGCAATCAGAGTGTGGGCTGAAAAAAGTTGGATGGGCCCTGGCCCACCCCCGGTGTCCCCACTTTTGGTGTGGTAGGTGAATTACCTTACCACTTCATGAATTCTGGTATAAATTGGAAGGGTGGCTGATTTGCTGTTGTGAGTGATGCAATAGGTTTTATGAAAGAATTAAGTTGTATAAACTACTGAAAGATAAGATCCATAGGCAAGGATGGATCCAGGATTTTTTCTGGGGGGCAGAAGGGTCTGACAGGCTAATAATCTTCTCATATTATAGATAAAAAACAACATACAACAATTGATATACAAAATATTTTCTTTATTTTAATATGAAAGTTAATAATATGATATTAAATGATTGATGCTATGTTATACAAAAAAAAACAAATGTAATGATAACTGTATTAGAAATCTTGTCTCTCTTTTAAGCCAGTGGGGGGAAGGGGCATGTGCCCCCTGGCCCTCCCCTAAATTTTCCTATGTCCATACCATATCTTGTATTTTCAGTCTAGAATTCTCTGGTCTGTGTCCTAGTACGTATGTGCAAGTTATACCTATTAGGCCACTAAACTCATATTATTCTCCATAGTAAACTTGCATTGATACCTTTTCAATTTTTGAATCCTAAATGATGATACTTTGATTATGAGGAAGGAAATATTTTTCTTGCTTTGATACTTCTCTGACTTTAAATTTTGGTAGACATTTGTAAATTTAATTCTAGGGTGAAGATAGGATTCTTGGTAATGGATAAGTTTCTGACTCTATTTCAGCAAAATACTCTTTTGTAGCTGTATTTGAAGAACCTCCTCAACAATGGCAATTGGTATGGATGTCATCCTACTGTTCACAGTCCTGGCTTTGATACTCTGGTTAATGATGAAAAAGCCCCCTAATTTCCCACCTGGTAAGTCAGTCCTCAATAACATGAGTCCACAAGTCCTGAGGGCTTTGTGTTCAAATTGGAATGGCAGTGAGGTTTTCAAATAATAATAATGTGTGATATTTCAAGAGATTTTTATTGACAATTAACAGGGCCCCGTAATTTTCAGAAGTGTAAATGTTTTGCTTCATGATTACCTATTACTTGAAGTTTTCAAATGAAGAGATTCGGTCTGAATGTCATTCTAAATCATGCATTATTATTACATATTCTTAAATTATATTTTATTACTCCTCATCAACCTTCCTCCCATCACTATATTTTTAACACTGTACCCATCTTTCCATTAGTCCCCACTATCTCTTTATCTCACCTTGCACTGTCCCAAGACCAGCCAGCCTGAATTGGAGGCATTCTCCCTATTTATATTTTCTAGCTAATCATTGATTGTCCTTACATTCTAGGTCCCTACATTCATTACAGCCTTATTCTTCATCTCCCCCATCCTCTTTTTTTCCCTTTCTTGCATGCTGGTAATGCTGCTGATAAGTCTCTTCGAGAGTTTTGATCATGACTTCAAGCACCTCTCCTACTTTGCTGCCATATCTGCTTCTTCGAGGGCATGGTCCCACATTACTTTCCGAGGATCATTCAAATAAGCTCCACGTTTTCAGGGTAGAGATAGTTCATAGTAGCACTTTCTGAAAGAATTGATGATGTTCTATTCACCACTTTAACAGATTGCCGATTTTAACAAATTTTTAATGCAAATTCATGCTATCAAATACAAATATACAATACTATTATTTTTTGCCTAAATTGAAAGATTATTACTCCTGGAGTACGTATTTCACACTTTTAGATTTTTAAATGACGATATCTATTTTTGAAAATGAAAAGTGAAAATTTTCAAGTGCGCAAAAACGTGACAGCTAAGTATGAATGCTGGAAAAAGCCCGTGTGACGTCACTGCCGCCGTGTGAGGTCACCTTGGTATAAAGCTATGAAGGCCGCTGCGATGCAGGCTGTTTGCAGGTAGAAGAGTGCCCTCCTAGCACGTAGTGCTTGGCTTAGATAAGGATTATTAATACCCTATCAAACAAAGGAAACTTGCCGACCTTAGGCAATTTTAATAGGTGATTATTAAGAGATGTTTCCCTGAGCTTGGTGCCTCATACATGCATTCGTAATCTCAGGCTATGTAAAACTCCTGACTACTCGTATAGCATCTAGGTCCCTGTGATATCACGTGGAGTGGCATTGCATGGGCGCCAATCTGGCCTTTTTCAAATGAGGTTAAAATTGACCATTAACATTCATCTAAACTGGGATTTCTAAAACCAAATAATTTGTATTTTATGAATACACTAATGGTGGGTAGCAAATCGCAATCAATGCCTTTCGTTTTCTTCGATGACGGAAACTACCTTATTTAAAATAACTGTGTTAACAGTTCTTCTGACGTCTGATCAGCCAAGATTATACATAGCTTGGGAAAACTCTAGAGGCTCAACAAAAAGATGAAAATCATGGTTGAACGAGCTGAGCATTTCAGCGGTGAGGTGGGCAATTTGTTGCAATTCTGAACTGCTGGCATGTGGAAATGCTAACTTGACATTACTTCATTTTATTTCTTCTAACACTTCTGCTATTTGACTATTTCACCTTACACCTTGCTTTATTTTTCCATAGAATGATCTCATAAAAATACGAATGATATAAATTCAGGGAATTAAAAATTATTCAGACTATAACTCAGGAAAAAGGGAAATTTAAAGCCTTGGTGGCGGTGGGGTAAAGTCCTCGCATGCCAATCCAGAGGTAATGGGTTCGAATCCCGCCTGGGTAGGTGATCCCTAACCAGGGCATGGATTGATTGTTTGAGGCGTAACTTGGTGAAAGCGATTCATAATTAAATTAAAAAAGAAGAACTTAGTGCTTTCACATTAATATTTATTCACGACCATGGTTTCAACGTTAGACGTCATCATCAGGTGAACTCTACAGAGGTCCATCACATCCTTTTATACCAGGCTAGGAGGGGTAGGGAGGAAGGTAATTAGGTTGAACGGATTGGTCAACAGAGAAGAGGGAGGGGGAAAAAAAGACTCAGACCCTCCCTAAGGGAGCCTCCTCCCCCTAACTTCTTTCATGTTCTTATGACCAAGTTTTTTTCCCCCACCCTCTTCTCTGTTGACCAATCCGTTCAACCTAATTACCTTCCTCCCTACCCCTCCTAGCCTGGTATAAAAGGATGTGATGGACCTCTGTAGAGTTCACCTGATGATGACGTCTAACGTTGAAACCATGGTCGTGAATAAATATTAATGTGAAAGCACAAAGTTCTTCTTCTTTAATTTAATCAGGGCATGGATGCTTGTGTTGTGAGTTGTTGATGTTGAAAAACCCATTGTAAAGGCCACAATGTGCCCCAATGTGCGGGGAAATGGGAAATAAATAAATACTATTCAATATCTAATTATTTTTATACATCTTTATAATTTTTAAACTCGGAAAAATGTTAAAACTATTGGGTGAAATTTCTTATTCTATTTCAGGTCCTCCTAAATGGCCGATTGTGGGAAATCTCTATCAACTGAGACTTGGAGGTCAAAGGGTGAACATTAGCCGAATGCGGAAAAAATATGGAGACATCGTTGGTCTTTTTATTGGAAATAATCCCTTGATAATAGTTTGTGGAGTGGATGCAATTCGTGAAGTTTGTTTTAGAGATGACTTCTCTGGTCGCCAAGGAAACATCGTCCTCACTCAAGTGAACAAAGGAGAAAAATTAGGTATGTATTTCCACTAAGAATCATTTTGTAAATATATTGCAATATTATTTATAAAACTCATTTCAAGAATTGAAATTTTCAATATAGTGTATCCAAAAAAAGCCATACTATGTATGTATAAGGAAAACTATATCATCTATAAAACTTACTACAAAGTACTACTACATATACACATTTAAATGTTTCTTTTCAGTACATCATAAGGCTATTTTTAAATTTTTATCCACAGGAATTTCCTTCTCTCAATTCCAGTCATTAGTAGATTCCTCCCACAGCACGGACTAAGCTTTAGTTTTATCATGATTCATAATACTGTTTTCATGAAAATAGACTATGCTACGAAATAAATGCTACAACAAAAAATTTAGACATGACGATTGCATTTCCCAATTTCCCACGTACTGTTGTACCTTGAAAAAGTACTAGAAATGGATGGGATCGGGAACTATTCCCATTCAAGTACTTTTTACTTTTACGCAATAATCCGTTACAAATGTTTTTCATTTTTTTTTACCATAATTTGATGCAGGAATTGTTAATATTGATGGAGAGGTCTGGAAGGTGCAGCGAAGATTCACTCTGCAACATTTGCGTGACCTGGGATTGGGAAGAATGAAAGTGGAAGCTACTGCGCATGAGGAGATTCAAGCTATGTTTGAGCACATTGAAAGAGATGCGGGTGGAATAAAAAATGGTTTACCTGATCCAGTAAGTGTTGAAAAGAATTGAAAATCTCTAGATTTTGATGATGAGTTACCAAGCGTGCTATGTTGGTAGAGTGCTCATTCGAAGCTTTATAACCTGGGAATGCAGTCTTGAATCCATATCCCCATGTTTCCATAGCATATTGCATTGTGTATTCCTTTTTTCCTCTTCAAATTCTTCCTATCCAAGTAAAAACTATCTTTTGATACATGGTTTACATAAGTCAACATCTTTAATGAAATTTCCTTGCCTTGAAGCAGTAATGCATGCAGAAAAAACTCAAGGGGAGGGTGCAAAAGATATTTCGAGCTAAATATGTACTTAAAATTTTATTGTATTGAAAAATAATCAAGTTACATGCAAAGTTTTAGATAGTTTTATTTATAGTTACACCCATATACAAGACAATGCTATCTTATGATACAAAAAAGTTACAATTGCAGTTCTACAATGTTCGCCAATGTGGGCAGCCCCGCAAAGGGGGGCACGTGCTCTCTGCATCCCCCATACGTATCCACCACTGCCTAGAAGTTTAACCCTTTCACTGCTGTGGACGTACCTAGTACGTCCGCACGGCAGACTGCGGTGGACGTACTTTTTCTTCCTTCCTGCCATACGGTCAGCACTTTCGCCGAAGCACTTCGAAGGGACCCACTAATCCAGGACCCTTTCCTCAACGAACTCACCCACGCAAGACCGTCTCATCGGCCCTACCAGCGGGGGCCCTACCTCCGGTAAAGTGGCCGCTCTGACTGCAATTTGAAAATCAATCAATCAATCCGATCATCACAATATGATTGTTTTCATCGCACTCCTGCCAATCAAGCAATCAAGTACGTCTTTGAACCGTGTTTCTGCGATGAAAAATAATGATTTTGTTAACTTTGATATAATGGCCATTTTCCGGTGGTCCGCAGCCACGTTTTGTTGTAAAGTTAACAAAATCGTTATTTTTTATCGCAGAGACACGGTTCAAAGACGTACTTGATTGCTTGATTGGCAGGAGTGCAATGAAAACTATCATATTTCGATGATCGGATTGATTGATTGATTTTCAAATTGCAGTCAGAGCGGTCACTTTTCCGGAGGTAGGGCCCCCACTGGTAGGGCCGATGAGACGGTCCTGCGAGGGTGAGTTCGTCGAGGATAGGGTCGGGGATTAGTGACCCTTCGGAGGGTGTACCACACCCATCCTGGAAGTACCTGCTCCATGGGCCCAGGAAACGCATTTTAACATTTTCGCCACATGTGAGGAGAAGGTTTCCGGAGATTGAACAGCAGTGAAAGGGTTAATTGCTTCCTGTCCATTGTATAACATGAATCCAAATTCTTTCTTTAAAACCTCAAGGGCAAAAAGCCTGTCCAAGGTGACTGCTTCATGAGCCCTTAGACTCCCAGTATTTCACTAATTGTGCATCATAAAAATCATTTGGTCAACTAAGAGCATTAGTATTCTTACACCTTATGTTTATGGTAAATATTATATCCTGTTCTAGTTTTGCTATCATCCCAAGTTCTTCCCATCCATGTGTACACATCCAATATTCATGTGTCATATTTTTATCCACATCATTCTTCTATAAAACCTCTTTTCGAAAGCTTCCAACCATGAATTTTCTCGTGTTGTTATCATTCATGCCTCATTACCTTAAAGAAGCATCTGAATAATTCAGGTATTTTTCCATGACAATATCCATCGGCTATCTAAATACATAAGGTTGACGTATCTAAAACAAATTGTTATTACATGATGGATATTCTGACTGTACATTACATAGATACATATCCTATTTGTAACATCCACGAAGAGATGTATAGATAACTTTACAAACATAGGCGGATTTAGATATAGACAACATTTTAATTCAAATATTAATAAATTTTATATTCTAATATATTATTGAATATTTTATAAATACATATTTATAAATATTTATACAGTAATAACTTTTATATTAAAATAAAGAGCATTTTGTAAAGCAATAGTTGCATGTAGTATTTAATCTCAAATATGAGAAGACCAATTTCCTGTCAGACCATGGTGGCCCCCAGTGACGGATACATATTGGGGGAACAGGGGTGTGCCCCTCCTTGCAGGACCACTCACATTGCCAAAAATTGCAGAACTACAATTGCAATTTTCTTAATATCATAAGATGGCATTGTATTGTATACGTGTACAATCAGTTTAAATAAAAAATTCTTATACATTGTGTGTAACTTGATTATTTTTCCTTGCCATAAAGAATACCTCGAATACTTGAAAGTATTCGATATTCGAGATCTCGAATAATTATGCTTAAAGTATGATCTCGAATACTTTGAATTTCGTGCCATACACTGTCGCACGCACGTCGTTTGTAGTCGGCTAGAAATAACGCAGAGGACTCTAGCTGTTTGGTGCATGCAGCACTGTTTTAGGCAAGATGACCATGAAATTCGTGGATAAAAACCTGTGTCAGTGGCCCGTACGTACGCGGATGATCCATGGGCCGGAGGGGCCACGCTGTTGGCTCCTCAGCATGCGGATGGTTTGCACTCAGGTGTAAGCTTCCATTAATGTCAGTGGGACCTTATCCGGACGCGTAGCGCGGACCGTCCGCATCCATGTGAAACGGTGAAATAAAACGGTCTAAAGCGGTGAATAGATAGATATCGTTGTGTGTGGGGGACAGAAAATGATCAATGGAATACTCTGAAAACCCCCGATTTCCCCTAAAACCCCTAAATAAAATTGAAAATGGTGGAACAAAAAATCGACTTTTGGGGTACCTTATGTCACGCATTCATCTATTGCTCCCAAACTATTCCCTGGCTGAACAGTGAACACATACCATCAATACACAAACATTCAAAAAATTATTTTCACCACATTTCAATCCAAGCTCATTCCGGATGAACCCACAAGATGGAAATCGCTCTAGAAAATGATGGAACAGAAGCAACAAATAAAATTAGCTGCCTCTAACCTGAGTTTCAATGTAGACATAAAACCACCACAGTGGGATGCTAACAAGCAATCGATTAATGTTCTGGATGTTTTTGAAGAAGCAACATTTCTTGCAAGTGGAAGTGCAGTCACAGGTTCTTAAGTTTTCTCCCCTGTAAATAGCATTATTAATTTCCTAAAAACTATAAGTAGTTTTTGCATACTCATCTACAAGGTTTCGTCAATGATTTGCAGTTTTCCATTAAAAGTCAGTATGAATTTCTGGAAAAAGAACAATTATTCACTTTTGCCACAATTCTTGATCCACACTTCAAAATCAGTGTATTTCAAGGTTCAAATAAAGTTGAGATGATAAAAAATTTATTGGCTTTAGGGATGACAAGTCTGTCTTAGCAATGTCACCCAACAACAACAGATACCTTTGGAAAAGTGCAACCGAAAATAGCTGAAGTAGAGCAACAACAATCAACGTGGGGAATTCGTTCAGAATACAAAAGCTGCTTTTTAAAATGTATTTGATATATTCCTTATTATTTATACAATCATCATGTGAAATAGAAGAATAGCATTCACTATGCTCTGCACAATTCTAGTATCCGAGGTAGGTATTCGAAAAGTGAGATAATCGAATATTCAAGCCATGATTTAATATTCCAATTTGATATTTGAGTTCGAGAAATCTGCTATTCGACCCATCCCTATTTAAAACCCTGTACTTAGTACCCTGTTTTTCAAAAATTTTCCCCTCTGTTTTTGGACCCCCCATCCCCCGAACGGAATTCCCAACTATGCCACAGGCATAATCTACTCATTAGATGCTGCAAAGATACATAAGAGATGTTGTAATCTTGTTATACTTCTCATAAGGCTCAGGTGTGTTCCCATGTTGCTGCTTCTAGTCTCTTCGTGTGTTTCCTGTCATGTACATATCGCTGATTGTTTTGCATACCTGTGCATGTCTTTTCCCCTGCGTTTTAACGATGAACCATGTGAGACCATACGGTGACTGAGAAGCAATGATGTATCAGGCATGAGCTTGTGATGTCTAAAACTTATATGTATACTAAAAGGCTGCATTCAGCTTCTTGTTGGAAATAACTCAAGAAGTAGGTGAGGGTTAGAAAAATGGAAAAAAATATGGGACTCCTTATTTTCAAAACTATGCCACAATCAGTTAAAAGAAAAAAATTGGTGTCTATTAAGATTATGCCACTTAATGCATTGTTCCACCTTCTCTTCCTACAGGTATGTTTCCATGACATATTGGATTGTGTAGCCATCAACACTCTATGGCACATGATAGCTGGTAGAAGGTATGAGCACACTGATCCCGAATTCAGGAAGCTAGTCAAGTCTGCGAGTGTCTTCTTCCAAGGGAATGACCCAGAAGGAGGGCTCTTCCTAGCATATCCTCGTTTGGTGAAAATGCTCCCATTTTTGACATCCACAAAGAAATTGACTTTGGCTTTTGCACCATTATTTCGTTTCATAGAGGTAATATCAACCAGTATTTCTTCTTTAATTCTTATCCATTATTTCATGTCGTTATTGTTGTGTGCAAAGGGACATGAGGCATTGTATTATTTCAAATGCTTCGTTGTATGATAATATTACTACATACATAGTACATAATCACATCTAAATTGACATTATGCAAGTGCGGCATATTTTGGTTCTGCTGAGTGAACAGCAGTGAACTTAGCTTCAATCAGCAAAAAAATCTCCCGGGAAAAATTCTCCAGGAATTGAGCAACTAACTAACTAGAATTTAGATATTTAGGCCTAATACAACATCATATGATCTTTATATTTTAGTTCCTGAAGAAAGACAATGACTAATCTAAGATTAAATTACCCGAGTGTATTTTTATGAACGCACTACATACCATTAGAACTTTTAATGGCATCAAAAATTTAAAAGTTATGGAAAATATTTCCTAAGCTCAAAATTTTATGAACGTTCTTTCTTCTTCATTTTTTCTAAGATTTTCTAAAGTTAAATTTTAACCATTTACCTTTTCTTTGCTCACTCACACATCATTTTTTTAAATTAATAAGAGCTATAATACCACAATTTTACTGGCACAACAGAACCTTATGTCTATGTAATTTATTATGCAAGTACTTGTTCACACTGTTCTCATATTTTTGAATACCTGAAAAGAGCACATCTATCTTTTGAAGGACGAAATGGAATTTCACAAAAAGTCTATTGACCCAGAAAGCCCAAGGGATTTTATAGACATTTACTATAATGAAATAGAGAGACAGAAGGACAACCCCAAATCATTGTTCAATGGTGAGTAAATGGCCATTTTCATATTCATAGCCAATGTGATGAGATGGTTCTGTAATGCACGTCAATTAAAATAAAATCAAACCGAAGGACTTTTATTCCTATTATTTCAGAAAAGCAACTGAGAGAGATATGTGCTGAAATGTTTATTGGTGGTACAGATACCACCTTCAACAGTCTCACTTTTGGTCTTCTGTACATGATAAAATTTCCGGAAGTTCAGAAAAAGTTTCAACGAGTTATAGATGAGCATATAGGAAGGGATAGATTGCCTTCTTTAAAGGACAGAACGGAGTAAGTTAAAGGTCCTATTCTCTAGTTTTTATTACTTTAAATTTGGACAAGGTTAGCCCATAACTAGGTCTCAGTATTACAAGTTCTTGTCTAACTGCAAAAAAAATTGCTTCTTGGCTAGCCAAAACTTAAATTGGCAGAGTATATGTATGTGAACACACCATGTACCATTAGAATATTTATTGGTATCAAAAGTGAAGAGTTCTGGTAGCTCAAAACTTCACGTATGTTCTCTTATTTAATTTTTTCAAAGATTTTCTGAAGATTTTCAGCATTTTTCTTGTGGAAAATGTAAATGCGATGGCATTGTTCTGAAAAGTCTTTTCACTGATGGAATCAATTTCAATTCATCCAATTTTTCAATTATAGGGCTCCATATTTGGAGGCAACAGTTTGTGAAATTCTCCGTCTAAGTGCCATAGCAGTTTCCTCAGTGCCACATAAGCCATTCACAAACAAAGAGTACGTGACACTAAGGGGATACCACATTCCTGAGGTGAACATTTTTGTTTTAATAGTTGGTTGGTTTATTTGCTTAATATGTACATACAAAAATATTTTAAGCAGGCTGAAAAATTTGCTTTACTTTATGATTTTTACGATGCCCTAGCAACTGCATGGTATAATTTTTAAAGTATACAGAAAAATTTGTGTTGTTTTTACTTTTAGAATACCCGTGTTCTACTTGGTCTGCATGATTTACATCATGACCCAAATGTTTGGAGGGATCCTTTCAGTTTCACTCCTGAGCGATTTTTGGATGACAATGGGAAATTATTTCGTCCAAATGCCTTTCTTCCCACGAGTATTGGTAAGAAGCTTGGTTGTGCAGCTGACAAGTAATATATGCATGTTCAGTGGAGCTTTGATTAAATATCGTAATAGAACAAAATTTTTGACCATTATATGTATAGTGGCAGCTTATATTGCGATTGTAATCACGTTTGACCTGAAGATGTCCTGTAGATCTCTGAGAAAACTCTTGGCAAAAAAGTGAACAGTGCATTGCCAACCCAAAAATTGGAAATACATCACCTGCTCGGTAAAATCATAAAAAACAATACCATTTCAATATGCATACATAACTACAGGTACACCACTGTTGGTCCACTATCAGACCATGACGCTATTAGTTACAATTTATGATGGTGTTAGTAATGGTATTTTTATAAAGGGCTGTATTAATAATTTTAAACTTAAGAGAATAAAATTAAATGGCGTCCTTACTACTTAGGTTGAGCTTAATGGCTTTCTTGTTGATCATTGCAATTATCGAATATTTTGCATTTTCAGGTAACAGAGGATGTCCAGGAGAGGGTATGGCCAGGAACAACCTCTTCCTCATCTTCACAGCCTTATTTCAGCGTTATAACCTGAGTGTACCAGAAGGACATCCTGTTCCATCAGATGAACCCATAGGAAATTTTTCTCTGGCTGTTAATAGATATCAAGTGAAGGTTTCATTAAGGAACTAGAATGCATGCATATTTTGTTGTGGCGAAGGTTCAAAGAACATAATCTTCAGAGACTGAGAAAACCCAAAACAATTCAACAGTGAAAGAGAAGGGGGAGAATGAGTATTGAAACTTTCCCGAGAAGGTGAATAAAAATAATACATTTCCCATATTCCCATGCACTAAATAGTGCTGAAGTGCAAGGATTGGACAGCTCTTGGAAGTCAGTAAACTCCAAAAGGACAAAATGGTGCAACACCCTTTGGCCTATAGGCTGGCATTAGTTTTAATTTGACTCAATATAATTATTAATATTGTAAATATAAAATAATTTAAATCCAGCAGCCATAAACTTGAACATTGGGGGTTGAATTTTATTTTTATACAGGGAAAGAAGCAATTTAATTGTCATTATTTTATAGTTCTTCAGTTTGAAGGGCCAATTACCGCAGAGTAACAAAAGGCCCAACATCCACACAGGGCATGCTATCAGAGAGGTCTTGAAGATGTCAGTTACATCTCTGGGAAAACTGTTGTCAGGAAAGTGAATAAAAATTGAAAGGCACCACCTGCTCTGTAGAAACCAAAGGAATAAAACCATTTCAATGTACATAACTACAGGTATTCCATAGCTAGTCATACCATGATGTAATTACATAATTCTCTTGAACATTCTGAATCTCAGCGATTGACCTACAGAGTTGGACAACGAAAATTAAATGTGGCTGAACTAAGACTTAAGAGAAAGTGCCGTTGTAATTAAACTCATTTACCATTTTTGCCCGTAAGGGCCGATATATCAGGTCATACAGGATATAAAAAAATTGCCACAGGCTGATTGAAGTTTTCAGTTTGTTCATTTTAGTAGAGGTGAAAAAAATAGTGGGAGCATACTGCCCATGAGCTAATTGCGGCAAATTCTGATGCCAGGACAAAAATCCTGATAAGCTTCAACACTGAATTAGTCTCAGAATATTGGGTGTTGTCTTACTCCAGGGTTATTTTCCGTAAAATCTTCAGGACAAAGAAATTTATAAAACATGTAATTACGATTAAAATGCTTCTTTCTCGCTATAAAAATAAAATAAAATGGCCAGTATTGAAGTTGAGGGCTGTCGAATGTAAATTCCCAGTGCTCGCACTTCACTGTCAGATTTAATTCTTACTTGCCATTTAAATTAGCTTCACATATGGGCTGACCTGGTACAGTAGACTCTCATTAATACGAACAACGTTGTTACTAAGTTCTCGTTATTACGAAGCACATCGTTGGTCCCGTCGAAAAGGCCTATCCAAGCTATAGTAAAAGAAACGTTATTACGAAATTTTCGTTTTAACGAAATTACGAACCTAAGTCCCGGTCCCGGCGGTTACAATATGGACTTTATTACGAAGTTCCACGCATAAGTCACGGCATTTATGTGGATATTCACTACACTTAAGTTTTTAATAATCGCGCCACAATTAAGTTCTTCTCGTGTTGTGCCTAAGAGCGTCAATTATGGTTCTTTATTCAGTTTACACGCTACATCATATAACAAGCTTCATTCCTGTGAAGTCATAGTGACCCACTCATAACTGTTTGTAAATTGGATGTACAGTCAATCCTCTTCCTATGCACATTCGATTTACGAATTTTCAGAAGTGCGATCATTCAAAATTTTCAAATTTCGAATATGGCCGATTCTACGCGGGGTGGCGCTGGGAAACTCTCATTGTGATCACAATCTGAATAAGGTATCATTGAATCCGGTGTGAATTTAGCAACTGTTCAGCGTTTCACCCGTTCTTCGTCACCGCGGGGAGCTATTTTTTCGGCTCCGGATGCATCGCAGGCCCCGCTAGATCAGTTCGCCACAGTCATAAGTTAGCGCATACGTGTAATACAGTGTTGCATTTTGCAGGATAACAGTACTCCTCGATAACTTACATACAGTCCGGCTGGCGAGGGTTGTCCGATTACGGCACAATAGGAGGGGCGGATAATCCTGCGCCAGCACGGTTTAAAGCCAATCGCTGTCCCCCAAGCGCACCTCACACCCTCGCCTAGTCATACAACGTTGTCAAATGCATAAACGAGCACCGAAATAAGCCTGATCCACCAAAATAAGCCCATTCTTCGAATCACAAGAACAAGTGATTATTCCTCTAGGTCCTTCACGCTCCTCGTCCCTTCCGGTTCTTTTCTTCACGGAACACTTTGTAAGCGTTTCCCTTTCTTACCTGGCAGCCTTGCCCCCTACCCAGAACTAGACCATTTTGTCTGTTATTGGACAACTCTCGTTGGCCGGACTGTAATTTTATCAACCTAGGAACAAGGTCTTGGGACACATCTAATTTGAATATCGGAGTTCATGTATTTGGGAAGATATCAACTCCCGATTGCGTCATGGCTCAGTATTCTGTTGAAAAACGGAAACGAATTTTCCTGTTTATATATATTTCCGCGTAATTTAATCGCGTTTATAATACACTATTTCTTTCGACGATTCCTACAAGAAACGTTCTTACGAACTTCGTTATTACGAACCTCCGGTTTTTCGGTCCCATGAACTTCGTAATAGCGAGAGTCTACTGTACTGTCTTACTGTGGGATGATTGGTCTTTACATTTTGAAGATTGAGGGTCTGAGATTTTTATATTTTTTGTATCATTTTTATCAAACACTAGTGTATTTTGTTTTAGCTTACACTCATTTGAGTGTAAACAAATTCAAAATATGCAATATTATTAGGAAAAATATGTGTAGTAAACATACATGATTTTGATTGGATATTTCTGTTGTCATTTGATGATACATATTTCAGTTAATGATCATATGCACTTGCTTTTTCTAGCATTACAAAGAGGGTAAAAATGTATCCTCTAGATATTTTTCTGACAAGGAACATGATTGATTTATAGACGAAGGAATAAAAACAAAATATTTCCGAAATGCATTGCAGTTTGAATCTTTTATCTCCATAAAGGAGCAACTACACTGCACTTTATTCAAAGTATATGAAAAAATTCATACATAAATGACCCTTCATATGATGAAGTTTATAATACCAACTGTAGTTAAACAGCTTTTCAACATAGTGTGTGAGCACTTTTGGCAAACAGCCCAAAACTGCATTATTCCAGATGTCTAGTCTTTCAGACTTTTCCATAACAAGGAAGTTAACTACAATCACAAACAATATCACAGCCTATTTTTAATAAGCTTTCCTTTTGTGAATAACTTCACTCATAGTAACAAAATGCCAGTAGTATTTCAACCAGCAATAAGTGATGCCTATCGCACAATACGATGAAGTCATCATGAGAGGCAAAAAAGGGTACCTCTTATCAAAACCCATTAAAACATGGAAAATATTTTCATACAAAAATAGAGGTAACAGGCCCATCAGATACAAAGATTCGAGCCTTGATACGAATGGTACCAATGATAACTTTCGCGGAATGTGAAATAAATTACTAAGACTGATGTAACTATACATGGAATGCATGACAAGTAGCAATGCCTTGAGAGGTATCTCGAATGTAGTAAAGAGCAGTGGAAACAGAGAATAGTGACCCACCGTGGCAAGTAGGAGGTACACTTCAGCTTCCTTCTTCCAGACCACAGCTAACAAGCTGAAAAGAATGAAATATTGAGTAAAAAATGAGTGAAACACTAGAACTTCCTTTTCAGTGAAAGCAGTTTCTCCTTAAAATTCAAAAAATGAATTTGAATTCCTATCCTGAGGAGGAACGATGCAGTTGAAATTACCATTTGGTATATGAAGGGCATAGAGGGCAAAATCCTTGGGTGACATCAATTTCAGCCTCTCTTCATAATTCTAACTCTGACTGTGTTCTAATATGTCAGCAGCAAGACCTACAAAAGAAATTCATAAGAATGCTTGGTGTCTGACTTGGCTACACCTTCTGCACAACACCTGACAGCTATTTGCAGAGTCGTTTGTATCTATCCGCCTTCAACAGGGGTGCCAACATGCTGATGTAGTTCTACTTTTCTGACTGGTGAATGGCCTAGTCGACAGTCCAGTACTCCGGGAGAGTATTGACTTGTCAGTGCCAAGGGATCTTTGATCAATGACCATCTTTCCCTGACAGTTCTCTACTATGCCTATCGCAGTGGGCTCTCCCGACTTCTCAGAACAGGTAGTGCAGCTGCTACACTCTTGGATTTCTTCAACGAATCAAATCAACTGATTTTGGCGTTTCTTGGTGGAACGATAGGATATTTATAGTAAAGCAAAAATGCAGTACTGTTCCACAAACTTTTATCTGCTGTCGACTAGTTTTGTAAGCTATAGCGTCATTATCAAGACAAAAATTTATATTTACTTACTAATGCCCAGAGAATGGAACTGGCCCACCTACCGCAAATGTGTGATATTCATATGCTTTCGGCTAAGTCTGGGGTGAACTCTACCCTCACCTCTCCAAATCAACCTTAGAGTTGAATCACTGTATGAGTGAACCTGCTTACAGTTTTAATTTGAGGATTGGAGCAGTGACAGTCAACCACTAAGAAATGCATTGCAAGAGGAAAAGCAGGTAAGTATGAACTTACTTGTAACCCTTTCATTTCATCCTACTTAATTAGAATTTTTGAAATACAAAATTATTTACCCAAGCAATAACGAAAAAGCTCACTAATATTTCCCTTTACAGTCACTCCATACCTTCTTTCATAGGATGCCTAATTATCCCCATGAATATGTTGAGGATGGCTTCAACATGAAGGTGTCAGACCAGGTAAATACAGTGCAGCCTCGATAAAACGAGACCCCACGGTGCTCCAATAAACACTCGCTATAGCGAATTGTTGCTTTACCGGAGGTGGAGCAAATAACAGCCAATATATCCCTTTGCGAACAGTTATACAGGAACAGGAGTGGTGCGGCGACAGATAAATTTATTAATGATAAACGTAAGTATAAATCCAGACGAAAGGCAATGTTTTTTTTGCATCACTAAATTTCCTTACTCAAACAATGACTAACTATTCAAACAATTTATAAGCGCCGCACTGAATAAAAATCATGCAAAGCATTGTTTTTTGGTCATGGTGTCTGCCATCAAATGCTTTCTATTCACTCAACTCACCGACGTGCGGGTATGCTGCCGTCTGCTTTCTGCCGCCCGAGGAACAAAAGAAGATCAAGCATTCGGGAATGTTAATGCCACAATATTTTCACCAAAATGAACAACTTATTTATATCGAACAACAGTTTACTACATGAATTTGAGACTGAGCACTCCATGTTAACTTCATTTCTAACAGATCGCAAGAAATTACAGAGATAAGGTACTCTTGGTAAAGGTTTTCCGGCGATCTCTCCGGCGAAACCCTCGCTATGGCGAGTGGCAACACCAAAAGGGCCTCGTAAATACGAATTTTTTTACATGCTTATTATAGAGTCAATTGACGGTGCATCGGCTCTCTATCGTAATGGTGGGGGTCTCGCAATAGGCCGTACTCGCGAGGTTCGAGTATAAACAAGGTTCCACTGTATCTTGGAATTACGAAAATTTCAAATCTATCGTAGGGAACATACATAAGAAATAAGTAGAAGAATGATAATCATGAATGCTTGGAACCAAACGCATTCTGGATCAACGATATTTCCAGTGAATAGATCTGTTACCTGGATGCAGGCAACACAGCAATACAGAAAATATTTTTTGGAATGTGCATTGGCATCAAGGGAAATGATGCATTGTTAAGTAAAGTCTCCTCAATGTGAAATTAGCTTAACAATTAGACTACTGATATTAATAGTAACAGCAAATGAGATAACACATAACTCTAATGTACATGGAGCATGATATTTGCCATGAAATAATCATTTGGCTTAGCCGGGATCCGAACCCAGATCTACAGATTGCCTGACAGGTAGGCTACCATTTACACCACCGAGTCATCTTCTTCCAAAGCAGATCTTGGACTGGGTTAACCAAACAAGGTGTTGACATCTCAAGTCTGCCATGTGGGACAGGAGGAGGAGATTGTGCTTACAAAGCCACTGTCAGAGTATAAACCTCCTTAGTTGCTATTCCGCAACAAAGTTTTCCAAATCATTGAATGGAACAAGTGACTTTGTAAGCAGTCACATGCGCAGGTGATGAAGTTTGCCATGAAAAAATTGTTTGGCTTATTTCATCCTTGGAGTACATAAGTTTGTACCTGTGGAAGTGATTGTGAAGAATGTCACTTGTTCAATGCAGTGCTTTGAAAATTCTTAATTGCGCCACCAGCCAAAGATTCTATTTTTCTAATTGAATTGCACCTGATCCTGATGCACCCGAGAGGTGGATCAGGATCATGCCAGGATCTTGCAATGATATTACTCCTGTAGCCTGGTCTACAAGTGAATATGTTGAGGATTGCACTTTCAGGCGCTGATTTTAAGGAGGAGGAGGATGGAGAGGAATAAAGGAAAGAGTTACCACCACTATTTATGAGCCCAACGATGCATCCTGGGTAGGAATAGGAGAGGAAAGAAAAGGGAAGGACAAAACTGATGCCGTCATTAGGGTGAAACTTAGATTGAAAAATTAATGGCAAAAATAGATCGCATCTTCTTTAGGCCGATTTACACGGGGCATATAACTGCGCAGGTTAGAACTGCATTAATTTCTCATTATGATGTGCAATTGTGTGAATGCACCAATGAATTTAGAACAGGGGCTAGTTTGCCTGCATCCATGCATTCCAGCAATTCACCGCTTTGCATGATGCAATTTTGACTGCATCTTTGAATAAACGTCAGATTGTGCGATTACATTCCACGGGTAAATTGGTCTTTTGAGAATGGGAAGATTATTACACAAGAAGAATCATTCATAGATTTTTCTCTAGATTGTACCCAATGAC
Organism: Ischnura elegans; assembly: GCF_921293095.1. Taxonomy (NCBI): domain Eukaryota; kingdom Metazoa; phylum Arthropoda; class Insecta; order Odonata; family Coenagrionidae; genus Ischnura; species Ischnura elegans. The sequence goes on along the minus strand of NC_060252.1, from coordinate 50,050,381 downwards.
AGTTAGCTTTTTAGGAATTACCGTATATATCTCCGAATATAGTCCCCCCCTAATTTTTGAGGCTTCAGCTTCGGGAAAATTTTAAGAAATGCGTTTGAATATAGTACCCCCCCTTTACTTTTGCCGTGGGCATTTTGGAAAAAAAAGGGGGGACTATATCCAGATAAATACAGTAAAAAACATTTATTCATTCGTTCAATGGTATTAGGCTCAACTATGTGGAAGTTAATACTTGAAAGTGAAAAGGAGACTCTGTTGACTTGCAATCGAAACGAAATAAATCAATGGAAGTCAACAAAGACTCCTTTTCATTTTCCACTTATGTATTCATTATTACCTGAGAGGAACTATCATGAGAAGAACAGCTTTTTCATGGACATGCCAGCCAAACATGAAAGATCCAAATGCACACAGAACCAAGCAGCGAACAAAGTGGAGAGGATTTTTTGGAGCCATGAACAGCTTCAGAAGAGCAGGCTGAAAAAGGGATAACAGTGTCATTTCAACAAAGAACTCCATAAAGATGTACATAACTGAAAACAAGTGACCTTAAATTACCTAACCGATCATGACTTTTCATTGTTCTCCGCAACATGCAACAATATGAAAACTGACTGAGGTTTAACCTCATATGTATTTGTGAAATTCCATAATAATGAAGCTTCCCTATACTTAAACATGAAAAATTTTGTTCGGGCCAAATCGTAAACACAAAATTTAATTAAATCTGCATTTGCTACATCATGGACCTGCTGTAAAGAGCTTTGCACCAAGGCAGGAATTATTCACTATAGATATTATTTATAATCACTCTCTGTGACTTAATGAGTAATTTTTAAGAACTGTATTCATTAGATAAAAATGATTTACAGTAATGATCCAATTAAGACATTTGAATATACATATTTTCAAGTGCTAAAGGTACTAAAAAGGTACATACAGTTTAGGAAATTTTATATTTAGTATTTAAACAACATACATACAAAATAATCCTCATATTGGCCCACTTTGCTTACCATAAAGACTAAAAAAATGCTTACCAATATGGAGAGGAAGACAAAGATGAAAGTTGTACGTGGCATTATTGATGGTAAGACAGAATGTTCATATTCTTGCACAAGACCTCCAGTCATGGCGGCAGAAAAATTTGCACTCTGAAAATATCCAGCCTTCTTACCTGAAAAGATATAAAGTATAAATAAACTTCAAAGATATTAAAATAAACAAAATTTTAATTATGATATTTTAATTATTATTAATAGCATGCTTTCTATAATTAGGGGTAGAGCAACAAATTTTTGTCACATAAATTCTAGGGAAATTCCACAAAATATCAAAATACATACATATTATGATAACACAAATAGAGAGAGAGTCTCCAGAGAAAATATTAGATAATTCATTGAATTTTCAGTCACCGAGGACATAAAATGTAAAGATTTGGGACTATAAACACCTATTCACATCAAACCTACTTAATTTTGACAAACCTCTAACCTTGGGATTCAACTTCCATAAAACTCACTCAATGTTGAATTCTTTTATAAACTCTACACGTCTATTTAAGCAAAGCACGACAGAATTTTTTCTTAAATATATTCACTAAAACACACTGAAATACATAAATTTTCTCTCAAATATTAGCATAGTAATAAGAGGCTTTCTCTCACACTGTTAGACAAATCATGAGTAAATCAATAATTAAATAATATCAAAAATAAAATATTTTATTTACCATGGAATATTGGCTCCGCTGAGCAATTAAAAACTTATTTGACAAGCAAAGAAAAATAACTTGGTACACACAAACAAACAAAATATAAAAATGCTCACAAAATTGGTAAAGAACTCTCCCCCATGGTCTTATGCCTTCCTTGGCCGGGATGGTCAGAAAATATCAGAATTTTCCGAAACAGTCCCCCATCAAATTTGTGAGTACATATTTTTCTTTTAGTGTATGTATACCAACTTATTTTTCCTTGTTTGTCAAATACATAATTTCCCATCTTTATAACCAGAATCCTTCTTTCTTCCGTCCTTCAGGTCCTTCTTGCAAGTGAAAACTTTTTAGGATTTTACAAGACAAAATCTCTTTCCCATAACTATGGGTAATACCCAGGGCTGGGCAGTATTTTGATTACAATTATTGTAAATGCGTATTTTAAATACATTTGTAATCAGTATTTCAGATATTCAAGGCTACACCAGGCTTATTATTTCAAGTACAATCTTCTTTGTAAAAGGGAATTATTTTATTTACTTTTTGTCAAGGGATATTTCAAGTTAACTTGGACGTCTGCTTTAGCATACGGATCACGATCAGCGGCGAGAAAACTCTTAATCAATTTTAGAAGATTCTTTAATGGTAAACCAATCGTTAAATAATAGAAATGTTGGCTATGATTCTCGCTATTGTTTGCATTTGGTTTAATATGGCCCAGAGGAACCGCAGATTTTGTCGCATGCAGATAAATTTATGCCGTTACAAGTCAAGGTCAAACTGGAGAGGAAGGGAATAATAGAAGTGAAGGTAGCAGGGGAATTGGAAGTAGAGATAGCTGAGTCATAGCTTGGCACTTGCCTGTGTAGACAAATTGCCAAAAGTCCTGGTTTCCTATAACCCCTGCTGCGCGATGGGGTGATTGTGCCCCCATTACGTTCATGGAAGCTCCATGTACCTGTTATCCAAACATGGTGGTGTGCGATTACGTTCAGTGATCATAGAACATCAGTTGCATACCTGGCCACTTGCGCGAGACGTGACTATGCAGCGTGGTGCCTGGCAGTGTAGTTTCCCCCTTGAGGAGCGGTTTTGAAGAATTTCGTGCAAACCAATTTTCTGAATCTCGTAGACATGGGTGCACAGTTTTTGGAAACCAGACATTATATGGAACAGTGGGAATCCAAGCGTAATCATGTTATTGCCACTAAAAAGATCACAGTCGGGAAAAAATAGCAGTGAATGATCCCCGAAAGCAACGTAAAATAGCAGAAAATGTGCATAAATAATATTACATTCCTTGATTTACTTCAATTCTGAAAATAACATGAAATTTAAGTAAAATTTTGGATTATTTGTGCTGCCTCTCCCCATCATTAGCCCGGATAATCGGGAGTATGCTGTATTTCAAATACATTCGGAGCGATATTTTGTATTTAAAAGATTCCTCGGCCTATATTTATCCCAGCCCTGGTAATACCCTCACTTCACTCTTAGAGGGCACAGGTTTTCATTAATGTCTAAACATCAACAACATAGCCGCTGATGTTTCACATCTTAAATTGTCATAAAATTTTGTGAAATAATATACATATGTATTATGCTCTCCAGAAGAACATTATTTAAATAAAAAGCCCCAAGATATCAGTGAACAACATACCTATGACTAGTATGGCCTTATCAGCAGCATTATAAAGGGCCCAAAAGTTTGGAGCCCAATATGCATGAGAGAGACCTCTTTTGAAAGGAAAGAGTCTTGAAAAAACCTGCAGAAAAAAATTAAGACATTAAACTTAGACGATCATTACATATAGTTATGTTTTAACCCACCACTATCTATAGCTTTTATGGAACTACATGGAAAATACTAATCAAAATCATTAACAGAAATCGCTTGATGAAATATTGATGCCTTTTAATTAACTATCAGTGCAATAAAGACAGAGCACTTGATTGAAGAAAAACTGCAATGAACTACCTTATTTGATTGGATGAAATTGGAAATTGGTATGCTGTGAAAAACCAATGTGCAGGTGTTTTTGCTTGAGCATCCAATTGGCCTTGGTTTTCAAGATATTAGCAATACGTATGTATGAGTAAATTAGCTAAAATTATGCAGCCTACTATACAACGATACCACAACATAATGGCAATATAGCCCAATTCACATTTACAGAGACCCTTCTTCTGATGCAATACTTGAGTAAGAGTACAGAGTGGCTATCAATTTATTGCAATACCTATCTATCGATAATATCTCTAATACAAAGGAACATGGGAGGCTCGAGCAAAACCACCAATCTCTTAAAATTTCATTTTTTAACATACTGTGAGGTTAGAATGCAATCTAGTGGTGATCATTAGCGATGGAGGCTTTCATGAATAGGAAAGTATTATCGAGATGATCTCTATGAAAGAGTTTAAAGAAATGGCTAGCAAAGACTTTGATCTGGAGTGTAGAGATTTAAGGAGTAGAAATGAGGGCACTTGGAAGAAGGATCTGTGGAAACGTGGAAGGAGGAGGATGCAGAAAGTTGATGGGGAGGAGGAGCAATGACACGCTATGAAAAGAGAGGAAACTTTAAGATGAGATACAACAGAGACTAGAGGATTTAGATGGAGCTAGTGCTACACAGAAAGGGGATGTTAAAAGCCATGATAGAGAAGATAGGAAAGGTAGAGATTTACGATTCATAGATGCAATGGAAGCCCAGAGTAAGCCTAACAGAGACTAGAGAAGTGCTCGAAACAATGGAAGTCTTATTGGAGCTAGTTCGCGAGCAGAACAGCTCTGAAAGACTTGCAAGAAATAGCTGTTCTGATCCCAATTGTTCCTATTTTTAATGGAGTGGCTGGCAAACTGAGGAATTGTGTGCCATAACATGAGCCCAAAAACTCCAGTAATTCCAACTCTGATGGCTGTCCCTGGGAAAGACTTACATCATCAAAAGTACAAAAAATAGTTTTTTTCAACTCGAACTCCCATATTTTAAGATGATTAAATGAAGACTTATACTTTTGCTCTCTTGACTATTGTTTTCATTTAAATTTTCAATCAAAATTTGATTACAATTTAATTTTAATCATTGAATATATATATACTATATAGTAACAATTGTATTGTGTAGTATTATTATCAATCTTTAATAAAAACCCATTTATCTAAGTACATACTTGTATTTCGTTTTTATATAAATGAAGTAAATAATAATGTACATGGTGATGTACTGTACTGCTTGAGTCTTAACAGCAAGCTTAACATGAGTGAAGTAGCATGGGAAGATAAACAATGAATAAAGCCAGCAATCAGTTCAGTTTAGATCCCTAAATGAGTCTGGCGAGTGGCCAGTACAACTTCCGACAAAAAGTCCCTTGACACTGTTCACCTATCATAACAGTTCCGCCTAACTCCGTTCCGGCACATCTAATAATAATAATAATCTCTAACAGGGGCATGAAGACGGAGCTTCAATTTGGGGGGTAGGGCAAGTAGATCCACAAAATGCTCCATGCAACTATACCTTAACCAGCAGAATGCTTTAATACATAATAAAAATTCTTGCAATCTCTTAAGCTTAAATTGCACATTTACAAGAGCATTTACATTGCACATTTACCTGCTTGATTTCCCCCATGGCAATAAACGGTCCAAAGGACACCAAGAACACCAGTCCAACCACCAAGCCAAGCTTCACCAATTGACGCAACGACTGAAGGAACCAAGGCTTGAAAGGAGTGCCTGGATACCTCTTCTGGAAGCAGTAGTTTCGCAGTAGATAAATGAAGTACACAGGAGATACATAAAGAAAAATATGCTTTAAATTCAGCAGAACAGCAAACCAAAATGATGATGCCAAGTATTGATCCTGGAAGAAGAGAAAAATTTAAAGTTCAGGAGATAGTACCAAAAAAAGATTGGGAGAGCCGTAAAAATAGGGAAACAATTAGCCAGCATTATTTATTCAAAATTCTAGCATCATTTTTCTGAACTTGGGTAACAAATATCTTACATGAAAATTGACAAGACCTCTTCGGTGAAATAAGGTAATGAAGAGAGCAACCTCAAGTCAAAAATATATTGCACAAGACAAAGTCGAAGGTCATGTGTACAACTAAATGAAAAATATTTCCTACAGCTTATCAACAAGGGTCTCCCCTGTACGAACTATAATACTGCCACTAACAGTGCTAATACTGCCTTTAAACAAAACTAGGTTGACAAAATTAAACGACCAAGGTAAAAATAAAGTTGACCAATAGCTATAGCAGACCTTAGCTCAAGCACTCGACTGACTACTTAGCCCCACAATACGAGTTTGAGATAATTCAAAGGTTACCTGAAGCATCCTCGAGAGCGATATCAGCATGATTCCAAAAAGAAATCCATTATACTGGAAATGTATGTGATCCACCATAAGCAGACCAGCATTCCCTAACAAAAGGAGAGCTAAAACAGCTGAAGGAGAGGCCCATTGTGATCCCCATTTACTACTCTTCCTCAGGCTGCTTTTCATTAAATATTTACAGCATCTGTGGAGAATACACGAAAATAACATATCCTTACTTCCAGAAGAGGAATGTATAAAGCTCACTTAATAATATGAATTGAGGGCTACTATTTTTTATGGAAAGGGCCCAGCATAGCGTAAAATTATAAATTGAGTTCGTAGGTACTTACTCGTACGCTCCGTAGGCGTAAACCAAGTCCGTTAATATGACTGAAAACCTCTGAAAGTATACAGTCTGCCAGGAGTCGTAATTCAATCTCTTAATGTCCAGCATTTTTGGGTCAAAAAATGAAGCAATATGAGATAATCCATACTCAAACCACGCAAATAGAGGTGGATAATCTAAAGTCCATTCTGACGTATCTTCGAAGTACCATTTACTGATAGGCAAGCTATAGGTTATTGCTAGCCAATTCCTATGGACTTCGAAGTCCGTCGACCTGCTGTAACAAAATTAATGTAAGTAATAAGACAAATATTTTCCACTCAATACAGACATACAACAACATGCCCGGATTTGTGATGAGAGAACAAGAACAAGCCACTTACTAAGCCGGTATGAAGAGAGCTTTCAGACATGAAAATATGATTACTGCTACACAGAAATGAAGAGGAGGCATCATAATTCGCAATTATTGCCGGCTCTTTCGAAGTTGTCTCAAAGCGCTCCATGAAAACTCGATGCCACATCAGCTGACTTGACCCAGTGACATCTACGCGGATCCGAATATTTTTGGTAACTAATGAATTAACAGTAGAAAAGCGCCAATGGCGCAAAATTTTTGAATAGACAATTTTGGTAAGCAAAAATATTTTCTTAGATATCTTAATTTATCCCAGTATTTCGCCAATTTTCACTTTCATATGTCTACGGTTTTTTTAAAGGAAAAATATCGTTTAACAAGACTACGAAGTGACTGTAGCAGTCTTCCCCGAATGCGAACCGGACTATATCATCGGCCTTCACACCATGTTGTTCAAGAAGCATCCGCAAAGGTAGTAAAAAATAATTCTTTTTGAGCCTATTGCTTTGTTGCATAACGTTTATGTTCGGTATAGAGTTTTATATTGATAATGATAATGTCTTCTTACCACGATAGTGGCAACAATTTTAGAATTAAGTGAAGTTAGATGAATTTTGGTCACTCGAAAAAGAAGGGTAATGCCTTGTATTCCCTTGTCCTCCCTGCTTCAAATTTTCCTTCACTTCCAATTATTATCATCTGTCTGATAGGTACTACAGCATACCGTAGAAACAGTGCGATATAGTTCTTGAAAAACAATTAATCACACGTGTGAATTATAATTTGAATGAAAATTCTTTGTGTGCAATGTCCAATCCCGCTACTATATGTGTTAAGTTTTTAAATACAGCGATGTAAAAATTTGTAGATGGATTAATCTTCAGCACACTTTCATTTCTTAAATTTCTGCCACTCTTCAGTACCTACCCGTGTATCTATGCTTGCAGAAATTTTTACAAATCTACCTATTACATATCCCCATTGGCCAAAAGGTAGTACCTGTCTCCATGCTAAAGGCGTTTTAAAGAGGAGACTAACTGTGAAGGTCATTTCTGCGCCAAGGGAAGTAAGATTGGATGGAACCTCGATGAGGGCATTTTTTTGGACATCCTACTTTGAGAAGTGGAATGCTGCACATCCAACAAATGGGATTAATGAGATTATTTCCTCAAAAAATTGTTTTATTTTAGTTACATATCTTAAAATAATGTATGTACATATATCATTTTTTGTGGGTTTAAAGAAAATTTTTTGAATTTTTTCATTTCAATTCAGTTCTGATTTTGCTTAAAGACTTTTGCGATCTTTGCTTCTAGGGAAGGGGGGTGGGGGGCAGCTACCCCTTGCTGGGTATGCCCATCATACACTTAAGCCGCTGGATATTAACTATGTACTTACACATATTTGACACCTTAGGGCAGGAAAGTTAGATACAGTGAATATGAAGTTGTGACTGTTATCCGGCTGGGAGTGGTTGACAGGGCCTTCTCAGTGATATCCAAGTTGCCCTATATCTACCCTTCTCTGGCCAGTAGTTGAACCTTCAAGATACTGGCTGCCACTGGCCAAGGGCACAGAGCTTAAGTGGCATTTAGCGGCCTCGTGGCATCTGCTACCATTGGTGGCAGCAGGTAGAACATTTTTGAGGTAGCCACCAAAGGTCTACTTAAAAAAATGAAAGAATTATGCGCGTTGAATATTACTTTTATGAAGGAAAAAATTACAATTCGTTATAGTTATTGTTGGAGGTTGAGGTAATAAATCAGCCTGTGACAACTTTTGCACGTCCAATAAGGGCAAATGTGTGGATCTGCCAGAAGTAAAAATGGTTAAAATAGCTCGTCAATGGTGAATTTAGACCTTCACCACTAAGTAGGTAATTAAAGGGGAATGTATGGTCAGGATATGTACATATTGAAATTAATTGAGCATAAAAATTAAATATTCAGAAGTATATTGTGGAATATTCTATTTCTTCTGAATTAACAACAGTGACATTCACATTAATTCTCATGGGGGATAAGATCCCTTGGATCAGAAGTCACACCACAGACCTTTGGCTTTCTCGGCCTCAGTGCAGACCACTATGTTATCCAGGTTCCTTGATTTTTTGATCAGCTACTGCCAAGCTTTACATTAGGACTGGCATGAAGTTCACCACTGGCAGTGGCTACTTAGAAGGCAATATTCCTTTGTGTTGCCATTCTTGATGAATTGAAAGGGCCTAACACCTTGGTCCTTGAAACTTGGTAAATTGCTATGAGAATCAAGGAACCTGAATGGCATAGTGGGGTGTGCCGTGGCCATGAAGTCCAAGGGTTCGTGGTTTGATTGTGGATCCAGGGCAATATCTGGAAATTAGTCTATTTGTCATGTTGCCTGGTTCATTCCTGCGTTCTTTTAGAAATTTTCTGGAGTGATTGAAGTATAAAAAGGGGTAACTATCTATGCAGAAAAATGTTCCAGAAAAGTTTTTCTTTAAAGCTGACCTTTATCTCCTTGATCTTTAAAGCTTTAAAACTGATTGCTTTGGACCTTATAGATAGTCAATGCAAGTAGTTTGATCCTATTATTTTTTTTCGAAGAAAATAATTATCCCTGTCATGATTTAATCACAATGCCTTCAAATTCACACCATAACCATGGCCTGTATGTTGTAAGACATTAATAACATAGAAAGGCCATTACATATATAGTCATTGGAACTGGTTAATCAGGGCATAATTTTTTAAATTAAGAAACAGAGGTTACTAAAACAGGAAGGACTTTATCTCAGGTATTAAAGGAGACAACATTAGGATATTTAAAAATATGGCAATGTATATTCAACATTTTCATATGTACAAAGATATTTTCTGTACAAGTTTACAGACATTATTCTCAATCTGTGATTGATATCTTTCATCCACTCTCAAATTTCATTGTCAGATGTTTTATTAATAAATAAATAAAAACAGTACATTAGGAGACAAAAACGTAGCACTTAAAAAAGAATGGTCTCTTAGAAAAAAATCATTCCTTCACAAGAGATACCACATACCTCGAATAGGTTTTACAAAAATGCTTTTCACTCAGATAGCAAATGAAAATGCATGAGACAGACTGCATCATATTCATTTTTTTTAACAGTGAGAAAAGGGACGTTTGAAATAATTTCCACCTGAGAGAAGTACACTTGCGTGACAGTCACCGTGCTGCCCCCTATATCCTTTATCCTGAGTAACTTCCTTATCACAAAATATCCACAGGTTCATCTCAGCACAAAAGGAACACATGGTAATGCCTTTTCTCAAGCCAATTTGAAAAGGATCTTTAATTTTCTCAGTACGATTCTCTTTAAAATTGAAGGTGGATGTCTGAGACGAAGATATGGGCACTTTATAAATAGCCATTCCCAAAATAGCAGTCTTCTTTCATAGCACCAAAAGTAAACCATTAAGCAGTGGTAGTAAGCCGGCATATGCATGGCATTCTTAGATCACAGAAGGATTGTGCTTGGGTTTTTCTCCAGTCACCACCTGAGCAGTGGAGTGTGAAAATTAAAACACCTTCACACCCCAGATACAGCCTCTTAGGTGATTACATGAATTTTGGCCAAAGTTAACACTCCCCATCCACCTTCAAACGGAAGTATGTGTGATCTCCGGCCACTTCTCATTCAGTTTTTTTATGTCTGTCTCAAACTCAGAGTCCTCAATGTCGCACACATTAGAGAGGTCGCTAGCACTGGTGCAACCCCCCATCGAGAGTGACATCTGCTCGTCTAGTCCCGAAACCCCCAAACTGGTCCCGAGCTCACCATTGGACAACCTCTCGGGCTCAAAACGTGTAGTCTGTTTTGGTCTCGGGAATCCGTAAACAACCACGGCATCGTCTTCCTCACCCGAATCGTCACCCTCCGCGGCTCCCCCACTCAACTGCCGTGAATTAGCCACCCCACCACGAAGGGGAACCATTGCCTCATCTGTCTCAGTCTCACTTCCAACGTTGTACCTTGGCAGGTACTGGTTAGGATGCCGAAGGTAGCTGCCGTCCTTCTTAAAGTGGTACTCCTCCCCACCACTGCCACTGTCCACTCCCCCACCCTCATCCCGACCACCATTCAAAAGTGGACTATCAGGACACTCCCCCTCAAACTCAGTCCCACACTCTGAATCCACCACATACTCCGACTCTCCATCTTCTTCTTCATTCAGTGTCTCAATGTCTCTCCCTGAGTCGGCCATCCCACTGCCCCTAGCCACTGGAAATGAAAATGCAACAACATGGTAGGAAGTATCCACTTGGGTTACAATTGAAATAAAATAATTAGATAAATCATTCAATGATAAAGATTATTTAGTGCCACTAAGTAAATAATTTTGAGAAATATTTTGAAAAAAAAATCCATAATTTCATGGCATTATTATTTTTAATTTTAATTTTAAAAAATATCAGCTGATTAGTATAATGGACCTGTTTTTTATGTTATATTCCTGTTTTGAGGATCAAAAATCCAAAGATATTAAAATATGAAAAGTAAACTAAAAATTTTTAGTGCCAACAAATCATTATGAGTGGTCTTTTTCAAAAGAATTCCATAAGATGGCATATTTTTTTAAGCAACATTATATTTTGGCTTATATGGTGGAATTTTCTAAGTTTCATTATACATAATTTTCAAAAATATCAGCTGATAAATGAAATGATCCTGCTTAATTTTGGAGATCAAAAGTCCAAAACTTAAAACAACATCAACATAAAAAAATAAATCAATAAGTGATGAAAATAATTCTGAAACCTGTCCATCATATAGTTGAACAGTGTGTTGTTCACTTTTTAACCCATAATTATAAGTACTTTCATGAAACTTTAAAATACAATAGAATGGAGATACTTATACCAGGAGGGTACTAAGAAGCTGATTACATTTTATTGGTGTTCATGAGAAATATTAAAACCAATAAAGTAAAATTACAGAATATTAAGTAAAATAATTGCAGAAGGCAACCATAACTACACCATGAACTTTCATAAAAAGCTGAATTGTAAAAAAAAGTTGAACAAATATTGCTCCTTACTGTGTGCAAAATAAGTGATGGCACCAGCAATGAAGTGAAAATGTTTTTTACGATACATCAAAAGTTTACTATCAGGGGAAGTCAGCAGTGATAGGTGAAGTGAAGTCTTAAAAGCGACACAAAAAGTAACTTTGCAGTCAAGGATGCATCAACAGGTAAATAATGATGAAGTTTTAGAAAGCAACAAATTGAAATGAATTAATCACTACTTCTAAATTACTAGGTTTTAAATTTGAGTAATTCATTTTATTCTTTAAAACTTCATTGAAATGAATTCTCTGTTGCTGTTGGGAAGGAATACCCTATGAAGGTGATATGAACGAAAATCTAAGAACTTAAGTCGCTTCCTTCAAACAATGAATAAAATTGTAAACATTGGGATTGGAATGCAGAGATAATTTTCTTATTATTAATGAAGATATATACTGGAATTCAAGCCCAACTGTTTTACTTTTCCTCCAGAGAGTATGAATGGTTAAAACATTAAAATCCACCATTAATCAGGTTTTCCCTTAGTTTCCGCTCCCTAAAATTATCACCAGATAAGAGCAAAAGGAAACAAAATAGTGAAAAAGGCCATCAAAAGTCTCCATTCATAGCAACACATACACCTCCTGAGTTCTGCAAAGCTAACAGCCACCTGGGAATGATGTCCTAGCAGCAATAAAAAGGAAACAAGCACAGGAGAAGAATGATATTGGTATGGTACAAGGGTTGAAATGCTGGAATAGAACGAACGCAAGATTTATGATTTTTTTAAATATGCCAATTATGGCCGAAAGTGAATCAAATTATTGATTTGATTCTCAAGTTACTAGATGGAAATTTAGGCAAATTGATTCTGGAGAGGAATATTTTGGATTTTATTCAGGGATGCTGGAATATATAGATGCTGCTTTATAGATCAGGTGAAATTGAATTTTAAGATTCTGATAATGGTTACATAAATTGCTTAGGACACCCATCAAATCCTCAAAAGTTGATTACTCTGGCAGAGCCCTAGAGTCAAACTTTTGACTAATTACCAAGGATAAAAATACTATAAATGGCTAATACATATGCCCTGTGATACTTGACTTATCTCCCATACTTGAATACTTCAAATATGACTGCAGAAATCAAACCATGTCAACCGTATCCAAGTATAATTTTTGAATAAGGGCGTAAAAAGGTAAATTCTCTCATTCTCCTTCAGTTCTTTCAAACCTAACATCTCCACTTGGACATCACACTGGAAAGGACCAAATATACTTCCTTTAAAAGTAAACCTCTTTCAACAAAATGTTAATCATTACCTCCCGGAACAATTGTTCCTCCCCCGTGGTGAGTGTTTGATTCATTGCTTTCATTGCTGTGGAAGCTGGAAGAGTCGGGAATTTCACTGCCAGGGACCTCTGTGATGTTGGGCAAGGGGTTTTGGCTTGGACGAACCCAGTCTGAACAGTCCCAGTGGTAGCCTACATACCGTGCCCAAGGACAATAGCGAGAAATAAGCAATTTGGCAAAGAAGCAACTGGTTGTAAAAGCAACAAATGGTCAATATTATGTTCCTATAATTGAGACATAGTTTAATCAAATACATAATCTCTCTATACATGTAGGTATCAGGGTGGGAAAAGCTTTCATGAATAGGTCATACAGATAATGACATGTCTAAAACATTTTTATGCTTGCTGAAGTTTCACTGATATGCTAAAATTTCACTGTACCTCACCGTTCACCAGAAAATATTAATTTTGACATGTATATACATAATTGTATTTGAGTATACTTCATCCCTCTATCATCCTTTCAGCATCACAAAAATGTTTAGGGGTAAATATTTTTTTTCTGATGCCTATATTCCTACTTTAGTATTGTCTTTTTATAGAACAGAAAAATTTTGAGGAGTGGACACAATGACATGCCCAAAAGGTGATCGTGATGTCATCAACTTATACATGAAAGGATTACGGCAGTTGATTTTACGCTACGAACAGCTCAAGAAGTAGGCGACAGATAAAAAAAAGGGAAAATATAGGTCTCTTTTTTTTCAAACTCTATCATAATGGACAATGATAAAAAATTATGAACTAGCCCATTGTGATTTAACATAGCAATGACCCCATTTACATACTTAGAAAAGATTAAATGGCTGTAATGGCTTAATTAATTTGGAAAAAAAACTCATTACTCATTTTTATTTCATCGTCATCAAATATCTTTTACCTTTCTAAATCTCACTATGCCAATTAAAAGCAGAGTGAATAATTTCATAGGCAATTATTTATTGGCAATTTTGAAAGGACACGGAATGTCCAGTCTATACTTTGTATAATGTCCAGTTTACCCTCATCAAGAGTTAGAATGAATATGTTCTCCAAAAGTTGGCCACCAAGTGTTTTAAAAATGCAGTGACTAATTATGCAGATAGAAAATTTGGTGAAAATATGAGGGTGAATAACTTATACAAACTTATGTGGTGTTCATTTGACTTGAAATAATTAAATTACACTAAATGAAATACGTAGTCTACACAAGAAAGCTGCTACCACAGTGGAGTACTACAACAGTATCTATATAGAGACATTTGATTTTATCCTACTAATGTCTAAAATACACATGCCACAAAGTACATATATAATCTATGCATAAACAATTAAAATACTTATATATGCAGTAATTTAGATACTAAAGCTGTTCAGTCACAACAAAATGAAGGTACCTCACCAAAAAAAGCAGTTTTGATTAAACTTAAGCTACAGTGAAAAGTAATGATGACTAATTACCATCACGAGACATAAATCTCTTGGAATACTAATGAAGGAAAAAATAAATTATGCTTGACTTCATCAGGACACATCATATAAAAACCAGATATTCTTTTCGGGTGGGAAAGGCAGACTGGCAGTTTCTGGCAGTCAACTGGCAGTTTCACAATTTTAAAAATTAAAACAATTTAATTATTGAAATTTAAATAAAAATTTTGAAGTAACAGACTCATTATATGTATGTTGAAAATTAATTTTTAGTACCCTTTGTCATTAAAAAATGATCAGTATTATACATCAAAGAATTGAAGTTTCATAACACAAACTTGAGGTTTGTATATTTTTGTAGTACAAAAGTTTGGCGTGGCAACTAAATTTTGGGAGAGATTTTGAACCATTGAATACTCGATCTCTCAGATAAAGAGTGCACAAAAAATCTTTTTAAGCTTAAGATGATGAATGAAAATATGAAAGTGATAAATTGATCAAAGGAATAAATTGCATCAAGAATAACAAAAATCATTAAGGTTACTTAAGCCAATTGAAACAGAGATTAAAAGCATCAAGCCACTCTTTCAAATTAGGATTATATGTTATGAATAATCAACACTTAGCATACAGGCAGGGGAGGGAAAATGCGAGCTTTTTGTCTGGTGGTAAAGCTTTCATGACCATGAAATCCAAGGCAGGACATGCGAAAACTGCCAACACTTTTTCCAGTGAGATTTTGAAATTTTAAATTTCCAGATCATTGAAAACGATCTGATTCGTGAAAAATTAAAATAGTAGAGTTGTTCATACCAATGGAAGTGAAACTTCACATTATAATACCCTCCGAGCCTACATTCCTTTAGCTAGTCTTTCAATTTCCCTGGCTGTTGGCATGGTTAGTACCTATGTCATTGATAAATTGAATGCTCAGAAAAAGGTCCACTTTTCTAGTATAAAAATTTATAACTCTTAATTTTGTTTTTCTTGAGTTGACGGAAGTTATTTTCTTGTGACTAATGTGCTCCATTAACTAATGAGTTTGCCAACCACTGCAATAGTATAAAGTTGGATAAATGCCCATGATTGCACATGTGATGCCTCTCAAGAGCCAGTACATAAAATTTTGTTTTGATCCATTTCCATGCATAGACATTCATTCCACACACTGCAATTTTTGATGCTAAAATGAAAAAATACTGTGATTGCATGAAAATATTCTATAAGTGCATACATATTAGTAAATATAGGAGCAATATCTTTATCTAGCCCTAATTTTTGAATTGTGAGAATGTTGTACTGACACTCTTTAATTTGCTATGATACACGACAGCTTACTGCAGTTGCAAATTTGCCAACAAAGAAGTTTCACTACCTCAATGTGATTTACTGATTTTGGCCATGAACAAGAACAATCAAGGACCTGGGTGCGATAACAGCATAAGTTAACATTATTATCAGTTGACTTGACTTTTTAGGCAAATGAAAGGTGTTGAAAACTGAAAAACTTAAGTCCAAGTTTATTTACATTGCTGACATTTTATGGAAAGTATTGTAACTTCTGACAAGAACTCAGTAAATTGAACATCTTGGGAATATCAAAATTGGGTTCAAAAATATAAATTAAATAGATTATCTACGGCAACTCATTAATTCAATTGATTTTTAACAATCGTTAAATTTAAAGAGAATAATTATGCTCTCATTGCACAGAGGTTCTCACTGGAGGTTGGCAGTTTTGACACAAATACCAAAGGGAAAGACAGCAGCTCAAATGCAATTAACCCTTATAGTGCCAGCAGGCCGATCCATCAGCCGGGTTTTTTTTATACTCACACCTTTTTTTTGTGTTTCATGTACCTTTGGTAACAATTTTTATTATCTGTCATGCTTTAACCCTTTTACTACCAGCCCATTTCAGGTGGGATGTGCGAAGACTGCCAAGGCTATTTTCCAGAATTTGCAACATTTCAGATTTTAAAATTTTTCAGCTATATAATTTTATATAATGCATCTAGATTTTTTCCCAATACTAAAGATATATATTTATATCTTATAATCATACATAGATTATGAGGGTTTACTTAAATTAAAGCCATTGAAAAGGCCACAATGATGGAAAAAAGTCAAATAAATCGGGCCGATAAATCAGCCCCTGGCAGTTTTCGCTCAACCAGGGAGGGCCAATATATCGGCCCGGTGACAGTAAAAGGGTTAACACGATCAGCACCGCTTCGGTTATACTGACTGAAACATGTACTTCGCCCACACGCCCCTTCTGTCATTATGACCGAAGAATGAGCCTTTCTTTTGGCCGCCCATAGCACGCCATCGGTCACAGCTACTTCAGCAACGCGTATTTGACATGACTGAAGTGGCATGCATAGCCGAATGCGCACAAAAACTCAACTGGAAAGGATCAAAGTATTAAAACGAAGGAAAAAAGAAAAACACGTCGGCACAATGGGCGAATTTGTCCAAAAGTCCACGGCAGGGAACGTATGAACAAACCCGTAAGTTTTGGGAGCAAATAAAAAAAAATAGTTTCTGAAAATGCATACATATTAGGCTTTATGTAAATTTTTAAGCCCAAACCTACAAATTTGCCAAAAAAAGCCTTGGCATTCTTCAGCATACCGGGAAAAATAGGCTGGCACTAAAAGTGTTAAAGGATGGAGCTGCTGGGAACTTCATGATTTAAATCAACAAAAATTACAAAATAATGAGTAAGAAAGGCAAAGCAAAAAAGGGGATAATATTAGTGTGTCACACATTCCACGCAAGACACACAACCACAAATCAACCATGCCAATGCAACTCTGGGGATATGCTCTGTGGAGGAGAAACGCCTTGAGTCGGGAACAATGAGGGGTTTGGGTAAGAGAGGGGTGTATGAGTACGTACCCCCTAGCATGCGGGGATCGTCTTCAATGGAGCTGAGCGAGGAGATAGAGGTTCCGGCCATGCCCATGTGGGGAGCATTGTTGCCTCCCACCCCGGCTCTACCCACCCCCACACCTATCCCGTTCCGCAACACGTTCGCCCCAACCCCCCCACCCAATAATGCCCTCGGAGTTACCTCATGAGAATAGATTCCGTCCGAGGGGCCCTTCAAGTCTGCAAAGTATTTCAAGTTGTCCTTTTCTAAATAACTCTAAAAACAATGCTTACAAGGTTTGTGAAAGAAAAACAAAAGGTTACATTTCAAAAATCCTAGGGAAAATTTGAAGGGATTTTTCTGGCATGAAAAATGCTTTTATTTATAAAAATATTTCTCCAAAAAAAATTCCGAACAAAAATGCAGGTCTTCCCAAGTAAGTCTCTAATTGCAACCCAATCATGGTTCTGATTCCTAAATGAAGATAATAATTGCGGTTAGTGCAAGCAAGCGGTGATTAAATCCTCATGAATTGCTGTGAGATAAAAACCACCTGAATTAAAGAGCAAACCTTGGATCATTGGCTTTTCTGGCCACTGTGGAGGCCATGGCTCTATTCTTAATTCTTATATCAGTTTTGATAAACTTCAGGATCCTGAGCATAGCTATCCTCCTCAACGGACTGCAATAGCATGAAATGTAGTCCCTAGATTAAATGCCAATCAGAATCAAGAAATTCTAAATAGCAATCTGCACAGTGGCCCAGTCAGCCCATGGTCCATGGTTTAGTTCCTGGTACAGTTGAATTTCTTCCGTGGATTTTCTTTTTTTTCATGAAATTTTGTGTTCTCTGGTGAATTTTTTTTACCAGGCGGCATACGTTGATGAGAAATTAACATGGGACTATGCACTTCGGTCATAAAAGTCATCATAAGATTTTCAAGTTAGCGTCAGTTTGGATGTGATATTGTCATTATTTATTTAATCACTAAGATGGAAAAGGAATGCTAATCATCATAATGCTTGAAGGATAAGAAATCTTCACCAGACTCACTAAGATCACTGGATAAAATTATTGATTGGGCAACAATGAAAATTTACTTGGTAAAGTTTCAAATTATTTCTTGAGAAACTATAAAATGCACTAAGAAGGAGAAATGGCTCTTAATTGGAAAAATTACTCATTCAGCTCATTTATCAAGAAAAGGCAATTCCATTAATTTAGTTGATAACTGTTGCATATTTCAGGCCAGATTTTCAATTAATAGGTATTTAATTTTAGATACACAGCAATGAACAAGTGATTTGTCAGGTGTTAAATATTCATAGCAATTTAGCAAAACTACATGATCATAACAGATTTATAAGCTCTGGTAATCTTTTCATAGCAACATTGCCTAAAGAAATAAGCTATATAGATTCCATGCCAGAGTTCACAAATAAATAATAACAGAAAATTCAACGAAAAGAGTGAGAGAGGAAAGTTACTAGCTAACACTTAAATTTGAGTAATAATTAACAGAAGTGAGATGAAAGTAGCAAATATGAACTTGAGCACAAATACTCTATTTCTATCACAAAAATAATACTGATCTATTTTAATGTCGACTCTACAAGCTTACTACATCCAAAAAAAAATAACTAATACAGTAAAAATAAGTGAAATATACCATAAAGGAGATATAACTCATATGGAGAACGTCTCCTTGTCATGATTAACTAACTCACCATTCTTTATTTTATTGTTGTCCACTGGGTAGTGAGGGCTTGGCTGTACCCCACCACCCACTACCAATATATCCCCCATCCCCAAATTGGCCGTCTCCGTTGCCCAAGGCTTTTGGAGGCTATCCGACCCTCCAACACTATTTGGGGAGGTCACTGGCACCAGCAGCGGAGTCGTTGCCACGCCCCCTATTGTCCCACCGCCATTACTGAGCCCCCCACGAGTGTGGCTATGATTGAGATTACGTAGGTAATCTGGTGGGACTGTGCTTTCCAGCTCGTCACCCGCTGAGCCATAGCTTCTTAGGGTGTCGAGATTGTTGAGGGTGGTGAAGGCTACGGCTGCCGCTGTTGTCGGGTCATTGGCGCCGCTTGGCGTGTAAGAGGCTGGACGGGGGGGGCACTGGGGAGGGACCTTCCCGATGCAGCCAAAGATCCAGTCAAGAGGTCACGTGTATTTCAAAGAGAGGAAAACCAAAAAAAGCACACACTTAGGTCACACACTAAATATGTTAGAGCAAATGCAAGGAGATGGATATTGTAAAGATTATGCATTAGATCTGATACGGTTATTGCCACTCAAAAAAATCAAACATGAAAATAGTGGTGAAAAACAAAACAGAGGTGAAAAACTGATATGAATAAAATTAGATCCTATGTTCACAATCATTCAAACAAAAAAGATACAAACTCTGCAAAGGCAAACAAAAAATTATGGTACTTGGTTTTGGCAACATTAATACTGTGACAAAAAAGGAGAACCATTGAAAGTTAGCAAATTTTTTAGGGTATCATGCCTCACAGAGCCAAAGGAAATAAAAATTATTAAAAAAAGAGACACAATCGAGCAAACTTACATTAATCACTCTTAAATACTGTTCAACGTTTAATGACAACTCATCAGCATGCAAGTACAGAAATAATGAAAAGGGATATGAGGTTATTGTCCAGCAAAAACAGCACGTACCTGGCTGATCTCCAGGTTGCTCAGTTTGGAACTGCGTTTGAAGTCAGGTTCTGGCCTCGTCGAGTTCAACACCATGTCCTTCCTGGTCTCGTTGTTGATGTTGTTTGCCCTCTCACGCGAGTGTTTGACACGAAATCGACGGAAGAGTATGTAGATGATGACAAGGAAAAGGAGCACGCAGAGGGCTACGATGATTCCCACCAACTCCTCCATGGTGATACTGTGCTGGTTTGAAGTTACCCTCGTCGAGTGAAGGGGACTACCGCAGCGGGGTCCAGTGGCATCTGCCGGGCACACACACCGGTATCCTCCAGGCTCGTTGATGCAAGTTCCACCTCCGAGACATGGGCCAGCCATCCCTGGTGCACCTTCAATGCACTCGTCAATGTCCATGGCACAGAACTCACCGGTGAAACCGCGGCACTTGCAAATTGGTCCAGAGTCACCCTCCTCGCACACTCCTCCATTACGGCAAGGATTGGGGTTGCAGTACTGGCCATACTCACACCGTCTCCCACTCAGCCGTGGATCCACGCACTCACA
Organism: Ischnura elegans; assembly: GCF_921293095.1. NCBI lineage: Eukaryota > Metazoa > Arthropoda > Insecta > Odonata > Coenagrionidae > Ischnura > Ischnura elegans. Next base: position 50,029,718 of record NC_060252.1, on the reverse strand, counting down.
AGTGTAACCACCTGGCGTTGCGTGGCATCTACCGCTGTGCAAGCATGGGCTGGAGGCACACGGATCCATGTCGATCTCGCAAGCTGGACCAACAAACCTCCCGTAGCATAGGCAACGGTGCGTCGGCAGCCCATCAGCCAGGAATTCTTCACATGTACCACCGTTGAGACAGGGCTGGGAGCCGCATGGTCCCGGAGGTGTCATCTGACCTTCACAGCGGAATTCTACATTGGCAAATTGTCTGAGCAATGCTACGCTGCCTCCAGCACCCATCCCCCCTCCACTCATGTGCAGAGGAACTGGGATTCCGTCGAGCCTGATGTCATCCATGCATCCGGAAAATCCCCTTTGAGTGTCTTGGAATCCCAGCACTGTCGGGTGGCGACGTATTTCAGCACCGAAGAAAATGTCCTCCGATTGTAGGTTAAGGTAATCGTTTGCACCAGGTGCGGCTCCATGGGCCACATGCCGTCCGTCCACAGCAATGTGCGCATTGCTTCCTTCTCTTTCAAGACAGACTTCGTGCCAGCGGCCGTCACTCACATAAATGCTGCTGACACGAACCATTCCTTCCCCACTACCAAGATCGAATCGATATTGGACCATTCCGTTGACAACCTGCAAAGAAGAAATAATATTCAACGCTCTTTAATGCATTCACTGTCGACAGAAAATCATGAATTTCCCCAGAAACTAAAATATGTGAGAAGAGATATGAATGAATATTTTAGGCAAAATCAACTCATTAAAGTCATTCATTACACCATACTTGGTTCATTACATTAAATCACTGAATTTAAAAAAGAGGTGTGAAATGGATGACACACTGACTGAGACTGAAATAAGGCAGCCTGAATGGATATGCATGTTTTTGACAAGTTAGGAGGAATTCACCATGAAGTCTAAACTATAGTCCTCGTTGCTTCAAAAAGTTTTGTATTTTTTCAGTTCACCACAATAACAATTGCATGATAAAGCATAAAGAATGCAATAAATGAACCTTGTTCATATTTACAAGGGTGAAAGGGAGATGAATTCTATTACAGGGAATGTGTGATTGAATAATCGGAGACAGAATAATCCTTACAATTTTTCATTCTTGCATCAATTTTTAAATCACATGCTGGACAATATTTTTCCATAACATATGAAAGATAAGGTAGATTATATAGACTAACCTCCAGTGCATTATAATCCACCTTCCCTTCAGCAAACATAAGGTTTCCTGTTGGCTGAACTGTTCTGATGCGTAGGGAGAGATTCAGTCGTTGCTCCAACACTCTCTTCACATGAGATTTTTCAACCCTATAGTGAGCATGGCTCTTTCCACTGAATGATACAGGATTTCTCGGTATGTAACATGATTCATCATGGCATTTAGAAATGTCAACATTGCAGATTGGTCCAGCAAATCCTTCAGGGCATTGACAGGAATAGCCTTGAGGTGAAGCATCTGGAATGCACACCTTGAAAGGCACACAAGGGTCTCGGGCACATTCATTCACCATCGTCTCACAGCGCTCACCTGGCAATACAGAAGAAAATGAAGTTCATATGTGAATACATCTCCAGAAACATTGGATTTCATAAGTTTTTTTATTTAATTCAACAAATAAAATTAGATGCTTGTATTTTCACAACGGGAGCGTGTATGAGAGGGAGCCCTTGAAATGAGGAAATCTTTCAGCTTTTAAGCTGTATACCACCCATCACTTAGAGAATTGCAGCACGCATAAAATATTATAGAACATAGAAAAAGTGAAAGATAGTGTGATGCATGCTTAGACTAAAAATTGTGGGCTTCGAGAGGAAGGGGGTCTCTAAATGTGGAGGTTATTGAGAATGGTGAATTGATAAGTTCTTGATGGGATCTTCAATATCTAAGGAAAGATTCAAAGGAGTCGTCAATGCTCACCTTCGTAGCCCTCTTTACACTTGCATTCAATCTTGTGGTGGTGCCGAGGTGCGACAAAGGCTGCCAGATCTGTTGACACGGTGACAACTAAACTAGGGTCAAGGGCTATTTTGTCTTGGCAAATACCATGAATGCAGTATGTATTGGTGCATCGCTCTACAGCAACTTCCTTGATACTGAATCCTAGCATGTTTTCCACCTCCAAACGCCGACCCCAGACCATCTCCTTCACCATTTTTGCTAGATAATATCCACCTCCTTTGGCCCGCACCACAAAAAGAACATCAAGGTCCTTTGATCCGGCAGCCCTTGATCCTCGATGAAGATGTGAGCCAGTCCAGTCACTTGGCTGCTGCAAGCTGATGATGACTACATCTTTCAGGGATGAAGCCACAACAGCATCACGAATTGCTCTTGTGAATCCCTTCCGGTGACTGATGACAAATTCCTCTGGACTAACACCCATTAGACGTAGAGTTACGGCATTCTCAATCATTTCCTCTGTTATTGGACGTACCATGGCAGAAACAATCATGTATGACACAAATTTCCCATCCGAAACTGAGATGTTGAGCCGATATTCTCCCGTGTCAAGATGTGGCAATGCAACAATTGTTCCATCCTCCCTGTCTATTTCAAAAAGCTCATTCGGATTGGGAAGAGTGGTTGATGGCACAAGACGGAAAGATAGCACATCATATGGGTCTTGGTCGCTGGCATGAATCCTTCCGATGACACCACCAGGAAATTCATCTTCAAAGGCATTAACCACAACATCCAATGGTGTTATCACAGGTGGATACTGAGATTCCTCAATGACCTGTCCAAATAGAAAAGGTTTCACTCATTGATGAAGAGGACAAATATTAATGGAAGCCAATAATTCACTGAGAAATTTAGTGCTTAAATTTACAGGTGGTTTGAAAAAAAATTTTCTCTTCCAAAAAAATACCTGAAACATTTTTTCAGAGACATATGAAATAGTGAAAACATTAAAATGTATGCTTCATTTTGGAGCACATGACTATTGCTAAGAAAAGTAAAGATTTGGAAAGCAAATTCAGAATTTACCTTGACATTAACCCATGTATCGGAATACAAAGGGGGTGTCCCATTATCAAAAACACGTAGATGTAATTGGTAATTGTCTTTGATTTTGTGGTTGAATTTAGCAGCTGTGTGCAAGACTCCATCTTGCTCCAACCTGAAAACATTCCCCTCATTTCCGGAACGGAAGTCAAAGGTGTAAGGGCCAGCATTAGGAGGACCATCAGCATCAGAGATCATGAACTTCAGAATGGTAAACCCGAGGGGTTTATCCTCCTATTTAAAGATGAATAGGAAAAATAAATCACGATGTGTTGATTACAAAATGGTATGAATTACAGCAAAAAATACATGATATAGTAATGGTACAAAGACTAGAAATCTCCCTTACCTGAACTATTGCAGTATAATTTGACTGAGAAAACAAAGGTGGATTGTCATTAGCATCTGAAATCTCTATGTTGACCATAACAGAGGATGAAAGGCTAGGCACGCCAAGATCTTGAGCGTAGACTTCCAGGACATAATTTGATGTCTGCAAAAATAAAACATACATTTTTTATCCATTTAATGAACAGAGCTTGATCATATACATATGTACATATTCATAAATAGATGTATGTATAGATTTTATGCATATGAAGAAGGTGGAACTATATTCTGACACACTTTTTTGGATGACATATTGCTGAGACTTGTTCAAACAATCAATGCTCATAATATCTGTTTAGGAAACCAGCTATTTTATTACGTGCAGCTTATTGAATGATAGTGTGCCTGAATCTAATGTATTCTTACAGATAGAACCCTCCAGTATATGCATTTAGAATCACAAGTCTTCTGACTCCATAGAGTTGTGCCCCTGAAGCAGAGACACATCACTTTTGCATGACTGGCTGTTTTTTTTGTTTTTTGGCCACTTTCAGTGCATTTAAAACAGAGTTTATCACCTTGAAAATATCAGGTCATACGGAGTAAATCCCGTCAACATTTGCCTTTATCTCAAATTCAAAAATGCTATATCTGGCCCATTCCACCCCAATCCAATGATATTCTATTTCTTTTTTAATCATTATGATAGGTATTGAAAATCAATTCATACTAGCTTATTTTTAACCGTAATCTCCTCTTTACATATAAATTGCATAAAAAATATTTTTTGCAAAATGGTCATTGATTATTTGGCTTGAGGGTAGCGTACAATTATTCAGAAATTTTGATCGAAATCTGAGATCATAAGGGATCAAAGCAGTCAGAAAATGAGAAATTCATGCTGTCATTGGGGTGGCAAGTGCTAGGCACTAATAAAACTTAGTACTATTTATTCCAGGGGAAATGTTTCCTTTGCAAGCATACCTAAAGAAGAAAGCATATTTTTTTTAAATAAGCTCACATTTAGTTCCACCAACTCTGTCAGTAAAAAGTCCCTGTCTTTCTGGGTGCTATGTATATCCATTCTTACCATTTCCCGATCAAGCTGTCCAGCCACAGATATGTAGCCTGTTTTCTCGTTGATGGAAAACTGTTGGTGCCTGTCCCCTCGTTCAATGTGGTAGGTTACCTTGCCATTATTCTTACTGTCCAAATCATTTGCTATGACCTATGAGAAATGAAAAAAAATGCAATGGAATAATATCTGTGTATATGTGTGCATAATGGTTGTCTTTAATTAATTGCTAACCCCAAACTTATGCCTCAAGGAAAATTCTACCTCTTTGTTAGAATTAACTGTAACATGACGAACTGAAATCAACAGACATTATCTAGCTTACAAATTCTTTCCAGCTCAAATTACTTTCAGATATGTTGCTTTAATGAGCTTATTTCACACCCAGTAAACTTAGTTAACTATTATTATTACATTATATTATTAATCTTGATTTATTATATTCAATCATAGAATTCTCACTATAATGCATTTCAATAATGTGGTGTATTACCAATTGAATTTATAAATTTTCTGCACCCATAAATTGTAGGCTGATTTTCAACACTTTACATTATAATTTACACCCATAGACACAAATTGATGGCTATCTGCTGGCTACTATTGCCCTAAGTGAGGTACAGTAGTAAATATGGAACAGCAAGAATAGATTGCTTTAAACATTCATAACCCCTTTAAAATACCTAAATTAGTATATGATTTTTTGTTAACTTACCTGCAGTATTTTGTCTCCTACATGAGCATCTTCCCTTATTCGAGCATTATAACTCACTTGAGTAAACACAGGGGGATTGTCATTGCTATCTGTAACTGATATGTTTACTGTTGCATGATTGCTCAATGGAGGTGTTCCTCCATCAACTGCTTGTATGGTCAACACATAGTCCTTTGCCTTTTCGTAGTCCAAGTGGTCAATTACCTTAATGATTCCTGGTGGTGAAAAAGTTATTCCCGTTATTAATAAGAACTTTAGGCCACTAGAACACATGTATAATAAATTTATGTCAATGATAATAGCAGTGCAAGGAAATATTACCTGTTTTATTGTGTATTTCAAACTTTTTATGATCATTTCCACCAACAATTGAGTATGTGATCTCAGCATTGATGCCAGCATCCCTTGATGTTGCCAAAACTCTAACAACTTCAGTTCCAATTGGATCTATTTCCGCCACTACACCTGAGTAAAATTTCTTCTCAAATTCTGGTGGGTTGTCATTGATATCCAAGACTATTACTACCAAAGGAACAGTTTTGGACAGCTGTGGAATCCCTTGGTCAGTTGCTTTGACAGTCAAATTGAAAACTGCCCTCTGTTCCCTGTCTAATGGCTTGGCTAAAGTCACAATGCCACTGTCGGAGGCAATCTTGAAGTGCTGATTGGCAGAGTTGATGAATGAGTAGTTTATCTTCTTATTTATGCCTACAAAATGGGAAAAATATATTTTAATTGGCTCAAGCAGAATAAGATGCTGTCTATATCCTGTGAGTTAAAATTTTACTTTTAGAGATAGCTACTAGGACACACAAAATTTAAGAAAAGTATTTTAATGTGAGGAGATAGGGACACAACTTTGGCATGTGGATGAAATTAAATGGAGGTTAATTTTTTATGTAAAAGGAGACTCAGTGGGCACAGGCAGCCCTGAAGGCGGTAAAAATTATATGTAATTGATGGTTTGCTTCAGTTCTTTTGCTCACTGTTCCACAGATTATTGAGCTTAAAATCAGGGAAAAAGCCAAAAGGATTAGTGTCAAAATAATTGGCCCATAGCATATTCTGAAAAAATTTAATGAGTATAGATTAAATTACAAACTTTAAATAGAATTATGCCAAGGAACAGTGGCGTAACCAGGAATTTCTTTCAGGGGGGGGGGGACCAAGGAACCAATCAGTTGTGTGATAGCTTAATGTGTAATTTAAGGTAGTTTTCATAATGCCAGGATGAAAATCATCAATAGCTTTAGGAAATTTAACAATGAAAACAAAGCACTCATTTGAGAACCAGAACCATGAAATGCGACAAAAAACCGACGCTAGGAACTGAACCAGGATTGAAGCCTATGAAAAATTGGAACCAAACCATCCTTAAATTATCAAACATGAAAATCTCAGAGAAATCTAAAACATCACCAGCATATGCTGTAACTGAATTAACATGAGAAAATGCTTAACAAATTTGATGGCTTACCAATATCAAGGTCAGTGGCATGCACCTTAGCCACTAGAGTACCAATATCCGTATTTTCTGGCAGAGTGGCACTGTACGAGGACATTGAGAAAATTGGAGCATTGTCATTAAGGTCTGAGAGGATAATTTCAATCAGAGATGAGCATTCCCAATCCGTTCTATCTCTGTCTTGAACATGTGCTATCAGCCGAAACCTTGACTGCTTCTCCCGATCCAGTGGTCGAGCACCTGTTTTCAAATGCCCTTTAAAAAAAATAAAAAGTCAGATTTGAACATTAAACACTTTTTTCAATATTATAGATACATATTGTCGTACAGCAGTCTCCAATATTATTGTTACGTGCAGTCAAAAACCCAGACATTTTACTTACACCATAACATTTAAAGATTTGATATAAAAAATTCTCATTATACAGCAAAAGGCCAATGCACTCCAATGGGATGCAAATTATTCAACAATTTAACAGAGCAATTAAAAAAGAACAAACACTTGTCTACTTTACGACGAAGCTTAAACAATATTTTCTTGAAACTATTTGTATAATGTTGATGAATTTCTGTTTAGTGTCAACTTGTAATGCTCAGCTATCTCAAATATCAACTGCCATTGTATTATAAGTAACTTTTGCTGTTCATATTTATTGTGTCTTTTGTATCCTAAAATATATTTTTGACTGGTCATATATATATGTACCACATATTAATATGATCAATAAAGCCATTAAATATTATTGTTATGAGAAACTACCAGAAGAATAATGCCTCTTGCTGCTGCGTAATGATGTACATTTAGAATTTTAATTTGTTTTACATGCTTACCAGATGTTTTGTCCAAAATAAACTTTTCTGCTCCATTTCCAGTAAGGTAATAGCGCAAATTTGCATTGGGCTCCTCATCAATATCAGTGGCCAACACCGTGAGGACGTAACTGCCAGGATGTAAACCTTCTGAAAGAACTTCACGGTAGCGGTACCTCAAACAGTATGGAGGATTATCTGGAGAGAGAGGCAGATTATGATAGGTGAGATAAAATATGTTTCGGTGGCATTTCCACCAAGGACTGCACGCATGAACTAAGTTTATTTATGATAAATGGAAAGTACAGTTCCTATTTTATATAAATATTGCATCTGTACCTCTAATATCCATACCTCCCATCAAACCATAAACAAATGCTCTGGCCAAAACATTGTCAAGGAGAATTTTAAGGTCTGTAACAAGTCTGTATATAACAGTCAGCTTACCATTTGCATCAAGAACATCAATGGTGACTGAAGTTTTTGCAATGTACGTTCCATCGGTGCAGATGACATCTAGGACGTAGTTGCTAACTTTTTCTCGATCTAATGATTTTGCCACATATACCTCACCAGTTTGTCTGATTTGAAACTGAGACATGGGATCTCCATTGGTAATGTAGAACTGGACTGGTGATATCAAACTAGTATCTTTATCCTTAGTGGATAACAGAACAACCACAGTCCCTGGCAAGGCATCTTCATTCACTGCAAAAAAAATTCCACAAATTTTCAGATGTGTATAGCCTTAATAGTTTTTTTTTATTACCTGTTCCCATACCACATCATGTGTCAAATTTATATCTTGAGATATCAATTTTATATCTCCATTATGTATCACTTATTAGTCCACATCCCTTATGTGGCATGATAGCGATATTAACTGAATACTTTAGGATATTACAATTTGATGACATTGCAAATGATGAATAAGTGATGCCAATAAAATATCACTAGATAAAGAAATAGTTACTATGGCTGAACTTCGACCAGTTTATATTTTTCGTTGCAGCACACTGAGGCAGTTTTCAGAAATTTCTAATGCAACAATTTCTTCTCTTTGGCTTTTAATGGAGAGATAAGAGATGAAAAATAGAAATAAAATAATACCAAAAAGATTCACTATGCTGCTTGGGTTTAATTGCCGCCATGGAAGGGCTGAATATTTATTTTCACTAAAATAGGAGGTAGTACTTACCTGCAGCCATGTAGTGACTGCTAGTAAAAATGGGAGGGTTGTCATTGTAGTCTTTCAAATGTATGAAGACATTGGTACGAGCAAAATGCTTTGGTTTCCCATTGTCAGTGGCAATCACTTGAAACTCGTAGTGAGGTTTCTTCTCAGCATCCAACTGCACTAATGTTGTAATCCAACCAGTATATGCATCGATGGCAAAGACATTAGCCAATTCACCAATTTCAGACCCAAAAGAATATCTCACTTCACCATTATTTCCAAGATCCCTGTCATTGGCAGTCACTGAAGATAAAAAGATCATCAAGAATGAAAATTTTGAACAAAATGTGAATAAAAAAATCACACTAATAAATGAATAAATACCTTTCATCACTGCAGTTCCCTCCTCAATGTTCTCTGCAAGTGTCAGTTTGTAGGGGCTACTTTCAAAGACAGGAGAGTTATCATTTTCGTCCAAAACCATCAGTGTAACATCAGTCAGGGCTGTGAGCGGTGGGCTCGAGTCAGTCTCAGCCACTATAGCGATTATGTGTGTGTCCTGAACTTCCCTGTCAAGCTTTCCAACTAAGAAGAGCTGGCCTTGGTCGTTGACATCAAAAAGAGGATTGTCAATATTTTCATTTCCAGATATGATACGAAACTTGACAGTGCCGTTAGTCACCATTTTGAGTCTAGTTATAATTTCACCTTTAAGAGAAGAAATTAGCACATACATGAGATATATACCCATAATAAATACCAACTAAATATTCTATATATCATGTCATGAATTTTAAGTTATCAAAATTTTTAAGCAAATACCGTATATGTCTGAATATAGTCCCACCTTTTTTTCCAAAAATGCCTGTGGTATAAGTAAAGGGGGGGACTATATTCAAACGCATTTTTTTTTACTTTTCCTGAAACTGAAGCCTCAAAATTGGGGGGGGACTATATTTAAAGGGGGACTATATTCGGAGAAATACGGTAATAACAAGAAACTGTGATTAATAAAATTGGTATGGTAGCCAAATTTCAAGGGATTAATTTTTGTTTTCATCAATAAATAACCCAACAAGACTCCGAAGGGTTGCAATGAAAGAGACACAAGGCACTGGACGAAAAATATTCCGAGGGGTTTGAGCCCCTTGAATACCCCTCTTCCTGCTCCCTCTGGTCTTGAAGAGACACGATGTTTGTACATTATAAAAAAGAAAGGGTAAACTAGTTTAAAAAAAAGTCAAAACAATTAAGCAATATTGTACTCTGTACTAGTACAGATTACAATGTTGTGTAATTGCTTTGGGTGCTGATATGTTAGTTATCAGCACCCAGATTGTTAACCTAAAAGGACTACTAAAAAATTTAGTCATTAGTAAGGAATTTTCTTCATTGCCTCATTAGTAACCTTTTTGGAGTGAATGAAGGCAACCAAGCATTTGCAGACAGCACTATTCAATTCAAAGACCAAGCACAATAAACACAGCAGTTAAGGTTGCTGAAGGTCTCTGGTCATCAGTCAACCAGTGGCAGATTAGTAATAGGATTTAATTAATTTCTGAAAAAATTTAAAAGATGGCAATTTTTAAGGTGACTCTCTAATTAAAGTCTTAATTTCACCAGCTTAACAAGCAATGTTTAAAAATAATTGATGAATATCCACAAGCCACTTGCGAATTTAAACCTAATTTTTTACATATATATAAAACATTATAAATAGCACATAAAATTTCATACCTCAGATACAACCACACCACCACATATTGCATACCGATAAGGATACACTGGCAAGTGATGAACTGACCTCTTTAAAACAATGACCTTTATCTATCCATGCCGTCATCCTACCAGTTAAATGCTTGTTTACATGCCTGTATACTTAGTCATTGAGATGGAAATGTGAAATGCAGGTTATATTAAGGCAGGAATTCATTCAGACAAATATGTTAATTCTCAAACCTCACTTTATCACTGCATTTCAAACATGTACAAACTTGCAGTGAATAGAAAAAGGTACTTTGAAGGGAACTAGTAAGTCACACAATGCTACCATAATTGTATGCTTCATGGTGAAAACTGGAATCAGGACAGACTTTATACACGTATATCACTTTTATATTGAATATCAATAAATATACAGATGCTCACCTGGAGGAGAGTTTTCAGATATAAAAAATTTATCATCCCGTCGCTCAAAAAGAGGAGCAACATCTTGAGGACCCATTATATAAACATCCAAAGGCACTTCGGAAGATAAGGAAGGTGATCCACGATCTTGAGCACGAATAAAAAACTGGAACATTTGATTCTCTGCAAAATGAATTGAGCAATTATTATTATAACAATGAGATTGTAATCGGGTCATCTTATTTATTTACCCAGAAATAAATTTACAAACCTTTGGAAGCAACAGTTTTCAATAAATACAACTCTCCTGTGTGACGATTTATTCCAAATAAATCCTTCACTCCAGAGGAGCCCACCTCATAAATGCTGTATTCCACAGTTGCTGATGAATCCTCGTCAGCATCAACAGCTTTCACCTGAAATGATCATTCAAATGGTTAATAATGAAATTTGAGGAAGATTTAAAGATTGCACACATCATGACTTTTTTCTTAACCAAATAGATACTTGAAAGAATTGCATCAATCATATTTATTAAGATTCATTACAAAGAGTTACATTAAATATTCACTTCCTTAAGTTCAAATCCCAGAAAAGTTATCTCGACGTAAATATGTATAGAGAAAATATTAATGCCTAAAAACTAGGGAATTACATAACATCATCATCATTTTCTGATAATTACTGCACTATCAGTTTATCTTTAACAATATCTTACCTTGAGGAATCCAGTCCCAGCCGTCAAATTGCTATAAATAGATGCTTTGTACTCCTTCAATAAAAATTTTGGAGGGTTGTCATTCTGATCCCCAACCTTTACCCTCAATGTAACAAAACCTGACCTTCCCCCTCCATCAGTTGCCATGACTAAAACTTCAAACAACTTTTGTGTTTCACGATCAAGTTTTTTCTTCGTTATGATTTCACCTGATAAAAATTAAATGATTAATCATGAGTATAGTCCATATTTCTCAAGCAGAATAATTGCTGCACGAGAACTGAATAACTAAATATTTGCATGGATAACTTACCAGTCAATGCGTCAATTTCAAAATATTCCTTCATTCGGTCTGAGGCTATCGAGTACACGACAGTGCCATAAGACCCACGGTCCTTGTCTGTTGCAGTGACCTTGGTGATGAATGTGCCAGGAGGAAGGTTTTCTAACACTTTGACATCAAATTGGACTTTGGGAAAAGTAGGATTATTTTTGTTTGCTGAAAGTATGTCAATCTTCACTCGAGCAAAGCTGGTATAAACACCATCAGTTACAGATACATTAAGAAGGTACATGGGATGATCAGCAAAATTCTGTAGATTTATTAAAGTCAGTATTCCTGAAATAAACAGAATAAATTCAGTTACCACTTTCATTTCTATGATTGAATGTTCTAAATGCATAATTAACTTTAACATCAAACTCCTATTGGGAGAGAATTAGGTCCTAATTTTAGCTTGTTTTGTGGAAAAAGTCATACATTTTCTCTCTTCATCTAGAGATTGAAATAACTTCATTCCATCTTTCATTTTATCTCAAGTAAAAAAATGATGAAGGGAATCAGGTTTGTACGGCTGATAGAGTGTAGGCTTCCAACTCTGAGGGTCCAGGTTCAACTCAATCTGTTTAGGGCATTTCAAGTACACTACTTATTTGAGAAGCCTTCATTTGTTAAAATCTAATTGATTAGTTTTTAGTCGTGTATCTTCCTTAAATTTCTAGATTTCTTTACCTTTTCTTGGATCAATGGAAAATGTTTGTTGCTCGTTCCCACCCACTATAGTGTATATTAAATTTCCTTGGTCCACATCATCAGGATCACTGGCTACCACCAGCATGATAAACTGTCCCCTTCTTGCATGCTCTGACAAGAAGCATGAATAAGATGGCTGTTCAAACTTTGGAGGGTTGTCATTCATATCAATCACTGTAAAAGGAATCGATAAATTATAAGATGGCCAAGTGATATGAATAAAACCACATGCCATAAAAAAAGGTATTAATATAATAAGATGACAATTATTTGATACAGCTCTATCACCAAAACAAAAATACTATTTCTAGGGCTAGTGACAGTAATTTCAACACAAAAAATGATGATTTACCAGTGATCCAGACATGTGCAGTACTGGATAGAGTAGGAATGCCCCCATCAAAGGCTTGGACAGTGAAATGGTGTGAGCTATGCAGTTCATGGTCCAATGATCTCTTCAGATAAATAGTTCCATCCTCTGGATCAATGTGAAAGTAATCTGAGGAATTGCTACTGTTGTGCTGAATCACATACCTCACATTCTGATTAACACCTGAAAATGAAGAAGCATTGACTCTGCATTAAGACAAGGCTCACCAACTGAATCATTTAATTAGTGGTACATGGTAAGAAATTCAGTGGGGAATTCAAGAAAATATGAGACCTAAGAAAAGGAGATTATGATGCTGTATAATAGGACATCTTTTTCAGTTCATATTTATACGAGCCTTTGATATAAAAACAAATATCACAGAATTATGATATGTACACTTCTTGTTTAGTTCCTTCTCGTGAGATGCCATGTCATCGTTGATGTATGGTTACAATAACTAAAGTAGATACCTATCAAGGTTTTATTGCATGAAATTTTTGAATCATTTAGGTTTATTTTTAATTTTACAAATTGCAACCTTATAATTTGTACTCCACATCTAATGAATGAAATTGAAACATGAATTGAAAGACTAAAAATTATGCGAACACCTAATAAGCCATCAATATTTACATACCTGTGTCATTATCTCTGGTTTGAACTTTCAAAATAGATGTACCAAATGGAGCAGCTTCGGACACAGAAACATTGTAGGAATCATGAGTGAATTCAGGGGGACAGTCATTGACATCCTCAACAAGTATACTGACAAGGACTTCTGCATAAACTCCTGATACACTGTCTGTGGCTCGGATTGTCATTTCATGCTCCTTGTTCAGTTCAAAGTCCAGTTCATCCACAACATATATCATACCTGTTTAAAAGAGTTATCAATAAAATTTCAAGTTCAGCTGAGAGCTCTTCCAAGAGTGTCTGGTCATATTTTCAAGAGCATATGCAAGACATGCAACTCAAATTCAACCAGGAAAAGAAAATAAAAGCATCAGAGAGGAAAACAAAGCAGAAACATAGATCAGAGTATCATTTATGTCTGAGAAATCTCTCTCAGAATAATCAATAGGTGATAAAAATCCTCAGAAAAGAAAAATTTATGAAACAGGTAGTCCCCAGGTTATGAACGAGATTGGCTCCTGAAAGTGCCCATACATTGCATTTGTATATTACTATTAGACTATAAAGAACTACATGTAGTTGCTGCAGCTGCATCTTGTGTTGTTGCTTAAGGAAAATATGCAGTGCACGATGAATTCATCTTGTGTTTTCATAATTTTAGCGATGGCCTTTTTCAAACAATTAAACTAACCTTCACTTGCCAGTTTTCATCAAATAAACTTTTCCTTTCTTGCTTGCAATATTTTAAATGTTGAATTTATCTCTTTATCCTCCTAAAAATATATTTAAAACTCATCCATAAGCACAAAAAGTTGAGTTTTTCATAACCTGGGGGCTGCCTTCACAGAGGAAAGAAAAGCTTGACAGAAAATAAGAATATAACGTAAAAAACTGCAGCTATTTCACAATACTGGTGCTGTTTTTGCATGTCATTTTTGTCATTCAGGTGTGAAGGTAAAAGATGTTTCAAAATTTTTGGATTAATGTTAGTAGCAGGTTAATTGAAAGGAAAGGATTACTACTTCTAAAACCATGCAGCAGCATGAAGAAAAAAGCAAAAATATAAAATCTGAAATACTCACAGGGACCATTGTTACTGTCAGGGGCTGTGAATGGAGATATAGAAGACTAGTGTAAATAAGTATTGTAAATGTAAGGGAAGTAACCTACCTATGATAGCAAAACCAAAACTCCCCCTCAAAGAAATAAGCATGCTTTCATATTGAATGATGTTAAAGATTATGAGATTTTCTGTTAATGAGAATCCCAATACCACCTTACTCACTAATTTTTGAGCTATTAAAAATTTTTTTCAAGCTAATAAAAATTTCTCAAACAGTTTGAAAAAAATTAAAAATGCCCATGAATGGTGAGTTAAACATATGATGGTTATAGCAATGGATTCAAAAATCAGTTTATTAGGATAACTGAATTAGGTATTTATCGCTATATATCAAAGGTATAGTATATTCTGATATAGGGTAGTGAGACTTCTTCACAACATGCATACATATGTTTTGAAACCATTGATAGAAACTAAAAATTTGATTGCATTTATCAGCCAATAAAATTCACCTCCAGAAGAGATGGAATTTTTCTCTTATACTTCTTCTAATCAGACAGGTATTTTGGTTAACAAAATTAAAATAAGGGTGAAAAATAAGATAAGATATACGAAGTCGGAGAAAAAAATTACTCAAAAAGTAACTAGTCATAAGTCACAGTTACAATCACTTGTATTGACACCATCTATTTGTGTAAAATTAATAAAAAACAGCATTAAATGGGAATGGGTATTTTTAAGCTTCCTGAACAAAAGTGTCATTTTAAAAATTATAGAAAATTTCCACTGTTGATGGGAACCATATCATATCACCATATCCATAATTGGATGCAAAGAAGTCTCACTGAAACCTATTTTACTCCACCCTTCATGTATATGATGCATATATATTAACCCTAATTAAATAATATTAAATTAAGTTAATTTTCATCCAAATTCCACTTTTGCATACTCTAATGTTTTCAGTCACTACACCTCCACCAGAATTTTCTCAGTATAAATTAATATGCAATTTATAAGAATCATTTAATGCCAAGTTTGCTACAGTCCAAGTCATACAATATAAAGAAGGGAATGAAAATGTTGGGGCACAGTTAGTTCATTTTCCAAAAGGAAATATTTAATGAATGCTGAAATTAAATATTTGGCACCTATGGTAAAATATGGCCCACCAGATATCAGGGTCACCAAATGATGGAAGCATTTGCAACCAAATGCTAGGATCTCATGGCCATCAAGTTACCTCAAGATAACTCGTCTCACTTTATCTTGGTAATTATCTTTCCTTTCTATATTTATTTTTCTGGTCATACTCTAGTGAATGGCATGAGTGACATTTTTGTGAGAATGTTTTACAAGAATTATGCAACAGCTACAATTTGTAGCCAAAAGTAATATATATTTACTCCATGCATATGTATGGCAGTCTTAAAATTTATTCGTAGTAATTTTTTGAGTATGCTGTGCTGTACCACCAGTTATCAATTATTAAGGCAAAAACAGCATGTGTTTCTTAGAGTATACAGTGATTCCAGAGGCCCAATAGAACATTATTTGTGAATGTATCAGTAAGCATTTAGAATAAAACAATTTTCTTTTTAATGACTGTACTGTAATATATCGATGAACAAAATTATTTTCTGAACTGTAGTTTTATTTAACATAATGAAATCACTTAGTCTTATTTCCACACTCTTTTATTTCGACTAACCTAGGTTTCGGCACTTAATATGTACCATTTTCAAGATACATGATTCATGGATGACAGCCTACATATATTCAGTGTTGGTGAAAGCACTGAGAAAAAGTAACTAGGCTAAATTACAGTTACTTCGTTCAAAAAGTAATCAATTACGAGTAAAAATAACGGATTTTAAAAGGTAATCAGTAAAATTACAGTAAAAATTATGTATGTACCTCTCGTAAGATAGACTGTAGAAACCACCTGGCAAATGTGAAATATTGCAGTAAAAATGTGGAATACTTGAGCCATAGAAACTGCAATTTCTCTAATGATGCATACAATTATAACTAGTGTAACAATACAAGGGATGTTATATTTTGTACCCATCATAAGCAGGCTGCAACATAGGAGTGGCTGAACCTAAACAAGCAAATTATGGTATTCACAAACTCGAAGTTATCTGTAGCAGGGGTGCAGCTAGGAATTAAGTCTAGGGAATTAATAGTTTTACTTGCAACTAATACTGAAGGGTCTGGGGGGTATGGATACCCACCAGGATAAGCGGGAGGCACGGGAGCCCTAACCCAGAAAATTTTTAAGAAAAATGGTTTAAAATGGTGAGTTTTACGGCTGTGAGCATAGTGTTATGTTTTGTTTGTGAATCATCCATCCCCCTAATATTAATTACAAAATTTGTGACATTAAAATATTTTTATAAAAAAGATTCTCTGAGCTTTGGAGGGGGATTTATCCCTCAAAAACCCCCCCTTGCTGCACCACTGATCTGTAGGCCAAGGTAAATCAGTGAAATCATTGAAGTAATGGTCAATTACAAGCATGTAATGATTAAAATGAAACTAATGATTCCTTCTTCACCAAAAGCAGTACATTACAAATAAAAATTACACTTTGTAAAAATTAATTATTACAAGTAAAAATTACTGCAAAAGTATTCTTTGTGAAAAATCCGATTAAATTAACATACTTACCAATAATGCATATATATGGACTGTAATCCATGAATAATTTACCTTTAAAATGGCGTTATGTGCTGATATCTAGGCTAGTCAAAGTAAAAAAGTGTGGAAATAAGACTTACTGATTTCATTGTGTTGAAAACTAAAAATTTCCACAGAATTATGCTGGAAACTGCCTCATATTCTTAACTGTAGGCTATAACTATAGAAACAATCAAACGTATCTCTATAGGTTACAGTCATAGGATGCCATATAAATATAAAATATGAAAATGCTTAGCATTATTCAAACCTCACTCTATAATCTTATAGAGTACACAATAGGCTTGGAAAAATTAAAGTGAGCCATTGTGCTAAAAAATCCACACAATTTCATTAATCATCAATAAGATTTTAACTAGATAAATTTATTTTCTTAACATGATAAACAGCTCTTCAAAAAGTGCTCACGGAATATGAATAAGAAGTATACGTAACAACTGAGTTAAGCGATAGAGCCGCAAACCTCCAATATGAAAGACCAAGTCCCTGAGTTATGCCTTTTAAAACTATAACTTTGCAGCTAAGTCTCCACCTATCAACTTTGAGCAAGGGGCTGCAGTCATATCTTCAAGTTCCTGAAGTTTGAGGGTGGACTTTTTCATTTACTTACCTGTGTTGAAATCGAGGGAAAATTCTTCAAATTCATTTCCTTTAACTATACTGTAGATCAACTTTCTTCCAAGAGGAGAGCGTGCTTGAACACTAACTGAGAGGGGAGAATTAACTTCAATATTCTCCTTGACCCGATCAGTGTAGAACTGCTTATCAAAAACTGGCATGGATCTATCAATCACTTTGATGTGGACAGTGATTTCCGTTGCACATGGTGTCATCCCTGTAAATCAAGCAATACAGAGTCAGATATAAATTAAAAGACCTTTGAATTGGCCATATTCAGCAATGAAGTAGGTTTTTTCATAAAACTAGATTATAAAGCTTCTAGTTAGTAAATTGAAAAGTAGTCAGAGAACACTCCATTTCTCCCAGAGAGAGAGAGAGAGTTCAATGATTCAACTAAAGATGCAAATTTTGGCCAATGGACTAACACTTAAAAAACTCACATTTTAAAAACTCTGGCCATGCGATTGATTCTAAGGCTATAATAATATTAAAATTTGAACAGAATTTTGAGAGAAACACTCAGAATCAAATTAAGATCAAATTAAACGAGAAAACAATGGGCTTACCTCCATCATAAGCTGCAATAATGAGATCATATTCTCGGTTGTGTCCTTCAAGGTTCTGCTTCAGGGTTATTTCCCCACTCTTGCGGCAAACTTTAAACAATTCCCCATGCCCTTTAATGAGCTCATATCGTACCTCACCATTCTCTCCCTTGTCGAGATCAATCGCATGAACTTTGGTCACAGTGTCACCCTTCTTGGCATCCACCGATACGACTGCATAGTACGGAAGATTGACGAAAAGTGGACAATTGTCATTCACATCCAAAACAGTCACTCCCACCTTAGTGTGGGCAAATCTCGGCCTGTCCTTCTCCCCTTCCTCACTCTTTGCCTCGATTATGAGCTCGTAATAGTCTTGCATCTCCCGGTCAAAGCGTTTACCCGTCGTTTGCACCGCACCAGATGTGATACCAATTTCAAATAGGTCAGTCGGGTTCAAGATGGAGAACATTATATGTTCCCCTAAGGCACCCCCGATCACATTCACTACTGCCACTGGAGCAATCTTTGTCGAATTCTCCAAAACGGTTCCGGTGTAGAGTCCTTTCTGGAAGCTCAGGCCCGAGTTTTTGGATTTCTCCAGTCTGATCTCAACCTGGGTAATGCTTGAGAACTTGTCGTCTGACACTCGGGTATGTAGGCGTCTCACAGATGGTGCATGCTCTAGGACTCTTGGGTCCGCCACTGTTATGAGGCCAGAGTGCTCGTTGATGGCAAAGGCGTGTCCTTCGTTCCCTTCAATGATGTCGTAGCGAAGCTCTGTCTCCTCGGCAGAATCAGGATCATAAGCTGAGACTTGGGCAACTGCTACTCCACCATAGGTGGGAAGCAGGACAGTGGCATTGTAAGAAGTTTCCAGGAAACGTGGCGGTGAGTCATTAACATCACCCACGATTATACGAACATTGGCAGTGGTTTCTGAGGAAAGCCTCGGTTTGCCTAGATCAGAAACTTTGACATGGAAATTGAATTCTGGCCATACCTCATGGTCCAAATTCAACACTGTGCGAATGGCTCCTGAAATGAGATCCAGAGAAACATATAGGAGTCAACACATTAGACTTCAACTTTGTGATGAAAATCTATTTATCATATGATTTGAATTCAAATTAAATAGCTAGTCATCGATTGTTGACATGTTCACTGTGTGGTAACTCGTCAATAGTAATGAGAGAAAAACAGCTGTATAAATATTCCACACCACTTATTTCATTTGCTCAACCTTCACTATTTAATTAAGAACTGTGAGACAGCTCTTGATAATGACGAGTAAATGTTAAAACTAGTTGAGCAAATAAAATAGAGCAGAAAATTACTGCTGTTTGTATCTTATTACTTTAGATTGCTTGGCAAACTAGTAACAAAGTAGGCTCAACCTCTTCCCTCTGAAAAATAATCCTGCATGGCATGTCAGTGGTAACAGGCTTAACTATTGGTTGGTTATGTTTACATTGGTCTGGGTCTCACAAAGCTGACCTATATTTACCACTGTCTTGCAAAAATAATATGTGCCATACTAGATCAGTTTAATGAAATCAACATAAGTGCTTGCCAGGAAAACAGAGTGAATACTGGCACTGTAATAATCTACTATTAGGCAAATATAATCATTAAGTTTTATCATCTGTATCTTGGAAAAAATTGCCATCCACGTAAAAAGCATAATTTAAAATTGATAAGACTTCAGATCATTACATGAATCAATGCTGCAGTGGACCCATCTTAATGAGGATATATTAAATGCTTTATAGAAATAGTAACAGGTGAGTTTGAGGATTAATTATGCTTAAGATATTATGATTTAGCTCATTGATCATTATAAAAGGATCATTGAGGCATTAAATGCAAAAGGAATTAAAATTTAATAGCATACCTGTACTTGAATCAATCCTGAAGTATTTTCTTGGCAAACTCTCAACAATGTCATAGTCCAAAAGAGCATTCAATTCAGAATCATTGTCCTCAGCCTTGATCACCAAAGGTGTACTCAAGTTAGTCAGGACAAGAGATCCAATGTCAGCAGCCTCGCTAATAGTGCCAATGTAGAGATCTTGCAAAAATTTTGGAGCGTTATCATTTCTGTCCAAGACATGAATTACAACATAACATGTAGCTTTAGCAGATGCCTGTGAAAAAGACAGGAGTCATTGATTAAAATATGTGTTGGGTCTACAGGGTCGGACTGTAAACTTGAAAGAATTATGTATAACTTCACATTCTGTATTTTTGGAGGCTCTTTAGTGAATAAAATAAGAAGAAATTGCTGGAGAAAATTTACTTGGTGGCTGATATATTCAGTTTCCACATCTATGTATACATAACTGAACTGAATTATGTTATACCTTTGATCACTTAAGCCATTTACAACAGGACTGGCACATTCTATTAAGTCTTACCGGTGCAAGACCAATATAATATATATCAAAAAAATATTAATTCATTACTTGATTTTTGAACAAATAAATATCAAAGACTAACACTCAGGAAAACAAAGTGAGGGGGAATATGCTACTTTCAACTGCTGATTTTCAAGCAATGTCCCACACCGCTTACCATATTAGTAGTTTGAACAGTTAAATTGTAGAACTTGTTCAACTCATAATCCAGCTCTCGCTTTGTAATGATAACTCCAGTGCTGGGTGTTATGAAGAACATGTCATCTTGATTGCCATTAATAATCTCAAAGAATAAAGATGAAGTACTTCTGGCAGCAATATGCTTCACATAAGTCCCAATTGGCTGATTTTCATAAATTTCTGCCGCATGTTCCTGAATGGTAAACCTGAAAACAAGAGGCATTTTAAGAAACTGCATGGATGAAAAATATTTAATCATTCCATTTTGGTCTACGAGAATCACAATGCTTACCAAAAAGTTCAAATCCAAGAATGGAGTAAATAAAATATAACCAAAATGGAATACTATACCTGGGAGGAGCATAGTCGGCCATTGTGACCATTATGTGCAGTGGAACCGTTGAAAACAGTGGTGGAGAACCACTATCTGTGGCTTTTACGATGAGCATATATTCTGACATCACACTCAAATCTAGCTGTCGTGCCACTTGGACCATACCAAGCTCTGCATCAATAGCAAACACATTCCCTACATTTCCTGCAAAAAAAAAAGATGAGGTCACGCATTTGAGTATAAATATTCAGCTCCTTTCTCTGAAGTATGTATCCATTTCTAGCACAAGAATAAATATATCCACGTAAAGGGCTTTCACCACTCACCAGATATAATAGAGTAAGTTATTTTTGCATTATCCCCTCTATCACGATCAATAGCAAAAATTTGAGCAACTGCAGTTCCAACACTTGCTGTCTCGTAAACCTTTCCTTGTACAATTTCGCTGGTGAATTCAGGACTGTGATCGTTATAATCATGGACGGTGATTATTACCCTGGCATAGTTCCTCTTTGATGGTGTGCCTTGATCTCGAACCATAACTGTTAGAACATGTTCTTCAATGTTTTCCCTAAATTAAACAAAAGATGGTATTAATACCTAAAATATTCACGCATAAATTCATCTCATTACATTTTAATTTACATTCCTAATTAAAGAGCTAGTAAATGTTTTCACATACGTACACAAATGTTTCAGTAGTGACAAGAGTGTAAAATAACAACATGAACAACATACTCCGCAATTTAGATTGACACAGAGGATTTGAAAAATTTTAATGACTCAAATTGAAATATAATATTAAATCAAATGATGAATATGAATGGATGGTATCCAATTTGTACATTTCTTTAAAATTAGTACACGATAAATCACTATGCATTTGTTTCATACAGAATTTTACCATCAAGAAGTAAATTATCTGCATAGTACCTAAACTTTTGGAGCTAAAAATAACAACTCGAACATCGTTCAAGTAGGCATGATAGAGTCACCTAAAATATCTGAGGTTCTTAGTAATGCATGTGCTTACCTGTCCAATTTCTCATTTAATGTGATTGCTCCACTTATGGAATCAACCATAAAAATGGACAAAGAGGCAGGGTTCCTCGCTGCGTGAAGACTGTAAAATACTCTTTTATCTTCATCTTCATCAGTTGCCATTAATTGCATTATTTTGGTCCCAGCTTCCACATTTTCAGATATCTCAACTCGATACACTTTATCTAAAAAACTTGGGCGGTGGTCATTTATATCAAGCACAGTGACATACAGCTAAAAAAGAAAATAAAAGATATTTAAGTTTCAAGAAAATTGGGGAGAAAATTTTTCTCACTATCGGCTAGTTGAGAACAAATATACAAAACTATACATATTAGGTTACCATAGGTGATATTTGAGTTTTTTTATCTGAGACAAAGTTCCCCTCTGAGATGAGATAGTGTCTCATTTCTATGGTAACCCGAGGGCTTAATGATAGCAGTAAATGCTAATACAAATAATCTTACCTGAGTAAACACAACATGCACTCCATCAGTCACTGAGATGGTGAGATTGTATTCTGATTGTAATTCCCAATCCAACTTCTTGGCTAACAAGACATTGCCATTATCTCGACCAATGAAGAACTCATTCCGTGCATCACCATCTATTGTAAACATAGAAAGAGCAAATAATAGTTACCATGGCAAAAAATATTTTACCGGTATACCACTGATATTCATGGATATTTGACAGTCCTATAGCAATCCTTTAACCAAATAGTGTAAATGGCACAGGAATTTGGAGAGTGAATTTAGAGTTGCTATGTATAAACCAAAAATGGGATTGTTTTATTTTTATTTTGCAATTGGATTAAAACAGTATTTAAACTGTAGTAATTATCAAGTGATTTATTTTCAATCATTATATAAATTTACCATTTATATTTTAAATTACCATTTATAACAAGTGTTAATGTTAAAGTAATTAAAAACTAAAATCCAGACAAAGATGAAGGCAAGAATCCATTGGTTCATAATTTCCCTGATCATTTAAATTATCCTATTGCCTCACTCAAGTTGAACAATACCGATTATGTATAATGAATGCTTCAGGTTTGCACATCAGGTATACATTCACTTACCAGTTATGTCATACCACAACAGGTCTCCGTCCTCATCATCAGCAAGTACTAGAGTAACAAGGAAAGCAACCTTATCATTCTCTGTAACATGCACCCTCTGATTTGGACTCCTGATGACTGGAGGATGTGGTGAAGATTTTGGGACGTTGACCACCTGAACTGCTACTCTTGCTGTCTGGCTCTTGGCCGGGTGCCCACCATCCATCGCACGCACCTGATGAGAAGATGTTACAAATGATATTTCAATATATCACTTGAGGTTTTGACTGCCACACATATGAAGAGTTTGAACAATTTAACTGTTTGAGAACTTGTTAAAAGAAAACAGGCTCAGCAGTAAAGAAATTCGGAGGAGAAATTGCTCAGCTAAGGAGGCCATTGTGAATAGTAAAGAATTTTTGAAAGGATTGCTGGCCATTATAGTAAAGAAAAAAATAAGGTCAAGAGCATGATCTCGAGCTTAGCTCTCTATACTACAGAAACATGAATGCTGAGGAAGGGAGATGAGGATGGGCTGGCCAAATACAAGGCCTTGGCTTGAAAGAGGCTGGAGAGGGTAAAATGGATGGAAAAGAAGAAGAATGACAATGTGCAAGACGTAGTGGACAACAAAAATTTTTCAGTAAATAAGGAGACATTGTTCTGTACCTAAGAGCTTAAAAAAACGTAAGAGAAGAGTTTGATCTTGATTGTAGCACTTTATGGTGCAGAAACGTGGACTTAGAGGTAAGAGGATGAGAAAAGACTGGAGGCATTCAATGTGAGGGGGTAAAGAATTGAGAAGGTGAAGAGGATGAAGAGAAAGAGGAATGAAAAAATGCTAGATGTGATGGGTGAGTAAAGGAAACTTTAACCTTTTCCATACTAAAGACGAAAATATACGTGTGGACTTTTCTTGACCCGGGAGACGAAAGCCACATATTTTCGTTGGAGGTTTTCTTACGCAAATGAATGAATGCCGATTATATACGTTTCTTAGCTCTCCCCCTTTTATGACGGTCGGGGGTGTAAGATGTCTTTGTTTCGGGACCCAACACTGCAGGGGTTAGGCTTTACCCTCAAAATTCGGGAGCCGGTACCCGGACTCCTCCTCTTATATTACCCCTCTTGGCGGTAAGGGACTGCGGTCATACAATTGATTATCCAGTCCTGTTTCGAAATAAATATTTATTCTTTTCTCAAGAATTATAAATTGAGAATTGAATTCTTTATCTTTTGAGCAGCATTCACAATTTTTAAATGAAATTCTACGATAAATGTTAACTTATATCTCGAGCTCTGTATAAACATCAACATGAAAATTATAGCTGCATTAAATGCATTAATAGTGACCTTAGAACTTTGTTTAAAAATTGACAATGCTCAGAAAAAAAATGAGGAAATCAATTCAAAGTCTGCAATTTACGTGCAAGCAACAATTATCCATGAGCCAAATACGAATGAGCAATCCATAAGTTGACCGCGAACCAATGCCACAGGTAGGGTCATAATCCCGGAAAGGAGGGAGCACAACTACTCTTTGACTCCGAGATAATGCAGAGTCCCACTAGGAAGGATCGAAAAAGGTTGGAGCTGAGAGCTTGTGATTATCTGCGTGACCCTTCTTAACGAATGTCTTGCAAAAATGCTCCATACCAGGGGAAAGAAGAGTTTCTTGTGGCTCAGTACAGCAGTCATGCTAACACGAAGACTCCACTGTCTTGAAAGGGTTAAAAGTAAATATGGAGAGTTTGAATAGCCCCAGTGTTGAGTAGGGAGAGGATCCTAAAAACTGTGACAAAAGGAAGAATGTTGGGAGGAAGAGAGCAAGGCTCATGGATTGAATGGAGAATAAAAAGGTATTTTGCACCAATAAAGAGATAAAGAAAAAAAGTAACAAAATTAAAAATTCCATGAAATGCAATCATTGACAGTAACTGAACTGCAAAGTATCTTTGGATTATTACTTGCTGATGAAGGAAAGACAGGCATACTCACTGTATCAGAGTATACTCACCAGTAAATCAAATTCCTGTGAGGGCTGGAATCCTCGCTGAGCATAAACAACTCCAGTTTTTGGATGAATCTTGAATTTGCCTTTCCCTCTCCCTGATTTTATGCTGTATGTTATTTCTCCATTTTGACCAACATCTTGATCGAAGGCCAACACCTAGAAAATTTTTACCATCCAAATGCATTAGACGCTCATGGGACCCAGAGTTGGCAAACATATAAAGATGTTAGTATTGAAAGGAAAAAAAATGCATTACAGAATAAGTTCTTGAAATTCACCTCAACATTCAGAGATAAAAAAATAAAAGTCTCAGTACTTATAAATATTAGTATGTATGTACAAGACCAAAAAATTCATTGTCAACACCAATCTAAAAAATACAAATTTACCTGAAGATTAAATCTCTAACACATACACACACACACACATACACACAAAAGCAATGACGGTTCCTGCGAAGATCAAAATCATTGCCCTATAAAATTGCCATGAGACAGTAAAATAGGCAGTCAATAAGTAGGGGCAAAAACTCTTCTAGACAGCTTCAAAAATTTTCACACACCAAAAAAAAAAATAATGCCAAAAAATCATGAGTAATGCACTCAGGCATATTGTAAACAAGCCAATCCCCATCTCAATAAAGTGTAATCTTTCACATTGATTGTACAGCTCCATTCAAGCATGCAACATTAGAAAAGCAATGGATTTTTATTGTAGATATGAGGAGAGAATAAGAAAAAAGCAGAAACCCACAGGGTTAAAAAAGCTGGAGATTATATATATTATGAGATTAATGAGGTGCACTACATATCAGCTGCAGAAGTTTTTCCTTACCCTCAATAATGGCTCTCCGGCAAGCGAATCAGGTTCAAAACTCTCCCACGTTCCATTTTCAAGAAAGGTATCAACACCGAGCTCGTTTTCCACTGTGCCATTCTGTGGCATAAAGAGAATGTTGTCACGAAATGAAGAGGGTGAGTGATCCCAAGGAATATAGACAGAAAGATAGATAAAAAACAGCTTCGAAACAAAACTACTTGGTAAAGAGATCAATCATAGAAGTGGTAAAGGATTGAAAATAATTGTGTGTGAGTGTGTATGTGTACAAAGAAACCTAGCCAACACCCATATCTACTCCATTAAATATCAATAAAAATATAAAATATGAAAAATCATCAGAAAAATTTAATAAAAGTCTGAATATTTAAATTGGCAAGTGTATCTATGGTTTTTTTAGTGTGCAAATGAAGATCTGAATTAAATCAGGCTGAATAGTGTACGCATAATGGGTGAGAATATGAAATGATAAGAAGTGCTATGTTTGCAATTTCAAAGTATGCAATGTGATTAAGAAAACTTACATGAAAGATTCAATTTTCAGAAACTATAGGAAAAAAAATAAAAAAGTTCAAAATCAATCATGTAACGTAATTCAACTTTTTCAACATTACAGATAAACAATTGCACAAACATCTGAAGGACAATTGCAAAGTGACACCAGGTACAGAGGACATACTCATTGACAAGCACACTTAGTGACAGCACAATGCCATTTTACTTATTTTCCACCGAGACTGGTGGCCATCCAGAATGTATTTACATTTGACCTAAAAATAGACTAATTTAATATGCGTGTCTACAAACTATTTGAGATGAAACAAGGGATATAACCCAAGACACCAAGATGTTAAAATCATTTTGCTAGTCAAGGTGACTAAGAAAATGATTTAATTTTGAAATAATGAATCTTAGGTCTTCACAACAGTTAGCAAATCAAGGAAAACATCAAAAGAATTCACATGAATATCAAAATTTTACTTTCTAAAATTTATTCATCATAGAGAAAGAATGGCTATAATCCCTTACTCCAATGTTAAGTGACCAAACTAAAGCTCTAGAATAAAGCACTATTCCATTCAGGTTGCAATACCAATGGGTGCACTGTTTTCTAAACCTCTGGATTTGATAATATGAGCTCTATCTATGATTCCCCATGCATCTCACTAACATGAGTAAAAAATCAATAAGAACATGCACAAAGTACTAAAATTTATACCTCTAATATATAAGCCTGGACATGGAAAAGGAAGGCTTTTTTGTGTGTGAAAAATGCATAAATTCACATTCACGCTCCATGAGATTGGGATAGGCTAGCCCATGTATAATATAATCATACAAAACATCAAAAGGAACTACTTAGCTAGCAGACAAATGTCAGTCTACAATCTCCACCCAAAGATCTAAAACTATAATCACCAAATAAGCTAAGAAGCTGTCATTTTGTATAAAAAGTAAAACATCTGATATATAATTGAGTATTTTCAACAGAATTAAAAAAAAGAACATTGTGTACTTAGTGATCAACTTGAAAGCATAAGTTCATCAATGATAAATAAATAGTATAAATGGTAGTATATCTATTACTGTAATGGTATTGTTTGGCACAATGCAAACAAGATAATTATTTAATTCCTTCCATTCCAGGATCAAAGTATCTAAAATTTCTCTTAAAACAGCAAGAGGAGCAAGGTACAGCTAAAAATATTGTGACAATATTCCTTTGGTACGTAACCAGATAACCCATTACACCAATATGCCTTAAAATGTCTCCTTTACAAGCTAACACACATTAGGAATTAAATTATATGAAGTAATTCAATAAATTCAAAAGCACCTCTCAAGAGCAAAATGCTTAAAATATAAAACTAAGTACCCAGTTAGAATAAATAATTTATATGTGAAGCATGATCAAACAGGATCTATAAAATAACGGGCTCAATAAAAAATATCATGATGAATGCAATGGTTTCAATGGAATTTCAATATAATATCTGTATATACATGGTAGCTGCTAAATTTTATAGATTACAACTCCACTTGAGAATAAATCTTCCTTTGGCAGAGTAGGTATTCGATAGCATCATCATGAACTTACAAAATAACTGAGCTAATACATAATTATAAAATATGTTCATTTCATTCTTAGGAAGTGTAAAAAATAGATTAAGGCACTAATACAAAATTAAATACCTTTCCCTGATAACATTAAACACAATTTTATTTAGAATGCACATGCAATAGAATGGAAAAACATGAACATCAAGATTGTGTAAAGTTTAATCATAAAATTCACATTCGAAAACTGTGAGCATCAAGGACTTTTGCTAACTTCTTGAATTAAGGAGATTATATTGGACCACCCAAATAAAATGTAAAAGATGAAGGATATAAAGGCTATCAACAATGATTCTAACAATTTGCATGCAAAAATTATTTTCATTATCAGTTCATAACTTTATCGTGTCTACACCATGCACATTTTCTAGTTTTTAAGCTATTTTACATCTTCCACCCCTCAGCAAATATAAGAAGAGCTTCATGAAACTTATTTATTTTAAAAAATCCAAATGAAATCTGATTTTTCATTTTATCCACAAGCACATTCGAAGGAAAAAAAAACACTAGCAAAAACTATCCCCTTAGCTACTGGAAGCACAACTTTTGAGCTACTGCAATCTAACAGGAAGTGTAGCCAAATAAAAGTATAGAAAGAATCTCATGTTCATTTTTTAAAGTATGTAACCATAAAAGTATATACGTTTCTAGTCCACTGAGCCATATTTTCAATCTGAAACATTTAACATTGCATTCAAAACCTAAAAGAAGGGCATGTTCATGCAAGATGGCTACCGTGAGCTGAACTACATATAGAATTCCTAAGACTATCATCAAATGAAAAAATCCAGCATAATATTTAGAAAAAAACAACTAAATAGCAACAAGGGATAAAAAGAGGTAGATTAATTGTTTCATTGACAGTTGATTCCTCGGAAGAGGTAGGAATTAAATACGCAAGCGTCTCACTCAAAGAAATGCAAAAAAGGAAAAGAAATAATTCCTTCCATCAGTGAGCCCATAATTACAAACTAACCTAGAGATATTAAAGTATGAACTATTGCTAAGAAAATAGGCAAGTCATCCACTACACAACTTCTCATTCTAAGAAAATAGCTAAAACATTTACAAGAGGGTGGAAATAACCATCTTTCACAATGAAGACATCAGAGGAATTTTGACAACTAACTTATTACCACGGGAGAATTAGGAGTCAGAGCATTGCAGCAATCATTTATATCTAAAATTACAACACTCACTAAGGGAGATCAAATAGATAAATCAATTCATCAATCTGGTTATTATAGCCAATGTTGCCAAAGCCATTCATCCATATTCTAATGAAACTGATTACCCAAGTCTATTTTTTTAGGAGAACGTCAAATACACCAATTTTAATGAATCACAAGAAAAGTATGTGAAATTGATAGGTTTTAAATTGTTGAATAGCTAATTTTTAAGTGTGAATATATCACTGAATGGGTGGGAAGTGACATAGTATGGACCAATTGCTTTTCATGATGCTCAAAGAATTCTTCGATTGTTAAATTGGAAATAGAGATAATATCTAATTGAACTTCTAAGTAAAAATGTTTTTCCATCAATATTTTTGCTGGATATAAAACTCCAGGGGAAATTACTGATAGGAATGCCTTTTACCTGAAATGCAGGTCTATCATTCAGTGTATCCTTCATCGAGGCTGGTATCTTCACTTTGTAAAACTTTTGTTCGAATTCCGGAGCATGGTCATTAATATCATCCACAGTTATCACAACACGCGTTGTGGATGACAGAGGTGGTTGTCCCCCATCGTTTACAGTGACCTAAAAGGGTGATGGAAAAGAATCATTATTTCAAGATGCACTAGAAACTTTTTATCAGTTTTAGACTCATAAGGAACATTACCGAGGTGTTATACCCTAATTTCAATGAAACTTGGTAGGCTTGTAGATTACAGTAGGGCAATATAAATTGTGAAATTCTAAGTCCCCTCATGACCCAAGAGTGAAGATATTAGTGATCAAAATTTGTAAACACACAACCCACTCATCACGATGATGCCGTATAATTACTTGCACCAGGTATGGGCTTCATATTCACAGCATCTGTGAATAATATTTTCATAAAACAATATTGCAGAGGAGCACTGTGGGTTTTCGGCTATTCATACACTGTTGTACTTGAGTATCAAGAAATAAGGTTGTGCCCCTCCTATTTCTCATGAAAAATATATTGTTTTATAAAAGTTTTATTAAACATTTCAATGTATACTGATTGTCAAAGTTTTGTCATGTTCAAGGGATGGATTTTATCAAAGCCAAATAAAGATGGTTAAATTATTTTATGAATTGATCACATTTGAAATTCAGAAGTAAAAAACAAATAATTACCTCCAAAAGGTGCTCAGCCTGATTTTCACGGTCCAATTTCCTACCAGTTGTCAAAATGGTACCTAAATTTATCCAAGAGCAGAAGATTATTAAAGATTTGGTTAATACAAGTATACCATACATATGTAACTCTAATTGATTTTCAAGGCTAAAAAAATAGAAATTTATACGATGATTAATACTTAGGTCATATTAAAACAGGCAATTACATATATGACTTTGAGGATGGCTTTCAATGCACTGTAATAACTTTTATTTAATGTACTTGGAATTGTTTTAAAATTTTTATTGCTAGAAAAAGGAATATGAGTTCTTTATAAATATTTAATAAAAAAAGATACTGGAAACGAATAGCAAAATGAACCACAGCCAGCTCAAAATAATGTATGTATACTATTTGTAGTCAAATTCATATTGGCGACATAAAACTGCATTAGTGCTTCAAGCATTACATTTATTGACACTTTTAATTCTAGTATAAGTATGTAAATATAGTATATCTGGATCTGTTGATATAATTACTAGTTGGAACACTAATAACCTGCAGTTGGTAATCTAGAAATGATTTTGTAAATATAAATAAACTATGTATATGTAACTATAAATGAATCTCAAGGCTAAAAAAGAGAAATTTATACTATGATTAATACTTGGTGTAGGCTTGTTAATAGATGCAGTAACTGTGATTTTTCATTTGCATTTATTGACTAGAATAAAAATAATAGTTTGTATCAAGAGAACCATCTACTTTACCTGTTTCACTATCAATGGAGAAAAAACTTTCTGGATTCCCTGCTGTTATGCGGTATGAAAGCTTGGGGAAATACCCTCCATCAGAGGATACCACCACATCAGGGATGTCAGCATCTGTGGCTTGTAGCTGAACAATCACCAGACCAGAGGGAGATCCCTCAGGAATGTGCGGGAAGTAGACAGGTTCATCCGTCAGTGGGGTATTGTCATTTTCATTCAGTACGGAAATGAAAACCTGTAAAAATAATATGTACATATAATTACTTACGATAGGTAATATTACTGATTAAAATCAATTCCAACACATACAACCCTCTTCCTTTTCCCCTCCCTCCCTGAATTACAAAAAAGAAGGGTGAGGCAGCCATCTAAGTGAAATAATATGTGATAATATACTTTATTATATGAGAGTTTTGTTACTGTTTTTTCTTTGCTGAACTTCAATTTTAAATCCTTTGTTTATAAATACAATGTAAAAGGTATCCTTGACTGTTTTAGGATTTGAGGCAAATAAAGATGAAAATAATAATAAAATAAAAATATGAATTTTCAATTTGAATGAGTCCAAACATTAATCACAGTTTCCATAAATTAGTTAGTTACACATCATATATTATTGACGCTGAAATGCATATAATTTCAAACATATGAGACATCAGTGAGGGTCGACTGATTCGCCATCCTGAAGAAAAGATACGTAACCGGCACTTTTTAAGTTCACAGTTTCATATATATTTTACACAAACTGAAATTAACTTAATGAAGAGTGAGTGACAACTATAAAAACAAAGCAGTAAAGAATTATGGTGAATAATAATCTCATGCAGAAGGCATCAAATTGATATATAAACACTATTAATTAGTCTAACAACTAAATTTTGCCATCAATTCTAAGTTAAAATGTTACCTCAAGTCTTGCATGAAGTGGAACAGTTCCATGGTCTTTGGCATAGACAGTGATCCAAAAATGTCGTCGGCTTTCTCTATCTAGGACTGCCAGAGTTCTAATAGTTCCTGTGTGGGAAAAAAGAAACCAGTTAGAACAGAAAAAATGTTAAATTAAATAAATAAATAAAAATAATTAATATTTTCTTTATTAATACTATACGAGGAATCTCACAAGAGAATAAACAACAACGAACCATTCAAGGACCATAGACAAGATCGAGAAGTAACGGAGAAGCGGTGACCCGCTCGTCATGAGTTCGTGACGTCATAAACTTATCTTTGAAAAAAAAGTTTATGACGTAAATTTTTCTACGCGAATTTCTGGAGAAGAAGAAGGCAATCTAGAAACGGAAAAATATGAATTTCTTTGCAATTTAAACCCTATCACAATCGGCAATAAAAACATAATGAATATCTACTTATATTTTCATTCTTATCCATACTTTTATCCACTCCAAACCTAGAAAAACTCGATTCTTTCACTTCACTAGCACCAAGTAATTTGATATCCCATTCAAAGATGGGCTAGAAGGAGACACACGTGCTACGAAAATAAGACGGTACGTTACGCGCGAAGGCCCAAGAGAAAAAGAGAGATGAAGGAAATGTAATGCACTCGGGGATTTGAACCAGAGTTATTGAATCTTACTGAGTGTTACAGCCGACGAGTTGAAAATACGGGTCGCAGAGTGCATCGAGGAAATAGAAGTTCAAGCATGCAGAAGAAATATCTCATGATAAACGTCTGTACGTCACCGTCTAAGTCACTACTACGAGAAGACTTTATTGAATATCGCACTAGAGAGAATGGAGTAAAAGCGCTCATCTACATGGGAAGAAGACACAAAACACATCGGTATTCTTTCGGGGAGGTCAGCTAAATTAGTTGAGAGTAACAATTTGTAGTCTTCAAAATTTACTAACAAAAATGGTTGAGCTCGATTCTGTCTTCTCGTGCATTTAATCATTGAAAAAACTTTTTCAGTAATAATTTATTTAATAATTGAAAAATAAATTTAAAGTCATAATCTGAGAACATTTTCTTGCAGTTAAAATAACACCAATGATAATTTATGGTTGGCGTCATTTTAACTGCAATTGACAGTTTACTGTCCTCGCGAATAATCTTTAAAATCCGTAAAACGGGAAGAAAATGGTTCTCGGAGTGATGAGGAAAAAGACTATCTAGGGAACTGTGGAGGTTATTTTAGATCCTTCCGAACGGGTAGTAGATGAGAAAATAGGAGAACTCTGGGTGAATTCGTCGAAGAGAAGAAAAAAACTGAGTGAAGAAAACAATGATAAAGAGCTAATAAAGGGATAGAAATAGATAAAACCTTTTAATCCAAAAAAAAATATAAACATTTTCCGACAATGAAGAGAAGGTTCACGGGAAGTAGCCACAGGCTACGTTTGTTCTCAAGGGACGATGCTGGTTGCTATGTGAAGAAAAGGTACGTATGCAATCGCGTAAACATAACTGAAACGCAGATATGCATAGCGTCAAGGATAAGGACACCCATAGCGACCTCGATGAGTTAATGACCAATATACCTCTTAAAAACCAATGTGCAAGTCCCTAGATTTGCACACCAATATAGCCACAAGCTATAATTACACATATACCATAACGAAATCGCATTATATATCCGTAATCTATTAAATGCGATCGTATGTTGTAAATGGAGAGCCGTAATCTATTACATGCGATCGTATGTTGTAAATGGAGAGTTTTAAATCGTCGTTGAGTAAAGAACGCTCCCCCAATGAAAAAATTGTATAAACCTGTTTCAAAATTTTATACAATTTATACAATTACCATGGTAATTGTATAAATTGTATAAAATTTTGAAACAGGTTTATACAATTTTTTCATAGGGGTCATAAGCAAAAGAGGATGGGAGAATAAAATTATATAAAGAACGCTTGGAGATACGGTTGACAAATTGGTGGATTACGGTGATGAAAGAGATGCATTTGCTTTGAGAAAAAGCATAGCAAACTTCATTTAAAAAATCCAAATGATTCACTCTCAACCGTATTTTGAATTTTGCGGGTGCAAACGACATTAGAAAATAAAAAAGAAAATAGGTACATTTATAACGCGTACCTAATGGATAAGTAGGCAAGGAATGGAGAAATTTGACAACAGATAAATAGAAACCTTTCATTAAGTCACAGGAGATAAATGAGAAAGTTGCACATGTCTATTCATACCATGTACGTTACATATATTCACCACACGTGATATTTATCTTTACGTTACCAAGGTCCAATCATTACCGCAGGAAGTTTACTTGCTCACTGAGCGTGTGGCGAAATTAACGCGCCCCTTGAATCATCTCTGAATCAAACGCGAAAATATTTACCAAACAGTTCCTGCTTGCTTGTGATCGAAGTAATTACTTTTTGGTCGGCTTCCTCCACCATTACCCCAGCATACTGCCAAGCTCACGTCTCATATACGGTGGGATTCAACGTTGAGAGTGTTCATAGATGATGGGGTTACTTGATGACTACGAGGCATAGATATATATTCCACTCCACCACTGATACGAAGCCACTCCATCTCGAGTGAATAGCGGCCTCTGGCGTGATCGCTTCTGAGAGCATACCTTTTAGGGTTCGGACTCACGGTTGCACCACGTGTGGTGAATGGAGTCCATGTTATCACAGGAGAGTTCAAAGATGAAAACAAGAGCAGCTTCAAAAGATTAGTGCAAACCCTTGGCGCAAACTGTGATGAGAAATTCATGGTTTTGTGTCACAGCTAATGGAGGTAATAGCGCACAAAATAGCACGGTCACTAGCAAGCTAATCACATAAAAATTGTCACACACGTCAATAGGGTGGTGAAAAGTAAACGTTTATTCCATAAGATTGGACCAAAGCCATGAATTTTAATTAGCAACCGTCAAAGAAAGCTTGCGCAAGTAGCGTTCATATGGAATATTATTCCAGGTAAAAAGATTCGTTCGCTTTCGCCTAGACTCGACCCCGGATCCTATGAATTTACACCGCAATCCGAAAAGGGCCCCCTCGATCGATATTGTTATTATTTTCGTTTTTCGTGATGAATTAATCATTTAAACTTACATTATAATCCAGAAAATGTTGGGGTTTATTCAGCAGACCTTTGTCAAAATTTGCCAGTATCTAAAACATAGCAATTGTTTACACTTGATTAAATAATGACGAAAACTTGAAATGAAGTTTTAGACACAAGGAAAAATGTTGAAAACTGACCCCTCGAATGGGAGAGATGCATGCTATTGCTGAATTGATTATATTACCAAAGCGTTCTTTTAATCACTTTTTTCTATTTATTTATCACTGTTCCTAGTGTTCCTACAATTTAATTAAACATAGCCAAATCTAAATTAATATTATCCACGAGCTAGTAGCGATAGGAATTTCGTTTGGGGGTCGCCCAAAACCGGGGGGGGGGAATAAAAAACAGGGTACTAAGCAGAGGTTTTAAAGCTGATTTTAACACTTTTCATAATCGATAATAACTTCATTTGTAAAAAAATCTTTCGTAAATTCATGACTTCTCAATATTTTATTTTATGCAAGAAAGTAATTGTGTTTTTTATATTTCGGGGATGGAGGCGGGGTACGGACCCCCCGGACCTCCCCCCTCGCTACTCCACTGGCTAGTAGTAAAGCTATCATTTCAAACTCAGCTCTCGGAACGTAATGGGAAGAATTCCCTGAAACATACATATTTATTACAGTTTTTATCAGCAGTTTAAGAGCTTTCTCAATATGACTCCCAATAAATCCACGGTGGTATTTGAAATAATAAAAAGAAACTTATCCTGCTTATAATTATAGCTGCATTCTACTGGAAAAAACTGCTTTCCATTGCAATTGCGGCCAACTACACCAGCTCCCTCTTTCCCTTATTGCGATCTCGTTTTGTTTTATCATACAAGGGCTAACTCGGTGAGTGCACTTCTGACTGTAGTCTGACAACGAAACAGTCGTGTAACGAATAGATTCATTTAAAAAATTATGAGAAATCTTACAAAAATAAGCCGCTCATAAACACCAAATCGGTTAATTATTAAAACTACGCCAGGAATAGTTTATACGTACGTAAATAAAAAGTCTGGCCTTCCGTCCGTCCTCCTCAAAAAATGGCCCGGGTTATATACCCGGTAAGAGGCCAGCTGCCAGTGTGTATATAAACCACATCTTAAGCGGCGAGAAATGTGAGCAAAGTGCTCACGCGGGAAAATAATGACGACATAAGTGTAATAGGGACCAGTGTAACCTTTCCAGAGTTAGTGAAGGAGAATGAGAAAGACAGGCTTCTAGTGAGCGCATGCAAAAGCACACTAAAACTGACAAGACTAAACCTAGCCGACATTGGAAGCCGAGAATGGCCCTGATTGGCTGCAAATATTTGAAATTTCACAGGTACAATTTTTTGCTGATATTCACCATTTTATGATTTTTTGTGCATATTTACGCGCCTTGTTCTTTTTTCATTTTCTTGGAATGATATTCTTAATCTTTTTTTCTTTTTGAACAATTTTATTATTTTTTTGTCGATAGAGAAAAAGTCAGGATGGACAACAGTCTTTTATTAAAAAAATGCAAAAAGTATTTGTTTTGGGACATTCAGTTGTAATAGAATCTCCACTTACAACGGTCCACTTTGACATGACGCGCTCGGATCTCAGACAAGTTTGCCGAAACCCGAGAAACCGCAACTCCCACGCCCCTTGATCAGGGCCGGAGAGCTTATCTCACAAGACCAGAAAAAACTTAGGGTCTAGCCCTCTCTGTCTCCCACCCTCCCTCATCCCTATTGTCACACCATTCACCCGAGACCCCTCAAAACCAGTATCCAATCCGTCAACCCTAGATCCCTGTCTAGCACCGATCGCCACCTTCTGCAACCGCGATCAACTTCACCTATATATTCATTAAACAGAAACAAACAAAATAAAACTGTAAGAAATTACCAGCAACTTGACTCGCTGGAAATTAACCGAATTTATTCATGATGATAACCTAACTTTTTTCCACAACTTAAAAATTACTAACGAATATTCAAAGCCTCCACAAATTAACCTAATATATTTAACTCATCAAAATTATTCAGGATATTTGTATACTAAGTAGTTAAAAAAAATACAATTGTGGTTATTTAAAAACTTTATGATTGGCGTAACGATATGGAACTCATAAGAAATGTATAAATTAGCATTTACTAAGAAAAAAATAGGGGAATAAATTTTACCGCGATATGCATTGAAACAGAGTTATTATTCATTATGCAATGCGAATACATTTTCGTAATTACCAAGAAATGACGTTGGCTTGAAGGGAAATGACAGGTAGTGTAAAAGCCATCGATAAGCGTTCAATTTCATGGTTAAAATATTCTGCACATTTCTCAGTCTCGATTAGGCGATCAAAGTGAAAAGTTAAAGGGACGACTTAGTTTTCGGATAGCAGCCAGAAGATGAGGAGGAAATAAATAAGGCTGCTGTAATTTTTGAGTTGACTTAACATAATACGAACTCTGATACACAATTTTTCTCACCTTGACATCCATAGAAATGTTTACAAAACCTATGTTATCGATTGACTCAGTGAGATAAATTTGAAAAAAGTCTAAAAACTAAAAATGAAAAACTACAGTGAAAATTTTCACGCATTTCCATTTAAGGTCAATAATAGGTTAAGAAACAAATGTACTCGATGGCAAAAATGGCCCCTCAGATATCTGACTGACCCACATAAGTTTCCTTTTCATGATTGCATTCAAATTACAAGAATGAATTGCCTGACATACGATAGATGTCGATTTTCTTGGAATAAAACATAGAACCGTAAATTTAATCAATGACATAATAACGATGCAATGCGTACACAGCTTTAGGGCAAAATAGCATCTTTAATTGCAAGCTTTGAAACGAGACACATGGCTAATAAAAAGCTATTTGAATTACGAACAGACTGGGAGCTTCGTTATTGCATGGTAATTAATTCAAAATAACTAATTTTCCCAATTTAGGGTATGATATGTCTTTCACAGTGATGCAGTTGACCGTAGGGACAGAGCGTAACAAAAGGTACGGAAGAAATAACATTTTCCTCCAGCAAACTCATGAAAAACAAATCGTGACATTATTTTCCTAGTAAATTAATCGATAAAAAATGATAAAATGAGAGACTTTTTTTTAGGTAATCAACTTCACGATTGTGTTTATTTTAGGCTCCTTTCAGCATGAATTTCATCAGCGCAGGGAAATAATGGAAGAACATCAGGAGGAGGACCATGAGATGGTCGAAATTTTCCAATTACTTCTGACAAATTTTAAGAGAAATTAAAAAGTAATTAATACTTCGAGTAAAATTAATGTCATCAAATACCCGTAGATTTAAGTTGAGGAGCAAAACGATTACGGCATCTTCGTTGAACCATGCATCATTAGGGTTTAAAACATTATTTTTTAAATACACACTTTGAAATGTTCCTCGACGAGGTAAATAACGTAAAAAAACCTAGGTTGGGCAGAATCACAGGACACAAAAAAGGATAAAAAACACTCACAGTAAGAACTGAATTTTCGGTGGCGTGGCCACCTTCCTCAGAGTTAGGTAGGAGACTGTCTCCGAACCACGCCACGCCACCGAAAATTCAGTACTTACTGTGAGTGTTTTTATATTTTTTTAGTGTGTTCTGTGATTCTGCCCAACCTAGGGTTTTTACGTTATTTTTTAAATACATGTGTTTTCGATTTTACATGCACTTCTGATACGTTCATCCAGAGATTTTTTCGGCTTGCAATGTTTCCCTACGGAGTGTCACACGCCTTATGCCACACGTATTTCATAGCATCCCAAATGCGTATTAAGACTAACCTTTTGCTTTGACGTTTACGTTCGGCAAAAAAATAAGTGAAAAATGTGAATGGAAGGTATAAATACGAGAAATTTTGGAGGAGAAAACTTCAGCTTGAGTTGTTGAAGGTGTAAAAGAAAAATGTAGACCGGGATAGAATTATTTGAAATGAATCTATTTGTGAAGGAAACTTTAAAAAAATGTTCCCTTTACTCGGATGTTTCGACAAATTATCCCAAAATGATTGCTTAGGAAATTAAAAACCAAATATACTTGGTAATAGCAGTCCATGAATATGAGTAAATACGAGTACTGCAAATATAGAGGGAAGACCAACTTTCAGTGAAAAGGTTATACATGAAAATCAAACCGGAGGAAAGAGAGATGAGTATTTTGTTGCGTATCTACCCATCATTGTGAATTGGATAGTGTGAGCAGCAGAGATGCGCATGACCTTCGTAAAATATTCCACCGAAGATATACCCTGAGAAATGATAAGACGACGCAGGAAATAACGTCCTCATCTGTTTACCATGATAACATCCCGCGATAATTAGTTTCGATGATGAATCCGATGATAAATGTCGAGTCTCTTGCGTAGACCATAATTTACCTTCCATCCAAACAAGAAACCATATGTAAACACTCGCACAGGTTTCCCTCGAGACTAAACTCTCGTGAGGAAAAAAGAACGGAAGAACGCAACGCGTCTCGCAAAACAAAAGAGGCGCGAAAAGCGGAGGCAAAGGTGGGAGGACGCAGAACGAGGCGGAATACGATGGATTTCCTCTTCCAAAGAACGGTACAGAAAACGTGCACGGATGGCACGCCCACAGGAAGAGGCGAACGAGAAAATAGAAAAGAGTTCACCATCCCCGCTACCCACACTCGCGCAAAACGGAAAGAGGAATGATCTGGTGGTGGGAGACGTGAAGCTGGCAAATAAAAAAACGAAGTAGAATCTAGACCCGCCTCGGTATAATTTACAGCGAAAATTACGATAATTGCATGCGCAGGAAACTCCTTCGCAAGACAGAGAAAAACGAAAACAAAAACAAAACAACAACGGCGAAAAGGTTCCCAGAGGTGCGTGAAGAGAGAGAAAAAAATAACAATTTTTAGACCAGGAGCACAGTAAGAGATGTTTCCTTTTTTTACTATTTTCAATCCAGGAGGAAAAGAGACAATATTCATTATTTCATTTTAAATAAACCCAAAGCTAGAGAAATGGAAGGGCTTGGATTACATGGAAGCCCGGTATACGGAGGAAAAAAAGGCAAAACTCATCCAGACGCAGCGCGGGAGTTAAAAAGAAAATACAGAACAAGCAAACAAACAAAACAACTACGAAAAGAGACTGCGCTATAGCGGGATGCAGCGGTACATAAATTAACCTCACCGCGGAGCGATGATGTATCCTCTCCATTTAATTCTCATTCCTTTTTACCGATGCAACTTTGCGCCACACCGTGCCAAACTGTGAAGTTCTATCTTCGCTCCCGGATGAATAAAAAAAATGATAAGGAATTGGAACGTTTTCCGGTCTGGGAAACGTGCGGTGAGATTCTTTGCGAGGGCGGAGTAATGAATTGGAGGAGTTTGGAAGTCAGGCGGTATAGTGAGGGCCAAGTGGGGTTATTTCCAGTTTTCGATTGGACGACGCAGAATGGAGAATAGTGAATTCAACCCGAACGTTGCGATTCCGAACACAACGCCGGTAGTTGCCATGTCGTATGAGTTAGATGGAAAAAGCCTCTCGAGTTTGGGAATTTCACTTTGGAGCGAAGCCACAAAGAACTGGTAGTCAACTTCTATGGGGTCATCGGATAACATTTCCAGTTCACAAGGACGGTTTTTGCAGACGACTTCCATAAAACTTTACACAGGCTATTGATGCTTAAAAAAATGTAATAGCATTA
Source organism: Ischnura elegans (assembly GCF_921293095.1). NCBI lineage: Eukaryota > Metazoa > Arthropoda > Insecta > Odonata > Coenagrionidae > Ischnura > Ischnura elegans. The sequence goes on along the minus strand of NC_060252.1, from coordinate 49,988,506 downwards.
TCCCCCAAATGTGACATTTTTTTCTCTCCGGCATCGATAATGTTCGACAAATTCCTTTGAGTGATATTGTGAGGAGAGAAAAAAGAAAATGAATGTTTACTAAGAATTAAAAAAAATAATTTTCATCAAACTCAAAAATTTAAGTAAATTTTCTTTAATAAGGGAAGTAAACAATATTTCAGTACTGAGAAGAGTTTATAGGGTCAGTATTAACAGATTACTTTAAGTTTTAGTCTACAATCAAACTATTTTGAACCAATGATACATGGAAGATAAAATCCTAGTAAATCTAGGCCAGAGCATTAGCTTTAGCATAACTAAAAAAAATCGTTTGCTACATGATTAAAATATAATAGACTCTATTTAATTCGGACATATCGGGACAGTGTCACTTTGTACCAGTTAAGCGGCTGCTCCAACTCGGCGAAGTAACCTGTATACGTGCATAAAAATGTTGAGAAGAGAGGAAGACGGATAATTAAAGTTTATAATGCAAAAACTTTTGTTAAACTATTGATTGACTTAATAACTCAGCTGCACTGGTTTATTTATTGGCATTTTTTCAGAATTCTGTTAGCCTAAGTTGAAAATATTTTTCAATGCCTATTTCAATTGCTCTGAAGCGAGCTCAACTAAACTTAATTTCCGTTTCCACCGGTTCAGCAGAAAAATGATTCACCCGCTGAACTAAGGCAAAGAGAATGAGAGAGCACAAAAGCGGGATACGTTATCGAGAATTCCCACTAAAATTGACCTAAGGTCACGGAAAAATCCAACGACCCTCTGAAACATCTAGGGAAGAACTATTCATCTTTAACAGATCAATATAGGCCACCAACGCTCACCCAAATACTTGCTCGCTCTAAGGGTGGATTCGGCATCAAATTTGGGGGGAAGTGGTTTATCATGACCTGGGTCCGGGGAGTAAGGAATGCCCACCGGGAGAGAGGGGCAATTCCCGGGTAAAACTTTTTAAAATACCCATTTTTTACGGATTTTGGAGGCTAAAATTTCATTTTTATTCTTAAAAACAGATGAAACTGATCAATTTTAGACATTTAAGGATACAAAAACTATTGATAAATATTCAAAAATAATTTACGTAACCTTTAAATGAATCAACACGTTGAAACTATGGTCGGTATTTGAGCTTTGAATTAAAGTGTGGAAATCACCATTTGTGCTTTTATCATGGATGACCAAACCTCAATTTCACAAAATGTTTGAGTCGACAGTTATAAGCGCATCCCTTCGTCACAGCGACTAGAAGTTTCCGGGCAACACAATGCCACGCTTGTCTAGAAACACCGAAAAGATATCACAAACCGCGAGGGGACGAACTGGGGAATTCACCCTTGGTAACCTCCTCGGAGTTGACCTTTAAATTTCCCCCGCGACCCCGTTTCATAACTCGAGAGGAGCGGCGTACGCGAGTCGCTACTTGAATAGGCGCCGCATGAGACCCGCTTCTTCCACCGGGGGGAGAACGGCCCGCAGTCGGCACGCGCACTCGCGGGGGACTTGAAATCCTACGGGCGAAGGAAAGCCTCTCGGAGCCAAATAATATAACCACTCTCTGAGCAGACTGGGCCGGGTCCCCAGCGACCGTTCCCGGAGGACGCAGACGCGAAACGGCGCGAATAACAGCGGAGACGCGTCGGGAACTCTGCGGGTAGGTCCTACGCGGGGGCATCAGAAGTTCCTCAGGCGAGGGTAGCTTAGAGACCATTACTGAGGCGTTCATTGCATCACAGCTTGGGATGGTGTCTCAACTTTCGAACAAAGATGTTCTGGGTTCAAGTCGTGGTAGCAGACTACCCCTCAGAAACTGAAAATCTTAAATAATCCCTATGAAGACACGGAAGCTACAAGCTAGGCGCAATGGTGTCGGAAAAATTTAATTATATTCTGTATTTAAATTGATAATTCAACTGATAAAATAATAACAAAGTATTAGTTACGAAGTTGTTTCATTTCTTTTCGAATATGACCACATTTATTCATTTTCTCTACGGTCCCAATAGTGAATCATAAAAGTACCCTAAATCATTACGGCCTTCGGAGGCTATATACTTTTCTGCAACAAGTAAGTATCTGTTTTAATTGTTCTCTTGTTTCCCATGAAGAGTAGTAGTTGGTCTCATGTTCAGTCGAAAATATTCCCATATGGCATTTCCAGATATTTTTTATAAGGATTAAAAGAATATTTTTCAATTATAGGCAGTGGAACAATTTGATACCTTGCTTTGTCTGCAGAGAATTAGTGCTCTCTTACTAATGTAATATATTATTATTAAAGTATTTGTAGTACTTTGGTGTAGTAGTTATGCCTATTTTGTGGCTAAGTACTATAACGGTAGCTAAATATTACTGCGGGAATAATGTGTACATGTTACATTATCACTATTCTCTTTACTTAAATTGACACTACCATTGCAAAAAAGTAATACTTCCAAATGTGGATTCAGTGTCTTGGAGCATAGGTCTCGAGACACCGAATCAACATTAAACATAGAGGTCAAAAGAAAGAAAAAACTCAATTAGTTCAATAGTAATTACAATTTTATGTTATAGGTACAATTTACATAGCAGATACAATTTCTTTCATCTAAATATACTTTGGTATTTGACTATTATATCTGAAAGATTTTCTGCTATCAACATTATTATATAATTATTAAAGTAATATGTTCTAAACGACCAAAGAGTGGTAGCGGAATACATAAACCTTTGCGATTTCAGGTAAACCGTTCGGCGTCGAGAAAAAAAAGAAACAGTCCCTCCGCACCGCTGTGGATTCCGACGAGTTTGCGCCCCGGGCAGGTGTGCGGCCGGAAAGTGTTGACTTTCGTGCCCGTCACGACCCCACCGGCGGCCGACGCAAAACCACCCTTTGTGGGTGCGGTAGTAGCGGCAACCGAACGCCACCGCCATCGGCCATGAGCAGACAAAGTATCGGATAAGGTTTCCCACGGCACGATTAGAATTCGGAAGCCTTTGATCCCCCCTCCCAAAAAGGTGCGGCCGACCTACATGAGCGCTATTTCACACCAAGGAGCGTGAGGATGCGGCGAGAACATGGGGTTTCATCGGAATACGCCGGGAATGTGGATGTTCGGCAATTTTAAGTAGTATTCTTCCGATTAAGGTAGGTTTCCATGGAGTACTAAAGAAGTTTTTCTGGAAGCCTCCCTTTTCTTCAAGCACTGCCGAATTCAATTCACTGTAAGGCCTACTCCTTTTCAATCTATCTAAAAATCCTATTCTTTTCCTTCCCCTCCCTCGTTTACTTAACATTCTACTCTCTAAATGCCGTTTTACACGCGGCACGGAATTGCGCAGGGTAGAGCTGCATTAATTTCTAAAATGGCGTAGAATTGCACGAATGCATGAGCGAAATTAGAACAGGGGCTATTTTGCCGGCTCGCATCCACGCATTCTAGCATGTGTTCTAGCAATACACCGCTTTACACGACGCTATTTTGATTGCGCCTTCGCACGTACGTCAGCTTGCGCAATTCCGATTACCGTGTAAACGGCCTTAACACCGTTTTCAACATCCCCTCCCCGCTAAGTACTCCCTCCATCCATACTTCCTGTCTCCTTCGTATCTCATCTGTAAGCTGCCTCTCCTCACCCACCATGTCTTACACTTCGTCCTTCCTCCACCTCTCTATCCATTTTACCTTCTCCATTCTTCTCCATACCCACATCTCAAATGCCTCCAATATTCTCTCACCCTCCTTCTTTAGTATCCACGTTTCCGCACGGTAGAGAGAACCGTTTCCAAACCGAGAAAAATGAGTAGTTTACTCTAGGTAGTAAGTTCGTGACTAGCCTAAAATATTGAAGAAAAACGTTAATTACCACTGTGATAGACATTTTAATATCTCAACTCGAGTTTATAGATTCAGGAATCGGTTAAAGATTTTTTCGTCTCGCTATTGTAGTGCCTCACGGCTTCAGGAAAGCGCTCGGAATGACTCTTTGAAAAAGTGGAATAAAAATGTCCCGCATGTTTCCTCACTAAATCTTTTCATGAGCTCTTTTTTTTCACTAATTGTAAGATCTTTTTTGCAGAGATCCAAATAATGCTGTTATTCACTATTATGAATCACTAAAGTGATACAACTCGAATAACAGCATTCATGTGATAACAATTCAATTCGTACAGTAAGAAAAGAAATACGTACGTGTGAAAAGATTAGCTGATAGGAGAACTGAGTGGAGAGCTCCGTCAAACCAATCCTAGGATTGTTGACCAGTGATGATGAGGGACAGATCATCATTATATTTTTGCCATTATCCTAATGGTATAACTAAAATTATAAAAGTTTTTTTTGCCAATATGTAATTACAGCTGGTGATGGACTCGCAAAGTTGGATGCCGTGTTACACCTGAATCTTGGTTTTTATGTATTTAAACGCACATTTTCACACGCATAAAAAGACTATCAGTGCCCGAGAAGTGGTTTTACATTCAGATAAAATCTCTCTTGTATCACGCCCAAAGTCGAACTGGCTACCGCCACCGGTAATACCTGTGTGTGAAAATAGTCTACGGCCGGTGCGTGTGAAAGCGGCCTCCTTCTCTAGGCCAGCATTCTTCCTTCTAGATTGGATCTCAGTTCTATTCATTTCCATGAACGCCGACCTCAGGATACTTAGTGATGGAAAAATCGATTTCCATTAAAGTCGAAAATCGAGTTTTAACAGTCAAAGATCGAGATGGAGCCACGATCTTCGACTTTCGATCCAAACTCGTTATTTCAACTTCGAGTTTGACCATTCGGTTTGATCACAGCAGCATCACTACCAGCCTATGATAACGACATCCGTCCCATGTGAAAAAATTTTATCTAAGGCCGAAAAACTTGGAAAGTCACGCCCTCGATCACCAAGAAAGCACCTCAGTCAGTTTATCTTTCTTAAAAGTTTTAGCGGAGCTGAATGGTTCCACGCGGTGACCCCAAAACTTTAATGTGGGTGAATTTGTAAAATTTTACTTTTAATTATTCAATCATGCATTCTGGGTACATTTTTTTTGAATTTTTTCCGCTGCTCCTACAAATGCATTTTGAGTGTTTTTCGAATGAATAATAAACATATTTTGGTACGAACTGTATTTAAAAAAACAGCGGTAGATTTTTTCGATTAATCGATCTTTTGGTTCAAATTCCAATTTTTGTTGAAAATTTAAGCATACCGGGACTAGCCACAGTGATAAATTTACGCACATTTATTTAAATAAATGCACAAACTGTGCGAAAAATCCGCAGAGAAAAAATCATTCGCCTTGACCGGGATGCTCGGGATGCTCTCCGGCTGTGGTGCTGTGCGCACGATTTGGACTGCTTGTGGCATCATATGCTCAGCAGTCCATGGCACCTCGTCCGGTATAGTCATCAATTTTCCACAGGAGAAAATGATGCCTCAGAAGCTTAACTGGCTAAAGCACCTGACCGAAAATCGTTGGATACGGGTTCGTATCCCGGTCAAGGCGAATGATTTTTTCTCTGTGGATTTTTCGTTTTGCTGAGAAGTCGAAGCCTAAGCCTATAATAAGGCACTCTTTCTATCATTCTCCAGATATGGTAGACAATTCTCGTGTTGTCTATAGGAAGACATATGCAGACAATTTGCCCCAGGAAGAACCAATCAAGGGAACGCACCTTTAATGTTTCAAGTTAAATCACGCTAGTTTCCTAAAACTCTTCATATCCATTAAAAATAGATTGCTCCAAAAACTCGGTATACTGATATTTTTTCATCACCAAGGGTACTGTAATATCATACTAAGTTTTCCCTACTCTCGATTCGCCGCTATTCTTTTCCAAAACCCAGCTTCACATCTGCACATAAAGTGTTAGCGTTCGAGGTTGGAGGCAAGAGAGACCGCACTGAAGCTCTAGAGGGATTCCCTTCCCGAAATCTGTGGTTTCCGCGACTTCCCAGATAGGAGTAGGGTGTGGTGTACGGCTTCTGGACACACCGGAAGGCACGCCAAGGATGCGGGGTGATATGGGAAGGATCATAAAAGGGCGTGGGATTTTACCCTTCAGTTCTCTACATGTTTAGAATTGTGAGGAGATATTCTCGCATTAAAGGTGCTGGTTTATGACTGCGACATTCAAAACAGATCATTTCCGCGTATGCAACTATAAACATATATTCTTTTTCATGGAGTGCTGAATATGGTGGATGAAGAGAGACAGCTTTTATCGATTTAATGAAATACGCAGGAGGTAGAAGTTACGGATGGAGTGAGTAGTTAGTGGGGTGGTGATATTGAGAACAGTGTTAGAGGGTAGAATGCTGGGTAAACAAGGAAAAGCAATGGAAGACAATAGGATTTTAAAATAAAATCAAGGGGACTAGGCCTTATTGTGAATTGAAGAAATATATTGTATATAGAGAAAGGGGAGGCTGCCAGATTGCTTCTTAAGCATTACTTAGACATGACCTAAATCGGTAGAATACTTTAATAATTAAAATAAAATAAACGACACCCATGCAGATAAATACCAAGGATTAAGGAGCAAAGAATGTGATTAATGCATTCCTTATGTTTTTAAGTAAACATTTTATCCGGCTATTTGAGCAAATCGTAGCATCCTTTTTTTTCACTGCCCATATTTGATTTCATCCACAGCATTCAATTGCTAATAGCCAAAAAGAGGTACAGTGACGAGCCTATACTGTCTATTTTCTGCCCGCATAATCGTAGATATAATTAAAGATTAAATCGTAGGGGGAAGCATAGTTTTGGATGAAGGAAAGTTGAAATCGTCTTTTCAATGTCTCTCCATATTAACTTCAATTATACTTGCATCCTCTTTACAAGTAGAAGGGGCCAATATTGAAATTCCGATTTGCACCTGTTTATTACAGCAAGAGAGATTATTTCTACCACCTTCAAAAATAAACTAATAGATGGTTTAGGTTGCTTAAGCAGCCTAATCTATCCTTAAGCAGCCCAAAATCAAGCAGCATATTTTTGAAAATTTTAAAACAAAATAGAGCGAAGTGAATCAAAAGCTTCATTCACCAAGCACTATATGGTGTATCCACATGGTTACGGCGGCCGAAAATGGGTTAAAGAAACAATGAAAGACGAGTGATTACACGTGAGTGTCACACTGACTGACTAAATAAAAAATGCAGTTGGACACTCCGTTATGAATCAGAATCTCTGCCAGAAATCTACACTTTCGTTATAGACTGCTGATTTTTGCATGAGTCGCGTGTATCTCTGAAATGAGAGATTTTGTAATGCGCGTACTATAGTTTTTATCCACATACGAAATTTGATGAATAAAGTCATTTCAAAAATTTAGTTTTATAAAACACAATTAGGAATAAATTTTTCTACGAATCTATCTATTTTTCTATTCCTGTAATGACAAGCATTCGTCCATAGCTGCTATTTCGAGACCTATTTATACTATGAAAAATGGGAGTCTGAAATTCAAATACATAATCATGGTAGTTCTTGATGATTGGCATGAATTTGAACACTCAAGTTGTTTTTGAAGTGAGGGTTTCGCTTACAAGCCGTTGTTCACATCGTCATTAGTTCCGGGATTATTTTGTTCCCGGAGTTAAAGAATTCTCTCCTTGAGATCGGTATTAAAAAGGCAAATGGACGAAAAAAATATTAACCACACACACTGTCCGACGAGTGTTATTTACACAAATATAGCGTTTTGTGTCGAGCGTTTTTAATGTTCCCCGAATGTATTTGCAACGAAAAAAAGAACCCTTTGTCGAACAAATGAGTGATATCGAAGCAAAGAACGGGAACGCATTGAAAACTTTGAAAATTCGAAAGCGTTGGAATCGATTTTAAGACCGCGAACGCTTTGAGAGCGTGTTTTTCCCCACGAAAACGAGAGAAAAATGGAAATTTTCATTTCGGGAACCGTGAGAATCACACGACAAACCCGTTTTTATTCCATGCAGGTGTTTACTCTGCACGCGAAAAGCTTTATTTACGAATGATCGAGTTCACTCTTTACACAACCTCCGGAAGGGAGCAAAAAACTCTTGTCTCATACGATGAACGCAAAAGAAAATAAGATTTCAGGGAATATAAACAATCCTTTAGATAGTGGAAGATTTTGACGAAATTCAAAATATTGTTCAGGAAATAGGTTTTGAAATTTGTATCAAACGTGGTCGCTTGGGGATTTATACTACCGTTAATCCAAAATTCCTACGTAAACAATACTGCATAAGAAAATTGTAAAATGAAAGATATAATTCCATCCAATCCGTAAGGATCCACAATTTATAAACGCGTATGCAAGTAACCAAGGTAACACTTACGGAAACCGAATATCTGCATTCACTAAATAGCAGTACATAACAACTATCGATTAAAAGAAATAAATGCTTATATTAATTAATATAAGTAGATACAATTCATAAATAGTTGAATATTTTATATTAGATTTCTTTGAGTCATTAGAATGTTGAATACACAGTTATTTATTTTCTGTTCCGGTTGTTGGTATTTCACGACAGGAGCTTAATATAACTTTTACCAACGTCTCAAAAAAAGAAAGAATTGTGGAGCGGAAAGAGTTCGCAATATATGGTAAGAGAAATACGGACGGAGATAAGCTCGTATAGTCTTTCGCAAGGACATAGGCAAAATGTCAAAGAAAAAATTTCTTAAACTATCATCATTCAAGACCTGACATTGAGCGAAAATACGATGATATTTTGCCCCGAATATTTAAGATACGAATAAGGCTGATTAGAATATCGTTTCCATCGCACTATGTGAACCATTCTATTGAATTGCCACATAATAGTACGACGGCATCCAAGATATTGCTTCTCTAACGCAATTATTTCCAATGTAAAAATGATTCATTTATTTAATTAGTTCACGTATTTGGCACAAAATCTGGAGATAATATTTCGAGTTAAGGCCGAGGTGAACTACTTCCTGTATGAAATTTTGCCCGCTGAGGGTAGTTGTTAGACGGCCAAATATATTAACAAAAGTATCTTTAGAAACCTAAAATCAGGCCGATTATCCATTCAGAGTCCGAGCTATCCACTTCGTGGGGTCACGAACCAAACTAAGCACTCGGGACGGAATTTCTTGGAACGTTCACGAAGAAGGAAGAGCCAATACGGTTGCGGGAATGGAGATACTTATCTGTCGATGTCAACCGCGATATATTTATCTGAATCTCCAAATAGTGGCAGGTGCATCTAAAGATGTGCTCTGGAGATGTGGTAACACTCACCTGCAAGGATAGAAAAAAAAAGAATTAGAATTTACAGTCTCCAAGTAATGAGAATATAAAATTCTAATAGCGGAGAAATATCACTAAACTTTTTATAATTGTATTGGTTCCCCAGGTAATGTTTTCTCCGTTATTCGATGCATTGTCGCCCCGAGTCAAGCTTAAAACCTAAGAAGACCGTAAACTGAGAGGAAATGCGGAAATATACATTCATACTATAATGAGACTATTGAAATACCTATGGCATTCCCAAATAGTAAAAAATAAGAATAAAATGGAAAGAAATAAAATGTATTGAAATTTTGAAGACTGAATAAAATACACTCATTATTTACTATGAATTTCACGAAAAAATTCGTCTATGAAAATTCTGAATATTTCGCGAGAATATTAATTTTTTAAAATGACATATTCATTGGCACCCGAGCATTCACTTCATTAATTGCCAATTGAAATGGACACAATGCATCTAAACATGGAGAATATATTATCCTAAGAATCAATATAAAGTTATCATTAAACACGTTATAGAATTAATAATTTTAAAAATGTTTTATTCATGTAATTGTCATTTTAAATAAGAATATATTGGTGGTTAAATATATTATTTAGCATGTAATGGTAAATAATCACTATGATTCTTATGTTCAAAAACATTTCAACTGATAGAACTATACCAGGGCTCTCCAGTGCCGTAGCTAGGGGGAGGTTCTGGGGGTTCGGACCCCGCCCCAAATATACGAGCGCAATTACTTTCCTTCATAAAATCAAACAAAATATTGAAACACAAAATATCTCTTTGACAAATGAAGTTTTTTCGATTACGAAAAGTACTAAAATTAGCTTAAAACTCTCTACTTAGTACACTGTTTTTAAAAAATGTTCTCCCCTGGTTTTGACCCCCCCTGAACAAAATTCCAGGCTACCCCAATGTCGCTACCTATCTCGAAAACTATTTACGAATGGTGACCCCATAAATTTTTCATCTCATGGGCCTAGTTCCTAAACTTTTGAATGAATTTTTACCCAAAATAAAAATAAAAAAGTTTCAACGCACTTTTATTAAGAACATAATTACAACGCCTCTTGTGGGGGAATATTTAATCTACATCGCTCATTTGCCGCGAGCAGCTTGAGACGAGGGTATGAGACCTGCATTTTTGTTCAGGAGGACGAATTTTTCCCTCCGCCTCCCGGAAGTCAAATTAATGGGCCGCATTAGGATGCCAAGTCGAGAGTAATGGCGCGGAGGGAAAAAGACTGAAACATCTTCAGTCAAGCGGCCGACATTCGTGGTACGTGTCACGGCTACCGATTTCGGCCCGTTCGCACAAAATCCCGACTGTGCTTTGCCGATCCCCGCTTGGAAAGAGGTTGAAAAAAAGGGGGGAAAAGTTGCATATGTATAGGAACCGTGGTGACCCGTGAGAGAAAGCAGGATTCTCCGTTTGACCCTCATGACCAAAACTTTTGGAAAGAAAGCGGACGCATACGGCACGTGACCCGATTGTGTATGGGAGGCGCTCCAAGCGGACGCGTGGGGAACTGGTCCGCGCGGGAGATATTTGGCGGCACGAGCTAAACGTGGTTGGAACCACGAATATTAGGCAGTGTAAAGCAAAGGGATGTAAGTGACAAAAGCTAACTTTTGGGTAAAACTGGTTTAAAGTTCAGACAAAATGGAGTTTTTTTACCAAGTAGTTGAATTAAATTCCGCTAGATAGCTGCACCTATCAAAGCTACCACTAACATCTTTTTGGCACCAGAGTAGATTTTCCTATATCATATGAAGTACTTAAATCTAAATTTTAAGTGTTTTCCCTTATACTCCTTTGCTTTTCATTGCCTAAACAGAGGATGTACCTAAAAATGTAAAGATTGAAGCCTACCTGAATTGGTAGAATGGATTACAATAATACCTTTACGTTGGAAATCTATGGTAATGATATCGTCGGATACCAAGAATTAGCTAAAGGCACAAAAAATTAAACATTAACATAGCTGTTTCCTTTGAGTCGTAGACAGAATTTTGAGGAAAATTTTGAGCCACTTTATGTGTTGTCACTCTCCGCGCAATTAAAAGCATTAACAAAAGTCGCCACTCGCATCGTTGACGATAAGGTGGTCCGAATTTCACAAATAAATAAGTCTTAATAAGCTATTCAGTGATCCAACCCGAAAGTTGGTTTGGATTGATTAGGGTAGAGCTCACCCCGAACCAAGCCGCAGGCGTGTGAATATCACACATTCAGGATAAAGGGGCCAGCTTTTTCCCTGGACTACCTCTCACTCAGGGGGGGATTCAGCATCAAATTTGGTGGAGGGGGCATGACCTGGATCCGGGAAGTATGTTATACCTCCAGGAGAGAGGGGAGTACCACGCTCTATGATAAATACAACTCAAACTTCTCTCACGTTTGGGACTTATAGCCGTGCATTTGCATATGAACTCCCTTTACAATGACTATTAAACCAATAAAAATGAAAACTTTTGGCGAAAATTTGAGGGGTTGATCATGACCCCTATGGCTCTAGATCCGCCCCTGGTCACACTTCGAGGATTTTGTTTGAGGGTGTCCGAAGGTTTCGCCTATATGTTGAACCCGGGACCGCCTTATCAGCAGCCGAACGTTCTATCCACCACGCTACCATGCTCTTCATAATTCCATGCAAACCAACCTGAATCGGTAGAATACTTTAAAATAACACTATGATCTATGGTAACAAATCTATCGTAATGATATCGTCGGATGCTAAGAATTGGCTAGAGGCACAAAAATTACATGATATATCTGCATTCTTTGATTCTTAGACAAAATTTTGAGAAAAAAGGACGCGGGTCAAGTGCATGAATAAAAATGCAACGGCAGGAACACCATGAGGGTGCAAAGTTGAAAAAAATAAAACATGACCCACGCACATAAAAGGGACTTAATAACCGGTGTGCTTAAGGGATACAGGAAGACGAGGGAAGTACGAAGGAGAAGTACTTAAGAGACGGAACCCATGCACTGCAGGTCTTTCATAGGGGCGAGGATTAAAATAAAAAAATGCACGTATAAACATGATCCTATTGGAGGAAAAAAGTCAAAGCTAATGGCGACGACACGGATCGCTTCTGCGAAAAAAGCCTCAGAAAGACATCTCAGAAAGTTGCTCATCAACGTTCCGTGATTAAACAACTTTAGTCCGGATCATTTTGAAAAAAGTCCAAGTCAACAACACAAACAGCACTCGGCGTATAGGAGGAGAACCCCCCTTTTTTTAGACTCTCAAAAATACTCGGGGACCAGGCGAGGGAAAAAATATTTTGTCGAGATCGGGACGGAAAAAATATATAATCCCATCCTCCTTGGGGACTCGCGACTCGAAAATTAAAATAAAAAAAAGAATAATCAACCTAGCTAAAGGGATACTCTGTGATTACTTTTATTTTTCCTCTTTAAAGTGGAATGCGCCGTCCAAATTATTGCACCCCGCCGAGCAAAGAAGATGAGCGCGTGAAGAGAAAGAATGCCCATCACGTCTCTTCCTTAAAAGGCGTATAACTTCATTTGCATAATTAGAATCACCATTTCGCGAAAGGAGGCGGGTAGGTGGATAGAGTTTAGCGCACGGAGAGAGAGTTTTGGCAAAAAAATGAATTAAAAAATAAAAATAGCAGGATTCTTTGGCTACCTTCAAGGGGGACTATACTCTTCCAACACTATCTTCTTCCTTTAGCCCCGCTACGCTATCTCTCCAAAGGAAGAAAACTTATATAAATATACACCCTTTTCTCCTCCCTTCTCCATCCTCAATTCTATCGCTTTATGCTTTTCTCTAAAGCAGAAGCGAGTCTCATCTCTGCCACTAGGTACTTTCTCGCCAGGACGTTTACTTCCAGCTATGCAGCATGCGACGCGTAAAGGGGCTCAAATGGAAAAAAATATTCCGGACTAATTGGAATGTAACCCTTTTCGAAACTCTCGCGAGAGGAGGGTCGCGTGCATATATATACATAAATTTTTGTTCCCTTTCTACCATCTTCGTCTTTCGCGCCACGGCGTATACTGTACTCGAAAGAAAAAAAAAAAAAACAACACGAAGTTGCACACACGGGGAAAACAACATTAATCTCAGTCAGATCTTAACGAGCTCGGGATGAATAAAAAAATAATAATAAAAAAGGGTTATATCCATGCAATTTTGCTCCCCTCTAAGACTGAGACTCCCAGTTTTTCTCTCTTTCTATATCCCTCCACTTATTTTTGCTTTTGTTCGTTTCGCGAACGGGGCAAAAGTTGGGACAGGTTGAATTTTTTCCTCTCAACATTCCGGAGCGGAACGATTTTTTCCCCCGCTCCGAAATTTTCGAAGCCGAAGGCGTGCCTAATCTTGAAATAAATGGAGGATCACCCCTTATAGGAAAAACAGATTTAAACTTCCGGCTTCGCGCATTAAACACTTTTTTTCCGCCGGGTCAGGACTAATATTTCTCACTTCTTATGAGTCTCGAAATCTGTTTTGTGCACATTCCACACATTTCAAGGAAAATTTCATTAACTGATACTCCCAAATTAAGTTTTCATTCCCCCGAGAAGAAAAGTGAACGATGAATGTAATTTCAATGAACTAAGATGGCAATTTTCAAATACGCAGGCTTAAGAGGTAAGACGCCTTTCAATCGTTTCGATTGTGTGGTACATAGTATCAGGTACACAGATCAGTGTACGTGTTGATGTCTTAAAAAGTTGAAACGCTTTGTGCAAAAGTAAAATAGCGGAAAAGTGGCACCTTGTTTTACTGACTTCAAGTATACTTTTCACTATTTCTCGACTGCCACAGCTGCATTCATAATGAAAGAAACCCTATAAAAATATAAGAAATAATACCATGCCATATGCGAAAAAGTACATTTGAAAACAGAAAATATTCTTGCAAAAGGCAGGACTAAGTAATCATTTTTTTAGACAACTTGGACCTTAAAATGTACCTCATGTCATAAAATATAATCTCCTTCAAACATGCATGGGACAGTTTAAATGAAATTTCCTTTATGCGAGCAAGTAAGGATATTAATAACACGCAACTACACTTGATATTTTTATCAAGGCAGATTCAAAGAATCCTCAACAGAGACACCAACCCTATGATCCATCATTTTGAAGTAATTATTAATAAATATATTTTTGCTCGTAAATGACTAATACGACTGGTAAAATTTCAATTCTTACATATTTACTAATAGATATGAAAAAGAGGTGAGAGGGCTTCTGGTTATTTAGTTAGGGGTTTCCGGGTAGGTACATTGAGACAAATGGGGCCAAAAGCAAATAACAGATGGAGTCATTAACGTTCACATGCCATCAAATGACTCACCGCCGAGATTAATTTTTTTTAGATGAGCCGTAAGAGTTCATTATCGCACCACATTTGAATTTCAAAGTTTTCAAGCCCTTAATTTTCGTTCTAATTATGAGAATAAATTGCAGTCTTTCGAACAGCAGCACAAGAATGGTAGAAAAAACATAAATTGCGGCCACCGTTCAATTCAATTCCTAAATTACTTCTTGGACTCAAGGACACTTGCCCAAAGTAGGTCATTTGAAGATGTGCACTTCTAGATTTTAATATTATAATTCGCAAAAATATTAAAATATTCGGTAGATGAAACTAATCTGAATCACTCAGGAAAAGTCACTGCTAGCATGAAACGCATCGCCGAGGTACCGAAAAATACTGAAGAATATTCTGGTGGATGGGCGATTTATTACTCGTTGATGGCTCACTTCTTCAGAATTAACTGAAAAGGGAAAGAAATATGTTCCACTGTGTATGGCGATTGGCAAATGAAATTAATATCAAACGTGTAAATCTACTTGCAATCCCACTAGCATGGGTCGAATTGGTTTTAAAATAGAAAGGATACAATGAGCTTCTACGGTTAGCCTGTTTTTACAAATTGTCACTCTTTAGAGGTATTTATATTTTCTCTAGCAGGTAGATCCTTTATCTTACGCGGTGAATTGAATGATATATTTTTGATACTAGCTCACACCAGCTTCCCATACGTTCTAAAGATTATGCTATGCTTTCCATCTTAGTAAAAAGTGCCTTAAGATCGAAGAAAACTCGCTTCTTGCTAAACAAACTTTAACTGGCTTGGTAGAGTGTTTAACGTAGGGGGGACATTTCGCTGTTTTAGATAGGAAATTCATACAATTCCTGTCATCTCATTCTTTCCTATTTGCAAGTAATTTGAAGTCTACCAAACACAGGGAAGGATGCTAAGTAATTGCGAAAAATGAAGGAAGAGAATAGAGACTGCTATTATTGATACATAGAGTAGGCCTCATCGCCAGTTGAAGAGGGTACTCCACTTTGCAAGGGGAAATGGCCGGAGTGATACGCAAAAATCTCCCTGTGAATCTACCATAACCGTAGCAGTATCTTTAATAAAAATGATAAATTGCCAACGATATTAATGGGAAGAACCGAGAATTAATGAATAACCAAAGAAATAGAGTTAAAATGCTAAAAAAACACCATATTTTAAATTCATTAAAACTTCAATTTTCACTTCAAAACTTCAAAAATTCATCTATTCACCGATTGAATTTAACATGCATCCCTTCCCTTCTAATCAATTCATGCATCAGCACCACACAGTTATATATAATTACATTAATTAAAAAATAAATCCAATTACACCTGATTCTTTTCAGATCGAGAGGAAGGAAGCGGATAAATAAAGTTTTTTGCGATATTCCGAAGGTGGAAAGCAGCCCCAAGCATTGAGCCTGGCTCACATTTTCTGTAAGATAACCGAGTCCCTTCTCAGTACGATGAAAAAAGTTTTAATTTCACGAACGCAAGAGGTAAGGAAGAAATTTTTCTTCTCCCTCTTGTGGTGCACGCAATAGATATACATATATATTCCCGACCGAGTAGAGACGAGATGTTTCCAGCGAACTTGAGGGATTACGGAGTTCCCATGGGGAGTGCGTGACACGAGAGGATGACTGCGTGCAGCGACTCCAGTGGAAGTGGATGGAAACGGAACCAGAGGAAGCAGGAAGGAAGGAAGGGGTCATTCGAAAGAGAACGAAATACGTTCCGTCCGCGAGACATAAATTAAGAACTGAGGGATATAAGGAAGCATAACCTCATAATTCACCAGCAAAGGGGTCACCGCGGGAAAAATACATTCCACAGAGGGCATTAAACGAACTTCGTATCAGCTAATTGATTGCTAATATAATTACAAGAGAAACACATTCGAGGAGACGGGAAAGCATTTTAATGCAGAAATCAAGAAGTCAACATTTACAATATTGACTACGGTTACGGTTACTATTGAATTGCAGTTGTTAATGAGTTGTTAAAAATTGAGCTGAGTTGATACTTTTGCAATGAAGAAAGTAAGTAAGATAGAAGAATAATATCAGACATAAGAATAAAAAAGAAGCTTCCCACATAAATTGTTGTTTTCATCAACTTCTTGAGGAGATACGTAGGCGACTGGGGGTTTGGATGGAGTGAAGACTAGGAGAAGATGAGATCGTGAAGACCATGCTAGAGGGAAGGGTGCTGGGTAGGCGGGGAAGGGAGAGGAGGAGAAGGATTTATAGATGGAATGAAAAAGAGTAGACCTTGTAATGAACTGAAGAGGCGGCTCCAAGTTAGGAGGAGAGACAAGCCGCGGTAGTCAGTAAAGTGCGCCATGTAAGCCCATCTAAATAATTAGAAAACCTTTAATGAAGGCGATTTCAAAGTGCCAAATATAAGGGTAATTTTTCTAAAGCCTGCCGCGTAAACGGCGGTGAAATATACATGAATTGCTGTATGAAAAAAATCCCCTGATCCGGGAATGGAACCATGAACCAAAGTGGCTTTGGGCCACTGCGCAGACCACAACGCTATCCAGATTCCTGGATTCTCAATAATACAGAGGCTAACATTTAATTCAATGAGTCTCGATAAAATTTCCATGGGAATCCAGGAACGTAGTGGTTGGTGCAATGCGAAAGGATCGTGGTTCGATTCCCTGTCCAGCCAAAATTTTTCACGTGGTAATGAGGTTACAGCTCCATATAATTTTTGAAGGACCCACTTCTTAAGATACGAAGTAAAGATTATTTTCCACATATATATTTATGTTAAAATGAGTAAACATTTTTCACTGCACTGCAGCATCTTTAAGCACAGCTGATTATTTTCAGATTGAGAGGAAGAAAGCTCTGCAAGTCTCGCTGAAGTCCAAAGATTCATGTA
Source organism: Ischnura elegans (assembly GCF_921293095.1). Lineage (NCBI taxonomy): Eukaryota > Metazoa > Arthropoda > Insecta > Odonata > Coenagrionidae > Ischnura > Ischnura elegans. The sequence goes on along the minus strand of NC_060252.1, from coordinate 49,970,987 downwards.
GACTTAATTTTACATTAATATTTATGTGGAAAAGTGCAAAGTTACTTCATATCCTACAATGGACTCAATGGATTTCCACGAAGTATTAGCCTCCACCATTCATTTGACCCCCTTCTTGTTAACCATACTCCGGCATTATAAAATGTATCTAGCTCTTTCAGGACACGGAACGTGATGTTACCAACGCATAAACACACATCCGAAAATAGCAAATAAGGGGAAGGGAGGAATTTGCAGAAGATAAACGCTTTGCAAATATGACCAATAACAAAGTTAACAGAGGAAAAGCAGGCTAAACAAACTCGCAAGGAAAAGAACGAGTAATTGGTTTAAAATTTCCACTCCATTGCAAGCCAGCAAGCACCTCAGCAAAAAATAAAGCCATCTAGGCGTCAGCCACGGTGAATGCGAAGTAAATTTTCCACAAAGCGCTCCGTTCATCCACTTTCGAGCACATAAACAACACGTCCTACTAGCAAGGCAACGTCTAGAAATAAAATCAAGGAAAACTGGGCGAAAAACCTCAATTCTACGAAAATCCTGCAGATACAAGGAAAAAACTATTCTTTCACGCAACACAAATAACGCATCCAAAAACCGGGTTGGAGTTTTTTTGGGGAATTTTTTGCAATAATTTTTATTATCATTATTTATTTATCCTACCCCTCGGAAGGAACTACGCGGGATAAAAATACAAGTCGGAAAAATCGTTTGCCATCACGGTCTCTTTACCTCAAAGATGCATCGGGAGTAGTCTGCTGACCAAATAAGCTTTTTTCCCCACTTTTTCCACACCGGCCTTGCAGGTGGTCGCTGAGGATAAAAAAATGCGCGGACCAGGCCGACCTAGAGTACTTTTTCCCCTATCCACAGATGCAGACAATCACCTAAAAACCGCAGAACATGGGAGGCCAACGAAGTTGGTGCGACCATGTAAAAAGAGACGCGCTGACCTCTCGGGAAATGGTTTTAGCTCGCCTCCCCATGTCCGAAACGCGTTCAAAGGAACAAAAAGGTGTGAGCTATCTTGAGACAGTTTAAATAATGACACTGGATGCGGACGAGGTGAGGGTAACAGGAAAAATGGAGGAATTGAAGTGGAGGGAGTGGAATAGGAACAGCGGTGTATTAGACATGGTGGCCAGCGAACTAAACGGTTTCTCGACCAAAATATGAGAAATTCCACAAAGGAAAAGTCATTCATTCCCATTGACCGGGATTCGAGCCCGAATTTCCAGTCGAGTTCTTTGGCCAGTTAAGCTACCAAACTCAACCAAAATATTTTGCGTAAGGTAGATATTTGAGCATGGTGAAAAAATAAAAACCTATTATATTACTCGACATTGTTAAGCTGGTTTCCTAGACAACCTTTAGAGATAAAATCTTTGATCACATATTCACCTTTAACTCTTCACATTATCAATAAGCCTAAATATTTTCATTCTAAGCTTAACATTTGATTTAATACTTTTCGGTGAGCACATAATTCCGAAATTCTAAAAAAAACTAGGTTGAAAATCTAGGAAAACGGCATACCTACACAAATGCGAGCATATAAAACTTGGACGCCTTGGGAATAAGTTTTTATCTCGCGTTTCCCAGTCTGAATCTTGCTCAAAGGAATACGATGGCAGGCGTCTATTACAATTCCAAATTCGACCGATAGCATAGCATACGAGCTTGCTGCAAGTCATAGGAATTGTGGGTCAGAAGAGGAGAAATCTGATGAAAACTTTAAAAAGAAGAAGGAATGGCTAAATCGGCCATTTCTTTCAGAATGATGAATGGTTTTCTAATGAAATGGCCCATTGCGAGGCAAGAAAAAAGTTGCCTAACCAGATTGGGCCTATCTATGGGTGCCAAATAAGATAATGTGCTCGATATGAAGTTGGACCAGAAAAAAAGGCTCCAACGTTTCAATAATCATTCCGAGTCTGATTAACGAATGAACAAGAAAAAATTAACAATTAGTTGAGAAGAACGGAAAGGGAAATTAAATATACAGAGCGGGTAATTATTAACCAGGATTTTGTAATCAAGGATGAAAGGATTAGAAATAAAATAAAATACCGTTGTAATGTACCACGACCAAGGCTGGTGAAAATAAAAGGGAATAAAAATAACAATAACAATCTTAATGACAATTGTAATTATTATTTTAGTGATCTACCGATTAAGGTAGGTTTCCATGGAGTACTTTAGAAGCATTCCCGAAGCCTCTCCTCCTTCTTGCACTTCCCTCTTCAATTCAAAATAAGGCTATTCCCCTTCATTCTACCTAAAAATCCTATTTTCTTCCTTCCTCTCCCTCGCTTTCCCAAAATTCTACCCACTAACACCATTTTCAACATAAAGGATTTAAACGAAAAGAAATACGCGAATAAGAAAAGATTAGCTCACAAAAGAAAAGAGCGGAGAGCTGCGTGAAACCAATCTTTGGATTGTTAACCAGTGATGAATAAGATAATGAACAGAGCATAATTTTCATCATTCCTTTCTCACCACAGCATTTATCCTGATTCATGCTCTAAAGGACCCCGGGAGCATAAAGCATTATAAGCCCGCACTGAATCGTTCTCCCTCTATTTTTCCATTTATTTAATTTTTATATTTTCAAACCGTTAGACCTCACTCTTTCTTCATAGACCTTGGAGTCAACACACTGAAAGATCAGATGTGTCGGTGAATAAAAAGTGGAAAAATTCTCGCCGAGGCTATCAACACCAGCCGAAACTCAAGATTCGAGCCATTACAGGGTGACGGGAAGGCTAGGAGGAGGATTTGAAAACAATAGAAAGATCACACCCGCACTCACATACACACACACACACATATATATGATGTATCCGAGCTTCACAAAAGAGGTGACGCGGTGATGACGAAAAAAAGACGTCTGAAGCCCAGCGACCCGACTTTCTCGCTGGCGTGGAATTCGCCCACGAGTCCGCTTAAGGGGGCACACGACCTCGGCGGAAAGCAATTTCAGCGACTGTTCTTCAAATTTATGCATGAAAAATCTTTGTAACGGCATTTATATGATGAATTGTGCAATACAATATAAGAAAAGACGATCCGTTAGTAAAAGTGTAATGTAATTATCGTGGTTATAATCATGATAATAATTAAAACCTTTCTTTAAAAGTAAATACAATTTTTAAATATTGAAATTGTTTGAAAATTTTCGATATTTCAAAATTATTGAAATTTTGAAATATTGAAAATTATATTTGAAAATTTGAAACGGCATTCAAACCAGTGATAAAATTGTTATGAGCAATGAAAACGTCATATTATTTTATAGAAAAAAATATATATTGAAAACTTAATATATTTTTTTTATTTTTACTAGGGATAGACGGATCCAGGATTATTTTTCGGATCCGGATTCGGATCGGATCCTTGATTTTCGTAGCCGGATCTTTCGGATCGGATATTTTCGGATCCAAATTCATTTTCAAATTCCTAACGCTAAGACTCCCCCCGATGATTGTACAATCTCTTGGGAAGAGACACACTATGTGCCAGTCGTATTCCTCCTTTTTTATTTTCCACGGCTGAAATTCTCCTACGTAACCTCTGCCAGAGCTTTCAAACAAAACGGTTCATGAATCACATGCGACGGCGCATTCGAAGATAGAATCGTAACTCTTTCTTCCCTTATGGGGCGTTGCATTCACTGAAGCTATTATTTAAAATTTCGGATACAGATCCGATGTCTTCCGCGACTTTGAATCCGATGTATCCGATGAAGGACAATATCCGCGGATATTTGGATCCGAAGTGTCCGATCCGACCATCCCTAATTTTTACAGAGACTTAATTTTTACAGACCCTATCTTTTGTCTGCCGAGGAGATAATGCGGATAAATTTTTCGTAAATAGAATTTTTCAATAGCTTATAATAAGATCCATGCCCACTATATAAATATGGCTTTCAGGCGCGAAATTTCTACAGGAAAAAATTAATTTTCCTCGACCCAGACTCTAACCAAGATATAATTCTTACCGAGTCAAATATGAAGAAATCAATTTAAGCAATTTTATCATGAGAATTTTTGGTGACACTAGAGAAGGAGATGGTAATTCAGAGAATTCTATATTAATAACTGTAAGTATTTTTTTATACATAATATTTCTAATTTTATTTATCAAAGAAGTTGAAAACTAGTCAATACTTTTAAAACTCATTAATTCATGTTTACCTATGCTGTATTCCATTTTAAGATTTCTTGGATGAATATCTATTACATATAGGTACAAATTTAATTTTTGAAATATCCCCCAGTTATTTAACATATTTTCATGCAGTTCAAACTCCAAAAATGAAAATATCACGCAATAAATAAAAAAAAGAGGTATACGTGACAGATATTCGTCCAAGAAATAAAGCGATTAATAAATTATGTGCCTTGTTTTTTTCCAGGGAAAGAAATTTATTTCACTAAATACAAGATTTAAATGTAGCACTTCAATGCGATGATTGAATCAAATATTCCTTTAGATGTCTGATAAATATCATGACTGAAGAAACACTCGTTCCAAACTTCGAAAATTAAAAAAAAAAGTTGGCGTAAAATATATTCCTGCTTTCCGAGCACCAGGGATTGAAAACATCCCCACGAATATCAAACACACCATTCATTATTGACACGCATGTGTTATTTAGAGTACCGTCGAGATGAAGCGGGTCAGATATTAATAATTCATGAAATGCGGCCTAAGAGTAGTTTTTTTCCTTGTTTGTGAGGTCTCTCCCTGGCTTAATAAAGAATTCTGCGGAATATTGAGTACACTACCTCGGGTAAGTCAATACGGCGTCCCACATAATTTTCAAATTTGCATCAACACCACGTTAAGGCGTAAATTTCTTCAAAGACATGCAGCACATCTGGAATGCTTCTCATTGGCTCTTGCGAGAAAATTAAGGCATTCAGCATTAATGAATAACAGCTAATGATGCCAAGAAGCTGAGTATTACTCTCAAAAATAAATATCTCCCTTACTTGGCTTGCGGATATGAGAGCCTCTGCAACTCGTATTCAACAGCCATTGCAATCCAAAGGTTGGCTGGAAGCAGCTCTCCACTCAATTTTACTATCATCTAATCTTTTAACATGCATAACTACCGGCTCCATGTGTCCAATCCGAGGCCATCCTTTGCCATGCTCCTATTCCACCTGTCCTTCGACGTTTGTTTTAATCACACCAACGTGTCTCATGCTGTAGCCGATTAAGCTGTCCAGTCTTCTATTCAAGCCTTCCAAAATACTATTCTTCTCACAATTTCCACATTTCTCTAAAAATATATCTCTATGATCTTAATTATTGTAATATAACAGCACATTCTGAGCAGCAACACTGCAACTAAGACTAGAAAAAATTAAGGACTGTCTGACCCAGGATTTGTTGCATGAGCTCGAGTTTACACCTTACAATATATTAATTAGATATATAAAATACATGAAAAGGAATTTCACTATTGAAATTACTGGATTAGATGCACCATATGAAAACTAACTTTTAACCCTGCTCTTGACTCAAAATGTGGCAGTGAAATTGTAACATACTATTTACCCTTCAAGAAAAGTAAATAGTATGTTACAATTTCACTGCCACATTTTGAATCAAGATCAGTCATGGACAAAACGATATTAACAAGACTTTCAGCATTTTTACAGGATGTACTCGTTAAAAATTGTGGAAGACATTGATATGAATATGATAAGTGAATCGAATATCACACAGATTTGGAAAAAAAGAATATATCTTAAATGGACCAGTGACGTAGCCAGCGGGAAGGTCCTGGGGGTCCGGAACTCCCCCCAAACCCGAAAAATAAAAGCATAATTACTATGCTTCAGAATTGAATTTTCATTTTTTTCTCCCTTCCGATATCTAAAATCCTATCCTCTTCCTTCCCCTCCCTCGTATGTAAAATTCCTATTCCTATTTCATTATCTAACATTCTACCCTCTAACACCGATTTCAACATACCCTCCCTGGATTTTGAGCGTTCATGCATGTTCTACAGCTGATATATTTATAGAGCTAAATAGCGGTAGAGGGAATCGTTGCTGAGAATAACTGTGCCAAAAACGGCTGATTGCTTAATTTTTTTCTTTTTCGCTTTGGACTGACCAAAACGATTCTTTTGCCGAGCACGGCCAATTTATCGACCAGGCCCCCAGCGTTAGCGTTGCTCTATTTACCCTTTTAAGGGAGTAAGCCCGTTTTGGAAACAATGCAGGCTGCATTGTAGCGGAGAGGAGCAAAAAAACCAAAAGCGTGTTTCTGAACTGAATTTCCACCATTTTAATTTTCACTGTCAACATGAAGGATTGCACCATCAAAAAATAAAATTATACATAAAAAACAGTAACATTTTCCTCCGCAGTTTTTTTTGAGTGACGACGGAATTTACCCATAGGGGAAGCGATTTCTCAAATTCAATCGGTAATTCTACGAATACATTTCACCTTCGAATTTTTTTCCGCGATGCGATATCAGCACATTTCATACAATAATAATACATTGATATTGCAAAACTCTTACTTGTGGCATCCGTAAAAGTCATCAGAGGTCCTTTACAGCTCGTTCACTTTTGTGTAATACATATAATTTGAATTCACATAACTTCTAACGTGGTGAAGTAAAAAACTTGAAAAAGGAGTTAACGTTTGAAGGTTTATTTGTGCGCAATTATGTGAAGTGGTTACAATACCAATTCATGCCATTGCCGTGAAAAAAACATGTGCCATCAAATAAAATTGATGTGGTTTATTTATCCATTAATTAATCCGAAAATAATGAGTAAATACAATCTATATCCTAACCGCCATCCTAGATTAAGTCAATCGAAATACGTTTAATAGAGCTGTAAATAAAAATTAAGTGGGCCGTGCGACATCTTTGTTTATCATTTGATATGCTGTTCCGCGACATCCCTCTGGAAAAAGCTCACTTTAGTAAACAAGGAGTTTTAGGGATCTATTCATTTTCGAACCGGTTCATTTCAGAGACCAGTTCGTTACGGCAGTTCAGTTCTTTTTTACCCATCTCTACATATTAAGACACTCAATCAGCAGAAGATCAGATAAATATAACTCACAGTCTACACGAATAGCAGGAATGCATCACACTCAAAAAATACCTGGGATATATCGTTACAAGTCAACATTTATTCATCGCCTTTCGTGTATGCCGTGACGAGTGCACGATTTTTTGGGCCAAGTATACTACACTTGCCTCTTCCTTCACTTCCAATTTTACGACCGCTTCCTCGCGCACGACACAGCCAATTCTTCCGCGCGAATAATGACCCCATTCGGTATTCATGGATTCCTCCTCTCCGCAGCGGAAAATCCGCTTATTATTTTCCGCGGCGGAATGAGTGAGCTACAAGGAACCATTTTAAGCGGAACGACGGCGTCGTTGCAGCCTCAGTCACACTACCACGTCCCGAACAAACCTTTCCCGTCAACTCCCACGGTGGTTCCGAAACCGTTTATGAAGTACGTTAACTCAGTCGTTTCATTAAAACAAGCTAATTTTTCAATTAAACGCCGCGGTTGACTGAGGGAAATGGGTGTATTCTAAATACATGCCGACGGTGCCAGGAGGTAAAACGGTTAAGCCGAGAGGCGAGGTGAAGACCAATCAAAAGCCGATTAGTTCGCGGTGCGCACATTACGAATCCTGGCGTGAGAGTCGAAGCGTCGCGACAAAATGCATTACGGGCAGGTGTTTACCATAATTCTCTCATGAGAATCACCGCCAGAGGGGAAGAAGAAACTCATTAGAGCATTTAAAGTCATTTTTCTGCAAGAATTTAAATATCAAATCCTTTAAAGGCTACTGATTTGACGTAAGCATCAACATATAAGCAGATATATCAGCTGCCCTAGGTCTTTCCTGCCTTGATAGCGTAATTTTGATTTCCGAAATGGCAAAAAGCAATACGGGTAGGGTTTTGACATAATTCTTACATGAGAATTTGCGCCGTAGAGAAAGAACAAATTCATAATAACATTGGAAATCATTTTTCTTCAAGGATTTAAATATAATATCCTTAAAAGGCTACAGATTTGACAAAAGCATAAACATATAAGCAAATATATCAGCTTTTTATGATCTTTTCTTCCTTGATAAGGTAATTTTGATTTCCTCCTTTTTTCCTTTGAGCATCATTTAGTTTAAAAAATAGTGAAAAAATCATCTAAGCAAAACTTCCACCATATGTTTTTCATGTCACCAAATTCATTAGTGATTCACATTTAAAATAGTATGTACATTCTTGGTAGCACGGTGAACACATACATATTGCGAACTCAATTTTTCATACGCTCCGTATTTGGCACTGCATGAATTTTATTTTTTCACTAACTCAGAGATTTTATGCTGGGAAAATGTAAAAGGGAGAGGAATGGAAGAGTATTTATTGACTGAATGAAATTAAAAATGTTTTGTTGTAATTGAAAAGATAAATCCAATTCAGGTAGGGAGACAGGCCGGAGTAATTCCTAAAATGTTTCATGCAAGCCTACCTTGACATGTAAACTACCATTAGTCAGTGGCGGAACTATGGGGGGGGGGGAGCTAAAGGAGCTATAGCCCCACCCTTTGGGCATCCAATTTACACTAGATAGAGTGTACATTTTATTCAGATCCCCACTACTACTGCGAGATTACTCCCACTTAGCACCCCCTTGTCTCCATCCTGGATCCACTACTGCCATTAATAATAATATATCTGGCCTAAGAAAGACTTATTGTTTCCTTATGTTTTCTTCTACGCCTTAGTCTGGATTCTCTAAAGCTTATTGGGGATCTGCGCCGAAGGACCTGGCTGAAGAAGCGTTGAATAAAAGCCACACAAAGCGTCGCGTCTCGAGTTTCCGGGATTCGGTGGCTGCGGGGACATTTTGCCGAGGATTCCATCGGAGCCCGATAGCGTCTCACGTACCGCACACCGGTTGAATTCCCTCCTCTTGTACGGTGGGAAGAGGACCCACGCATTGTACGCACGTTCGGCGTCCGTTGGGGGTGGACGGAGATGATACAGAACGGTTGCTAGGGTACACCATCGTGTCCCTCATTCTTAGGATTCACATTGGTTCGTGGTAGGAACAGCGGCGATAGGAGAGATTACGTGTGGCGAAGGAACGGTGGCTATGAAGCAACATTTCAGTCTGCCGAGGTATAAGTCCACTGGAAACGCAGAAAAATATTCCATTCAATGAAAATGAAAATTTCTTCATTTCTTATAGTTTCATTCTAAATGGCTTCATTGCCTATTTTTTTAGCATACACTCATCATTTTCGGGTTAAGGAAGAGATTACTTTGTCAGCAACATCGTTTTTTTATGACACATACTAAGTCACGGCAATTTCATGAAAAAATACCGAAGAAATTAAGAAGTATTCATTTTGACTGAAGGAAAGGGTTCTTCACAGAGCCAAATGAAAACTTGATACTGCTCTAAGTCGTAGTCTCCGGCGTGACTTGGTCGAATTCGCTAGTCATTGCGAATGGAAAGCTATGATTTCTTGATTTAAAAAAATATTTAGCCAACCATATTTTCGAAGAGGAGCTTCATCATCAGGGATAAAAAGAGACAAAAAACTTGATTCTTAGCAGTGTGTTTCTACCTGCGTAAGGATAATAAATAAATGAATAATTATAAAATAAATTATTTAGAACTAAAAAGTCATAGCTCTGCATTTACGTTGGTTCTATTCCACGATGGTGGTGCGCAGTGGCCTTGCGGGTAGAGCACATGAATTCTGATCAACTGGTCCCAAGTTAAAATCCCCAGTGGCGCCTGAGGACACTCTCAAACAAGAATTCTCCCAGGGCGATGTGGCAGAGGGAAAGGAAACGGAACCCCTACCCTGAATGTGAGTAATTCACGCGTATATGGCTCACGGAGGCTTGATCTACCCTCGCATGCCCAAACCGATCTGCGGGTTGAATAAGTGAGTGAGACTTGATTCCACAAATAATATTTACCTGCAGACCAAGGATTCGACAGCTAAGCCTATTTGCTAAGCAAAAAGAACCTCATAGTAATATTATATTTTTTTTTTGAACTCTAATGCGTCCGCTAAGCACAGAAAAACAATAAATTGCACCCAGAGCTCGAAAACAAACAAAACAAGTAGAATAGAAGCGGCTGAATTCATTCCAACAAACAATAAAAAACACTCAATGTAAGTGATTAAATAAAAAGATAGGGAAGATTTAGATGGAAATGAAGCGAACGACAAAAATACAGGGAAATTACTTCTGCAGGAAAGGAAAATTTGAGAACTTATGACAGAGAAAATAAGATAGCGTGAGCAAAACAATCCCGACTCGGATATGACTTAGACAATTCCCAAATAGGATACCAGGAAAAAGAGGCCTACCATCGCATCAAAGCAAGAGTGGTGCCAGGTGTTCTTTTAGGGAAGGATGCGAATAAAATCAGATGAGAAGACAAAAGTGGCGAGAGCAGGAAATGTCAAGCAGGAAGAAGACGGAACGAAGGAAAGCTCTATCAGGACGCTCGGGGGAGGCATGGGAAGAGAAAGAGGTGCATATTGAGTTTTGAAGGGATTTTGAAATCTCTGATGGAAGCGAGAAGTTAATAAAAGACGTGATGGAAGCAAGGAAAAGGTCTCAACATTGAATACATCGCGAAGGTGAGCGTAAAACAAGGAAAAGAAAATGTAGAGGGCAAAGAAAGTTGACATTGTACAGGAAATTTTGCTATCTACTCTCCCATTACACTTTTCCTATTTCTAGGATTTCCTTCGCCGATTTGCCCATTATACAAAACGAAATTTTACACAAAGATGGCTCCTCCGATAAGATGATGACGAATGTTTCACGAGCTTTGAACTCTGCGATAGGAAGTTGATGACAGGAATTATTCAATTTTGCTATCTGCTCTCTCATTCAACTTTCCCTATTTCTAGGATTTCTGACGCCGTTTTGCTCTTTTTCTAAAACGAAATCTCACACAAAGATGGTTCCTGTGATAAAATAACGATGAATGTTTCTCCAGCTTTGAACAGAGTGATTGGAATTTGGCGATAGGAATTAATAAATTTGACACCCTTGGCAAAAAGTTAAATCTCCTCTCGAATTACAATTGAAGTATTCCACCTGTTGAGGTAGGTTTACATGAAGTATTTCTAGAAATTCCTTGGCCGGTTTTCCCTCCCAAAGTGGACTATTCATTTCAATTCATAATAACACTTTTCAATTTCATTTTATTGATGAATCTTTTGACATCCTCCCCCGATTGCAGAAGGCGGATTTAAACCTTGTTTGCAACCACCTAACACGGCTTATCTTTAAAATATAGGATTGAAAACTTGAGAAAATCGTCTTTTGGTTCACAACGACTGAAAGCGGAGCAACTCGACTTTAAAGTTTCATTCTTTGAGAAAAGATCAAATTAATCATAATAGTAACTTGTGACTGCAAGAGAATGTCAATCAAGAGTCTTTTACTCCTCAGAGCTATAACTTCGGAAGGTATGGGATAGGATAATCTCGCGCCATCATTAGTGTGGCACGAACTACAATTACCAAAACCTTTGCGATCTAATATTCCAATAAGTAAAGAGAACCACACTATAAGCAGTGATGATCCAGACTATTTACTCAAGATGAGCAGCTGATAAAAATTACTTCCATTGCTTGAGCAATAGAAGTATAACTTTATTTATAAGTATTATATATACGCCTACTGAGATGACCTACGGAGAATTATGTAGATAATTATATACTCTCCTTTGGAGAAAATGTTAGCAGCACCGAGATATATTAAGAACAGGTATCTTTCAGAGGAACACAAGGAATATCATGGAACCTCATGTTCCTAGGCCCGACAGAAACGATGAAATAGGAGAGATATCTTGTCAATCGGATAGGCGTAGGAATTCTTTTTCTCACGACAAATGACGGAAACACTAGTACCTTAGTAAACACTAGGTAGGTCTCAGTAGTGTCTATATATACAGGTTTTCCTTTTTTGCTAACGACTGGGGTCCTGTCAACCTTCACCACACGCCGACTTAGATGCAGACTCACGTTTGGAGAAAAGGTTAGCGAAACCGAGAGGCGTCTCATGCTCTGCAACGGAAGGATTGGCCTCGAAGACAGGCCCTGTGGTTACGAGGGAGCTCGTAAAGGGTTCAGACCGCGACCAACTTCCCACGAAAGGGACGGAGACTCTGGGAAAAGCGGGGAAACCCAATAACAGGCGAGGACACCAAGAAGCCAGGGGGGGGGGGGAGGGGCGGAGAAGGACAATCGGGGATGTACAAAGTATGACGCGGAGGGCGAAGAGCTTGCAAACAAACGGACTTGAAGTACTTATAACAGGAGCAGACAAAGGGGTGCTTAAGAGGTATGTTCGCTACTGTGCGGTCAAAAACAGATACTTAAAGCGAGTATTCCAAAAAAAAAAGGTTTTGCCGCCAAATCCAATGAGATGAATGAACAAAATCATGTTACACAGAATTTTTATGATATATTCCTATGTTTCTTTCATTTTACTATTCATTTTTAAGTTGAAACTTAATTAACGAGTTTTGACTCCATTTGCAACATTGACTATCTAATAAATATAAACTTAACACGGTAACATGCCTATATTCTACTTTAAACCACGATTCTTATATTTATATGAACATCACAGCAGTTTGATACCAAAATCGCATAAATAGTCCGATGAGCATTTTGTATTTGTATAAACTGATGATGATATGATTAAGGTGATACCACAGACTGGTCGTGAAATGAAATTTAAGTTTCTATGAAAAATTCCCTTTACCTTTGAAAAATTTACTAATTTGTTAGAATTCCACCTGATTAAGCTTAACACAACTCTTTACAGTGACAGGGATGTTGTAAAGGCTTGATAAATTACAAAAAGACAAAAAACACAAATAATTTGTTCTCTTCATTTCACTATAAGACCTACTCCCATACATACTATCTAACAATCCTATTCTCCTATTCTTTTCCTTCCTCTCCCTCGCTTACCCGGCATCCACCCTCTACATAATCACATGATAAATTTATACCAAGAATGATATCAGCCGGATATGAATAGTGATTAATCAATAATCGATATTAAACAAGCGCTGACAAACAGAGATAGTAGAAGATAGTTGAAATATAGTTTGAGAATTAAATAAATAATATAAATTTGCTATTCTATCAAATGGTAAGAAATTACATATAGACATTTAAAAAAATGAAAAGTTTGTCCGTTTTTGTATTTATCGATGTGTCTGCAGGCTGTATTAATATTATTATTGTTCTTATTGATTTTTCCTGGACAATAAATATTTTTTCATCTAAAAAAATAGGACCAATGGAGAGGGAGGCGAGCATGCTCTGACGGGTCTGGAGCGAGCTGGGAATTTGCTTGGGGCACTCGAAATGGAGGCAGAGAGGATTACGTACCCCTCTGGGGTCAAAAGCTTCAAACGGTTCCAATTTTCGAGCTCTCTCCCGGCTCTGGCCCGCGGATTTCGCAAGTTTTCCCGTCGTCGCCTGTCGATGCGGTTTACCCTCTCGTCCATCACGAAGCGGAGGAAAGAGTTGTCGAGCCGCGATCGGAGAATTTTTCACTCCGCTGACGAAATGGGAACGAATAGACCTGGTCAAAGGTAGCATTTTAAACTCGACACGTTAAGTGCAGGCACCGCATCTTATGGGGTCTCCATTAATCACGTGAGGTGATGAGGTTAAGGAAAGAGAGGTCATGGAAATTCACGAAATCTCATTATCCAACAAGGAAATTTTTCTGATGAGTCACGTCTCAGTATTTTAATCATCAGATAATCATGATAATAATTACCGAATCAATTTTGTGACTAGAACTATGAAAAAATAGCGCAATAGTGAATTTATAATTACAGAGGAGATAAGTTATATTAGAGGCGTATTCAACGGTGTTGTGGAAGAGATGGTGGTGGCGAGATGTTGTGGAACATATTAATGATAATTGAAAATTAAAACAAAAAAAATGTATGTCCACAGTGTTACTGTGGACGTACAAAAAGTTTTAATTTTCAATTTCAATTATATTAGAGGCAAAAATAAACTCGCAGAAATACAAGATACGCAGCGCTTTAAACAGTTTCTGCAAGAAAATATTTCAAACAATCGAAGCATAAGGATCATTTAATTCGCATACTCTTCCCTTCCATACTTCAGCGCATGTAACAATATCAGAATTAAAAAAAATCTGTTCTTATTCGTCGATTACCTCAGCGCGAGGATAGAAAGAAGAAGGACAGAATGAAGAGAAGGGGAAGTTAAGGATGAGTCAGGGCTGAGAACAGAGTGTGCTCAAGGCATGAAGGGTTCCGAATGAAGCGACGCCTCACTTCCTGTCTTAAAGAAGAAGAACCCAAGGAATGAGCAGGGGAGATGTGGGTTGGGAATGTGAAATGCCTGAACTCCAAATGTGACCAGGGCCGACCTAAGAGCAAATTTGTAACCAGCGTCAAATTTAAAAAGTAAATAGTTACAGTTACAAATAGAATAATAGTTGCTTATCGGAAAATCACGTGGCTTATTTAATGCTCAAACTATAATTTCAATTATCTATCATCTACTATCACTGTTCGTCAAGGATTGTTTAAAATCGATTACGATTATTGAATATTCAGTATACATTGCCGTATGATATCATTCTCGGTATAAATTTATCATTTTTCCCATAGTTTATCATGTGAATATGAAGAGGGTAGAATGTTGGGTAAGCGAGGGAGAGAAGGAAAATAATAGTATTTTTAGATAGGATGAAAGGGATTAGGTCTTATTAAGAAATAAAGAGGGATTTACGTGGAGGGAGGGGAGGCTGCCAGAATGCTTCATAGGTACTCCATGGAAAGCTACCTTAATCGGTAGAATACTTTAATAATAATCGGAAAATGCTTTAAAATGTCACAAGAGGACTATGCATCACAAATGGATAAGCTTAGGTCAAAATTTAAAAATCATTAATTTATAGCGAACACAGATTCACTTTACTTTTTAATGCGCTGCTGAACCAGTAGCTATTTTATTTAATAAGCCACCGCGGTATGTCATTTAAATGCAATAATAATAATTTTTATGCTACTTTTGTACTTCGGGATATATTTAGCGATGTGTAGAAGTTTGAAATAAAAAAATTTCCATTTTTAGAAATAAGTTATGCTATTGTGCAGGATGTTCTAAGAAAGTGTCCTATACTTTGAGAGGTGGTAGTGCCCAACAGAACAAGAAAAAAGGTCTGCTAAACCTTGGTCAAGAAACACATACTTTCTGAGCAATGTACACTTGGTCATAGCGACAAAAGATGTTCAGTCGCTGGAAACGCATACTTTCTGCAACCTGCATTACTGTATAAGCCCACACCATGCATTACTGTAAAGTCCACCTCGTAAGTGGTGAATTTTGCGACCACATCACATGTACATCGTCAGAATCTGGTCAGCAATTGCTACAGTGGCGAATAATATCGATACCAGACAGAATCGAAGGGAACGCGCATTGGCCAAGCCCTTAGCGGTTGTTAAGCATTCGTGGCGGGGTGGTTAAGTCACGTGACCAAAGGGTGGGAGGGATGCGGGAAGTTTCAATAAGTTTCAATGTCCTGGCAATGGATTTGAAAAAAACAAAAAGAGCGTCTGTTGGTTCACAACAACTTAAAATAGAGTACTTAAATAAATAAAAGATCGTAGCACTTTTAATTATTTAAGTATGTCTAACTTCCACCAATTGAAGCCTGATTCTGTTGAACTTATTGAAATAGAGCCATTAATTGATAAAAAGTATAAGCCCCACTTAGAATTTAACAAGCATAAGGGAAGCTAATTTTGTCTATCTAGATACAGAAATGCTAACCTGACTCCACTAAAAAGCAGTGACCAAAATGGCGAATAATATCGATACCTGACGGAATCGAAGGAAACGGGCATTGGCCAAGCCCTTAGCGGCTGTTAAGCATTCGTGGCGGGGTGGTTAAGTCACGTGACCAAAGGGTGGGACGGTTGTGGGAATAAATAGATGTTGAAGAGGGGAGAAGGAGGGGGGAAGAGGTAAAGGAAGGGACAAGGGGGAAGAATGATCAAGCAAGGGTAGGAAGCAAGAAGGTCGGGATGAAAAAAAAAAAAACGCATAGCGAGTCGGTTATAAGGGTTTGTGCGACTATAGGGGAGTACGTAAGACTTGAGAGGAATGCTAAGATGGCCCAGGGGAATGGAATATCAAGACGCCAAGGACACGCCAGAGGGGGGAAAAGCCAGGAACATGCCTCCGGTGTCGTAATTTTCATTTTAAGAAAGTCCCTTTCCCAGGGGGTGATTAAGTTCTTTGAAGAACTATCCGAAGCTCGTTAAAGAGGCGGTCACGTGACCAATTCATTCCGGGATATAACAAAATGACGAGCCACCAGATACAGGGTAGGAGGTTACGGGGTAGGACGAAAAGAGCCTCAAGAACCTCAGCTCTCCGCATTCGACCATTTTCTTTAGGAGGTACAGAATAACCCCCAGGGGTGGCCAACCGAAATGATAATGCGGAACATTTTTACAATCATATTTTAAGATCGGACTTTTTTTTTCATTTAGAACTATCATTACTTTTTTCCTGCTCCAATCAGCAAGTGTTGAAAAATGGCGTTAGCCGCCGACGCACTCTATCAAATAAATACTGCTACTCGTACATAAGAGTTACCTTCTTGAGCCTCATAGCGTGCTACAAGGACTTTGGAAGAAAGATGAGACGGAAAGCCTTTCGCTGGAAATCACCGGAAGGCTTTTTGGGGCACAGGTGCACTTGAAGACGGGAGCGCACCCCTTTCGCCTCGCGGATATTTAGCGAAAAAGTGAAAGAGATGAGCTGCACGTTATTTGGAGGGCGAGAGTTTTAGCATGAGAAGAAGAGTAGATGTGGTTCAAGGATCCAGTTCACGGCACGTGAAGGGGGGCCCCTTCTTCACGGGAGACACCCTCGGAGTAAAAATAAACGCGAGAGAGGATGTTAAAGAAAGGGAAGCGGAGAAGGGAAAAAATGACGACAGATTAAAGTCTCTTATGAGAAGGGGAAGGAGTCGGAGGGTGTAGTGGCGGGAAAAATCATCGAGAGAGCGGAGGCATTTACATCGGCATCCGCGAGGTGGCACTGAATATAGCCTAAAACCCAAGGGGATTGCATAGAGGAGGCCAAATTTCATACTATAGAAGGCTGATTTCTGTTGCCACTTCGGTCGCATTTTAATTGGTTTTCAAAAATGTCTGCGGCGCGGATGCAATGCGATCCACCTTTTTTCCCAATATTTTGCTCTAGGATACTCGAAAATGAAAAGGAGACTTCGTTGACTTCCACTGATTTATTTCGTCCGTCCGACATGTTTCGATCCATAGAGATCACTGTACGGCAACCATTCATGTCAGATCAACGAAGTCTCCATTTCATTTTCGAATATTAACTTCCACATAGTTGAGCCTAATACCAATGAAAAGTCATGAATATGATAGATCACATCATCACGTATATAAATTTCGGTTAACTCCCCTGACTACACCATATTTCCCCTTTGAAGTCGGATCAATTTGGCCGTCAGCGACGCGAGTGACGACTTCTGTAAACCCATTTAAATGCGCGGTGGCTGACAACACATTTACAGGCCGACTTGAGGATCTTCTTCTGTAATATTCCTGCTAAAACCATTGAGAATATTTAGAAGAGGCCTCAGTCCGTCTCTCAGAGGCTGAATGCGATCAAAATCGTTGGTAGAACAAAATGGCCGACTGAAGAATCCTCAAATTTCGTAATATTCGTGCGTATAACTGCAGCTTTCAATTGCGAAAGAGTCATTTATTTTAGCGCCAATGACGAAGAAATAATATGGCATTATGATGGCTTAAAAAGGCTTTGACAAATCCTTAGTATTCCACGAAAAGAAAATACTCGCTGAAATATTTAATCCATTCAAAATAGCGTGTATGTGTCATTACAAAATCCTTTGCCAAAGTTTCAAACATAATAAATTCCACCATCAGGGCTCAGAATTTTTATGTGAGGGCTCGTCATCATTATTACTGAGCCTTGATAGCGGAATTATTTACGTCAGAAACGCTGAAAAATTATGATATTTTTATTACCTAAACTGGCTTTTACTCGCTAGTTTTAATGGAATTATTAATCAAGATGCCCACGAGAGGAATACTGCATTTATATTCAAGCCACGTGAATAACGTTACCTGAGGTGGAACGACCATTAAAAAATAACTAAATGATTATTTAAAGAAGAGATTGACAACCTGTTGTAGGTACAGATAATGATCGTGAAATTAAGGCATGTTAGAAACTTGAATTTGGAGGTATATATAAATAAACTCAATGGAAACTAAAGAGGTACCAACCACGAAAGAAAAGTGCTACCACGCTCTAAATGTTTACAGGAAAAATACGGTGTCATTTAATATTCAGTCTGCAAATTTCCCGGCATTAATGGATAACATTTTTAGTAAATTTGAAAGTAAAAGACAGCCAATCCTAGCCTATCCTTCCACGATACAATTAAACATTTTTGCCAAATCAATCATCAATGAAGATGTACATTATTTCCTCTCGAGTCGTATGAAAAGGTAGCCGACGCATCGGGAGAAAGTGAGCTGTCGAGATCGATAAATTGAGAAAGAAAAACCCAAATGTCGAATCGTTGACATGATGACATCGGAATGCGGGAGCACAAAAAAAAACAGGAAAAATGTCAAGTTGGATGACGACCGATATAAGCGCGCGCGTCCAGAGAAATGGTGAAATTTTAATTCACAGCGACATCATGACAGGGGCGTCTTCGATGAGTCAGAAGTAGCGTCAGAATATTGAAATAAAATTACTTTGAAAAGAGTGGGATAGCTGAAAAATTTCGCTTTTCAATCGATGTGAAATTGGTGAGGTTATCATCAAAACCCTTCCATTGGAATATATAAGATTAATAATAATAAAAAAATAATAATAATATTAATTTATTTACTCCTAAATTTTGTTTATAAATCTGAATACAGAAATAACAAAGAGAAGGAGGTTTAGGTGGTCTCCAAGGTCATAGGACCAGAATTGAGCCACCATCAAATAACGAAATGTATGCCAATAAAAAAATAATGTTGCAGTAAATAATACATGAGTATTTCTCGGGTTTGCATCCAGGTTAAAGCTTTTATGTAAGCCGACGTTTCGGAAGACGACTTGTCTTCCATCCTCAAGGCTGTGTTACTCTATCGAAGTTCAATTTCACACTGAACTGGATCGACCGGCGTAGTTAAGGAAGCAATAGAGATCCGCCTCAATCCCAAAAATTTCAATCGGGACACCGGCTATCATCTAAGCACTACATGGAGACCTGTAATCAGCTGTATGAAAAACATAAGGGTTAAACGTGAAGAAGAAATCAAGAGACCTACAGCCAATCGGACGACACCTGAGCCGTATTGTTGTCTCCGTAAACGGTCGATCCAGTTCAGTGTGAAATTGAACTTCGATAGAGTAACACAGCCTTGAGGATGGAAGACAAGTCGTCTTCCGAAACGTCGGCTTACATAAAAGCTTCAACCTGGATGCAAACCCGAGAAATATTTGTCAGAAGTATTCACCAGGAAAAACTTAAATCGTTTATTAATACATGAGTGTTTTAAATAAATAACATAAAAATAAATTTTCAATTATTTATTACGTGGAAAGCCAGTCTTTGGCAAGTCTTAACATTACATTTTATGATTGCTGTATGAGGACATTACTGTATGAGGGCATTACATTTTTTGATTGCTTTATTTGAAATGAAAGGATGTCGCACTTTTTTTACAATAATTTAATTCTTACGACGCGTTTAGGCTCACAGAGGCATCATCTTTTACAAGAATTCGTACGTGGCGTAATTCACCTCGTTCTAATTAAATTATTGTGGAAAAGTGCAACTAACTTTCATTTGAATATGCCAAACTTCCACTATATAACGCCTGAATCAGTTGAACTTATTTCTGTATTTACTACCATCTATACCCGTACATAAATGCAATATCCTAAACTTATCTTGGCACTTACATATTTATTTCCGATAATCCCCTAATACAAAAATCGGACAAAAAATACCACCACGTTTGCAGAAAGATCCCGAAAAATTTAAGCATCTCTCACTCGAACATGGCATTCTATATCAGAATCCCAAAATCACCACTCTTTCTGACCTCTAATAATATTATATTGAAATCATGCAAAAATATCTCATTTTTTCCACTAAAGTACATAACTCTCTCATTCTTCTAAACGAATTCCTAATAAATATTACCGAAACACTTTAGGTCTTTTTTGAGGTCACTAACTGGTTGCAGTGCATCAATACGGAAACTACCATAACGATATTACAAGTAATCTGGACGTCCTCACTCCCAGGTGTTATTTATTCTTCAGTTCGTCATAGGGCAGGTTTTTCTTCATTTTATCCCGTAACCCTATTTTTCTTTGCCATCACACCTAATGTAATAACCTATACCACGGTAACATTCAACTGTTTTCATTAATCCTGACATAGACAGGACACGAATTGATATGAAAATATCACCGTTTTCGGCAGAATAACGTGAAGGACATCCTTTTGGGATTTTTCCAGTAAAGTCCGAGCATTGAGTTATCAGTAGCTTCATTGGATTTCTGAGATAGCAAGGGGGTTTTAAGCTTCACCAGCAAAAATAGACTGCCATTCGTGACGAGGTGTTACAGAATACTTCCTCGAGAAGCGACGCTCAACATTCTTTCGGATACAATAGCTCTGTTAACTTGTTTGGCAACCTCGAGACCTTCACGACTTCTCTAATGCGGCATAATGCAACTCCGTTGGCTAAAATGTGGAATCCACTCCTTTTTTATTCCCAAACGAAGCATTCCGACGAACTTTCAAAGACATTCCTCGAAGATTTGTTGGGGCAAGAAATTGATATTTTGAAGCCGGAGAAACAGGCACTGAGATCCCGATCCTCCATGAAGCGTGTTGGCAGTACATGCACATATGTACTCACTTCGTTAAGGCTATGCTAAGAATCATACGAAGAAACGGGTCTCTCCTTTCTTCGCCTTTAAAAGAAGCGGAAGTGGAGGAGATGTATCGCACGAAAAACAGACGCCAGCACTTTAAGGGAAGATGCAAGGGGCAAAGGCCGTAAAGACACAATGCTCGGCGAGTGAAAAAAAAGTGAAGCATGGAGGCAATGGTAATGAGGGACAAGGGACGCCAAAGCGAATAATTAGCGAATCAAAAGAAAGGCTCTTCACGTGATGGTACTCATGAATGCTTAAGTGGATGCAGATATGCGGATGAGGAAGCACTGTAATATTAGAATCATAGCATCCTACGCTCTAACGCTAACATTTAATACTTGTATTCCAATTCTGTGGAATTCCCCCAGAAACTAGCATACAAAAACACTTAAAGTTTATTATTTGTACTCGATGGCAGTAAAAAGATGATAGCAATAAAAGGAAAGACGAGTTATCACAATGATTCGACATTAATTTATAGTATAATAATATGTATTTACAAACGCAATATGGATTTTTTAAATACAGGTGGTTAAAAACCGATAGCAATTATAGACCCATTTCTCGCATAACTGAGCACAATAAATGTGAATCAAATCAATAAAAGGATAATTGTAGATGAATTATATTTAAAAGCTCCTCGGTCTTCTACCGAATAAGGTAGGTTACATAGATAATTTTGCAGATTATCATTACGTGCCAGCTTCTTTTGTTAATTCACCATAAAGGCCTACTCCCTTTTATTATATCAAAATGTTATAAGCTTGGTGATTTACTTCGTAAATATAATTTTTATTTAGCGACACACATTCGCACAAGATGTACCCATAATCTAAAGCCTAGATGTTCCCTAGTAATTGATAATAATAATTGAATGTATAATTTAATAATAATATCCAATAATGCTTGGAAATACATCCGATTTCGATTAATTCACAATAAAGGCTTGCTGCCTTTCATTCTATCAATAAATCTTTTTGTCGTATGACATCAGTAATTTTACATCGTTAATTTTCTTATTACTTATTTAGGATTGCACAAAAGAGACCATTGTGTCCTGCTTTTTGTTTTCAATTATCATCAATTTAGTGATTAAGTTTCTGCTAGCCCAAACAACACACTACACATAAAACACAAACGTATGCGCACAATATTTATTGTTATTGTAAACTGGCTGGTAGTGGTGAACTCGGTTAACTGGGATGGCTGAAACGCTCCTTCGGTGCTTCAAATGACGTGAAATACATCGCACAAGACGCACCCACCATCTAAAAGCCGAGATATTCACTGATAATAGTAACATCCATAAATGCTCGAAAATACATCCGCTTTCGACAACCATTCATGCGTGCGAGCGTTACGCTTAGTTAACACTCGTTCAATATACCAACGCTACCCATTGTCTCCCCATCGGCATTCCGCGAACGACGCTGCAGGGGACACACAGTTGAAACCCCGAGAAAAGAACAGAAATCTTTATGCGGCCGTATATTTTTAGCGAGGTCGTGCCAGCGGGCACATCTTTTGGTGACACCCCGGCCGACGCCGCGAGTGGGGTGAAGCGGAGGTCGCGGAAGGACTGGGAGGCGGTCGGAGGGAGGACGAAGGGGACAAAATAAGTGAGCGCGAAAATAGCGAAAGGGATTGGAAGGGGGAGGAAGGGTAGGAGGGGGTGGGGGACGACATCCTGCCTCGTGGCAGCTGAAGGGAGGGAACAGGAGGAAGAGGGAGGGAACGGTCTCGATACATTAAAAGAAAGTAAAAGAACGTAAAAGCCAGCCCAAAAAGTCTCAGCCAGCGTCGTTGAGTAACTCAAATATACAGGATGGAGAAAACTTATGTCACGAAATTTTAACCCTGTATAGCTGATGCAAGTCATCATCATCATTAGTCAACAATCTTATTTGACGTAGCTCCCCATTCAGCTCTCCATTCCCCTCTTCTATCCGCTAGTCTTTTCACTGCGACGTATTCATTCTCTTGCACATCCTTTATAACCTATCCTATGTAACTCATTCGGGGCCGTCCCTTGCCCTTCTTCCCTTCCACCTGTCCTTCTACGATAGTCTTCATCAGGCCATCATGTCTCATAATGTGGCCAACCAAGTCGTCCCCTCCACTGCTTACGATTTTTAGAAGACTACTCTTTTCTCCCACACTTCCTAGCACTTCCTCATTACTAGCACGATCGATCCATTTTATCTTCACCATTCTTCGGCAGCACCATGGGCGGACCCAACGAGGGGCAGGGGGGCACCTGCCCCCCCTAGAAGCAAATATTGCAAAAGTCTTTTAGAGAAATCATTACTGAATCGAAACGAAATTATTCAACAAATCTTCTTTAAACCCACGAAAAATGATATGTATTAATATAAGATATGTAACTAAAATAAAACTATTTTTTCAAGGAAATAACCTCATAAACTAATCTCTCAACTTGACTTGCGCCCCCCCCCCCCCAGTTATGATCCTGGGTACGCCCTTGGGCAGCACCACATTTCGAATGCTTCCACGCTTGATTTGCCTGCTGCTGTCAACGTCCAAGCCTCGCTTTCACAGAGAAACATGCTCCATATACAGCTTATGCAAGTGGGAACCAAAATTACCAATGATGTTTGGGTCAAAAACGTACCATTTTTTAACTACAGGAATTTTGAGCCATGCACTCCGATTGGCCGCGAACTCGCCCCATTGCCCGATGCCTTGAATGCATCGCGATCTCCGGCAAGCAAGGCATTCGAAGTCATGAGTGGAACGAACTCACTACGACTGACAGAAAAAATCCTGAAGACCATATCTGAAAACCAAAACTTCTGTTACCAAAGATTTTAATTACTTTAGTAAATAACAGGGGAAAAGTTATCGCTAACACTTCAGCGAGTCGTCGGCTATTAGTGTACTTCTTTTGACGCCTCATTTTGAAATTAGCATTAGCAAATTAAGAAAACAATTTCCAGAATTATTAAGATAGAAATAGAGGCTGTTCTTATTCCACGCCGGAAAAAATAGAACATTTTGATATTTACGTTTGCACGATAACTTTAACTGTCCAAAAAGACCTGCAGTACACTTATTTAAAACACTAAATCTTTTCAGGATGTTCCATAACATTGTTGACGGCGATATTAAGATGAGAAAGGAAAAAAATCGCTTCCCATAAAGAAACCCGGAGGACAAAAAAAGATAATCGTAATCTCTCCTCCAGGCGAAGATGAGGACCAAACTCCAGATTTTATCCGCTAGAGAGAGCAGCAATACCCGGAATGGTTTGAGGGAGGGATTAAAAATCTCCAATAAGACATAACGGAGATTAAATCAAATACTCATTCCACGAGGGAATATTATTCCCTGGAAGACTTCGCTGCCTTGGGCAGTACGGAAAGACATGAAAGAATCCATAGCTTTAAAGGGGTTGAGCAACATGCTAGAAAATGTTTTCAGCCCGTTGGATTCTACCGCTCATTGGTGGAGTGCTAATAAATCAAAATAATCGTCCTAGATGATGGCAGTAGTCGTAGTAATCATTTCACATGTGCATTGGCAATCACGCATGAGAATAGTTATAAAAAAAATAGCTAACATTTGCGGCTTCGAACTTGACTATAGCAGGCAAAAAAAATTATACTGGCTAGGAAATATGGTTCCTCGTTATAATTTGTACTAAAATCTGGAATATTTCCCAACAAATACAGTCGTTTTTATCATACATGCATTGCTACTCTTTATCAGAGACGGAGATTTTACTCTAGTTCTGGTCTATGAGTTCCATAATTTTTCTCGTAAATTGCACCACTGAGTCCTTAAACTCACTCATGCCTGATAAACAGCAAAAAGAAGAATTAAAAAGGCCTCATCGTCTCCAAGCCCGACTCATCCGAAAGGCCATAGAAATAAAGGAGAACAAGAACAACTATAACAGAGGTACCGGATTGAGAATCAGCAGTACTTGGTGCCCAGTCATCCGCAACATTTTGTCATCTTCCCCCTCCAGTCCTCACTCCTCACACCCTCCGCCTACCCCTCCCACCTGAAATAAAATGGCAGCAAAAACCAAATCCCAGAATCATTCCCTTGAAGAAGTGACCAGCAGTCAGTCGCAAAACATCGTGGCAACCTTCACTATGACACGCAGCATACACCCGTATGTCACTCTTTTTTAATGGTAACCGGTCTATATTCCCCAATCATTGGCGACGACCAAACGTTATATTTCCGAGGTCAATGTTTCCAGGTTTGTTCATATACTTTATTCATGATATATGACGAGCTATAGATGAGCTAGTTTTGTTAAAATCTTATTTGTGAAATGTACTGCCGAGCTTTGCTTGATTTTCGGTGAATGGCAAACCCTGCACAAGATTGTATCCTCAGGGGTGTCACTTTGTTAAGATTTTCTACGTTTAGTGGTGTAATTTTTGGGCAGTAAAATACATATATTTACTATTATATTCTAGGTGGAGCTAACATAGTGTTATAGTTAATTTCCACTATATAAAGCTGAGTGTTATGCACAAAATTTGGTGTCATTTGCTATGCTTAATATTCATTTTATGTTTCCGAGAATGCAGGGCATACCGTAAATTTCCTAAATTTCCAAGAAGCCCGTTGAGTAGAAGTGTTAAAGAGGCTCGGGAGTCTGGCTTCAGGCAGACTCGCAAATGACCGGACGATGCAAGCCAAAATGACTGCCGCTGCGCGCCTACATCCGACTCAACGTGATTAATGAGACAGAGAGGCCAGTCTGTGGAACGATTCCGAATCTCGGCAAATGATTCGGAGAGGGTGCGGAAAATGAATATGACACACCATCAAGATTCATGAAAAACTATCTCTGACGGTAAGCTGAATTAAAAGAAATTAACATTTTCACAAATTAAACGTATTTATTTAACACAAGTCCTTATCAAGTATACTAATTGCATAATTGATGAATATATATGCATAAAAATATAAGAATAATCCGTTTTTGATACACTGAAAAATCCTTCGTCTCCAGAAAGAAGCAAAAAATCTCACCTTCGGGCATAAATGAGAACCGGCGCGAAGAGTCCGTTTCCCCACTTAAAGCACGTGATTTAAGTCCATTCTCCACGGAATGCACTCAAAGAAAGAAACCTTTCAGTGCACCTCTTGCAGTGCCCAGCGATTGCATAATGAGAGTCATTCGTAGCGATATTTATTAATTTTACTTTCTGGTGATTATTTTCTGTCACTAATATAACTGTTATCCACACATAAAAGTGAATGAGACCATATTGCATCCACTCGCTTGCCGCGTCGCCGTACTTTCCGCCGCCGCCGGCCAGAACCGGAGTCGTCCGTGCGTTCGAAAAAACGATTTAAAATTCGGGGTTGCAAATTGGTGCAAGGTTTGACTTTAGATTCACAATATAGAAGCTTCAAAGAACGACATGATATAAGTTACTTAGTGTAAGCCGGTGACAATGTCTACTTTTTTTCTACGTTTATGTAAAAAAATGGGTTGAAAACAGGCTCCGCCATTTTGTTATGTATCTATGGTTATTGATGAAACAAAATCTTTAAAAACCCTTCAAATGAAAGAATAAGAAGTGCGAATTAAGATGGTATAACAGTTTATTCTATAAAACTATTTATAAAACCACTGCACGAGGATAAAGTCGGCAATTTTCAGAAAAATTCGAGGGTGGTCGTTTTTCGCTAAATTTGCTCAACTTTGACCTCACATATACTGTTAAAGTGAAAACACAGGACCAAAATAATCTGAGTAGTAATGCACAATTTATTTGAGAATGTGTATGCGAAGTTTCAACTTCCTAGCTCAAAAAAAATCGATTTTGAGGTTTTGGCCAGCTTTTTTCGATTCTAGCCCACTGTGCGGCGTGTTGAATTTAAGCGCTCTAGCGCGAATGTAGTGAATATGAAGTTATTTATTTTTTTGAGGAGCCTGATAATATGTAGGTTAAAAAATATATTTCACTCCCATTTACCCACGGCCTTCATACTCAAAGAAGTATGCAGGCCGAGGGTAAGCGTGGCCTAGGAATAACCACTATCAATAAATATCATTAACAAATATTAACTTCATTATTTCCAATAAAACTAGGGCTTTCTTTCTCTTCTCCACATTCAGGGGCCATTTTCCGTGGTCCAGGTGGCTAGAATACCCATTCATATTCCTTTATCATCGCCACTGGCTATAGATAACAGACGATGCGATGCCAACTTTCGATCTCAACGCTCTGACTTCGAAGCCCAGGGGGCCCAAAAGAATAAGGAGAAGAAAAAAAGGCGACCTCAAGCGAAAGGATTTCGGGCACATGGGTGCAGCCCGGTCTTACTACAGAGCCATAATCAAAGCCTCCTCGAGGCTTTTCCAGGGGCCTGCAGGCACATTTTTTTTTAACTGGCGAAGAGAAAGGAACAGTGCGGCAGAGAATGAGAGAGACAAAGGGAATTGCAGAAGACAAGGGTGGATGAGATGAAGGGAAGTGGAACGTGAGGAGGAGGGATTGAAAAGTTGAGCGCACAAAGAATGCAGACGAAAGGTTTGTCCTCATCCGGGACACAATGGAAAGACCTCGGGGAATCGGGAGCACGCCTTAAAGCATGGGTGATAATCTAGAACGGCAAATGATAAATATCCATGACAAAATATAAACGACTTATAGTAGTATTCTACCGATTAAGGTAGGTTTCCATAGAGTACTAAAGAAGTGATTTTGGAGCCTCCCTTTCCTTCCAGCGCCGCCTTCTTCAATTAACTGTAAGGCCTAATCTTCTTCAACCTATCTAAACATCCTATTCTTTTCCTTCCCCTCCCTCGTTTCCCTAACATTCTACCCTCTAACACCATTTTCAACATCCCCTGCCCGCTAAGTACTATTCGCTCCATCCATACATTCTTTCTCCTCCGTATCTCATCTAAAAGCTGCCTCTCCTCGCCAACCATATCCAGCACTTCGTCGTTCCTTTTCCTCTCCGTCCATTTCACCTTCTCCATTCTTCTCCATACCCACATCTCGAATGCCTCCAATCTTCTCTCGTCTTCTTTCCTCAGTGTCCACGCTTCCGCACCGTAGAGAGCTACACTCCAACCAAATGGTAATTTCCACACTTCAATATTTAAGGGTATGACATTTGAAGGAGGCGACCGACAGCTGAGATCATTTGCGCCATGAGGGAAGGGTAGGTAATTAAGGGTGGAGAGAAACTCGGCGTCGGCATTAGCCTGCTGCTAACAAAATGCGCTTAGGGGACCACGGCTGAACGTCCCATCCGACGGACGGAGTGCTGTCCTTGAAATGCCCTCCACAAAACATTCAAGCAGGGATCTGAAAATTCTCTGCCACCGCCGGGATTTGAATCCGAGCCCACATGGTCGGAAGCCAACACTCTAGCCACCACACCAACCCGATCCACCTTTTATATTTAACCGTGATGAATAAACTGCATGTGGTAATTTCCACACTTTTATACAAAACTCAACTACCAACCATGGCTTCGACTTTATGTCATTTATATCATCATAAGTCTATCAAGTTGTGCTCAAGATATCATTCAGTCAACAAATTATCTACCGCTTAAGGTAGATCAACGTGGACTTTGCCACTAAAAATCATGTCTTTCCCCTTTGCCACATTGTAATATCTTTTTTGATTAGGCCTATTTACTTCTTTGAATCCATGAATCTAGCACGGTTTTTACATACTCTATCCCCTTAAACTCCGTCCACACCCTCTGTCTTCACGTTATCTCATCTAAAGCGTAAAATTCTAGCACAGAACCAAAACAACAATGACTGATACAATTTTTTCTATAATTATGCATAAACGCTTGACAATAGATGGAATAACACGAGCAGAATAATGCTCCAAGCGTACTAGCTGCCTAAATTGAGTCATTTTCTCGTTCTAAATTATACAATCCAGTGACATTTAACTCCAGTCAATGTTTAGAAAAGCAGAATCGCGACAGTTTTCGGAAAATCCGAAATATGGAACGGCGGAGAGAATTTTAATGAGCAAATATTCCCCGCGTGAATCATTACTCAGCATTTCCCAACAAAGTGATCACATAAGGTGACATAATTTGCTTTCATTGCGAGGTAAATATTGCTTTTGATGTCTCCAAATACGTCGCGTGTAAACTCCGTGCAGATGATTCATCGACTAATTGAAACAAAAATACGAAATTCTCGCCGGGAATGATACAACAGGGTAAGCTAATTAACTTTCCGTTTTAGCAACTACCTTCTGCAAAGGCGTAACGTACTTAATTTTAGACAGATCTGATTTAACGGTCACGAAGTTTATGAGGCTTTATTTAACGCAAGACGAACGACAGAAAATTGTATTCTCATTTGCATAACTAACAAACAGGGGGCAAGTCGGAACTTAATTATTTTGTATAACTGTGAGTATTCTCTCCATTATTATCCTCTCGCTATAGTACCTGTGCCATCCAAAGTTTATTCCATCAGGATATTTTTCCCAGTATGTAGTTTTGCCTGGAAGTGACTAAAATGCTATTTTAAGAGCTTTTAAAACGTACCCTTTTAAAGTACTCAAAATTTTAAGATTTCTACTCAAAGTTTTAGGAAGTTGCATTTAGAAATCCACTAAAATCGATATGCTCTCATGAAAATAATTTTAGAAGCGGAGGAAAATGAATATTGAAGTTATATCACGAAATTAAAAGCAACGATATGTTAAAAAAAACAAAATAAAAGCGTTAAAAAATTAATTATAGACGTATATTTCCAAGAGCTTGTATCCTCATCACAAATTAAGACATACATAAATTTCACCGCCAAAAAAAAAAAAAACAATTTAGGATGCGCAGTGGCAAAGGCATAAATGGTATAAAAAATTAAACACATGCACCCCAATGGACTATTATACAAATAATCAACACATCGTCGAAGTACATGATGATAAACACGTTAGTAATGTAAAAGTAGCGGAAAGCCATAATAATAAAATTATATAGAATCAAATTTAGAAAAAGTGGAAGTATATTAATTAATAAAGCTTAATCCCCCTTATTCCATAATTTACTTTTCCTTCAGAAAATATCTCATCAACTAACGCATTCTTAAAAATCCAAGAATCCATGCTTGCATTTAAAATTTCAGATTCGATGTTTGGTAAGAAGAAAACCGAATTAACTACGGTAAGCTCTTCAAGTTCCCATGACCCATACACATCTTACTCCCCATCCCTAAGGGGTGCACCCATTTTAAGTAAAATAATCTCTCCCTCTAAGTCCTAACTTTTCTTCCTAACCATAGTAAGAGACAACAGTGCTTAATTAAGTCCGCAACGCGCCGGAACGGCCTTTAGGTACCACTCAGGTTACAATAGGTATTGTAAAAAAACCTTTATTTTTATATTTGGTAAAACATGATTTCTCCTTGTATCTTTTATTACAAGGTGTAAAAAATCGGAAGTTTTGGGGGGGAAGGGGTTATATTTGAAAATCGTGTGGACAAATGTACACGTACGCGTTTCGGTACCTAAAATTTTAGAAATTAAGCGCCGGAAGAAATGATAAAACCTCTCAACATCATAATAAAACCAACTTATAACGAGGAAATAGGGTTAGAAAAATCAGACGAGGAGGCGATGAGTCATCAGATGACGAATTCAATGGATTCGACTGGCGCCTAAAACTGATGGTCGCCCGAAAATAGCGCCGACATCGAAGATAAATCCGAGCAAAGTCCTCTGGGACACCGCATGAAGAGTTATGTTTGGCTCAAGGATGAACCTACTGTCTGGGATGGAAATGAGGAAATTTCCAAATCTCTAGTCGGGCAAAATGGCTTCGGAGGAGGAGGATAATCCTTGGAGAACCTCCTTAAAGTTGGCATAGAAGAACGGATTTATTAGTCCAAACACCATAATTTCCCTAGACTCGTCTAAGCTATTGGTGAAGCGGATGAGGCTCGCAGGGATTAGGAAAATGGTCGGGATACAAGCGAACCCTTGAGAAAAGGAGGGTTCGAAATTTCGGCCTTGGAGGATTATCCACTCATTCCGTCTCGAGGTAATCTTGAAACGCACGGAAAGAGGTTAAAAAAATAGTACTCCTTCCTCTGTAGGTTAGCTCGCAAGTTTTTCGGCCCAGAAAATGGGAACGGAGGATCACAAACCGGCACGATCCAAGTCGCATCCCGACGTGACTACTTAGTCACGATGAGAGATTCACGATTTTAAGCGCTTCTACATGAAGGGCTCCTATTTAGTTCCAAATTACGTCGAAATAAGCAGGTGGTTTCTTCATCGGTAACCCCCAAGTTGTATTATTATTATTAAAGTATTCTTTTGATTAAGGTAGTTTTCCATGGAGTACTTCAGAAGTATATTGGCAGACTCTCCTTTCTTTATGCAATACCCTCTTCAATACACAATAGGGTCTACTTCCGCTTATTAAGTCTAAAAATACAATTATATACGTTTTAAATATTCAGTACTGATGATTCTTTGTATTCTGAGGTAAGTTTTTCAACGGTTTCTTGTCACCATCGTTTTACCCTTGAGATCAAATTTTTATCCCGTAGCAAAACACCGATGGATTCAATAGATCTTTTTAATGCATAAAAATATATTAAGAACATTTAATCAAAACCGAGCCAATTTACTAATGATATATAATTTGTATCAATTAAAAAGGACGCTGTGGCATAAAAGCCGACAGTGAAATTAAACATGAGCAAAATTACCATATACCGCAGAGCTACAAATTTTATGAAAAGAATGCGACATGAAACATTCAGAGAAACAACAACCTTTCTGTTGACGCATGCTTTGTCTTCGTGCCATGTAGTTTTACTAGGAAATGATCCTTCAAAGTTCGATTCACTTTAATGTTGAAATGGACAGTAGCTACGTGAAAGTATTTGCTCGATAAGTTTCCATTTTATACTTCGGAAACTCTTTACTCCCGAGCATGAAAGTCAAGCGGAAGAAGAGTGATCCGATTGCTTCACCTAAATACCCCGGGGACAAACGCAGGACTGAGATTTGAAAGAGGAGGATTTTCTGGGACGGGGGGAGGAAGTCGATGGAGCAGAGCACAGAATATTTCCAGGGCAGGCGCGAGCGAGGGTCGGAGGTTTTTGGCGGGGAATGGGATGCCTTTCTAACCAGGTCGAAAACCGAAGCGACACGAACTACTGCCGGCGGCGGCATGGGGCGGTGGGCGTGATAGAAAATACTGCATGGAGAGACTCCGTGGTCCATTATCCGGAAAACACTGAATGCCGGATGATTGATCGGCTACGTATATAGAAAAAGGTC
Source organism: Ischnura elegans (assembly GCF_921293095.1). NCBI lineage: Eukaryota > Metazoa > Arthropoda > Insecta > Odonata > Coenagrionidae > Ischnura > Ischnura elegans. Next base: position 49,938,612 of record NC_060252.1, on the reverse strand, counting down.
TCAGGTCACCGGGATGCGGAGAAAATTGTGAGCGAGAGTATACTCGGTGGATATACATGTCTGATGTGGTTTGATGACTCGATGGCAAAAAGGATTCGCAGAGCTAGATATGTATCAAAACATCCTTTCAATCGGTCACAAAGCTATTCCCAATAAGATACCTAAGAATAAAAAAATACAGAGATTTTCAATTCAAGTGGCAGCAGAAACCCTGTTTTATGCATAATATGGAATGTTTTTTGTCAGTGGCAAAACTATGGGGGGGGGGGGGGGGGGGGATGAAGGGATAGATCCCCCCAAAGCCTTAGAGAAATAAAATAATTATTTAAAGGCATTGTCTATTTTTGAAATTTAATAACTGCATTTGCTTAAAATTAAATTTTTAGCGCCAAAATGATGTAAAATGTATATTCAGGCAAGTTATTTTTCAAAAAATTTACCGGACCCCTCGTTGCCGGGGGAGGGTGATCGCCATCCCATCCCCTCCCAAAGCATATTCCTAGTTACGCCACTGGTTTCTGCTATATCACAGAGTGATCTTTCTTTTTTATGAACATTATTTTTTGTTTGACATTTTTGCTAAATTTAATTGTCTCCATAGTTACGGCGGTCTGTAGAAGGTGCGATTTTTAGAATTTATAAAACTTTAATGCATGTTTAATTATTTATTCTATACATTCATGATTATAATTGGACAATTGAGTTCAGGCTAAGTTAAATCACAGTGCGACCTTTATTCTCTGTATTACGTATTGCAAGGGCATTGAGTGGATAGGTATTTTTTTTAATCGAAGGGTTGTTGACCAGTAATGATGAACTCCGAAGTCCAGAAAAGGCACACGCATTGAAAAAAATATATTTCAAGGCAATGCAAGCACAATTACCTTCTCACGGCTCACAAGAAAACTTTTCCACTGATTTTCACACAACCAACATCGGTAAATTAATTCTTTATACCCAGCCATAGTGGCATATGCTGGGTTAGTTTTCAACCACCTGTTAGTACCCTAATGAATGTTCAAAACGCGTGGAGAAAAATGAACCAATTAGTTCAGACAAGGCATGTCACAGGCAAATGAAGGATCCGAATGGAACCACCGTCACTAATGTATTCAATTGAAAGGGCATTCCCCATAAATCGGTCACGGCTCTCATCAGAGAATACAAAAAGAATGAGTTGGAGAGCAATACGTAACTAGCCGTTGAAGTACTGAAGGAAACAAATAGAACGCGATGCAAGATCTATGTGGATTGTAATTACAGCCTTCTGATTGAAAGGATCTAGCGTGCAGTAATTCACCCTCTAATTATGGTTTATTTGAACAGGAGATGAACATTACAGCTAGGTAGCGGCGCAGTTTCGAAACACTAATTAAGGGGCAACGATTGAACATTCAAAGGTGAAAAGCATGCTAAAGAAACACAGAAAAATATCAACCACGCATCAAAGTGATCGACGATTTTAGCCATGATCGAAGAAAACGTGTATAAATTTAGCTATGAGGGCTGCAATCGCAATCAGTGCTAAACACTCTTAATCAGCGATCACGGGTGCTATTTATTTTATAATGATATTTCAGGATGACAAAAAAAGCGGAAAAATTGCTAATATCAAGGAAACAAACATTAAAACCACACAATACAACCAAAACACAAAAACCAAAAGATATCAACCACAACAAAGCCAGTATCCAGACTTTAAAACACTTTAAGCTATGGGGCTGAAGCAAGAAAAATAATATGAAAAAATCAGAATGCATTAAAACGACTGCCAAAGCATTGACATTTTAAAATGGATCTTTAGATTTCCAGATCCGCAGGATCTCCAGATTCAGATTTATAGTAGTGATACGGACGGCCGTAGTACCGCCACCGTCCATGTCACGATAAATAGACGTCGGCGCTCTATCAACCACGGCCTGGAATGAATTAGCAATTTCCGGGTTCCATGAGAAAGACACCGTAGCCGTGGAAGGAGTTAGGTGGGTTGAGTTGAAGGGAGGTGAAATAAAGTGGGACTCCACAGGGTATCTGGGACGAAGTATCTCGAAGAGCTGGTAATATCTGACAAGAAGGCGAGAAAGACCAGGACCATGAAGAGGATATGTAGAGAGATAATTTATTTTCACAGGGAAATTATGAAATATAAATATAAAAAATAAGAGTTTAAATTTTTTATACTTATATAAAAAATGAGTTTCATGCATAATAACTGATATAAAAACCAAACAAACGAACCAAATATTAAAGAAATGAGTTTCATGCCAACGGTCGCATTTAACAGGAATAAAAATATGAGAGTGACATAGTGGTATAACCCTAGGGTTGGATTACTGGAATTCTCCATTTGTCTTTTCCTCATGCCAAGCCTTTCACTTACTTCGTTATACAGATATAAATTACATACAAGAATGAAGAGGATAAAGTGAATTGACCGAATAAGTAATGAGGAAGTCCTAAGAAGAATGGGAGAGAAGAGAAAATTCATGAAAACTTTGACAAGAAGACGGAAAAACCTTATATGCCATATGTTGAGACATGATGGTCTGACAAATACAGTCATCGGATTGCAAGTAGAAAGGAAAAGAACGGAAAAGGAAGACCTCGAAGGAAATGTATGGAAAAGGTAAAGAAGGATGTGCATGAGGATATATACGTAGGCGTAAAAATATTAGCTGATATGAGAATTGATTGAATAGCTGCGTCAAACCAATCTTGGTATTGCTGACCAGTGATGATGATGACCAGTAGTTAAAACCAATAAGTGTACAAAAATGTATACTAATACACCCGATATCAACACAGATCGACATCCTTTCACCGACCACCATAGCAAGTAGGCAAAGTTTATTTTTTAATGGTGAAGGTTAAAATATATCTACTTTGCTGTAAAAGGCCATCGGTCTACGGAAGGCTAAGGCCCTCAAAGGTAAACATTGGGTTAGATGCATTGGTTTCATTTTTTTCCTTTTCAAGAGTACTTCCACTCAAGATAGAATCCGGCGATTTCCTAATCAAATGTCTGAATAAATGAAGTTATAAAGCTTACCTCCGATTTTCTTTAGCGGTTTTCATACGACTCAAAACCATGTTTTTATCCGACAAGTCTCGTATTTTTATCCCAAATCAACTATTGCATATCCAACTGACAACCGTTGATAATAATCATTAGAAACTCGAATTTGATAAGGTTACTTTGATAAGTAAATGGAGAGGTAATTATAAATGCATGACCTTTTCAATTCGCATTGCGGTGATTGCTCGGCGTTAACTCAATTAGATTATAGTAGAGCCATTTCGACTTATGAAAAATCAATTCAAACTCGTCGACTATTCCCCGCAATTAATATCAAGGAATACTTTCATCATAGCAACTTTGACATGTCATTAGCGAGAGATCTGCCAGCTTTTAAGGCTGCGATCGATAAATGAAATTTCCTCATAGCTTCCGGCTGAAGCAGCTACGTCGTTGTACCTCCCTCGACTCTCTTTGGGAGGCTCAGTGAAGGGGAAGGACGTGCTTGAGACATCTCCATGACTTTATGAGCGCTTCCTGGCTGCTCATCTCGGCCGGAATGCACGGGAACATGTCATCGGAAGGAGAACAACGACAGAATTTAATGGGGCGCTTGGAACTAACCCCTCCCCAATGAATCCTACTTCGACCTCACGCTAACTTCAACCCTCGCCTCGTGGCCTATTTTTTCCATAAAGACTCGATATTTCAACTCCCTCAAGCTCTTGAAGACGCATACCACAGTCTTCCCTTTCCGACCAAACAATTTCAAACTCTATTCACTAACTCATTTTAAAGTATGTGATATCCAATGCAGCGATTGCAATGGCGTCTACGTGGGGCAGACAGGCAGAAGCTTCGGTGTCAGGAAGAAAGAACAATTAAGTTATTACCGAAATAGGAAGGATGATAAAAGAAAATTTTCTAGACAATATTTAACTGCCTTAGAAGTGGTTTAAAATGAATATTTTTAAATTCTGCCACGACCGCCGTGAATCAGATCCTAGAGAGCAGTTAGAAATTTATATTAACCAGGACAACACTCTTATAAACGAATACATTTACCCATATTTTTTTCCAAGTTCTGGCGTCCGTTTCAAAATTCATTTCTCCTTCCGTAACAAAACTAAGGTTACAATAATAAGATAAATGGCTAAGAATGTACAACTGATAATGGTGATTGTTCATCGAAACCTGGGTCGCTTTCTTTAAAAATAAGAAGTGATATAAGTAACAATTATCCATCCAAGAAACCCTCATTGTCTAACTCTTCTCCCTTTCCTAGAAGAATGTCTGTTCTGAAAAGCAAAAAATATGATACGAGGGATTAAAAAACAAGGAATAGATTATCAATTAATTAAAAATGACAGCTTTAACTTGGGAATCTACAGGACCGTGGGTATCTTCACTTCATTTTTTCAGAAATGAAAATTTCATGAAAGCATAAGTCAACGGCTTTCCACTCTATCTCAAAATTATTCGTCAGTGAAAAATGCAGAGAAAGTAATCGACACATTAATGGAATTAACAGAAAAAATGACGAATGCAAGGCAAAACTACGGGGGGAAAATTACGTCTTTCGATTTAAAAACTTGGTATTGATAAATTTTTTAATGTTTTGAGTGAAAGAGGAGATTTTAATGTCATTAAAAACATAATTTTCACCATCGACGATACAAAAATGTTTGGCTCACGACACACGAAAGAATTGAATCAACAAATAGCATTTAAAAATTTTCAATCAATTACCGCACATGAATACCCTTCGCACTATTCAATAAAGTACTTACTCTCTCACTCACAAATAAAAAAATATGGAAACGACAGCAATAGGCCATACACATTGCTCGTACACCATATCAATTTTTATTTTTTTTAGAATACAACCATTCATAATGCTAGCGTGGCAAATCAACCCTCCATTTAATAATTTTCTTCACAGAATCCTTCCTTAACGCGTGTTTTTTCATGGCTAGCGGTGACCAATAACCTTCGATACACGCTTCCAACAGCGGCTTGAAGTGTTATGCATGGGCTTATATCACAATGGAGAACCAACAGAAGCACTCGCCATCCCTTTTACAAGCTTTCATTTTTTATCATTATCTAAAAAAGCGGGAAGAGGAAAAACCAACACGCTCACTAGTCAACCGACCTTCTCAGGATGATGTAAATTCCGCGATACGCATATCTATTCTGGAAGCCGTTGTAAGGATAAAAGAAAAAGGGTACCACCAGCACCCTGATAAATATTTCATCCCATTCCCAAGGGGCCTCATCCTGACAGGCACTCTACGACACGTATTTCACCAAAGCGACGGGAAGGTGACTCTAAACCACTGAATGTGGCTAGAAAATGGTAGAGACCCTTGTCCCCAAAGGTGATACAACACATATCGTACTTTTCTAGATGAAATAAAAAAGGCTCGAACTCTATTTTTTATATTATAACTGATTTTGATAGAGTTTGAAAAATAAATAAAATGACGATGTTTCCTATTGTTGATGCGTTGCCCAGAGTTGGAGCTATTCGCGAAAAATCGACGACCTTAACCCTTTCGTAGGCAAGTCGATGACGCCACGAACTCACATTATTATAGGTCATTCTGAACGGTTCACCGCATTTCTACCACTACTTCGCATTGTGAATGGTTCTCGCGTGGCACGTGGCTGTTTGCACTCACGTTAAAGGGTCCTTTCTCCAGTGAAAAGTTTATCCTGTACGAATAATGGACCAGAATTCCAATGATATCACATGCTCTCGAAAAGTGGGCGGAAACTTTTCCTTTTCATTTTGTTACCCTTCCCAGCGAATGGTTGAATGGAGAAGATCTGTGTTTCCGATGTGATTTATGTTTCCTTTCCATCTACCGAACTCTTGGTTTTCCAGATGCTCCGGAAAACTCATGAATTTGAATGCTTTGCTCGCGACGTATCCTAGACAATTGGCAACAGGTAAACCACACGGCCAATCGGATCGTTTAGCTCAAAGTTAATGTAGTTTAAATATAGTATGTTTTCGACCCAAACATCATTGGTAATTTTGGTTCCTACTGGTACCAGCTACCCAGTGTTAAAATTTCGCGATACAACTTTCCACCGTGCATATTCCGGACCACCTTCAGAGACACCATTCAAAACATCCCCCGAGGTTGAAAAAGAAGTCGTTCTTGGAAACATCGCGAGACATGCGGACAGAGAGGTATGAGAGAGACATGCGGTAGAGAACCCGAGAATCCTTTATTCATTAGTGGAGGGATGGATGCGCCAGGGACATAAGGATGAAGAAGAAGTCGTTCTTCGAAACGTCTGGAGACATGCGTCCAATTACCCGGAAGAGAACCCGAAAATCCTTTCTTCACTTGTAGAGGGATGGATGCGCGAGGGAGATAAGGATAAAGAAGTCGTTCTTCGAAACGTCGGGAGACATACGGCCAATAACCCGGTAGAGAACCCGAGGATCCTTTCTGCACGAGTGGAGGGATAGATATGCGAGGGAGTTAAGAGTCTGGTTCTGGGCCGAATTCAGCGATCGCATCAAGTACAGGTGATGCGCAACCGGATTCAAAGCCAATCCCAAAAACAGGAGAAAAAAAGGAACGTGGTGGATAAACAAAATAATAAAGGTAGTAATTAGAGCGGATTAAAAGTGGAACGCAAAAGGACACATCACGATATCACACGTTTTTGCGGGGCGCATTCACTAAGCCGCGTGGCTTTGGTTCTTTTATTTTTTTTCAACCCACAGACTTCAAAGGAAAGGAAGCAATGGGATTCGTCGCTATTCCGCGCGGCAAAATGAGCGGACTGGAGGCTTAAATACGATTGAATTAATTCTTGCGTGAAATAATTGCCTCGATGGCGGCGATGCAATTTTCATCCCGTAACCTAAAAATTTGAAACGAGTGTGTGATGCGATTTCGTCTTTTTTTATGCGCTGATTCGGTAAAATTTTTCGATTATAATTCTCAATTACTCCCAAGTTCGTGCACCAAAATGCCATCCTTTCTGAATATTCAAAAAAAGATAAACGCGGACTGAAAGTTAAGCCATCATTTTGCATCGTCAACAGCAACGATATTTCAGTTGGAAATACGATGCTGGCAGAAATTTTTCCGAATTCAACGCAGCAAAATATTACACAACATGTGTAATTAGGATTTTCTATTTCTAATATTTAATATTATTATTATTTTTCCTCTTCTATTCTTGACCTTGTTTAATACATTTTATGATATTTCTTGGAGTTTAGGTCAATAGAAAACAAGTTATAGCCAACGTTTCGATTTATTTAAAATAATCCTCAGAGCTCTTAACCTTGTACATATTTATTGATGTTGTGCTACTGTAACACAACATCAATAAATATACACAGTAACACAACATCAATAAATATGTACAAAGTTAAGAGCCCTAAGGATGATTTTAAATAAATCGAAACGTTGGCTATAACTTGTTTTACATTGACCTAAACTCCAAGAAATATCATAAAATCTAATATTTAAAAATTTATCATACACTCATTTTACGCTTCCTTGTACATATATATATCTTGTAAATCCACATTTGTGTGATTAAAAAATTACTACCTTCTAATTTTCCCAGCACTTTCCATGGGTAGTAATACACTGAAAATGATAAGGAGTTAAGAGAATTCAAAGGCTTTTGACTATGCCTAGTACGCGTAATTTGATCAGCAATAATAACCATAGATTTTCGACAGTAGATTAGGAATGATGGCATTAGATTTTCGAAAGTTTCGAGAGCATTGAATAAATTTTCAATGCTATATGAAGCAAATTAGACTTCACCGGATGGAAGATTTTTATGTACGTTATATTATCCAGTAGACTATAATAATAAATAAATAATTAGTATTTTTCCACAAAATTTATAAAAAATAGAATCGGATTACACAAATACTAATTGTTGAAGTATATAAAGTTATATCATTAATATAACCTTTTTAATGCGGCCATTGCACACTGAATTCCACGTATAATGGATACCTACCTCCCAAGATGGCCAAATGCGCAAATCCTTAGCTTCATTCCGCCCAAGGACCATGCGGATCACGATAATTTAAACACAAAATTGAGATTAATGCTTAATAACGAAACTAAAGGAACAAATTTCGGCTGACTGACTTCTCGTGACACCGGAACCAGTGGGGCAGGGTCAAAATTTGACTTACTTAGTCAACAGAAGAATAACGAAACACCTTTGGTGGGGATTCATAATTGATACTCGTAAGAAAGATTACAAACAATCGGTATTCCATTTTTAAGACTGAAATGCAGTCAAAATAATCTATGTTGATTTCTATAAGTTCAACCATCCAAAAATACCACAGAGAGGGAAGCAACTCATGGAACATTACAGCTAGGACATCCGACCTAAAGGCATGATCTCACCTGATGAGGATAGATCGATGAAAATGGGCGAGGGAAATGTTAGCGCAGGAGACATCAACAGTCTTTTTATCAACCCAAAGGAGGTATGTACGAGAGAAGGCACTTCCGTGTGGAATCGAAAACGTAAATCAAATAATAAGAGTTGAGAAATAATTCAAAGTTTAACGTTTTCTCATGCACTCAAATGATGGATATGAAAATAATTTTAGATTAAGGTAAATATTTCGAGTCGCAATATCAACCGAACTAAATGATTTGAGAAATAAATGAAAATTTATACGGTTTCCCAAGTATTCAAATGATCGATATGAAAATTGTTTTGGGCATGCTCGCGATAACTCCTAGGATGTCCAGATGAGCAATTTCTTAGCTTACCTCATGAAGGGAACATTGGAATTCAATTTTTTTAATGCTGAGCAGCGAAAATCATCGACGATGATTCCGATTATTATAGCCATCCAGCAATTATATCACACCTGATGGAACCTACATCCAGCAATACAACTGATGGAGCATCAGAGATAGCCGACCTAAAGGCATGAGCACAGCTGATGAGGATAGATCGATGAAAATAGACTAGGGAAATGCTAATGCAAGAGACATCAACAGTCTTGTTTATCATCCCAAGAGTAGGTGGGTACGAGATAATGCACTTCCGTGTCGAATGCATATATACGTACGTACGACATTCCCCCCGGATAGCTCCCGAGAGATTTTTCCGCCACCAGGGTGGGCGTAGGTTTTTTTTTTAGGAACACGCGGAATAGCACGAGGGCCTCCCAATCCACTGAGGAGGGATCGTGCCCCTTACCTTGGGCCTCATCATTAGTTTCTGAAAGGATTATCCGAGCTGATTATTCCGAACCGCATCTTAGCAAAATCTGTGGAGCGAGGAAAAATCCTGGGCCGCGATATTCATCGGGATTCAAACCATCCACTGAATGATGTATATTCCTCCTGGAGAACAAAATTTCCCGAATGGCAGCCGTGAGGAATAAAAAATATGAAACCTGCCTGGCTTTACAAAACACGAGCTCGGATATGGGAGAAAAGATTTACGAGGATTCTTTTTTTATTCATTCGAAGCGCCACTTTTTTTTTGCACTGACTTCGAGGTAAAAGGTAGAGAGAAATTGAAAGGGTTTTTTGATCGGTGAGTCTAGCAATTGATTGGGAAGATGGGGCTGGAAAAATTGAAGATAATATACGTCAATGAATACGTATATAATAAAGATCAAGGAATGCAGAAAGTGGTCTCCTTAGTAGAGCAGTTATACGAGAAGTAATACGATAAAATTTATTTTTTAATTAAAATTTTTACATATAATTACATTAAATTACAATTGTAGATGCCAAGCGTTGTAGTTAGTACGCTAAGTAATGCGTTGCAGTAGTGCTGTTGAATTTTATAAATTTCATCCGTAGTGAGCGTATTTCTCCGAATTACTCAGACGTGCAGCTAACTACCAGTCACGTATTTGTTTAATATGCAGCTGGAGGAAGCCGTCAAACAACAACGATTCTCAGAATAAATGAAAATATTGTAGAAATTATCGTCTATTAAGGAATAAAACATAGTAGGATGATTGATTAAAAGTTCCAATTATTCTAAAAATTATATCTGAGGATAACTGCAATGCAATTTTTCACTGCATTTCAAAGCATTACCTCTACACTGGTATATTCCTCGAAATGGAGATTTCATCGGGTTTTCTGACGTGTAATTGCGAAAAGAAATTGGCGAGTAGATAAAAATACGTTATAAAATGATGCCCTAACAAATGGGGAGGGGATATTAAGATGCAGTACTGAACGATCTGGATCAAAATATAAAAGAAATAACCTTTGAGGATAGAATTCTTTGGATATGGAAAAGATGGTTCAACCCTCCATGCGAAGCATCAATCATTAACTAGTTTTGGCCGTGGTTTTGTTACATTATTGGCTATTGCCTTTTAAAGCAGCAAGTATCCCGGACCCAGAATCAAAAACGTCCTCCATCCTCGGAAAAAAAACGCCAACATGGGATCTATTGAATGATCTTAACGGGGTTCTTTAGGTTCTATCGATAATAAGCTACGTTAAATCGAACTTACGGCAACTAATAAGCCACTTAGGCAGTCGGAAAATTAGGAATTTCACAAGAAAGAGGAGCACGCGCAGTGATTTACCAAATGGTAGCATGATTACATTTACATTCGGCAGCATAATATACCAACAGGGATGCAAGATGTGACTTTGAATGGAGAAACAGGTATGGATGCGCAGGGGATAATGAATGAGGATGTGCAAGACATCGTGGGTGAGGAGAAGAAACCTCTATATGAGGTAAATTGATAACAAATAATAGTTAGTATGGTAATTGGAGGAGGTGACCAACAGCTTAAGTAGGTCATTTACGCTATGAGGGAAGGGAGGTAAGGAAGGGTGGAGAGAGACCCGGCGTCGACATTAGCCTGCTCTTAACGAAAGGCGCCAAGGGGACCACGGTTAAACGTCCCGTCCCACAGACGGAGTGTTGCGCTTGAAATGTCCTCCATACAACAATCAAGCAGAGATCGGGTAGTCTATGAAAATTCTCAGCCACCACCGGGATTTGAACCCGAGCCCACGTGGTGGGAAGCCAACACTCTAGCCACCACACCATTTGGTTTTCCGCCTTTAACTGGCAGACACCAAACACCAAGGTCGTCTCTACCTCAGTCTGTCCTAGGCATCCACTTAGGTTTCCCTAAAGCTTCTTCCTAACCTCACCGCGTCTATCATCTTCAGCCTTCTTCTTCCTCTTCTATTTTCTCCTTCCACTGTTTGAATATAATATTAGAGCCCCACTATGTTTCCAGGTCCGGCAGAAGCGATAAATTAAGAGTGTAAGGCGTCTTCGCCGACGGCAAATGGGTTCGGGGGAAACTAAGCAGTGAACAAGTCCAAATGCTCACACAAAACCAAGTCAACTTTATTACAACCAAGTCGTACACTACTATTCCGCTTCCCAAGTACAACTGACTCCCCTACCCAACATCCGTGGAGTCGCCGAGAGAGATCGTTTCCCAAGCATCTCTGCCAATGACAACACGAACGTGATGATGGCTGCGTTTCGGACGAAGTCCATTTTGAGGCGAATCTACACCATCTCGCAACTTTTTAATTAACTTAATGAAAGCCGCACTTACAACCGAGATATTATGCCGAGCGGATATAAATGCGAATTCCTTTTTCCTCCGAACCATTAAGGACTTTCATAAATGCCAGTCGTAATTTTGTTAGAGCATTTCCTTTTTAAGTGCAAATGGCTGTTGTCCTTACACCCCCTGCCACACGCCTTTTAGGCGGCTTACGGGGTAGTATGTAGATGTTCCCTCGACTGCTTTACTTAAAATCCCCTTCCCTCTTAAAATATGCTCTATCCAATTCCCCATTCTCATCATTACAGTTATCAGTTATGTTCTTTCTATAGATTTAATACACTACGGTAAAAATTCACAGTATTTATATATGCCCAAACATGAGTGTCGCATGGGTGGTGCATTCTTAACCCGCAGCGCAGGCATGGGATCGCAGCTCTAGGGGGACGAAATTGAAATCCTTAGCGAGAGACTCCGCAACTCCAAAATATGTACATCGTAATTAAGAGGAACCTAATCAACGGTATCAGCGAGTTCACGGGAGCGGAAGCGAACGAAAAACAGGCGCTTATCTCGTTAGCGATCGCTGAGGGCCGTGCACAGACACGGCACGCGATGTTTCCCCCACACACACGCTTAACGATCTCGTGGACAGAAGATATTTCAACCTCTTTAGGTAATTGCGACGGCGCAGCTACCACTCAGCTGAGGGACGTATCTCATTAGGACGACAAGGCGATGGCCCACGAACTCTCCCGTTTGATGTGAACAATGTTAATCCTTCACGTCACGCGCGAGGTACCAAAGGTATTACTAACATGCGCTCGTTGAAATGAATTAACTGAAAATGAAATTTAAAAAAACAGCAAATATGCCTTAATACTCGTATGCGGTCATTACAGGGTAAAGGCAGGAAAGCAGCGCGTGGCATTACCTTGGTAATATAATTATTGCCAGTGGTGTACGTAGATTCCCGACTTGGGGATGGGAGGAGTACCCGTTTCCTCGCCACAGAGGGAGCTACTACTAGCTACTCTAAAAATTAGAATTAAGGAAATAAAACTTTGTAATTCCAATATGGAGAGGTTTCACAAAGTAAAGCCTGAAGTTATTAGTTATATTCTAAAAATTAGATTGACCATAAATTCAACTCATATTTTATATGGACTTTCCATGGTACTTTATATTTAAATGTAAACGAGAAGATAAGGTATTTGGAGCAGACGACCGATACCTAAGGTCATTTGCGCCTTGAGGGAAGGATAAGGAGGAAAGGGTGGAGAGAAACCCGGCGTCGGCATTAGCCTGCTCTTAAAGAAAGGCGCCAAGGGGACCACGGATAAACGTCCCATCCGTCGGACAGAGTGTTGCGCTTGAAGAGCCCTCCACGAGGCACTCAAGCAGGCACCGAGCAGCCTGAAAAATCTCTGCCACCGCCGGGATTTGAACCCGAAAAGACTGGGTGGGAATCCAGCACTGTAGCCACCACAGCAACACTGTCTCCATGTAAACAATAATACATATCGCTGATTAAAATCGCACGTATTTAACTTAACCGTAATTAATTCAGACTACGAAAGTCAACTTTTTCTTCACTTTCCGATTTCGGGTGATAGGGGTACAGGTAGTTTCCATACACTCCTATTTTATATGCCACTGATTATTACACAATATTGAAAAACACGACTATCGTTCACTTGGATATCAAAATGCAATGCAGTTTAAATTGTGGTAAAATTCTTTTCGCCTTTTTCAAGTCTGCGGGCAATAAATCGCTGAACTCGATACCTTGCTCTTTATTACCTCCTCCTCCAACCTATTCAATTCCATGAGATTAACGACATCTGAATAAAATTTTACTCATTATTAAAAAAAGTGCGCAAACATTTCTCTGTGGATACTCGTTTTCCCTAGTAACTATTTCAGAACAAAGAATGGGCAAAGAGAACTTGCACCAAAGCGATTGACTTTTTTGTTCGCATGTACAGGTATGATATCATAAAAATGCAAAGCTAAAAGAGATTCTAGGCATTTTATGCTAGCAGCACTGAAGGTTAGAATGAATTATTAAAAAAATAATCCAGCGGATTTTGATTTTTATAGCCTCTCTTGTTCCTGCAAGATAATTTGTACTTATAGACCCCGAAACGGGCAAAATTGGGGTTCAATATTCTACCGAAAAGAATTCCTTATGTTTAATTTTTTATTTTTTGAATACGTTAACACTCAATGGAATAAATTTATTACTAATGGTATAATGTTTTTGATAGTATGACTATTTTCAGGGTGGCATTACATAAGTAAAATGCTCTACCATCCTCAATTTGTAACCCCAGAGTATTCTGTTATGCTCCCCTTTCTTTGTCACAGAGAACCTTGTCACCGCGGATTGTGAGTAATTAATCGCCATCCCGTTTTTATCGTATTTCTTATCTTATGCTCAATGAGTAATTGCTGGAGAATAAAGGGACCGAGTGCGACGACTTCTACTTTTCCTGCAATTGATTCAGCGGTGACTGGGGCAAACATCCTCCAACTCGCGGCGAGGAAGTTCTCGAAGAGATTAGAGACTTGTCGAAAGGTCACCGGATGCGAGCTCTGCAAGAATCGCGTGCACATTATCCCCGGACGGCTAACTGGAGATTTAGGGTGACAGGCGTCTGAAATGTAAGGCGTTTTGCTCCATCCAGTTCAAGGAGAGCGGATGGATGAGTAAGAAATGTGGAATTACACTGAAACTTGGTCTTTACGGCCTCGGCCGAAACTTCAACATGGATGTGACGTTATTCGTTTCTAATTCCCACTAACTTAGCCCTTAACTACATGAATTTCTAAATTTGAAACGAAAAATATTTTCCCTTATAAAAGATATCCAGAAACGCTTAAATGACTACATTTTAATATCTATCACAAAATATGATGCATATTGAACAGACAGCATATTCAGTGGAACTTGGTTATAACGTCATCGAAGGGACCAGAAGATTTTTAACGTTATATCCGAGTGACGTTATAAAAAAAGCAGCCTTAAATCTGAGTGAATACAATACAATACAGCGTGCCTGTGTCAGTGACCTTGTAGAATGTAGGGGTGGGAAGGGATAAGACCCAGGTATGCGGGACAGCCCCCCGCTCCCTCCAGACTCCAATTAAACAAAAGAGCTGCATCCCGTCACCAGCTCAACGTCCAGCTTGTGACCTGTTTTTGCTTTTGATGTTTCTACACATGGTTTCTATGAACTTTGTGACATAATACAATCACACTACCACTTTTGCAACCTAAGAATCGCAACATTTTTGACGCTATACCCGAGTGTCGCAATATTTGATGACGATATAATCGGGTTTTCGTACAACATAAAATGTTCAATTTTGGCTGGTCTGTATAAAATGTGACGTTAAACCCGAGTTGACGTTACAGCCGATGCCGTTATAACCAAGTTCCACTGTATTATGGACAACTTTTACATTAAATGGATATGTAGCACATGTGATACACATACTCACTGAAAACTTCTCATTGGTGCACGTACCTTTACTAATTACATCTATAGATATCATTCGGGTAAATCCTCTCACTCATATCTCACGCTGGAGCTAATTTCCTTCAACATAATTAGAAGCTAATCGCCTTTGGCACCAACCACCTGCATCGAGAACCACATAGTATAATGACGGGGTGTATCATATCTGATACACTATAAGTTGGAGAGAAAGAATGTGCTATTTAGCGATCATTTTGAAAAATTTATTGATTTTTACAGTGATAGAAGACGATAAAAGTACAACAATTCCTTATAGAACGTACAAAGAGCGACTGATTTAAGTTTTCCGTTAAAACTTCATCCTTTTTGCATTCGTAAAAAATGAAGTTTGTAATACATAATAATTTCACCGTCTAGAGATGTGCCCCTTATACAAAGGTATTACATCTGAGACCTACACTATGTGATAGAACAGATTGCAAGCAACATTGGATGTTTTTAATTTAAAATTACCATTATTTTATAAACAGTAGGAATAATTGAATAGGTTCCAAGGAAGGAATTTGGTGTATCAAGTGATCTTAGAATGAGCAGGTTAATAAGGATGAAAGTGAAAGAATTTTGTGAGAATCGAAAGTTAAGCCGACAGGATAATTTTGAGTGCGTCAAAATAATCTTCTATATTATTTCTACTGTATAGATACCTTTTTCTCAATTTATACGCAACCAAACTCTACAAATGAGGTACCAAAATGCACAGAATTTATCAGAGAACATGGGACGGCATATCTTACTTCCTAAATATTGCTATTGTTTCCTACAATTGGTTTTTAAATAATAAAAAAAACAAAAAAAAAACAAAAACCGGTAAATATTCCTGACGTTAACGGCGCACAAACTGATACATTTGTTCATTTGCAACAATATCTCGCATTCTTTAAATAACTTTTATCAAAATGCGGCTGATTCCACATTCAAGTCTCCTGTTGATACGTAAATTTGAGTCATCATGTGCGTTTAACAGAGGATAGTGTAATTACTTCCAATGTTGTGTTTAAAGAGGTGACCTCAATTTGTACATGAACATTCCAATTAAATTTGTACATAAGACCCTGCCTTTTTCTCTACATTTTAAAATTAGAAACGCGCCTATCCCTCTGTGGACCTGCATTGAAAAGAGCGGGGGAAGACCGCTGGGAGCGGGCGCATCACGCTCGTCTTCAGTTAAATGAGTCATGATAATTAAGATGGTGAATTGGCCATCAAACATTAGAAAACCATAAAATAATATGATATTTAGAGTACAGTATTCATATTTCCAAGAAAAAATATGAATAGCGAACTAAGTAATGAGATCAATAGTCTGAGTACCTAATTATGAGAGTCGCGGGGTCTACACAAAAATGTTGAAATAAATACCTGAAAATTTCCACGATTAAAAATTTATTACGACCTAGATGCCTATGAAACTATTTACGGCCAAAGAAACCTAGTTCGTAATTTCACAAGAGTTCACAAGAAGTTTTTCAGCCATGTGATTCACATTTACGCTAGCGACTGGAAGCGATGCACGAACCGCGGCCTTTTCCCTCGGTGGATTCAACGGCCGCAGTTGCCCTCGAGAGAGCGGAAAAAGAGAAGAAAGCGATCCGCAAATGGAGGGGAGGATGCAAAGGCTATAGGGGAGGGAGGTCAGCCAAGCGTCTGATTCCTCCCTCTCACCAAGCGTACAGAACACTGCTTGAACAAGGAGCAGACCGAAATGGACAGTCAGCGCTTGATCGCACATAATTTATTTATCTAAGTATTCTACCAGTTAGTGCTGGAGATGGTGGGTGAGGAGAGGCAGCTTTTGGATGAGATACGGAGGAGACAGAAGGTATGTATCGAGGGAGTACTTAGCGGGGAGGGGATGTTGAAAACAGTGTTAGAATGTTAGGTAAACGAGGGAGAGGAAGAAAGAGAAAAAGATTTTTAGATAGAATGAAAGGGAGTAGACCTTATTGTGAATTGAAGAGGGAGGTACTTGAAGGTAGGAGAGGCCCCCGGAATGCTTCTAAAGAACTCCGCCGAAACCTTTCTTAATCGGTATAATTCTTCAATACTAATAATTATATCAGTTGAGATAGGTTTTCAAGCACGAAGTTTATTTACGAACTATACAAGCTGCCAACCCTAGCATTCTGGACTTTGGTCTTCATTTTATGATAACATCTATTCCATTTCATTCAACCTAAAGTCTTATTCTTTCCCCTTTAACGCAAACCTAGATTTCTCTTCTCTAACACGGTTTCAAATATGTAGTAATAACTAATAGGAATAACTTAAAGAGGATATAATTTTTTTTGGATTTCAAGAGGTTTAACTTAAAAAGCATTGGTTGATTTCGATAATGAGAAATGTTGACAATTGCATCGTTTACTTTCATACCTCCTTTGAAATATAAAATTTTTATATTTTTTACCATAAGAACTTTAATTGGTTACTTGATGCAATACTTAAAATCCGGAAAATCCCATTATTTCTCCGGTAACGTGGGTGAATGGCCAGCCTGCTCCGAGCAAGTCGCCCGCGAACACGGCAGACCCAATGGAGCGTGCACGGAGTTGCCCGACCGGCGGCGCTGTGGGGTGGTTAACCTGTTGGGGGATGGATGATTCCCGCCCGAGGGGATACCTTGCATTCGAACTTCGCCCCGATTGCATCCGCGAAGGTGCATAAAAGCAGATCTCTTTAAAAATTATCGAGAGCGCATACAGTTGGCTTGTGCATGGTGAAGAAGGTCCGAATGAGCGAAAAACCAATGAAAAATATTTGTTTTACTGTAACCATAATGTGTCAATTTTAATTACGTCCGTTCACTCGAAGTTATGAGCCGGCCTTGGTGTTTTCTTTTTACAAATTTTCTCTTCACGAATTTTCGGAACTAAATTGTAACTCATAAACTGATAAAATAAAATAATATTAATACAAAAACATGGGAATGAATTTCTCGCTTCACCTTGATCTAATGGTTGACCAGAATGGATCGGTAAGATATGATATGTAAGCAACAAAAATTCTTTGGGTTGCAACATATTCGCATTAAAAAGGCTTGCAGTCCAAAGAAAAGACCCTCTCCCCTTAGTACTAGGTGAAAACATTAGCTATAAGGATGTTAAGCAAGCAAAGTAGAAAACTGTGTTCATAGATAGCCATTTTGAATATATTCTACCGATTAAGGTAGGTTTAGATTGACCATTTTGCAAATAATCCCAACCTGGCTTCCCTTCCAAATTAGTTTCCCCTTTTTAATTCCAAATACGGTTTATTCCATTTCATTCTATCGGTAAATACCGTTTTATTGTATTCGTAAACCAA
The DNA here is from genome assembly GCF_921293095.1 of Ischnura elegans. Classification (NCBI taxonomy): domain Eukaryota; kingdom Metazoa; phylum Arthropoda; class Insecta; order Odonata; family Coenagrionidae; genus Ischnura; species Ischnura elegans. Next base: position 49,920,212 of record NC_060252.1, on the reverse strand, counting down.
GCATTCCTTCCAAATCTAGTTTTCCACTGTCGAAATAAACTCCACGTAAACAACACCAGTGGAGAATTTTCAAAAACGAAAATATGATATTTCTCACACTTTATATTACAAATTGATGTTTTTTTCTTGCAATCCAACCCCGAAAAACTTCGTTCAGTAGTGAAAAGTACATTCATTGTCAGAGACAAGACATTATATTCAACTCACCACCACCAGGACGGCTGTGATCGATGAGGCAAAGAGTAGCATACGAGGTGCTTACCTGCAAGAAAACGAAAAATATCATAATTAAAATATTAATAAATACGCAATGCATGCAAAGGTACAGGCATTCAAGTATTAAATGCAATGGTGAACAAGTTGCACGAAGATAGACCAATATATTGATTAATACAACCACAACGTAAAAATAAAACAAAAATAATAGCTTGAAATAAATTGTAAGGAATGATCTAACATATAGAATAATACAACTACAACGTAAAAATTAAACAAAAATAATGACTTGAAAGAAATTGTAAGGAATGTTCTAAAGGGTGGGATTGAAAACATAAGCTATAAAGTATCTCGCACCAAAAAAATGAAAGATGACATTGACCTCGTATTGATGTGTACAATCTTTCGATGTATCTCGAACCCGCTGCCTTTGATTTCACATAGTACTCGGAAGTTAGCGGCTAGGTAACGAGAAAGGCGTACGGCGTGCTAACAAGCAGTGGCTATGCTGAGAAGTAGCTCGATGCCTTGCAATGAATTTTGCAGAATAAATAAAGGAAGTTTGTCAAATAAAAGACATTTGCAGCCAATTTTTATCAAAATTAACGAAGTCACGGGAAACAACATTTTCATCCTACGCTGTAAGTTACCTCAATTGGATTGTAGTGTACCTTAATAACTTAAGTATTCCATAAAGCATGTTTATAAATTTTCCATGTATTTCTAACAGCATGTTTTAGCTTCATAGGAAGATTGCCATCATGAGTATTTGGCAATTTTTGCCTTTTAATGCATGTGAAAGTATAATTTGTTAGCATATGTAACATTTTCATGACCGTCTGGTGTGTACGTAGGAGTCCTCTTGCATGCTGTATACTGATGAATGATCACCCCCTGCCAAAAACCCTAAAGGTGGCTCGCCGGTTTTTATTTAAACATAGGCCTGTAGCAATATGCGATACGACACTAGTCTTAACGACAAAATAATTGAACATAAAATAGGCATTCATTGTGAAAGAATTAAAGTCCTCTATTTTTTTAGGGAGAACAAATTCCTATACTTAAAGATAAAATCATCCCTAGCACTCCAAATTGTACTATTTCCATTCTAAGCTAAAAACTACGTATTTCACACCGCCCGTCTCGGTCCAAGGACTTGACGTCAAAGGATTTGATGGAGCGTGTATTATTCCTCAGAGGTCCACACTCCGGAGAAAACCTTAATGAGCGCTCGCCCGAAGGGACCAAAGACGGAAGCACACCGATGAAGGGACTAATCTCATCCCTTTGTTTGGAATGGGAGTTAGCACAACAAACGGAGCCCTTGAAATCGGTTGCTGTCTGGGTGAGAATTTATTTTTGTCTCGGACCAGAGGCCGACTAAATCAAGGGGTTATTTCTATAAAGTCATCCACTGACGCGTAGTATTTTTGAGAGCCCGCTTCCTCAGTTGTCGTGGCACGTGGATAGGGACGCTACCTGATTAACGGCGCCTATATTTAAATCAAACCTTTCCAGAAGTATCGTGGGAGGACAAATGGCCCATTCACCCTGGCGTTTACAACAAAGCCTACTTTACCCGTGCCGCCGCCGAATTAGACAAGACACAATCCTCGTACGCTCTGACCTCAGGTGTACCGAGCATGTAGCTGGCAAATTCGTCATCATTACTGGTCAAAAGGTTTTGTAAAGCATCGCGAGCGAGGAATGTGCGACTCAAGATAAAAGTGGGTGGGGAAAAACTTGAACAGGTAGAGCGATTCAACTATTTGGACAGCACATTAGAGGAAAACGGACACAGTAGCTGTAACACATAATTTTGAGTTGTTTTGAGTTGGATGTTGGTGTGACGATTGATGGGAGGAGGACAATAAAGCGGGCAATAATGAGCAGCAGAAGGGAATGGATCAATTGTTGTTGACGGCGCGGGAGGGAGAGTGAGAAGTTGGATTGTAAAAGTTGTGGCGTGCGGATGTCTTTGCTCCCGAGTTTTTAACTTATAAAAAGTGTACGTGCGGAAACTTGGACACTGAGGAAAGAAGACGAGAGAAGATTGGAGGCATTCGAGATGTGGGTATGGAGAAGAATAGAGAAGGTGAAATGGACGGAGAGGAAAAGGAACGACGAAGTGCTGGATATGGCTGGGGTGGAGAGGCAGCTTTTATATGAGATACGGAGGAGACAGAAGGTTTGGATGGAGGGAGTACTTATCGGGGAGGGGATGTTGAAAATGGTGTTAGAGGGTAGAATGTTATGGAAACGAGGAAAGGGAAGGAAAAGAATAGGATTTTTAGATAGATTGAAAGGGAGTAGGCCTTAGAGTGAATTAAAGAAGGCAATGCTGGAAGGAAAGGGAGGCTCCCAGATCACTTCTTCAGTACTCCATTCTCCTTAATCGGTACAATACTATAATAATAACTGGTCAAAAATCTTAGGATTGGTATGGAGCAGCTCTCCACTTAAATGTCCTCTTGTCACACGCACGTACATCTTCTCTACCACATCCTTATTTTCCTGCTCTTAATATTATGTTAAAGGTTTTCCTTTTCCGTTCTCGTCCTCCAATTGTCCCTCAATGATTGTCTTCATCAGGCCATCATGCCTCAAGGTAGGGCAAATTAAGTTATTTCGTCTTAATATCTGAAGCGCTTGGCATTCGGAAGTGAAAATTTGTTTTTCTCTCAAATTCTTCGCCATTGTCTAAACATCTCTCGTCATCGCCAACTTCCATGACCAAACCGGGGCATGACTCGCGGCTCTGACGTCAAATAACCACCCCAAATCCACCTTCCCCACCTTTTCTTAGTCCATTGTCGTAATAAATACATTTTGTACCACGTTAATATTTTCTGGGCATAGAAAAATGAAATCAGAAGTTAAGTTTTAACCTCGAGGAATAACCCTAGTGAATATTTCCCTAACGTCAGCGACAAAATTCTACCGAGATATGCCGTCCACGATAAGATTTATAAGAATTTTAATAATTAGCGAAGAATGAAGAACATTAATCCGGTTTAAATCATTTCAGGCTTGTCGTGATGGAAATGCGACATACCCATAATAAAATATTGAAAGCAAATGCCAATGTCCACACTTTTAATATATAACTCCACTACTGACCCCTTTTCAACACACACTATGTCATTTTCAAGGTGATGAAACAGACTCCCTTAAGTATTCACACGAAAGAGTGTCAGTCACACTATTCATAAGAATATTTGATGAATGGGAAACAGACACTCCCTCATGTATGTACACGAAGAGTGTCTGTTCACATGTTGTCACTTGTAAATACATGAGAGAGAGAGACTGTTTCATCACCTTGAAAATGAGGTACAGCGTCGAAACCAGAGCCGGAAGTGGAGATACATATTACAGTATGGAAATTACCATTTGTTATTCTTCGTTGAAACTTTAACGGGTACTCGTCGTGTTAGTTAAAAAATCTTTTGGGCTATGACGCCGCGTTAATTTTCGGGTGGTCCCTACGTTTCCCGACCGATGCTGGCCGCTTTTTCAATGGGATCTGATCAGCATCGGTCAGGAAACGTAGAGGCCGCCCAAAAACAGACGCGGCGACATAGCCCAAATGTTTTTAACTAGCATTACCATTTGCTGTTCAAATTTTATCATTGATTATTCCGTTGAATTTGTTGCACTGGTGCACCCTTGTTCCAACCGTCGGTAATCGCATCTAAGCCGCACGCGATCCTTGGGACCGGTTTTATGATGCCAAGTTAGCATTACTGGAACGTGATAGTGTCGTAACCTGAGATTAAACATATTGAAAGTTAAAGTAATTAAAAGTAGTTAATGATAACAGTTAGTAGATCAGATGACCTGAATTGGGAAACATAGTTAACTCTGATTTTCATGCTCCAAAAGAACTTAACTCGACATTATAAAACAAACCCCTAGTGAAACTCTGAATCAATAGGCCAACAATCATGACCGCTGCCGATATTCCACGGATGGGGAGTACTCGCGTGGACTCGGCGATGAGCTGACCGTGCCTGACCCAGAGGGAGCCGTGCGCCCATGCCTCAGCGGGCGCCGTCGCGAACAGGCCGAGCGTTCGTTTCCGGCGATGCGCTGATTTATGTGCCATCGAAATTATTATGCGAGGCGGCCCTCGGCACACCTGAAGCGTTGAAACCCAGGCCGCGCGATGTTCCACTTAGCCTCCTCCCCAGACGCCGTTCGCCTACGCGGACATGACGCCACGGCGGAGTGGACACAGCTGCTGTACCCACCTATTATGAACACAAACCATACGCCACACGGGCGCCTAGGTGTGGGCGCTGTACAGACATATATTAGCGCATTGAGCCCACCTTTTGTAGGAATTAACAATACACAGGTCCAAATGAAAACAGTGGTGACTTATCTACAAATAATATTTCAATACCTGACAACTTTATGGTTTTGGCACTAACCATCCGTTGCAATATTCTGACACCCCCACCATTTGGGGGAATTGGCAATGCTCATGACCAACTGAAAACAGTGGTAACTTGTACCCAAATAATATGTCATCACCTGACAACTACGGTTTGGCACTGACTATCCATTGCTAAATTCTGTCATCCGATTTAAAGTTATTTCCCACAAAGACTTTGATTTAAATATAAAATCATGTCATCTCGCTAATTTACCTTACCCTTAACCTTAGGGGGAATCGGAACATAAACTATGCACCATGCGGCAGCAGGGTGTGGGCACCATGCAGGCATATATTAACGTATTTAGCCCACCCTCTTGGGGAATAGACAATGCTCATGACCAAATGTAAACTGGTAATTTATTTGCAAATACTTTAGTACCTGACAACTCACCGGTTTTGGGACATTCCGTTACAAAATTCTGTCACCGGAGCTTGAAGTGTTTCGCCTCCAAGACTACTACTTTGATTGAAAAATAAAATGCATTTCCTAATATCTCGCTAATTTATGCGTTTACCGATGGAATAAAAACATTTTCTTGCCTATAATAATTCTAAAGTGCGTAGTGAAACCGAATTTCGCCACATACAAACACCTAATAAGGGATTAAATTTTCAAAAATTAAAACGCTTTATATTTTTAATCATTCCTGTATCTATCGATTTTTTACATCTTAATTATATAATTAATCACTTTTCATAGACCTACAGAACAAATTAGCAGTGGAAGCCAGCATTAACTTATTAGTCGAGGCAATAGACTCCATAGGTGATGATGAGATGAATACGAAAGCATGCCACTTTGAAAAAGTAAGATTTGGGGCAGTGCCAAATCTAAAAATTAAAGTGGATGGAGTACTTAGCGGGGATAGGATGTTGAAAATGGTGTTAGAAGTTGTTGAGGGTAGAATTTTAGGTAAACGAGGGAGACTAAGGAAAAGACTAAGGAAAATAATAGGATATTTAGATAGGATGAAAGGGAGTAGGTCTTACATAGAATTGAATAGGGAAGTGCTTGAAGGGAGGAGAGGCTCCAAGAATACTTCTAAGTACTGCATGGAACCCTACCTTTATCGGTAGAATACTTCAATAAATACCTGTGCTATAAGTAAAGTGTTACGAAGTAAAGTGATCTAAATAGTGCTATAAGTTAGCCCCTTACATTTTAAAGATATCTTAAAAAGGACATTTCTGATGCATCAGAGAGCATATTCAACGGTGATTTTCTCAGTTATGTGGAACTTCACCCCTCTTAGGTTAAACCGCATTTCACTTCCAAGTACAACGGAATTCGACATGAGGTATCGGTCCCCAGAATCAACCCCATCAGTTCGCCTTTATCACGGGGATGGATCTGGAAGCAAGCGGTTCGGCTCTCATGCCTTAGCGGCAAGGGGGAAAGGAGGGTGACTAAATAATGGATGCTCGCGCTGTGTGGTGCCGGTAATTTAATCGTCTCCGCCATTTCGCTTTAGCATACATACCTGCAGGCTTCCCGGAAGACGGGCGAAGCCAAGAAAGAGAGACTCGATACGGTTCACGGGGAAAAGATGTCTTCTCAAGCAGCCCTACGGGAGGGTCCTACAGTGCCTTTATGCCTAACCCTTTGTGTGCTATGCACAATTACCAATATTCATGCAAAAATTTCCATACTATTTAAAAGAGAAAGCAATTCCACATGCAAAATGTACATAAGACATCCTGAAAATTAAATTTAATCCTAGTAATGTGTGTGTAGAAAACGTTTTCTTCTTTTTCTTAGGGATCAAGCAAAAACACATTCACTTCCTCCTTCGGTGATTCAACCCGATCAATAAGCTCTTCATCGTGCCTATTCCTCTCCGACCACTTCACCTTCTCCATTCTTCTCCACACCCACATATCGAATGCCTCTAGTCTTTTCTCGACCACTTTCCCAAGTATCCACATCTCTGGACCGTAAAGCGTTACACTCCAGATCAAACTCTTCACTAACCTTTTCTTTTTTACGCACTTGCATAACGATCCTCTCAATCGATCCTTCATGTTTATGAACGCCTCCTTCGCAAGTGCAAGTTTCTTCCTGATATCCTTACTTTTTTATCCTTTTTCCTCTGATGTGTCGCCCAAATAGTTGAATTGCAAAGCATATTATTTAGGAAAACTTATTTTAATATGATGAAAATTTTAAGGAGTCACTCAAGACGACGCGACGCCGGCACTTAAAAGAAAAAAATCAACGTCACTATGAGCGTTGTTGGCATTTAAAGAAAGTGTTTGGTTCCATTTCGATGTCATGATGCCAAAGATTCGAGATTTGAGTTTTTCTTTCTCAATTCATACTTTCCCTTGGTGCGTTGGGTATTAATTCATGCGCCTGGTGACCCAGTAGGTGACCGCCATCCTCTTCGACAGCTGCTGCAACAAAAGAAAACGAGACTTCCCTCCTGACTTTTTTTCTAGGGACGGATAACTAGCTTAGAATCAGTGCTAAAATGTTGACATTTTCAAGGTACTTGAAGTAGACCATGGTGAAAACATGCCTGCACCTCAAATTTGAAAATTATGCGTAAGATTTTCCAATTTCTTTTTTTTTTATTTGAGAAACCAGCAAATGTTGGCATAGCTCTACTCAACTTGGTCTAAAATTTCAAGGAGAAGCATTATCACTAAAGAAGTAAAATTGTCTCCAAGAAAGGAAAAATACTAAAAGCGATTCAAGTAAACGACTATTTCCGATACTATGTATTATTTTTCAAGCCTGTTTAAGAAAAAATAGAAAAATTGCATTTTAACCAAAACACTTAGTCATGGAACATCCACGATCTCAACTATAGTTGCTTACATTATATCTTTTACCACGCCAACAATCTATTTTATGCCATTACAAGCTGTGTGCACAATTAGATGCCTAATCAAAAGGCTCGTTAAACGCATAAGTATACAGTTGGAGCTATGAATTCGAGAATTATAGTCCACGCTTCCCTCGATAATTGCAGCGAACGGATCGTATAGCCGCCGCAGTTATGCATGCATGCAAGGTTGGACTGGTATGTACCTGCATACCTCGCGGTTTCCCAAGTTTTCGAATAATAGTAGCCCGGGTTGCCATAACTGGCCCATTTGCAAGGGGCGGCTGTTGGCTCAGACATCCTCCACGACTGAACTGCCAACGCAACGCTGGATGCTGGGCAGCACCACCAAAACACGGGTTCCTCATCTTAGTTGCATCGCTAGGGCGGTGATTAAATGTGCACACGTCGGTGGCGTGGCGAAGGAAAGGGAAAGGTCCAAACCCTTCCCCCCCCCCCGAAATATTAAGGTATATAAAAAAATTAATGAAGCATAGAGCAGGGGAAAGTACATGAACAATAAATTATCATACCGTTGTTAAAAAAGGTTTGTTCCATTTGTTTAAATAGTAAAGCAAAAAAATCAAATAATAAAGAACAAAATATTTAAAAAGCATAGATACACAAAAGATTTCTTTGAAAAATGAAGTATTTTCGATTATGAGATTTGTTGTAATTAGTTTAAAACCCTGTACTTAGTACCCTGCTTTTAAAAAAATTTCCCCGTTTTTGTATCTCCCGGAACGAAATTCACGACTATGCCACTGGCATGCGTAGTTACCAGCAATGAGTGCAGTAAGATAGAAATATTATAGTAGAGTAGAATAGCACAAGCGAAGAAGGTGACCCACGTAAAGAAGAATCTACTGACAGGTTTGAATATAAGCATGGAGAGGACAAACAAATAGGTTACTGAAGTCCAAACTTGCACTTTAGTAGCCAAGAGTTAGCCCGACTCAAACTGCAAGCAAACAGTTCAAAATTTACGGATCGGTATCAAATTAGCAAAAGAACGAGGCGCCATTAAATGAAAATGTACCCGCGCATGGAAGTCGTCTTAACCGGAGTATTCAGCGATTGGATTCAACACGGCGTTATGCTATCGACAGCCATGAAGGGTTAAGTTATATGCCCTCGATCTCCATTACACACAGGCGTCAGTTATGCAAAAGTCATTAATTGGAGCATTTTCCGATTTAGAAACCAAATTATCCGTCATCGGAGGATGAATTAGCATTAATTAGGTATCTCGTCATGAACATCGCCTCACTTATTTATAAGCCCGGATCGACATGAAAATGCTAAGTCCGTGAAAGGGCTGTAGTCGCTGGTAATACAGTGTGGAGAGGGACAAGAAAACTATATAGGACTTAAATGAGAAAACAATCGGGTTTAGTGGGTGAGAATACCACGTCATGAAGGGCTGACAGAGGGAAAGATGTTAGTTCAGCCGGAAAGGGGTAGGAAAGGAATAGAATTAATGGATACTATGAAAGGGGACACGCCATAAAGCCTATTAAAGGATAAAGTTCAACGAGATAAGGGGAATAAATGAGGGTGATTCGTGTAATTCTCAATGAAAACCTGCTATAACCGGTGGATACCTTTCAATAATACCGTAAAAATCCACAATCAGAAGGCATTTTTACCAGAAGGACCTATAGATAATATATAAGATAATAGTCTCCAAATAAATAAATGATTCACTGCTGATGCTCAATCGATGAAAGGTCGGTATTTGGAGGAGGTGTCAGACAACATCAGGTCATTTAGGTCAGCTAATGGGAGAAAGGATGGAAAGAAACCCGGCGTCGGCATTAGTCCGCTCTAAACGAAAAGCACCTAGAAAATCCAGGACAAAACATCACATTCCATAACATCGAGGAGTCTCCGCAAAATCGTCAATTTACAATAGAAAGCGATACCAAAAATCTTTCCAAAAATGTTTAAAATGTTAATTTCACCCCCATGGCTGTCGACAGCGTAGCACTGGGTTAAATCCAATAGCTGAATACACTGAGACAAATATTAAGTAGGTTATTAGATAGTACATTTTTCGATGCGACTAAGTCCATTGTTGAAGAAGAAAATCGATAAAAACTTCTGAAGAATAAGCACGCGCAAGAAACTTTTTTCACAAGAACTTAATGATACAAAATGTAAATTTAAACAAAGTAGCGCACCAACGGGATTTGAAACTGGACCCTCCGGGTAGAAAGCCGCCATGCTAATCCAGCACTCGACGCTGAGTAATTTTCGGAGAGGTGCAACCCATTTATCCTCTGTGGGAGAGACTCGTAGACCAGGACAAAATATCGCTTTTTTTCCCTTCTCTTCCCTTCATTTCGTTGGCCATCCCCGCGAATGCAAAGCGCCAAAAGCGCTCGATCCTTTGGGAGGGGAGAGACACGTGGGTGACGAATCGGCCAGCAACGTTGTTCCCACATCCAGCACACGTCCGCAAGGGGACGGCGACGCAGGCCGATAAATATTTACAGCGTCCGCGGCGTGATTTGGGAGCTGAAAGCGCAGTACACGGATTAACGGGAGCCAACAGCAGTCAGACGGTGGACGCACATAAACCACCAATCACGCTCCCACGGAACCCAAATCACTCCTATTCCGGCTTAGCAAGGATATGCTCGCTCCAACCCGCGTTGCTACGTAAATTTTGCATCGCAAAGAAATCGATATACAGTAAAACTCACTTATAACGAATTTCTGGGGGCCATCGTTCCATTTTGTCATAAAAGGGACTTCGTTACATCCATAGTAATTTTCCCTGAGCACCACAGGACTCCCGGCTAATAATACGTAAATCTTATTTATTTACGCAATATACAGTGAAACTCTCTTATAACGAATGTCCGGGGGCCATCGATCTATTTCGTTATAGGTGGGATTTCGTTATATCCATAATAAAGGAGTTTTGCCCTATGAATCGTAGGATTTCCGGCTAATATTATGTAAATCGTATTTACGTTAGTAACAGACCGATGGCGTCGACAGCCATTTAGGAGATTACCCGGTGGAGCACCCGAGTAGCCTTTACTACCAATTGAACTAGATGTATAACGCGCATCAAAATAGATGTATCAGCCCCGCAACAGTGAATTCCCTCCTTCACCTCACGTGGCATCCAGAAAAACCTCCAGGAAGTATCTCAACAGGGGGGCGGTAATGCCGATGACATTCGGCTCCGGGAAAATTCATCTACCATCGCCCCAAGGTAACCACCCCGTCACCCCCGGGGTCGTCGGCTCCGTACACCCGTGATTCATTGCGCCCCTGCCGCGAGCTTCGGATGTGGCGGGGGGAGAAGAAATTCCCTCAAACCACTCTCCCTTTAGGCGAGTGCGGGAACACGTACTGCACCTACTACCCTCTCTTCTCCATATACCTCTACGTGTGTGATCGAACGGTAGGAGGGGCGGAGCGTATGGTTGAGGAATCATTCTCGCCACCCCGCGTTGGCTCCAGTCCAAAAGAGCGAACGGGATGCGCATTGCATTATATTTAGAGAAAGGAAAAGGAAGACAAGCGAAGGGGAGAGCGCTAAGGTGCGACGGAGCTGCTACATTCGTACCTAACCCTCCTAACGCAGCCAAATTACTAGAATGCGGGCCGCGCCACAAAATAATCCTTCGATGATATGATATGATTTGATAATGCATGATTTGATATGAAAATGATTTGATATTTTTAGTTTGTTTTTTTAATTTTCAATACCTTTTTGTACCAATCCAGGTTTTTTTTAACTTTTTTCAAATTATTTTTCTATATTCACTTGAAATCGCTGACGTGAAATTCTTGGCTATTTTGTATTTTTTCTTTTTTGATATTTTAGTAAAATATTTTCAATATTGAAAACTATAACATTATTAATTAATAACCTATGATTAAAAAGGGCTCCCAACCAGACAGCCAAACTCGCGGACTCGCATTCAAATGGACTGATTTCATATTATTTCTAATTTTTAATACTTTTTGTAGCAATCTGGTAACTTTTTTCATTTTTTTTCTATTTTCACTTGAAATCGCTGCTGCGAAATTATTGGTTATTTTGTATTTTTTTCTCTTTTGATATATTTCTTAGATAATTTCAAATTAAAAACAATAACATAACTAATCAATGCCTATGATAAGAATAAGGTTCGACATACGAAAGACTCATAGAAGAGTAACTTGATGAGGAAGTGTATATGCTGAGGGATACTTGGATCGCAATTATATGTCTATCAAAAGTGTGTTATTAGTGCCCTTCAGCCTGGACTTATCAACTTGATATTACCTGGATTGAAGTTATCAACCAGATGAGAAAACAAGTGTTTATGGCGGATCTAAAATCGGACATTCTGATTAACCTACTGAGATGGAAGAGGGAACGGATCGCTTTATTTTGAAAGGTTTCAAGTTTTTTGTGATTAGTTACTATTTTATATTTTAAAAAAATTTTTACGGCGTAGATTTCGCATTAGTAGAGTACCACCGGGCGAATGACGCTCTTGTAAAGACAGATGCGAGAGCTGTGGGAAAGTGGAGGTATTTTGTAGCAATTGATCATTTTATGAAAACGCAAAGCAATGTGCTATATTTACTACATTAAAATACAGTGGTATAATTACTGGAGATGCCTAATTTGTTTTTATCTGAGACGCCTTCGTGGACGCCTTTACGGTGACGGTGGCGCCCACCTCAAGATCAGCCACATCTTTACGACGATAAGCACGGGATCGCGTGAAGTCCGCTTAGGCTGGGATATTAGCCACCACTCACCGCAGGAATGTAAGGGGGAGGAACTTGAATAGAGTTCGCAACAGCGTTGGGTGGCGCAGCGATCCTGCAGGGTTTGTACGTGAGTTCACTTGATGGGAAGAAGTGGTGGGGCTTCCTTTTTCTAAAGGTCACGTGGAGATGGTAACGTGATTCCAGGAAGGGTCGAGCTGTCGAGGGGATACGGCGAAATCAGAGCGGGTCTGGCACAGTTAAGAAGAAGAACGAATTGGCTCTTCCGCCTCGCCGGGGTCATGTTTGAGCTTGTTTGTGTACTCGCTGATTATAATTCTTATCAAGGTGGACGGGTATAAAAAAATAACTTCTGCCCCTGAATTGTGATTCACTCTTGCGGTTTTCCCTTATACGGACCATTTATCACTTAAAAGGACGAACCACTCCTTTCGACCGGTTAAATTTTGTCACATAATGATAAAATATTTCTTTATTAAATTGAAAGCGAAAAAGAAAGAAATGTGAGGGGATGAGTGCTAAGGTGTGACGAAGCTGGGCACAAAGGCATAGCTCGTTAAAAACTTTTGTTATCGCACTGAAATTTTCGTTTAGAATTGAATAAATCATAGTCAACATTTAACTGTTTTTAAAATACAAAAAATATACTTTAGAAAAATAGCAGAAGTAAAATTTACCAAATTTAAACTCGAAATAATGCTAAATACGGTTTATATTACACGCTCTGAAAATCTCAAAATAATAACGTCCGTTTTACGCAAGTAATGCGTCAAAAAAATAAGGATCGAGGGGAAGATATTAGTGCTCTTGCGGAATTGTAGAGGTATTTCCGCGATGAAAATGAAAAAGGGCTGGGAAAAAATAACAATGACAATCAATGAGTAATCGCCGATAAATATATAAATTGAATTAAATACTCTGGATTTACCATGACCTCCCAGTGACGGAAAAGTTGAGAAAAATGCAGGCCAATCGATATTTATGTGAGGAAACAACGTATCCATAGATGATTAATAATAGTGTGGGCTTATTTTTCCGCAAGCGTTAGTTAATACTTTAAAATAGAAATCCTCATCTTAAACTAAAAGCTTAAATACGCCTTTTAGCATCGTGTAGAAACAAAAGACGAAAAATAAACGCCGAAATTACACCGAAATATGTTGAGCAATCATACAAAAGTTCCTACCACGATGAAAGAAACTTGAAATCCACAACGGTTCAATTATTACTCTAGCGATAAATTAGTTACATTTCAGCCAAAGAGCCCTAACTATATCAATCTGCTCGGAATAAGTTCAACATCTGCTCATTAGGTACGATACCTGTAGAAAAATCACGATATTCCTTTCTCTATTCAGCTTGAATGACATCCTTTGCAATATCTTAAGCTTCATCTCTTCAACTCAGGATGAAAACATTGGAAAACATCTCACCATGAGTTGCCAAACGACGCGTCAACGAGGTAAACAACGTTTAACCTCCTGAGCGTAAAAAATTAATTACGGCGAGCTTCTCAAAGTAACACCTTCAAAGCAGAGAGACGTCCTTTGCATTCGCACCCATCATCCGCTAACCATCCGGATTTCTTGACGGCACCGCACATGATTTAGAGGCAAGGTTGGCGTAAGTCATCCCCTATCAAACATGGAACAGGGAAGAGCTGTCCATGACGAGACCAAAAGAGGAACGTCTGAGACCGGCTGTTGATAATGCGAGACTCTAGATGAAAAGCTGAAGACAAAAGGAGGTAGGTGCAGCACCTCCTTCCCTCACTTGATGCTATCTAGATATCCAATCAAGACCTTTCCGACGCGCTTCTTAAAAGATCCGCGGCGCGAAACGGGAAGACGCTCAAGCGAGCACACAAACCAGAGGCGTCTGGGACTCAATGCGCGGGAAGAAAAAACAAAACGCTATCGAAATCTAATATCAGAGACGTCAAAAACGTCCCACACCTCCTTCACGCCTGCCACCTTCTCTTCGAGACTTGACTTTATCGCTCGCACCATTCCGTTCCGTTCTGGGGAGAAGAGAAGAACTCAAGAGGGTGAGGAGGGAGCTGGAAGTTTGGGGCCGGAGAATTGACGAGGCGGACAATGGCCGCGAGTCTTTTGTTTCCACGTACTCCGGCTCGGTAGTTACACCTCTCCGCCGCTCTTTCGTTAGTGGCGCTCGCGAATGATGATCTCTTTTGAGTGGGGAGAAAACTAAATAAAACAAAACAAGGAAAGAGTTTCTACACCTCTGAAATGAGATTCCCTCTCCAATTTGTATTTCGTCTCTTCATTTTATTTGTATTATGAGAATATATTTATACACACACCTCTACCCTTGCGTAGCCCATCCGTAATGGAAGAGAAGGAAAAAAAACATCAAGACGAAGGTGGTTTCTTCTCACGATTCGAATTAATTATACCCGGGCCGCTCTTCTCTACGCGTGCGCTCCAGAAAAAATAAATTGAAGAAAAAATTAATTTCTTTCATCTGCTCCTTTTCCGTTCCATTTCAAGAACGGTTCCTTTTACAAGCGGGAAGCACACTAAGCTATCCTGGTTACCAAGCGCCTTTTTGTTGATGAAATAAAAGTGCCTTTCGAAGTTGAGGAAGCATGGTTTCATTTTCGAGATGAAAAGGAACATTTTTCAGAACACGGCTTCGCTGAGGCATTGAAACAAAGAGTAGGTACTCTTCTTCATATCGTTATACGGCATAATTATTTGTAAGGTGCACGTATAATAAATCGCAAAAGTGGAAAATGTACCTCAGCATTCTTTTGAGAGTAACTACATGTGAGATTTGAACTTAAATACTTTAAACGATTGGCATTATTATAATCTGGTCATATTAGTGCTGAAATAAATTAGAATATTATACGCGTCAATTACTATAGTTAACAGATCTGATGCTTTATTGAATTATTTTTAATAAACATTAATTTCAATTTTCATATTCAAATACCCATATCTTTATAAATATATTGTATGTTTAAATTTGGTAAATAAATACTATTTTTTTAAATTAATGATTGTGAGTACTTCGATTTTAAACTTATCCATTCTTTGAAGAAATGTTAGTCATTCTGTTATCCATTGCCCATTTCTTCGACTCTACCGCACATAGGAAATCGGGACTTATAATATCTTTCAACTTTACAGAAAACGATACAACTTTTTTGTGCATGGTTCGCAATTGGTGGAAAGAATTCATCAAATGAATGAAGACTTCGTAGGCCCCCAAGTAAAATCACTTAACTTAATGATACAATAAATCCCCTTTGAGTGTGCCTGAGGCCAAGACTAAGACTAAGAATTCGATTTTATTGCACCAATTTCAACACAACAATGCTGAAGGGAACAGTTCATAAGTCCTTGGGCTATTCACAATTGCTAATATACATCTGGAAATTATTAAAATCGTTATCACGACTGGAAACAAGGCAAAATATAGCCATGACGACAGCAATAAAAAACATTTGCTACGTTTGTTTTATAACATTACTTCATGTTATAATAAAGCATCCCTCCCGCTCGACTGGTCATTTCTCTTGTCACATAACTTGTATAAACCTTATTCTTACATTCTGAAAGTCGCGGGGAATATGCAGTAAAACTTTTCAACATTTAACTATGCCTTAAATTTCACAATTGGAGTTTTGTATTCTTTCTGATCTAAAATTTCTTTACTTAAAATTCGGTTGAATGTGGAAGATGCCATTAATGGTACAATTCGTCGGACAACACACTACCTTTGATGGTGGTACACAGAGGAAACCGGCAGGGTGAATATAAGTGGCGTGGAAGATAAAAAAATCGTTATTACTCCCATCGCGTCTTTACGACGAAATTATAAAGTTTAAGTATCCCGGGACTAACCACGGTGACATCTTTAAGTAGACACCCGCAGAGCACAAATTGTGCGAAAATTGCACAAGCTCAAATATGCAACCTCAAAATATGTTCAACAATCCGGACCATCTTCTCCGGTATAGCCCACAAATTTCCACAGATTCGTGAACGGAGCCACGGTAGCTTAACTAGTTAAAGCATTCGGAAATCGGGGGATCCGGGTTCGAATCCCGCTCAAGGCGAATGATTGGAATTTTCGCACGAAATCAAAAAGGTTGAGCTGAGGAACGGTTGAAAATATGGCCATTCGGTAGGGCCATACGTCCTCTTAAAGTGAAAAAGAATATGAATCTGAAAATTCAAAAATGTAACGAAAAAAATGAAGTCGAGTTCATTCCAAGCCAGATCGGGAATCGATTCTAACCCCGCAAAGGCTGTCACAAGTCTGTCGCTTGAAGGGATCAAATGGATCCAAGGATATCTGAACTGGGCGAGGTTTTTTTTTGATGACCCATTGTACTTTTTCTCCGAAGATTTAGGGAGGAATTGAAAGGCTTCGCAAACAGATATCGATTCAATTCTACAGTATAATAAAATACATCTATTTCTGGCATTTATATAGATAAATGACACACTACTTAGGTTGTACACCTTTGTTTATAGAACTTCACTTCGATCAAAAGGGCCAAAGTAGTGGTGGGATTGAAACGGACGCAACTCCCCGCCCTGTTCGCGGAGAAGTAATTTTCGCGCCAGGACGCTACTTTCGGCGGCTATGTAGCGCACTGCGTCCAGCCAGCGAGGAGAGGTGTATTCCCCCCTCGCCTCGTTCACGTGCACATCGTGACTCTCACATGCACACATACGCGGCCGGGTCGGTCCGAAATTGGCCCCGTGCACTTCCAAAAATAGGCACCGTGCATCACGACGAGGTGCTTTTAAGTCCACTCCGGGACATTCTCTCCCGAAACAAGATTATATCCCAGCGAAGCGGCGCTCTTTTCGCATCGGGCGGCGTTGGTATAGCGCAAGCTCTGAGCGAGGGAAATAGTTTTTTACAGTTCGGCCTTCACTTGAATCTTCCCCTCACAGAGGAACGAATGAAAGCATTTAAACTAGTCGATTTCAAAGGTCGATCCTCGTTTCCACCAATTATAAGGAACAGAATCGGAATCGAGAATCGATCGCCAAAAGTCAGTTCCGATTCCATCGATTTCAGGGAGAAAAATTTATTTTAAAAATATACTATAAGCTTACCATACCTTACCTTTACGTAGCCCTAACCACTCTACTACCTACCGACTCTCTATACCAGGGATGAGTCGATTCGAAATATCGATTCTCAATTCCACCGATTATTGGGCACGGAATCGGAATCGAAAATCGATCGTCTAAATTCAATTATGATACCATCGATTCCAAGAAGATAAATATTTTAATAGCAAAGCTACTGGAAAATCAGTATTCCACCTGTTTGTATGAAAAACAATCGATGGTGTCATAATCAGGAATCGATTTTAACTCCGCAAAGTCTCAAACAAGTCTGTCACTTGAAGGGATCAAATGGACCCAGGGAGATCGTAATTGGGCGAGGTATTTACTCTTTTTTTTTGATGACCCACTGTACTTTTTCTCCGTGGATTTAGGAAAGAATTGTACGGCTGCGCAAACAGATATCACTTTTAATTCTACAGTCTAATAAAATACATCTCCTTCTGACATTTATAGAGATAAATAACACACCTATTTTGTACACCTTCGTTTATTGAAAAGCCAAGGTTTCCCGCGGTAAAGACACTTCTGAATAGGAAAAATTAGTTTGAAATACGATAAAAACGATCTAAGAGACTTTTTGAATTTTTGGGAGTACTTAGCATATAAATAAAACAATTTGGAAGTAAGGCCACGCGTGAGGGACGTCAGATTATCTACGACGCCATTTAACTATAATCGACTTTAATTGTTATTGATTGAGAACACACTATAAACATCCTAAATAACTAGGAAAACATACCATTTCGTTTTCTTGAAGTCGTATTGAGCAAATTACGGAACAATAGGTTACTAATAGGAGTAGATGATAGTGACAGAAACATAATTAGTATTATTACATATTTAAGTGGAAACAAACAAATTTTAACAAGGAGAGTAAAAGTTGCCTTGAAATACAGAAGATCCTTGGAGAATTAAATAAACAATGCTATCTGCGCACGCGCCATAACACATTAGTCACGCGGAGAGTATAGGCAAGCAATATGATAAGGATTACGGAATATAAAATAGGAGAATTGACAAAGTAAAAAGTGATTGGAAGGGACTATTACAGCTTATTTCAAATCGATCGGAAACAAAGATAAAAAATAAACATAAATGTAATCCACTGTGAGTATTCATACTGGAATAAATTCAAAATACACAAAGGAAACATATCCAACAATACTCATTTGCTCAATCACGATACGAAAAATGATGCCTCAAATTAAATGTGATAATATCAGCTAAATTTTTTAAGCACGGATTTTTCAGTCTAAAAATACTCTCGCCAATGTGTATATTTATTTATTTAGCAAAAACGAAGAATAAAAAATCTCAAAGTGAAATAATAAATGAAAATACGGACGCTTGAGAAATAATAATACTGCCGTGTGCCGATGAGGACTCACGATTCGGTTGCGATGTTTATCTCAGATTAGGGATCCTCATACCGTCAGAGGTGGTTCACGAGGCCGTCCTCGCCGTCTTAGCTGTCTGCTTCGAACTCGGCGCCATCGCAGCCGCCCCCAAGCCGCTTGTCACTTCGTCACCTGAACCTGCCTGGCCGCTCTACCATGTTCTTCGATACGTAAGCCAACTTGTATTTCGTATTCATAATGAATTAAATGGATTTTACCCAATTGAATTATGACTGCTTTCTTTACTTCAACCATCTCCGACGGTATGAAGATCCCTAATCTGAGATAAGCCTCGCAATCCAATCGTAAGCCGTCATCAGCACATGACAATATCATGGGAAATTATGAGATAATAATAATAACAATATGCTAATCGAAATGCCTGAGGAAGGCGAGATGTGGTGGAAAGATAAGTTGGTTTTACATAAATGTTACTTTGGCATTACGCGTTTCCACCGCTGGGAAATACGTTACTACCACTAGGCATGCGCCTAATGACAATCTAAAGGTTGAAACGCGTGGTACCAACATAAAACCTTTGAAGAAATGCTATAATGTTTTCTTCAACCAATACGTTATTCCGAGGGACGGGCGAAATAACTATATTTATCCACAGTGTATTCAAATTGTGAATAATAATCAACGAGAGACTGTAAGGAGTACGAAGAATGTACTCCAGCAAACAGGCCAACCACGAAAATACGAAGAGACCTCATAAAAATCGCGAGAGTAATAATACCACACTTTAATGCGAGAGCAAATTCGAGAGGATCCCGTGGAAAAGTGAATTTCGAAATTTCTCCTCCTTCAAATGCATTAAATGCCTGGAAGGAAACGAAAAACTTCGACATCGGCAAGCAATTACGAAAACATCAATTTCACTAACTAAATCCGGCTTGAGCACCGTGAAAGAGAGAGAGGAAAAATCCCCAAGAAAAAAATTATAATCTCGGGAGAAGTGAAGGATGAAGATAGGAAGGGATGGAAAGCAGCTACTCGAAAGAGTATTAATTCAGCCGGTGGGGGGTTCGGAGAAAAAGGGAAATTGACACGAGAATAAATCAAGAGGATTTCTTTAGCTCGAGAGAAATAAGGGCGAAGAACAGAAAAATATTTTCGAGCGCGCCTGCAAAGTAATAGAACGACAAACATAGCCTTAGGACCTCTCTATATCTGTACGAACGTAGCATCGCATTTATTACCAACCCACTCATTTGAAGAATACTCTCAATCACTCAGTGATTTAACACGAAGATTGGTTTGGATAGGTGATGGTAGAGCTCACCCCAGACTTATCCAGGGGCGTGTGGATATCACATATACTCGGAAAGGGTCCAGTTCCGATCCCCGGGCCATCAAAGATTCAGGAATTCAACTTCTCAATGATTTTATTTGGGGGGGATACGAAGTCTTCGTTCATTTTTAATGAATACTTCCCACCAGTAGCAAACCACGCCCAAAATAGTTCCGTCATTTTCTGTGAAATTGAATGGAATTTTAATTCCCGAGTTTCTGTGTACGGATGAGTGGAGGGAATGGTTAATGGAGAACAGAATGACTGGCATTTCTTCAAAGAATGGGTAAGTCTTAAATCGAGGTGCTCAGAATCATTTATTTAAAAAATTAGTATTTATTTACCAAAATTAAACATACCAATCCCATTTCCAAGTTTCCTCGATTAGCTTGATTTTACAAAATTCCAAATTACATTCCAATTAGAATGCCATTTAGCTGCAGGAAAACATGAAAATCTTGAATACATTCCCTAAATAAAAGTAATAAGCGGCACATGAACTCAATCTGCACCTCTAATTTCCCTAAAATTAGTTTCTTTATTCATCGAAAAGAATTCTTTGGAGCACGTTGAAAAAATTGATATTGGCCTTACGCAATCAGCTTAACAGATTAAAAAAATAAAACAGGATTAAAAATTTGCTTCACAAGTCCATTTTGTTCATAAACTTTCATTCGACACATGAACACAATCTGTACCTCTTACGTCCTTAAAATTAGTTTCTTAAATCACCGCAAAGAATTCTTTTATGCACGTTGAAAAAATTGATATTGGCCTTACACAATCAGCTTAACAGATTCAAGAAATAAAAGAATAAAACAGAATTAAAAATTTGGTAAACAAGCCCATTTTTTTCATATACTTCCATGCTATACAACCGTAGCAACAGAATACTAAAAAAAATTCTCTGTCAACTCCTAAACAGTAACAATGTTATTAGGTCTACGTTGGAGAAGGAATTTCACTTTGCACTCCTATCACACAAATTTTTTACCCCTATAACAAAAGAATGCTAAAACAATAACAATACCACAAGGTCTAAACTTTCGGAGAATGAATTCCACACTCTCAGAACGCTAATTAACAGGAATAGGGGTATGAGGTTGACTTAAGAGTGTCCCAATGATTCACTCGGATTTGAAATAGGTACTCCACACAACTTAACCAATCACCTTTACCACCACACCACCACCAACGGACTTACAGCCAGCCTGATTAATTTCTCAACCCGAGGGACAGTATTTTTCATCAAGCGTCAAGAATGACCTACATTCTTTTCCTTCGCTATCTAAGACAAATCTCAATTAGTTACCCCCTGGGGCTTCAAATGAGAGCTTTCCAAGAAGAGAGGAAACAATTTTGACGTTAAAGCCACTCGTGCTGGCGTTAATCTTCCTGCAGGAAGAATTCACACTTGTGACGTGAGCTCCAGGTTAGAATGAATTGAAATACACACACATTGACGGCAGGAAATTGAAGCGATTTATTCCGGTGAGTGTTAAAAAATATAAGTATTCGCTATTCCTGGAAAAGGAAATACGTCTTACGTTACAAGTTCTGGCCATAATCTTGTGAAACCTCGTTAAAGGAGGAGGAAAACAACTTTTTCTCAGATATTAATAACCCGATAAATAAGAGGTATTCATCGTCGACAGGGAATTTCTTTAACTGATCGGTAGATTTAGGTACAATTCCTCTTTTTTAATAGAAAATAATCTGCAATAAAGCTTAAGTATTTTACAGCGTAATCAATTGAATTCGTGGACAAAATGCTAACTAATAATAATCTGTTTGGATTGTATTTAATTATAATTTAGGTGTATCTTCACTTGAAAGAGTGGCTATATTTTCAAAATCGTTCACTTTCTCCTTGGAAAGCAATCACTCTAAGTCCTATAAGCACATTTATTATACCTCAAGTCATTTATAAATCTTTTCGACAAATATTTTACCCTCCTACATTCATTATGTTGTTATGGCTCTTATTCTGGCTGTCGCATTTGTATTGGTACACTGTGGGGTAAATTCAAAGTGCAAATGTCTCCGCAAAGTTTGCTCTTTTCCTGTTGCGAGGTGTAAGAATGCTAAAACTATTTTTATTTTTAAAAGTTTTTGCAAAAAAATTTGTGTGATAGGAGTGCAAAGTGAAATTCCCTCTCCAACGTAGACCTAATAACATTGTTACTGTTTAGGAGTTGACAGAGAATTTTTTTTAGTATTCTGTTGCTACGGTTGTATAGCATGGAAGTATATGAACAAAATGTTTTTAGCATTTAAAAATAAGCAAACAAAAGCAATCCATGCTTTTGTTTGCTTATTTATCTGAGTTCAGAAGTTCCAAAATTTGTGACAGCGCCACACACGGATACATTTTTAACACCTAAAATCATGTTCATATTCCAGCATGAAATATTATGTAACCCCATTTTGTAAATTTTCTGGAGAATAAATCCAATTCGATAACTTTAAATATTTCGACACATAATTAATTTTGTCATTGCAATGCATGTGTTATACATCCGCGTGAGGTCACGCTCACTATAGCTTCGTGCAGTTCCTTAGAACCCCTCAAAGTATGAAATAAAAATCCTCATGCTTCATCTGCTCCCATCGATTTTCCATAAATAAATAAGGAGGAAAAAAATTGGTCGTGTTTAAAATCAGAGTTTTAAAAAAATATTTCAAATGCATCATTATCCTGTTTCTTAATTTGATTTTTGGAAGATATTTATTTAATTCATTAAGAGCTCAACCTTCCCAAAAGTTAGTTTTCATGTTCTTTTCTTTAGAAAAAGCTACGATTTTTCAGGGAAGTCATTTATACACTCTCCCACCAAACAATACGAAGCAAAGTAAAGCAGAAATTGGTTCGCTTAACTTTTTAAGAGAAGCCAGGCATGACATTTTTGCATAATTTCATTGAACTACTAAACATAATTAAAAAAGTCCCTGGTAATGTTAATCCGAATGAAAAACTTGAATGGGTACCATTAAGTTAATTAGAGAACCTCGATAAAAGTAGCAAGAATATGATGAAACGTTGGTCACATATTCTTTGAAAGACGCGCTTTCAATGATCCTCAGAAAATGGTATTCCCATGAGCCATTTTTGAGATATTTCACGGTAAAATTAGGGTATTATAACGTGAGCTCATATGGATAAATATGGTGTTTTCGAGCCAGCGAATCTGTTTGTAACAAGTCGTTGTTGAGACGGCATTCACAAGAAGCAAAATTATAAGGCGAATCTAAATACGTACGGGAAATTATAAGTCCATCATGAAATAAGAAATGCATTACGAAAAACTGCCTTACACTGGCAAGATGCCTGCCGGGATCTCTGGCACCAACGTCGCAAAACGGAAACCACTACACCGACTTCACCTAAATTATGCAAATATATTTAGTTTCCCGGCTTTTATATACCTCTTACATATCTTTAGCTAATAAATGAATATATAAATTAACATTTACCACTTGTATTGTAAATAATTAGTCAAGGTGTGTCGTCAAGAGTTGCGTGTGCAAAGGTTCGAAACAGTGTTGAAACTGGTCAAGTTGAATACCGTAAATACCTTTTAAAATATCATTTTTGACGTTAATATTATGCTAAGGTACAGAATAGCACTCAAATTTCACTCCTGTTTACTTTCAAAGCACTGCAGGAACAAGTGACTTAGAACGCAGTCACGCGCATGGGAGCAAAGTTAAATACTCCAAAGGACGAAGTTCACCATGAAAAAATATTTCAATAGTGGCTTAGTAAGCACGACCCTCGCCGTATGTGCCACAGTGTGGACCTGTGTCGTCAACATCCTGTTCGGTAAAACCCATTCCGAAGTCCGTTCAGATAAAATGGCTTGGTGTTGTAACTGGCTAACACACCTGAACGGCAATCGGGAAATCCGGGTTCGATTCTCGGCTAAGTCAAATATTTTTCCAAGGCAATCTTCATCCTTTGGTGTATTTTTTGTTTTCTTTTGTTCAATTTTTTTGGCGGCCCTTTTGCGTGAATAATAGGTATCCCGAGTGCATCACTTGACTTCAGCAGATGCCGCCAAAACTACCTTAAGGACATGATAACGAAACGAGTGGAGGGAAAGGATAATGGTGGACCACGTTAGGATAGGTTCGGAGGGAATGACCAGTCTTGGAGGTTAGTAGTGAAAAGGCAGAGGGGAGAAGAAGACCACTTGTTGGCGATGGATTTGAAAGCGGGTCCCAGCTCGCCCTGGGAGTGATGAGAAGGACGTTACCATGGTAACCGCCTCCCATCCCACGGATCCAGATTATCAGGAGCAATCTCGAGAGGAGGAGAAGAAGAAGAAGAAGAAGAAAAAAAAAAGACATGTCTTCCTCTCGCCTTCCTTCCTCGTGGGGTAAAAGAGAACGTCCCAGTTCCGAAGACACGGCTTTTTATAAGCAAGGGGTGACTTCAATTTCCGAAATTAAAACGAGCCGTACCCTACCCCCTGTTCCTTTTGTGCTCAATTTCACGTCTCGCCATTCGGAGAGAGAGAGAAGCATTCGAATGAAAGGACCAAACGATAGCATTCTTTTCGTTCTTCTTCTTTTTTATTCGTCCATCACGAAATGACGAACCTCGCGCTTTCCGTTGAAATCATTTACGTCCACTCCCCGGAGAGCGAAATGAAGCAACATTAATGCAGAAACTGTGCCGCGTCACTTTTATTCCGGCGACGAGTCAGCCTTGGCCTCTTCGCATGATTCGGAGGAAATATTTAGAGCTCACACCTGAAATATCATTTATTATTTAAGTACTCTACCGATTAAGGTAGGTTTCCATGGAGTAATTAACCCTCTTAATCCCACGGGCCGAAAATTTGGCTCGAGAGTAGACAGAATTAAATATCAAAATATAGTAATACATTTTGTTTTACCCCATATCATCATTATTTAAGTTACTATGTACCACCGCGTGAAGCCATGCATAGTATTTTAGTATCATTCCTTGTAACCACTAAACGTAAGTAACAAAATATTATCATACTTCCTCTGTTAAAAATAACTTCCATTGAGAAATTGAGCAAAAAATCCAGAGAGAAGAAAATCATTCGCCTTGAATGGGATTCGAACCCGGATTCCCCAATTTCCGGACTAGTCCTTGCGGGTGATTCCATAAAGTTATCACCGTGGCTAGTCCCGGCATACTTAAAAATTTGCATTGACAACATAATCGACGGAAAAACTGCTATTCTTTATCCGAATTTTAAAAACTATTAAAAAAGCATTAAAATATTACATACAACAAATGATTCCTTTTAGTAAAATAAAAAATAAACATTACATTAATATCTAAAATAGTAACTTCATATTGTCTTTTTTCATTACATAATTCTTAAATTTACGATGACACTTTGCGCCAGTAACACCATTTTGAAGAGGCTTAAACAGTATTATGGCCGTCTCCCCTCCCATCATGGACTTCCCTCTTAAATTTACAATATATCATCATCATTGCAAATGTATTGTAATGTAAGTATTTAATTTTCGTCTCACAGGATTATAACTGCAAATGCATATTTATTAGTTTGCAGGAACGCTTCAGGAAGAATACTCATTCTTAATGTCAGTAATTGTTACATCCTAAGCAATGGAATCGTTTGTGTTTGGAAAAATTCAGCATTTAAAATTTCTCGATCAGCTAATCATAAGAATCATAAAGTCAAATAATAAAAGTTTCTGCTTTATGAAGAATATTTTAAATTTTTGAAAAGAATTCTCGTACTGAGGTTTCGTATCTTGTTCTCGCAGAGCTAGCAATTGTGATAAATAAATGTAATTATAACAGTTGAGTGAACTATTAAGTGTGCCCTGATAAAAGCAGCTATCTTTACTCGATGAAGGCTGATACCACAAGGCACTCTCAAGTGGGATCGTACGTCACTTTGGGAGAAGCACTCAAACAGAGGAGCGAAATCCCTCTCGATGTTATCAGACGTCTCATATCACTTTCGATATCGTCATCCACTTCACACTGTAAACTCGCAGCTCACCTTCATTCGATGTCCTCATCGACTTTTTTTTTTTGAAGTTCTGAAAACCATTTTCTCTTCCGGTCATCCATCGGGTCAGGGAGACGGTAAGCTCCGACGTTTCGACGTCTGTGCCAACGTCATCTATTTGTAAGCCCCGAGGGTAATTCCATATTAAGACATGGGAACGACAGAAAAATTTAGAGTAGAAACGTCAGCAGAATTAAATGCCAAAACATTCGCAAAATTTCAAGTCGAAACTGCTGCAGAATTAGAATTTGACTAGAAAGCAAATATAAAAGTTGACACGTATGAATTATAAACCGGAAATAGTCAGCAGGATCATACGAAGTACGACGGAAGCTCGATATCGAAATGTAAGCAGTATTAAAGATCAAAAAGTTGGCAGAATTAGACATCATAACGTCAGCAGAGTAACAGTCCCAGAAGTCAGCAGATTAAAACATCGAAACGTCATCACTGGCCGGCAACCTGACATGCTGGGGAACCCAAGAAAATTTCATCAGCATCACACAGTGGGAGAACACCATATAAGCATTTCATTTCCTCAACATCTCAGGTGTATGTGATATCTGAAAACTCTACGCGCGGCGGAAACCCTATCATCTCCTGGAGCTCCACAGGGACCGAGGAAGGGTGCCAGATGTCGTGGGAAAGAAGTAAGGACGAGGTCGGACACGAAAAATCGTGAGATATGGGCGGCGACGGAAATATGTCAAAAGAATCAAACGTCGCAACGTCAGCACTGTCAGCAGAAATACAAGTCAAAACGTAGCAGAATTAGGTATCGAAACGTTCGCTGAATTACACGTCGAAACGGTTGCAGAATTAGGAGTTAACAAGCTAGGAGTAATAGAAGTTGACAAGGCAGATGAGTAAGAATTCGATAACTCAGCAGAATTAGATGTTGACAAGTCAGCAGAATAGGATGTTGACACGTCAGTAGAATTGTAAGGTAAGAAGAAAGACGGAGGCCGGAGACAGGAGAAGTCGCGAGATATGGGCGGCGATGGGAATATGTCGAAAGAATTGAACTTCGAAATGTCAGCAGAATTGAACGCCAAACCGCAAAACATTACGAAACGTTCGAAGAATTGCTTATCGTAACGTTAGCATAATTAGAAGTTGACAAGTCAGCAAAATTAAAAGTTTACAAATCAGCAGAATTAGAAGTTAACAACTCAGCAGAGTTACAAGTTGACACCTAAGCATAAAATTTGGATAAAAAATCAACAGAATAGTAAGAAGTACGACGGAAGACGACACCGTAAGGTTAGCAGTTGCCAATGCCAAAAAGTCGGCAGAATTAGACCTAAAAACTTCATCAGAATTACAACTTGTCACATCAACAGATTAAAACATTGAAACGTAAGCACTCGCCATCAACCTGACACGGTAGGGAACCCGAGAAAATTTCATCAGCATCCCACAATGGGAGAACACCACACGGGTACTTCATTTTCTCTACCCCTCAGGTGTGTGTGATGTCTGGAAACTCTACGCCGTGTGCCCTATGATCTCCTGGAGCTCCACAGGGACCGAGGAAGAGGCCAGGGGTCGCGGAAAAGAAGAAAGACAGAGGTAGGAGACGAGAAGTCGTGAGATATGGGCGGCAAGGGGAATATGGTCCTCCGCGAGATGGAGACGTCACGCCGGGGGGCGCGGGAGAGCCGCCAGATGGCATCTCATCGGCGCAAGTACGGCTGGCCGGGAGAAGGGACCGCCCGCTCCCGCGGGAGGTGAATGATTAAGAGGCGGGCCACGGAATACGACCTCCTCGGTTAAAACCCATGGGACCACCACGGTGAGGGCGGAGGAGGATGGGACAGGCGCAGAAATATATACTTATGGCCGTCTTCAACGTAGGTACGGACCAGGGTATGTCACCGAGTCAACCTCCTTATGTCATTCAACACTAAAAACTACCGGTAAAGGTATTGTTTTTATGAAAGTAATCCTCCATTTTGACCTGAAGTCAAGTGGTGAGGAAACTTGGAGACCGGTTAATGATGACGCAGTTGTTTTGAGTTTGGGACAGATTTTGGTTTGTACCCAGTTTTGTTTGACAAGGTCAAATTATTTTTAGCATTGACTTGTTCTATTTAGTAGATTTACATTAATAATGTCTATTTCTATAACTTAAAAATATGCAAAACAAAACGAATCTTAGATATTTAGAGGAGATTTCGTATAATTTATAAAGCAGACTTGTATTTACATTACTATCAGTTTGAATCACTGGACATTAAATAAAACAGATAATTTAGAAAAAATTCCATTTCTTAATGACCCTGTATAAATCATGCTTGCAGAAATATATACTTATGTGATTCACTTGTATCCATATGCCACAGCAGTAATGTGTACCCCACCAACACCGGCATTTATCTCCATAAGTATAAAAATTGCACTGTAGGTACCCCTTGGCTTGTAGGGCCCTTATACTTTACGTATAATAATACCATACGATGTGAAATTACGAACAAGTTCCTCCGGAAAACAGATGAGAAATTTAAAAAAAATTCCGTTGTACACCAGTAATTTTCTTCGCAAAAACTTCGCAAGGAGCAGAGGAGAGAGTAGATAGAGGCTGGGCAAGTTTCGTGACGGATGGGCCGGCACTTTCCTTGCAAACCAAATGGAGAAAGGCCTGCTCATATCGCACAACAACTACCTGCTGCCAAAAAGACCTCTCCCGCTGCTTTACGGGCTCTGCGGTTTTATGGTCCTGGCGGCCATCGAATGGGTTCGGCCCGTAAAAAATGGAAGGAGGCCGCCCGTCCCCTATGGCTCTTTCCGCGCCAACCAAGTCGATGAGGGAAGCGCGCATCCATCCGGCGTCCATTGGAATCATTTACGCCCCCTGCCGAACATTTCGTATTTTACGCACGCGTCGCTGAATGGATATGAGGAGGGCACGGCTCCGGTTATTCGAAAACACGACGAATATCACCTTCCTTGTCCTCGGGTCATTTCGCGAGCTACCCGACCCGGCAGTTTTGCCTGTGACTAGTCGTATCGGTCGTAAACACTTCCTCCTCCTCTATTCGAGTGCTGACGTCTTATAACGCGTAGAGGGGTTGGTTCAGGGCATCAGCTCATTTTCTATACGCTCTCATGGCAACCATATACACATGTTTACAATAATTTTATCGATTGGTCTCGAAGTCTATAAAGGGCACCTAAAGATGGTCATCAATCATGGGTGTTCTTCCGATTCCTTACTTACCTAGACGTAACGATGCTCTTCCTAAGTCTAAGATAGTATTAAATTACCCAAATCATTGATAGCATTTTTATTGGTTTTCTAACGGCAATACTCAAGCGGCAAAAGTAATTTCGCAATCAAATTGCGTAGCCTCAGCTTATATTTCCCGATTTATTAGCGGGACTAGGATGTTACAAACAGTGCTGGAGGGCATAATAATAATAGATGCCTTAATTCGGGCGAGGTTGAGATAAATAAGTCCCCTCTTCTACCTAATCCCTGAATTCATGAAACCCTGATTGATGCTTGGCTGACGGGGAAGTGGGATGAAGAGAATAAGATTTATAGATAAAATGAAAGGAAAGATGCCTCCTTACGAACAGAAAAGATGTGAGGGGAGTCGGTCGAAGTTATTCGCTAATGCTGCATGCAAATCTACCATAACCGGTAGATTATCTTAACAATAACTTATGAAGGAGCAGCCACAGCTAAAATTGTAATGCTTATTCTCACAAACAAGAGGAGCTGAAAATATTTCTTTACCGCGACTCCATGTTTAGTATTTTAAAGAGCTAAAAGCATCTATACTCTTGTCATTTCAGCTACATATGGATTCGTGATTGAAGGTAAAAATATAATATATTTTTTACCGCCAAAAGGCACTGACGGAGAGGGCTTCTGGACAATATTTCTGAAAATGAATACCGGAGGACTTGAGCGCAGCACAATATGATGCCATGTCCTGAAAATGAGATAAGAAAATGACAAGAGAAGAGGGGCTGTTGAGTGGTGTGTTTCATAACGGCGACGAGGTTTTCCACGGAAGGAAGTCAGCGAAAATGACTAAAATCTCGTCACGATGAAATAGAGGCGGTGGAAATGAGGGACCTCGAGGCAGCCAGGACACGGAAAAATAGAAAGATGTGGTAAAGAGTACGAGTGGAAAAAAAGATGATTCTACAAAGCGGGGCAGGGAAGAAATATTATGATATTTTCATGAAATTCTATGCCGGGGGTAGGTAGAATTTGTGAGCAAATAGTTACAGAAATAGGCGACATCTAATCGAATAAAAATTCATAAAAGTTCAGCACTTTATTTTATCCTTACTAAGCAGGTGGAATGCTGTTACTACCACTACAATCACCCTAAAATTGAAGCAATTACAAGATATTTACGGGAGAATGTGATATGATTAAAATATTTATGTTAAAGGGGAGTATAATTATCTTTGTTTCACGAAAAAAACACACACCCTCAAAACAAACGCTAAAAAAAGACGAGGAACGTGTCATCAACAGAATTTATACCATAAAATGTCTAATCATTATGTCAAATAATTCTGCATGTAGAAATTAGTATAGCAAGTTTTCACGAATTTTTTCCATGAAAATTCAATCATGCTCAAATTAATACGCAAAAGGTAAGAGGAAGGAGAATGAAATAAGGAGAACTATTGATTAACATTTTAATTTATATTGGGTTTTATTTTCATCGGGATTGCACAAATTGATATATTATTATAATTATAGTATTCTACCGATTAAGGTAGGTTTTCATGGAGTATTCAAGAAGTGAGCTGGGAGCCTCCCTTTCGTTCCAGCACTACCTTCTTTAATTCACTGTAAGGCCTACTCCCTTTCAATCTATCTAAAAATCCTATTCTTTTCCTTCCCCTCCCTCGTTTCCCTAACATTCTACCCTCTAACACCATTTTCAACATCCCCTGCCCGCTAAGTACTATTCGCTCCATCCATACATTCTTTCTCCTCCGTATCTCATCTAAAAGCTGCCTCTCCTCGCCAACCATATCCAGCACTTCGTCGTTCCTTTTCCTCTCCGTCCATTTCACCTTCGCTATTCTTCTCCATACCCACATCTCGAATGCCTCCAATCTCCTCTCGTCTTCTTTCCTCAGTGTCCACGTTTCCGCACCGTAGAGAGCTACACTCCAGATCAAACTCTTCACTTAAGGATCGCAAAATCTTAATACTGGAGTTACTTGTGTATGAAAAACTCCTGTAGGCTACTCTTGACTATTCCAAATAATTTATTCGTAACCCTACGTCATTAGACCAGAAGTTGACAATTTTTCAGACCCGAAGGCCTCATGTTCATATTAGAATGGGTAATTGGGTTTGGTATGGCTCACAAACAGGTTTAAAAAATAATCCATTTACACAATTTATATACACTCTCACAGTCTGATTTGCTCAAATAATTAAAAGCCATTGGATAATGATTTTGGGCTTTTCGGACGCACCGTTCCGAATATTTATATTCCGATTCATTACTAACATCCAGCATTTCTGCCGGTTTCGACGCATCTCGTCTTCAGGGTTAGTCGAAGATTTAGGACACGTGCATCGAAATATTGTCAGAAATAGAGTATGTGACGTACATGTATAGAATCCTTTGACCTCAACAACTTTAACTCCTCTGTCATCGTACATACCTCGCTCCCTAAAAGAAACATGCTTCATATGTAGCATCTAATGATTGTTTGTTTTGTATGCATTGTACGCTTGTATTCCCAGCTGGGAGTAAATTCTTCTTTACGTCGCATTCACTCTTCGCCTGTGATATTCCACTACATATTTCTTGCTTCGTCCATTGATCAGTTACTCGGATTCCTAAAAAGCAAAACTCTTTCACTTCTTCCAGCTCTTGTTTTCCTAGTTAAATGTTAATTAAGATCACACCTTTTTTGCTGGATAATAGTATCTTAGCTAGTTATTCATTTTTTACCTCAAGCGATTATCTCGACATTTTCAACAGCTTTAACAGTAATATTTGCTACGAGTTATTCTCATACTCAACATCATCATTCTTTCGCGTGGCACTGAATCTTATTACGGACGGCGAATACCGACTGCTGCTCTAGACCATGCCTCAGGAACACGCGGAATAATTCACAGCCTGGAAACGATCTCAGGGGAGGAATGAATGACACGGTGATTTGGGGTGAAACTCAATTTTTTCCGGTGCCACTGCAGAGGTTCAGACGCTATTTCATTCCCCTCCAGCAGCGAACCAACAATCTACATCGTCCCTTCTTTTTCCCTCCGTCCTGATAGGAAAAGAAGGAGCAGATAGAGTGGCTACCCACTCGGGAAGTCTTGAAAATACAGGAAAAAACAGGCATTTTTCTCACGTTTTCTGTGCTATTACCAATTTTTGCGTTTGCTGAGTCAATTAATACATATCATTACTCAAATTGATATCCGGGATGATAGCGAAACTATAATTTTGATAAAAAAGTATTCTGATAACTTTTAGCTTTATAAAATATATATTTTCAAGTAATTGACATTACGTAAACATTAGAAGAGTTGCAAAAACTAAATTATCTTCGGGTAAATGCGCAGAAGGACAGCATATCAACAATGAAATCG
The DNA here is from genome assembly GCF_921293095.1 of Ischnura elegans. NCBI lineage: Eukaryota > Metazoa > Arthropoda > Insecta > Odonata > Coenagrionidae > Ischnura > Ischnura elegans. The sequence continues at coordinate 49,887,549 of NC_060252.1, read as the reverse complement.
GTTCGTTCACTTAATTATTACTTTTTTACTGAATCTTTCTTCGGAAATAGGTTACTATAAGGCTGAGGATTCTTTCTAAAAAGGAAGAACTTGATTTTTTTCTTTGATTAAGTCACTTGCTTACTAGATGGATACATCAATTGGTCCCGAATACACGGTGGATGAGGAGACTGAAGCATGGGATGGAACGAATAGTTATCGGGAAGGGAAACTCTACTCAAAAATGTGTCAAAGATGTGAATGATAAGGAAGCAGAATGGGTTGCAATAGAAAAGGATACTTCGATATAATGGAAAAGAATACACCTTATACTGAACCAAAGAGGGAAGTTGTGTGTCGGAGGGGAGGCAGGCCACGGTAATTCGTGAATGGCTATTTGAAATATTGAAATATTCATTGAAATCTACCTAAAACGATGAAATACCTCTAAAAAATGAAACTTTTGAACTCCAAGGAAATTTTCAAACACCTTGCAAACATTGTGTGTGCCTTGCGTACTGGAGACTATCCCGAAAGCATATTCTCAACAATTATCCGCTGATAATGATAAAAATAAGGCTTAAGCAAAACAATCCTCGGGTAGTAATGCTAAAATATTACTTCGGGAAATTAATCCCCGAATTAACCTACCCCTGAAATATTACGAAAACTGAAATAAATATCTATATTTTTGGCCAATCGAGGTAATTTCAGAATTTCAACTCACACAATGAAAAACGAAAAACGCGTAAAAACTCATTGCTACAAAACAAGAGAAAAAAATGCACGGAGAAACTGGGAAAAAGAGTGAATTTAATTCTGCAGCTGACAAATGCTAGATGCCACTCTGTGGGAGGAAGTGGGGAGAGGAAAGTGACAAGAGCGTCCCAGTAGCGCTACAACTCTTGCCCGACGTACGGAGGAGTCCCAAAAAAATTACTATGCCCGGCTATCTCGAGGATGAAAACTGCGAGTGACAACTCGGCCGAATATTCATTAGAGGATTGAACAGCGGGGAAAGTCCGCGATGCGAACACAAGGGATTGATAAACGAGTCGGATGCGATGCCGAGAGCGATGTTTTAAACATGAAAGCCAGCCTCCATGCGATTGAACCAAAGCTTCTGTGAATAGATATCCAATGCCAGAAGGGATGAATCAATTAAAATTACATTGGTGTCAGAACAAAATTGTGTCAAGTTAAGTAATTTAAATAAATTTTCCTCATTAGGAAAAGTTTTATCGTAAATTGTTTTATCAACATCGAATTGTTTCAAGTAACATCATATACGTATTCCTCTGCAGTAAATTAGCATTTTATAAGCATTTTTTGAGCTCCAATAATACTTTTTGTGCTAGCAGCTAAAGTAAAAACATAATTCTCAACTCTAGGTACGTATACCTCTGCATTTAGCGTCTGTAGATAGATACCCAAAGCCAGCAACGATGGATAAATTAAAATTACATATATACGACAAAGTATTATTGTGCCGAGTTAAATAATTTTAATACATTATTTTGCCAATAAGAAAATTTATAGAGTTAATTTTTATGCCAACAGCCTATAGTTACAAGTGAAATCACAAACGTATTCCTCTGCAGTCAAACGTATTCCTCTGCAATTATTAGCATTTTATGGCCATTTCTACAGCTAATTTATTCTCGGTGAATGTTTTCGGATCCAGCAACTTAAGTGAAAACACAACTCTATAAACCTAGGCAAGTATACCTATGTCATTTCTAGTACTCATTGCTAGTTGGTGATGCTCATTTCAATGGCTCTATTATTTTATCATGAAACATTAGAAGCTGCATAATCACCTCCATAAAATATGTTTGGAATAGAGTCCTAAAAGTCTGGGCAACAAATTCTCACGAATCGAAGGTTAAAATGACATCGATAAGAAGACACAAATACATGGTATTTATAGAGATAGAGAACAATTAAATATTTAACGACAGTGGATATTTATTTTGGAACGAGAGAAAAAAAAATTTGCACACAAATTTTAATCTGTGAATCATAAAATACTGATGTACTAATTACTTTTCGTCTCAGAGGATCATTACAATGAATGCATATTTATAAGTTTTAACTAATTTCAGCTCACATTGCTCCTTCAGGAAAAATATTTCCTTTCAATAATTCAGCGTTTATTAATTGGTCATCAACGGTATGCTGTGTGCTTGGCAAAATTCAGAATTTAAAATACCTCGCTCGCGTAGATAAACGTTAAAGTCGTAGTTCAATCGTGATGCATATCCAAGAAATCCATCTAGGGACAAAAAGATCGCAGTTTACAAAGGTCACGCGAGTAAAAAACCCTCAATGACCATAAAAAACAACTTGTGGCAACACTCTAATACTCACAAATATGGCCCTATTTCACACTTGGTTCTTTGAAAATAAAAAAACACTAATTCTATGATAAAAAAGCTGGAATGGATGATGCAGAAATTAAATGAAAAAGAATCGCGAATTTTGAAAAAAAAATGACACAAGTTTAAATTTTTTTCCCAGGATTATGAATTATTGAATACGGGGATCAGCAAAACCACCAACAATACGAATAAATCACGTGATAAGAGGAATCAGAGCAGGACGATGAAATGGTGGCGGACGCATTATAATACATCAGGGAGTCTGAGACCAGCTATAAATTATTTAAGAAGGAAGGAGACTCGAGGGCTATCAAGAGAAAAAATATCGCCCGACAGAAGCTAACGCTATCCGGCTTCGGGTGAAAAAAGTATCAAACTTTGGAAAAGCGGGAAATCCACCATGTAAAAAAATATACGTATAAATTGATTGAAAAATATTAAACCCCGAGAGAGTCCTCATGAAATATGGGGAATTAATTTTTCCGAAAACCTGCAGTCGACCGCATGAGAGAGTTCTTAACATTTTCTACTCGTAGCTACTTTTTCCAACCACGATAGGAACACTCAAACCAAATTCCATGTTGGAAGTTAACTTGATTATTGCGTCGATTGATCAAAAAAGAGGCTTACGATGTACATTTTTCACTTGGGACGCTTTGATGTTTTCGATTTCATGTCGATAGAAATACAGGAAATAAGCCAAAAATTATAAAAATATATCAACTTTTCATTCTTTTAAAATACTTGGAAGAGAAATTGTTTGTAAAAATGCGCTATGTAATAGTAATTTCATCGATTAAGTAAAGAAGAGCTTTAACGAAGGAGAATGATAATTGAAATGATAATTAAAAACAATGAAAAGTAAAGAAAATTAGTGATCGAGCCCATAAACATTTTTCATAGAGTATTCCACCGGATAACGTAAGTCTGGTACTACAAAAGAATGATGAGGATCAAATGGATCGACCGCTTAGTAATGTGGAATTACTAATTTGGAGGAAGTAGAGAAGCTTCATGAAAACTTTGACAGGAATACGGAACAACCTTATAGGCCGTGACTTGAGACATGATGGCCTGATGAAGGAAGGTATAGACCTCGAATGAAGTGTATGGAACAGGTAAAGAAGGATGTGATAGGAAAGAAATAGGTAGGCGTGAAAGGATTAGCTGATCGGAGAATTGAGTGGTGAGCTGTGTTGAACCAATTTTAGGATTGTTAACCAGAGATGATGATCGATCTGTTGCATCCCGACAAGCAAACAAATGGAGGAGAAAAATTCCCATTCGTTGCGAACTGGACGGAGCATTCACCCCTCACTATATTCCCTCGGCGGAGATACGTCAGAATCCTGAGGATCCTGGGGAAACGGTTAAGAGGTCAGGCTGAGAGGAGGGAGGCCTTTATGCGGGGGAAATAGGAGGAATTCCCCACCGCTTTATTAACCTCACCCCACCCAAACCACTCAACACCCCACACCACCACATTCCCAGACGTTAATAAAGAGCGTTAAGCGCGCCACCTCACGAGAAAATTTCCCTTTTTCCGAAACTTCCCCCGTTTTCTCGCGAAAGAACACGCGATAGCAAAGGGCTTCAAAAGGCGTTGTGGCGTTAATGCGAACCCTGGAGTTGGCTGACGAAAATTTTCGCGAGCAAAAGTTTTCGCCCCAAAAAGGAAGGGCGAAAAGCTGAAAGCCATTTCGATTAACATATAATGTAAATCCGAGGAGGCCTTTTTGGGAATGTGGCGCCCTCGAGTAGGTACTGTGGCGAGGACGTGAACTTCCCTTTTATGCTCGCGGAGAGGCGAGCGTAAATTGGAGACGGCAAAGGATTAGCAACGGAGAGGTGATGATTTCAGGGTTTTAAGCACGAAAAATTAAGAATCTGAACATATGATTGAATTTAATGTGGATTGATAGACAAGTAGCTAACATGTACAAGACGAGGACGTGGATAATATTAAAAGAATTGATTGTATCAGGCGAAGCATGAAGGAATATGCTCAACATTTTTACCCTTATCCAGGTACTAAAAGTTAACAGCATTGCCGGGCAAGAAGGGACCCTTTGTACCCGTACTGCTTCTTTTTAATTTCCCTCTCCTAATATCAATGAAATAGCTGTTCATTTCGTGTTTCTTACAGAAATTGTTGCTGAAATTGTTAAGTTTCCTGGATATCAGACAATTACTTATTCAAATTATTTTTTATCAGAGCGCGACTCGGGTTTCAATGAATTATCATCATCTTCATTGATTGAAACCCGGGTCGTGCTTTGATAAAAAATAAGTGGTATAAGTAATAGTCTGATATCCAGGAAACTTATAATGGAATACCACAAAGTAAAGCAAGAGTTAGTGAATTTTGCTATAATTGTTGTACTTCATATATTAACGAAAATGAACAGGCATCTGTCGTGCCTGAGTCTTCCGTCTTAGTTTTCGTTATTGTTATCACGGAAGCAAAAGTTTAACTTTTGCAAATGTTATAAACAATTTCAGTGCTCAAACCATTCGTGTTACCCGTGAAATGATCGGCATCTTTCTAGCTCAAAATATTTAGCTGAAAATGAATAATACTAACTTACACCCATTAGTGTTTTCAACCAATGTTAGCAAAGTAAGTGAATCGAGTGCCTTTGCGTTTAAATCCTCACGCTAAGGCACAATTCAAGAAGATTCTCACAAGTATATGGGTAAAAAAGGATTTAAAGCGATTAAAAAAATTGAGAAATATCTCTCCACGATTGCCACCACCTTTTAACTTGCGATGAGTCATAGAGGCTATTCTTAATATAATTTTGGCTGTTTGAGCTTAGTTGTTATTTCAGAACTCGGATAAGAAGCATGTACTCGACTGTTTCCTATTTCTTCTTGATGAGAAAGCTCTACGAGTGGATTGGTGTGTGTCCCGATCCTGACAGAGCCCATACGAAATGCGAGCGTGACACGCAGTCGAAGAGGAAGCAACAAAAAGAAACCCCTGACCCATCCTTCTCTTCCATCTTAAGTCACATGCATGAGAGCAGTCACAAACAAATCGCCAAGTGAATGAGTAAAGAGGACAAAACGCTCCACAGGACCTCTCTAGCGGGAGGACAAATAACGCCAAGGAGGAAACGGAATAGCAGAACGAAGGTCTCCGCCAAGGTTTGCCTATCTTCGTCTTATCAAGCCTTCTCTTCCTGAGTAGAAAAGGAAGGGCCTAAGGATGGTTACGTAATGGAAGGCGAAGAGTAAAATACCTGTACATGTCACGACGAACTAAAAGGTCACGTCGAAAGCGGTGAGTTGCTGAAAAGGTGGAGTGAGTATGTTTCCAGGAATTCCATGGCAATAAATTAAATTATATTTTTATAGGGCGAAATGTTCAGTACTAATTCATGTATACCTACACCTTTCGATAATCTCAGAACACTTGCGCGCACTAAAAAATTCTCAGAGTGTAATGTCTTCCAAACTCCACGTTGTCACATACTAGTGGAGATAGTGGTAATTTTTTCTCACGAATCTACAAATTTCTCGTGGACGATTTAAAGGGGTTATTCACTCCAACCCGTAACCATAATAAAGCAAAAAAGAACTCAGTATATGGAAGAGAAAGTCAAGTAGAAAAAATCTACCTCCATAAGTCATTCTCTCATAATGTAAAGTGAAAAAAAAACGCGAAAGTTTCTGTCCATCTTTCATGAGTTAGTGACGTCAGTGGTAACTCGATTCGTAAATTCCTTAACGGATAACCGCTCAATGAGGGAAATAATCGCTCAAAAGAGCGTGAATAACAACGAATCAAGCGAGGCAGGAGTAGCTACAACGAGGTGACCCGCTCAACAAGAGTCCGTGACGACATTTATTCATCCACGAAAGGGTTAAGGCCGTCGATTTTTAACCGTGACTATCTCGAGAATCACGCAATAGTTCCGCATTAGGGAAAAGTATGGGTAATTTTATTTTTCAAATTCAATCAAAAGTGACAATTTGAAATAACTTAAAATGAAAGAGCCCGTTTATCTTCTTCCTGCTATTCCAAGCCTATCGTAATTGAGGGTGTTTTCGTCCACCGAAATGTTAGCATTGCATATAATTAATTGCAGCAGTCTGATTACAGTAGGTATTGGCTTAATTAACTAGCGATGTGAAAAGCAAGAAATAAATTATTAGCAGGATAGCCCAGGTGAAGACAGATCATCTTCCATCAAAAGAAAGATCTACTTACAGCGGGAAATTTAAACATAGTAGTAAGGAAACAGTTTATCCTATCTTTCATTTGTTGTAAGCATCTCTACGGAAGTGAGGCATAGACAATTAGAAGAGAAATCGAGGGTTGAGGCTTTCGTAATGTAGTGTTACATAAGAATAGTTAGGATCAAATCGATAGCATTAGTAATGAGGAAGTCCTAAGAAGTCCTAAGCGACAGAGAAGTCTTATGAAAACCTTAATAGGAAGACGGAACAACCTGATATGCCACATCTTGAGACACGATGACCTGATGACGACTATCGTCGAGGGACAAGTGGATGGCAAGAACGGAAAAGGAAGACCTCGAATGAAACAATTAATATGGAACAATTAAAGAAGTATATGAAATTGAAGAAATAGGTAATTGTGAAAAGATTAGCTGATGCGGAAATTGTGTGGAGAGCTGTGTCAAAGTACTGGTACAAAGTCTTGTACAAGTGATGAATGATGGACAAAATATTTCACGTGCACCCATCCAAATGCGTAGCATTAAAATTTTTTTGAAGTACTCCACAAATATAGCCACAGCACTACCTAAGTCTAAAAGATAGAACGAGAAAGTATATACGAAAATATCCCGGCACGGAAAGGGGAAGAGAATTGGAGGAGGAAGAATGGTAGAGTAGAGAAAAAGGAAGAAGAAGGATTCAAACCAAATGCGATCTCCGGCCTTCAATTTTTCTCTTTCTTCCACCTGGCCTCTTCCGAAGAAAAGTCTTGCGGGGTTCAAGTGGGAACACATGGGAAGAGGTCAGAGAATCAGTATTCCAACGGAAGGAAACTGGAGTGGAGGGATTTGGCTTTCTCCTTGTACACTCCCCTCCCATTTTGAACGAGAGAACCCTTCGCCTGGCTCACCCCCACCACCTTTAGAAGGTCCCCTTGAAGTTGGGCCACAGGGGTGAACCGGTTGGTATGAGGGGCTGGTCAAGATGGCGGACCGTAGTCCATTGAAATGGAAAAAAAACCTGCCTCTGACCCTCGTCTCATTATTCTTCTCTTCCACCGGAGTAAAACACTAGATCGGAAGTCTATCTGAAAGGACAAATATAGAGTTTCTTCAGCAGTGCTACACAGCAGTGCGATATCTTCGTGTCGGAGAGATTCACAAGCATTGGCGTGTTCAGGATATTATCACGTGAATTAAAATTGCTCATAAAGACCCCCAATAAGTTTTGTGTGCTATGTGAATTGTTATGAAGCACGTGCCCAGATGAATGTTAAATATGGAAAATATAAGCAACAAATTCAAGTATGATTTTGTTCCTTCCCGGCGTATGATACCGGTAAAATATTCTAGGGTTTTCTACCGAGTGAGCCCATTAATAGGCCGACGTTTCGATGCATGCCTGAGGACAATGGCAGAGGTAAAGATCGAAACGTCGTCCTAAAAGCGACTCGCTAGGTGGAGAAGCTGCCAAAAATTTCACCAAAGAATTCAAGCTTTCCTGCATGCAAACTTTCCATTTATTAACATTTGAACATAAAAAATAAGCCTAAAAGAATTGAAAAAAAATATTTTAGCTTCCTGCCAGTCCTTATCTTAGGTTTTTATCATTAAATCTACAATTTTTACTAATGGTTTCGGGTCCAAGGCCACTTTTGCACCCCTTACTTAAAAGGCGAACCTTGCGAAGTGTAAAATGCAAACAAAGTCCGAGGTGACAGACGTAACAAAGAAGCAAATTGCCACAATTATAAAATTAATTCAAGAACAGACATTGATGGTAGAATTTGTTTAAAATAAGAAGACATGATGTGGTAGATTTAATTTTTATGTGATAATTTAATTTTCATTTAAAGTGATAAATACTCCCTCTAGAAAAATTAACCTTGAAATACTTTGAAAAAAAAAGTTCAAGTAAACTAAAGACGAGAAAGAAGGTAAAAGTACCCCAACATTACCACAAGAAATGTATGCACCCGACTTTCCTTCCACTTTTCCAACAGTTGCTGTGAAACATCACCCTGAGCCAGCTGGTCTCCACCTCACGCAACAATTTGCGGTGCATTTAGGGAAAGGCTTCACTTAGCGTGATGAAGACGCGAGAAAATTTATTTTCTTACTCTTTATCCCAATAGTCGGAGTCCAAAAGTGCCGGTGTCAAGCTAAGAAAGATCTTGATGCACCACAAATTCAAAAACTTTCGAGTTGAATTGGTGACCATTCCAGCGAGATAAGAGTAAAAAACGAGACACTATGAACACAAATTTGAATGGCCAGGTGTAAGTCAAAATTATATGAGTGCATGGAAGATTTTTATAAAATCCAACATAAATGTTAACAAAGTACGCTACGCCTCGAGAAAATGGCCTAATAACGACTCCGCATGTGTGTTATCACCACGAATAAAATAATGAACCGAAAACAGTAAACATACTTAGTTCCAAGCATAAAAAATACCATGGTTTATTGACTTAGTATATTTTCCATGACCATTGTTTTTATCACAGAATGATTAGTGGACGACTTTGGCGTGCATTAAGCTAGCATTATTCAAGGATCAGTTTGAACAAAGGATAAAGATATTATTATGATGGATATTTTATAATAATATGCAAATTAACTAAACGAAGTGGAAATGTCCACGGATTTAACATAATACGGCTCAAAGTGGGCTTATGAAGGAACGCTCAGGCACATTTTATGCAGTCAGCCACGTTACTAACGCAGTCAAACAATCCACTGACTCATGATTAATTATGTTGTATTCCACTTTAAATTCAATTCACTCATTTTTATTTATTGGTACTTCATTATTTTTTATTTATATTGGATATTATAAAACATTCCATGCACATGCACTCATAGGCATTCAACCAAGAAACCTTAAATATTTTATTACCTACATTGATGATCAAAATTTGCTATTTATGGCGTACATTCCAAAGAGTAAAACCGAAGTTCCTTATTTACATTTTTTACAAAATAATGACGACGATTAAAGCAAAAAAGTAAATATAAGTGACAAGGGAAAAATTAAAGGAGGAAAATATTTTGGAAATACCTATGACATGGATATACCTGATTTAAGACAAGGCCTTTTCACAGGGAGAAGTACATTCCTTAGATAAGTGATTATTCGAGTAAAACAAAGCATTTTCAATTTCTATTGAATGATGATTTATGATTATCCCCATGTGAAAATACCTCACCACCATTGGGTATGTAACCGCGGACCTTGGATTTCCAAGCTACTGTGCAGACCACCACACCATCCATATTCCTGGGTTAGCGTGGAAATTTTATTGGATCATGAATCCGAATAAAAAGGAACTTACATTCACAGAAAATCCACACCGAAGGGTGTTTCTTCTTTAATATAGGATGCATAATAGGAGCCTGATGCGGTACAATGAAAGGAATGGCACATTAACACGAGGGTTGAACCCATTGCCTGACTGAAGAAAGAGTCTCGAAAAGTTTTGGCGTTAATGAAGAGAACAGAATGGTTACTTGGTTTAAGGTTGGAGTGCTCTCTTGGAAAGACGGCTGGGAAGAAAATGGAGGTTAATTTCTCCGAATGAAAGAGGCGAGGAATATAAGGAGTGAGACAAAATAGCGAATGGAGAAACTTAATTCCACGGGACCTGCCGCATATGATTAACATATATTAGGACAGCAATTTACAATTTAATGCACTCCCTGCGAAACTTATGCGTTCGTGAGGACCTAAGCGAAGGGTCCTTTGCAATGCAAAAGTGAAAGCAGTTCGAAAATTGGATATTCCTGCTGTTTATCGACTGGATGGAACGACTAAAACTACAGAAACATATAGCACTGTAGGCTCTGTTCAAAATCAACAAGTGACACAACTGAGGCGCAAGGCAGGTGTTTTGATTTGATTTAACTTTCAAGGAAAAGATAACTTGAAAAATTCCTCTCGCCTACCATGTAATCAAAAATACTGAAAGATGAGAATAAAATTCGTTCCAAATCCCTTGTCATAGTAGATTTATCAATCAAATCCCATTGAAAAGGAGTTCAGCCAATGAAACTGCAATGGGTAAATTCACAGAGAAGTTTTAAAAAAATTATTTGGGGTTTCTTTTTATATTAAATTTTATAATTACAACAATGTAACGTGAATGCTATAAAACAACGTTATATCACCCGGAGATGATACAAAGTATCGAAACCTGCCCCCGTCCTTCCGCCTCCATTTCCTACACACGCTTGGAATATATAATAGTATATATGATAGATACAATTTAATATCACCTAGAGATGAAACGTAGTATCGAAACCAGAGACTTGGGACGATTAGAATTCGTAAGTGAAATTTTACGGATTTTGTTTCAAAAAAATTTTCATTGAAATATGCCAAGAGAGAGTCTCATATACTTAATTTAACTCACCCAAATTGTTCATGAATAGTATCCGCTGCTTTCATCAACTTGATAAGTTGTGAATATGTGCCAAGTTATGCAGTAGATATAAGGATGCGCCCGAACACCCTCCCTGAAAATTTTATCATGGTCCGGCCCTCGCTGTACTACGAACTTCTCATTCCGGGCGAGAGGCGTCATTTTACTGACGGTAGCGAGTCCGAGAAAGTCGACCTCGTAAGTCACTCTTGTCCCTCGGGGCACATCCATCGCAAGAGTGCAGAAGGTACTATCTTGACACCGAGTGAGGCGGATGAAAGACCACCTTTTTAGGGCTGACCATCGGCTTCAGAGAACGGAGACCGGGAGGGAAAGATGGATTAAGTGTATCCAAAGAGGAGAAAGTACCCGAAGTGGAGAGGTCGACGACAGAACTCGATGTTATGCCCGAACACTTATGTTTTCTCCCAGGGACTTCGTTCGTGTGCATGGTAAGGGTGTGCAGCCAATCAAAGCAGAAAAATTCATGGGTTTCCAGGGGATTTTCATAAAATTCCAGGTTAATTTTACGTGATTACTGCGATAGATAAGAATTTAAAAGCACACAAAATTTCTTCAATGATTTTAAATCATATTATATTTATGTATTTATAAGAACTAGGTCAGTTAGCACACATTGTTTTTAATTTATTCAATGCAAGCCAAGAAGCTGCTTCGACCCCATATTTCGACCCTATTATTCGTGTTTTTGAATCTCACTAGAGTAAAGAGTGCTAGACATTTGAATTCGGTTGTATAGTCTGACATTCAACGCTTCGACGCGGCTGTAAATATTATAATACGTAACTGCACTTAAAATCATGAAAAAAAAACCTTTTAGGGCTGAAAATGGGTTTTGAAATGGCAAATTTTAGGTGAAATGTGTTTGTAATAAAAGATTTGAAATTCCAGGTTAGAGCAAAAATTCATGAATAATTTGCGCATAATTCCCGATTCTCCCGTTTTTGCCGTTCGCTGGACACCCTGATAGTAGAGGCGAGGGTAGGGCATAATGCAATGCTTTACGCTTGATATAAAAAAGTGGCGTGGCCTGGAATTTCGTAGGAGAGTCTGGGGAAAAAAACAGGGTACAAAGAAGAGGGTTTTAAATTAATTTTAACATTTTTCATAATCGAAGAAACTACATTTTTCAAAATATTCTTTCGTATATTCATGATTTTAAGCTTTTTTTAAGCGAAGAATCACCCCCTCGCTACGTCTCTGATTGGAGGACACATGACGCCAAGCAAGCAGCTGCCCCATTCATCGAAGCCATCCAGGCATACCAATAACCATTTATCACATTGCTCATTGTGTTGGAATTGCTAATGAAAAAGCTATGACTACAGCTTACATTAAGGCTGGCTTCATAAAGAGAAGAAAATAAAAAACATGGAAGGTTATTTTTATTTTCCTCTTATCTTGGACGTTTCATTGATTAGACTTTTTGATAAAATAATTTTGCCATAGCCTTCACCAATGGGTGAAGGTTTTTCAATTCCTTTTATAAGTTTACTGTTAACTTTAAACTGATGACTTTAAATTAAATTATTATAACCTTATCACTAGTACTTTAAATGTCATTGCAGGAATGAAAATTGGAATTTGACACAAAATACTACATGAGGATTAAAATGCACAATTTTTGCGTTATTTAATTATTATTGTACCACCAAAAACATCACCATTGGCCTCTTACATCGAGGTCTTCAACCTGACAGTCAAACTTATACGAACATTCGTGCCCTGGATAGGGTTAACCTAGAGATACCTAAGCATGAGGAAAATACCACCCATATGTGGCCCGTTTAAGACTCTTCGTCCGAATTAATTGGAGAAACCTCTATCCAGGGAATTCCACAGTTGTGTTCTGTTCTAGAATTTTTTCCCAAATAAAACGGCTCCCTCTAAAATCCAGGGGTCAAAACAACCCGAATTTTCTGCATTGGCCCAACATTTGTGAGAAATCTAATATGTTGGGACCATATTCCATTTAACAGACACAATAGGTTCAGCCACCTTCAAAGTTTATCGACCCATTCCTTTCAACACCTTGTGCACCATAAACACGTCGCACGGACTTACTCAACTTCTAATCAACAAATTCGTTTTCCACCTCAGCTTAATTCAGCTGGATGAGTAAGTGACATTGGGTCACAAAACCTTCTATTCGGTCTAGTTCGCGCTCTTCCCCTAAGGGAACAAAATGGGTTGGCATCCGTAGGCGATGATCCTATTTGCTAGAGAGGATTGGCGAGTGCACTTTCAAGGAATAGCAATGTGTATACGAAGACTGAGAAAGTCAGAAGAGAGGGAAGAGATGGAATGGGTGCTGCTGTGAAGGACGTAGGATCAAAGCCACGCTCACAAAAACTCAACTCTACTAAGCCACAAATCCGTTACGCGCGTTAAGTTTTTTAATAACTTATTAACGTAATTGATCACATGCAGAATTTCTGCCAATTTACAGTGACTCAGTAACAAAATTAAAAATTAAATTTAACAATCAAAACAAAAAGAGTAGAGGCTAAAAATAGTAAACAACACAAATACAAGACACGTGGAAAGGGATTCAGCGAAATAGGTTTAGTTATTTACCGTGGAATGGGACATGACGATTTTCATTCGATAATAAAATATTTTAACTTCGTTGAAACTATCGATTTCTCTAAAAACTTGCAGTTGATAATGAATCAGTAAATTGCAATCCAAAATATCGACACTTAAGGATGACCATATTTTTTATGACGACGTTTTGAGTATGAGGACACCTATGAACGTATATCTTTTTTTTTGATATGCGGAAATTTATTACTCAGAGTAGTTCAGTATCGACTGAATCTCCTCGATGAGACTTGTCACTCCCACTCGGACGATATAATTTCATCATGCATAACTTGTTTAAAACTTATTGATAAATATATTTATTTTTTTATTTTTTATTGACAAAAAATTTAATACTGGAGCGTACTTTTAAACAAATAAAGAGTCAGGAAGCCTACTGGACGTTTCCTTTAATCGCGGAGAATTAATTATTCATACCAGACGGCATTACTCATGGAAATTTCATGTTATGCAGAAAATAACATGGTCAGAACTTGCTTCTTTGGCAAACGAAAACAAATTTGCACAAAGGGGAATGACGCCTCGATAGCTTAAGTACGCGTGCGGTAAGTACATACTACATTGGCCTTAAACAGCCTTACCCGGTGCCCAATCTGAGGAGATTATCTTTGTATTTTTGTACTCACGGTATTATAGACAAGATATATGATACCATAAGTTTTTAAACGAAAAATACATTACGTAGTACTGTTTGTCTTAATAATGACGGTATTTGTCGAAACTAGTTGATAGCAAATCAATAAAAAGTTTGTGGAACAGTACTTCTTACATACAGTTTTTATTTCACCTTGAACGAATAGTACATTGCTAAAAAACCTATCAAGGGATAATGATCTCCCCTCTTTAGTCACTACAATTTTCACCGCACATTCCTGGAGGTTTCAGCCAACTAGGTTTCAACAAGTTTCAGCAAGTTGCGCCGAGTTAAGTTGTCGCGAACGCGGCTTAGGGGCGCAGTGAGGCCGGAAGTCGAAGTGACTTCCCGCCGCGGGAACTTGGAGGGACCCGAAGAGGCGCATAAAACCATCGTGTGCCGCTCCCCTCCACCCCAGACGAGCTCTTCCCGCCGCATCAGCTCTTTCCGCTTTTAAGGCGATGGAAAAAGAGCCCCGACCGACCAGCTACGTACAAAGATGCACCTTTTTATGGGCCAAAGGAGAAAAGCTACAACGCTTCGTTCCCATCGAAAAAGTGCCAGTCGGGAAAAAGGCAGGAAAAAAATAAGAGGGGAACAATATTGCAATTGGATACCTCTCAAAGGAGACGCAGAATGTCCCTCCAGGACTTTAGTCTTTAGTGACATTTCATCTGGGTCCGGCGCGGAGGAGGGCAATAAACTGCCCGCGTTCACTCTAGTAAGGCATTCAAAAATGTTGGTAGGTTAGGTTGAACGTTAAAGCGGCTACTATATTTGCTATAGTTTATGACTTCAAGGGCAGATGCAATAAAGTAAATAAAGGGACATTAAAATCGCTATACTTACTCCATCGATAATTTTAAATTGAAAGTAGCAATTTTCACATCATTTAGCGTTCAATCAACGTGTTTGCCTGTAATGCCTGCCGGACTCTGTGGGGATGGGGTAAGGCCCTACCACACAAGAGGTCGCGGGTTCGAGTCCCACCAGGATTGCTTGCCCCTATCCAGGGAATGAATGTTCGTGAACGTTTGATCGTTAAAAATCCCGATGTAAAAGGCCCGTGGTGCTGTTTCCGGTTGAAGAGGAATTAGTGAACTAAAAAGAATAAATTTTAAAAAATTCAGAAATAAAATCAGTGCTTAATCTAAAAACAAGCAGTAAACCCACTTCATGTGGAATTCCAATAGGAATGAAGTAACTGCATTAAAAGCTTGAGCTGAGCTGAAAGAGAAGTTAAAGAGCTTCGAAGCGGATGAATAAATTATCCGATCACATTCAACTAAAAAAGAATTGCTTTGAGCTTTTTTCTCAAAGGTAATAAGGTTTAGATTGAAACAAAAGAAACAGCAGTAAAGCGTATCAATCTCACTGCTTTATTCCGCCCTTTACTTTCCCAATAGCGCCTCGCACATCGCATCACAGTTTGTTCAACGCAATGTGGCTACTGAAAGCCTTCAGGAGGAGGAACAGACAGTCTTGAATTGACAACGGAATTGAAAGGCACAGACCGTGCTTATTTCATCCATTTAAACCTAAGTTTCTCCCCTTCATGTTTACATTGAATCTTTCCCTTCATTAGGAGTTTCAGGATTCTCTTATTTCAAAAAAAAGTATCTGAAGCATCTTCAAGTGTCTTTTTGCTACCTCTTTTAACAGCCAACTCTCGTAACTTACAATACTGGACAATTACGGGTATCCACCAAATCATGACCTCGGAATATGCGGGAGTCTTCACTCACTGAGTCAAACTGAGGGCTGGTTTCTGTAGGTGAGAGCAGACCTCATTCCAGACTGAGCTACAGGCAGGCGAATTTCACGTATTCTGTGTGGAGGGGCCAATTTCTTATCCTGAGGTTCAAGAAGTTTCCCTGAAGGGCATGAATCGTCTCGCTCATACGACTATATTTGTTTTGAGATGTCCGAGGGTTTCACCCGACATCTGAACCCGGGACTCCTTGATAAGTAGCCATGCACTCTAGCCACTAGAGGTTCGGGTTGGGTGTGGTGGCTAGAGTGTTGGCTGGTTAAAATTCCGGCGGTGACGGAGATTTTTCAGACTCTGCCCGATTACTTCTTGGGTGCTTTGCGGGGGGGGAATTTAAAATACAGCACTCCGTCCGTCAGATGGGACGTTGATCCATGATCCTCTTGGCGCCTTTCGTTAAGAGCAGGCTGATTCCGACGCCGGGTTCCTTTCCACCTTTTCTTCTCTACTCTCCGCTACGCATCAAATGGCCATAGATGTCGGTCGCCTCCTCCAAATACCATGCATATCTAGCCACTAGCCCATAACTACTCTACGAGTAAGCACGGACTAAAATAAACTGTCGACATGTGAAGTGATTTCCGGACAGGTGTAACCTAACTTGTTTCCCCATACTCTCCGGCAAGATATTCCGCGCAATCTAAAGTGCTAAGTGGGGCTTCTCCCAATAGTACCCTTGCCAATATTCCCACGAATCGGCTTCATCATCATGAGATCTTGTCCAGGGATAATAGGATACGAGTCACTAGAAGGCACCTGTCTCTCGTATTTTTGGTTCAAGCAGAAAGAGTGAGTGGTCACTCTTACGTATAATCAACTATTGAGCCAGCCACATACTAAATAGGTAGCTCCTTTTGGCCCCGCCGCCAGGCATACAAACATTGGCCAAAGGACAGCAAGGTGAGGAGTTTGGATTTATTTTCGTCTTCGCGGAATTAAATTCGCAATGCAGAAAAAAGAGTGAGGAGGGATATAGTGAACCAGTCACCTGTTACACATGTTAAGCGATAGCGGCCAAACAGAGCGGAGACGGCGTCAGGAAATAACTTCGCTGCGGTGTCGCCTTCCAGTCTTCTTTTATCCCTTTCCGACCTCGGGAAGAGTGAAGGGATTACGAGGGTTAAAAAAACGAGGAACGCTTGCGTACGCTTATAAACGTAAATACCACAGGAAAGCCTGAGTGATTCATCACAGCGTGCCACGTGAGGGGACTGATTTATTTTTTTTTCTAAAGAGGGAATAGACCAAGGCGGATTAGATTTCTACTCCACAGTGACATGCATCCGAGTTCAGCGTGAATAGCAGGTTTCTTCGATTAAAAATGGGATCCAGAGGCATAATACTCACCTACGGCCTGATTTACTCTAGCAGCATTTAACTCGCTTATTAGTGGCTCAACCCGAAGGTTGGTTAAGATTGGTGAGGGCAGAGCTTACCTCAGACTAAGCCTCAGGCGTAGAGTTATCACTAAACCAGGTAGGGGAGGCAGTTCAGAGCTCAACTTCTCAAGCTCTAATCTCTCGGCTCCCTTGTTCCCTAATCAGCAACACTGACGTATATTTTCCCGAAGATTAAAGGCAAGATGGCATCGAAGACATTTAGAAAGGTGTCAAAGAATGGGACGAAATTACGAAATAATCGACACATTCTGGGGACTCCGGCAAAAGATCCGCAGTTTCCTGGTGCTTTCCTAAGAGATTAATCAATGAAAGAATTGGCTCGCCTGCTCACATTAAATATGCCCAATGAGAGAGAAAGTACGAATAAAAACTTAAAAGAGACAAAAACTCACGCTTATGCATCATGAATGACCACCAAACAGGGAGAAGAAAGGTTCACGACCTCCTTACCTGGAAAGAAAGAAGTTTCATTTAGCTCCATGAAATGGTAAATAATGAAAGCTATTGACACATTACATGATAAAATACGATAATAAATATCATAAAACAACGGGATTAACTGCACTTACCACCACTATGAGTAATTTAATCTGCCTATATTATTCAAGTTAATGAAAAGATAAATGTATGGAAAAAACTGGTAGTTTACACTCAACATTTTATCCTAAAGGGTGAAAGAATAAACTCACGCTTATGCATCATGACTGACCACCAAAGCCAAATAAAGCCGAATTCCAGAGTTGGCAAATTGCTCATAAGTAAATTAAATTAGCCATTTCGGCGCATTAATATTAAATGTAGTCTAGATGAATGTAGATTTGTACATTGTCCACGTTTCCGAACCGTAAAATGCTACACTCCTGATCAAAATCTGCACTAACCTTTCCTTTAAGCTCTTACATAACTTCCCAACGAGAAAAGTAGCTAGGGATAATGAAGTAATGGATACATGTACAGTTTGGCAACAACATCATAATCCCATAGCTCAGAAGCTGTGGAAGAAGACTAAGGATTACGCACTGTTTACCCATACTTCATTACCCCCACAGACACAAGTGCATGTCATCTTACAATGTCGTGGCTTTTTCAAAACTAAACACGAGATATATATCCTTCCAGTCTCCTCTTCGAGTTCCTCTCTCTTCTCTCATGAGAATCGCAACGAGTGATGATTTTCATCCAGGCTTTAAGACCGCACATGGACACGAGATAGGATACGTATGTTTTACGACCGCGTTAATTCTATTCCGCGCTTCGTGGCTGACAGCGGAGTGCCGCGTAATACGTTGCCCGGGGACGGGGGTCGAAAGATTACCAGTTCAAAACCCTAATGAATCCGTTTAATACCCGCGTCATGGACGAGTCCTGCCCAGCCCATTTCGTGCCCTGCTTTTTTTTCTTCCCGACCCTGACTTTCAGCTTTATTTAGGACGCAAGAGAGAGAGAGAGAGTGGGATAGAGTCCTTTCATCTTCTCGGCATTAATACGGCGAGTCACGTGCATGGAGGCTGCGTTGGGCTTGATGTCTCCCGTCTGTCCCTTTTAGCCTCTAAAAGCGGTCCCAGCGCTTGGGGCCCATGATTTTTGAGCTGGATGGACGAGGCAGATAGTACGGTGGAGATTGCGGATCTTGTTATCTGCATCTGCGAACAAATTGTTCCCGGATCATGCAGATGTTGTGCATTTTCCCTACATTTCCTTCATATGAGACCCGTAACAAAACAAATGATCCATGAGAGTCGGAATACAGAAATCCTGATTCATCTCCCCGATCTTGCATAGGTACTGCAATAGTATCGTCTTTGCGCTCACAATTCGTAGCGTTGCGTATATTTATAGCGAGGTACGGCGACGGTATTTCCAATAGTATCATATGATGCAATGGTTCCTCAATTTATTTCCGCGAAGGAAGGTTTTAATCCAATGTGGCTTTGCCACAGAATCAATAAATATCTCCATCTCACGTAATCAACCGGATGCATTAAAAATTTATTGATTTGATGAATCGTGAGATAATAATTGTGAGAGACGGAGATAGTCACATTGGGAACGCACTATATATTAAGGTTCAAACAGATGACTATTTCAGAGACATATTTCCCAGAATTCATGGGGATTAGAACTCGTATTTCCCCAAAGGAATGAAAGACTGAAATAAATGAAAAGGCAAAAGTAATGAAGATAGAGGCATTCCTAATAACGTGAGTTTACATTTTTCATGTTTAAACACATTCTGCCACGCGCCAATAGAGCCGGCTTGCAGGGCAGTATGTAGATGTAATTAAAATTTAAAATTGTAAATAAGTAAATGTAAAAAGTCCACGATTTTCACACTTTTCCCCAAGTTCCTCCATTGCACGTTACCATTCCGTAGAGGATAGCGAGATTTGCAGGAAGGAGAAGGACGCGGAACACGAGTTAATCAAGTCAGAGCTTGATATAAGCATTTCCCTCAGCTTATCGCCCGACGTCGTCGAAAGCTAATGCCGGCAGAAGGACGCTTCGTCTCCGGGGGCTTGATGTCCACCGCTTCGTGAAGAGCGTCCAGCCTTTTATGACCTCGACGACAGAGTCACAACTCGGATGCAGTTTTTAGCCGATGCGAGTGCATAAAATCCAGGATGACCACCTGCTCCAAACAGGTGGCCTCTTAATGCATTCCAGATTTTATGTTTCCTTCTCAATTTACATCATGTCTGTGGAGTGGGTCAGTGTTATCCACAAGAATGTGAATTTCGTTTATAGCTATGGTGGGATGTTGCATTCTGAAGGGAAGAAAAATAGTGTTAATTCCATGCTGACGGTGCTGCATTCTACGGAGAGTACTCATAAAATAAAATTTACTTCATACATGATAAGAAATAAACACGAGAACGCTTTTTGGAAATGAAAGTGTGAATATTCTCCCTCATTTACTCCCTTTATCTTTCCCATAAACCCTGTTTTCTTTTTAAAATGCTTCGCTTGGTAAAATATACAACTCAATCCAGTGTAACCTGATCAGGAGTGTAACATATTACGGCGCGGAAACGTGGACGGTGAAGATAGGTACGCGCAAATACTTGAGGCGTTCAAGAAAGGGGTTGGGGAAGAATGAAGAATATGTGACAATATTATGTTCTTCTTAATGTGGTTAAGTGAGCTAAGAGGGAGAGAAACAAAAAAATGTTCGACATAGTGGGCAAGCAGAAGACTTTATATGGTGCAGTGTAAGAGCTTCAACATATGGTGTTGCGTAAGAGGAAACAAGGCAATAATTATTTTTTGTTCAAACTTTTTTGCAGAATGAAATTGATAAAAAAGCATGTACTAATTGACACTTGATTGAAATTTCGAAAACGTAAACATAAGATAAAATGGTACATGTTTAGATGTATGAGTATAAATCAATATCATCTTTTTATAATTTTTATTTTTCAACAGTTACTTATTTGATTTTTTGGCATTGTTTGATAAAGTTCTGGAGCTCCCGAGTGGCTTTTTCAAAATTAACCTCAAATACATGTGTATCACAGAAATCATTAACGCGATACAACATATTCACCTCAATATAATCCGATGTTGCACAGAATGATGCTAACACAAGTGAAACGTTGGCCAATTAAAGTATTAAGTCAGCTAAAATTAAATTTAATCTTAACTATCTTTCTACGGTCTGTATACAAGACAATAATCGTAACGAGATTTTTTTATATGAACATTACCAGACATGTCAGAAAATACAGAGAAGTTCAAAATGCTAATCTAGATACTTTTTGAGGATTCACTCGCAGAAAGTTAGTGATGCTCCACCTACGTAAAAAGAGAATTGGATATTTTTTCAGAATGAACCCTGCCTTGGGTAAATCATTTCCTGGCTTAAGGCAACCCCACTAGCAATGATAGCAAAAAAAAATTAATGACTGGCCTCATCTTAAATTACCTACACAGAAGCCGCGTCGTGCTGCCGACAGCGTCGTAAACTTTCCAATATGACCAAATGAGTGGAATTCGCCCGCCCACGGAGTAGGGCATAAAAAAACGTCCCCAAAGCTTGTGTAACTGGCGAGGTCAGTTGATTAATTAAAAAGTTCGTAAAACGCGCGAAAAACGCTAATCATGGATTAGGGGCACAGATGCCGGGGCATAAAACGTTTCCAACAACAAACTCATTTCCGATTTAAAAAAATCTCTCCATGACCTAAGCACAGGCTTATTTCATTCCATTTCCCTTTATCATTCTTTACGATCACCTAGTCTTTAGGATAAACTATTAGAAATCGTCACCTTATTCATTACAAAATTTCAAAATAATTTTGGTTTATTTTAGTCTTGTGTAACAACGAGAAAATATCTTTTTTTTAAACCGAGATAATCTTTCGCTGTGATACTGAAGATATTTCCATGTAATGCAATATTATACATAATGCATAGAAGTACTGAAACTTTATTTCCAAAATTAACTATTCTACAAAATGTAATGTGTTTTAAAAGATTAATTTTTTCTGTTGAAATTCTTTTTCGATTAATGAAATTGATGTTGCATCTTCTGATTGACATTTGAGGAGAAAATTGTGTGTACGTGAACGTATGATACAATGATACATGCTAATTACGAATGGTATGTGCATTAATCAAGGGCCTCTTGTCATAACTTCTATTTATCAATAGTCCCTTATTTGATTTTTAGGCATTGTTTGATTAATATGTTCTCAGGGCAACTAAAACAACGTCGATTTGAATTGAAATTTGGGGTCTTGAAAGCTCTATTAAAGAAAATAAATCAATGCATTATTATTATTATTATTATTGTACTAATTTTTATAGTCCTATAATTAAATATATTCATAGCTAAAATTGATCTTTGAAGATACTGAAAATTTCACTCACACTGTAAAATTTTATTAGAAGCTACTCTAGGCTTCCCGCTCGCAGCTTGAATTTCCACAATTGTGACTACGGAGACTTTTTACAATAAAAATACACCATCATGATTATTGCACAATTACTTAAAATGAAATAACAGAGCGAGACTTGAGTTTAGTGAATAATTAAGTCGGCGCTATACTACGAAAATACAAGGTTGCTCGAGTATATCATAGAGCTAAATGATGAATCCATAAATATTCACTCGAAACAGTTGAGAGAAAATAAAACCAATATCTCATCTCATATTTAGTTACAATAAAAGTTGGCAGGCAGATGTAATTATTTAAAAGTGGTAGATAATGGTACTTAATTCTTGAACAGCGACATATCGATGTATGATTTTAGGTTTTCCCGACGTATCAGCTGCAGAAAAGTTTCTCGGGTTTTCCACCGGTTTATGTTTTCCATGTCTCCCGACGTTTTGAGCAGCGATGGGCTGTTCATCCTCAGGGGATATTCTGAATCGGGATCTTCGGAAGATCCCCTGAGGATGAACAGCAAGTCGCTGCTCGAAACGTCGGGAGACATGGAAAAGATCAACCTGTGGAACACCCGAGAAACTTTTCTGCAGCGACATTTAGAGTTGCTCACCACTCAATGTTTGAAAAACTCATCTCTATTTTAGTTGAAAAGCATATTATAATTAATATAATGATCCCAAAGCGAGATTAAAGGACAACAACGACTGTGACCGAGAAAATAAAAAATCCATGACACATTTTCCGAAACAGAGTGACGGATGCTGATAGCCCTCATGGATCTTTCCACTTCCATGAATCCAAAATGATAAAACACTTGGAATAAAAATGAAAGCTCGCTGCGTGAGCAATTACTTTAGGGAATGACACCATTACGGTCGGGAAAAATGATGGGTATTACGCAGGGGAATGTGACGACCCAGCGAAAACATGCGACAATAAAATTATCGAAGTCGCGAGGGGACCATAAACAGATGAATGAACGCGTCGGACGCAATAAAACTCCGGAGTGAAAAAAGAAGTGAGATAAGGGGATTACTAATGGGCTGATGAAAAAAAACAGGCGGCCTCGATTCACACACGGGATCAAACGGCATTCTTCTATGGCCGTCGCTCAAAGGAGGATTGACCGGACATGGCGGAAGTGAGGTCATGGAGGAATTAGGACGACCGTAGAATTGGGAGATGGGGACCAATTGAAATCAACATCTTACTCGATTGCTGATTCAACCACCGCGAAGTTGAGAAAGAAATGTCTCCTACGTTTTGCTGTTGCTATAGACCAATCACGCAAAATAAACTTGATAACGGGCGGCAATTTTATTTGAATAAACGAAATGGCAATATTGACGGTCAATGGCCGACATACGTTTCCGGCGATCAGAGTCTTGTTATTTTTAGATTCAAGTTACCAGATTTTAGGCCGTTTCTCAATACTTTTCGCGGCGCCTGGATAGTATACCTCTCACCTGTAATTCATCTTAGGTCTGATATGTGTAGACAAGCGGATTTTAGATCATAATTAAAGTATTCTACCGATTGAGTCTCTAACACTGCTTTCAGAACTCCCTCCCCGCTAAGTACTCGCTCCATCCATACCTTCAGTCTCAATTGTATTTCATCTGGAGGACTTTTAAATATTCATTTATTGCTTTTAAAGATTGCTCGTTAAGCTGGTGAAATAAAAACTTTAATTACACCCAGAGAGAGATATTATCATCTTAAACATTTTTTCCCGAGAATTACGCGGGGGGGCGGAGGGGGGACGGACAAAATTCTCCACTGAATCCATATTCCAAAAGGACTGCTGACTTCTCACTTGTGCTCCTCTAAAAATAGGCTACGAATAAAAAAAGGAATAAAAATTATCCCCCCTTTATAGCTCTTATCACAATTGACACTAAAAAAAATTGGCGAATTCCGCTCGGTCCCCAAGGAATTTGCAATTTTCCGATGATATTTCATGCGCTAAAATCGTCCCAGTTATGTCATGCCTCTAATACTCATAGCTTATTCGCGTAATAAACGATAAATTATGACTTAGGCGACGCTTTGCGGATGGAAATTTCCATAGACAATAAATTTCATTCGCATCGCGTGCAGTGTTGCAGTGGGCGGAGCATTCCGACGGACCGCGGTCTGAAAAACAATACGATCGTTGTCTCTAACACGTCGATGAATGCAATGCAAATCCTCCTCAATGCTAAATCGCCATTCTCTGAGTCAGGACACGGATCATTAGGCTCCCATAGATTCGCCACTAGCGCATTGCACCATAGTTCTTCCGTGCCCCACACTACATAATCAAGCAAACATTTCTCCAACTCTTCTTTTTTTTCATCGTCACTGGTCAACAATCCTAAGAATAGCTTGACGCAACTCTCTATCAAATTCTCCTATCAGTAATTCTCTTCATACCCACGAACTTCTCTTTCACATCATTCTTTACCGGCTACTTAAATATTTTATTCGAGGTTTTCCTTTTCCGTTCTTACAGTCTACTTGTCCCTCAACCACTGTATTCATCGGGTCATCATGCCTCAAGATATAGCCAATAAGGTTGTTCCGTCTTCTTTTCAAGGTTTAAAGAGGCTTTTCTTCTTCCCTACTTTTCTCAGGACTTCCTCATTACTTACGCTATCGATCCATTTGATCCTCGTCAATCCTCTGTAGCACCACATTTCGAAGGCTTCTACCCCTCATTTATCCGCGGCGGTCATTGTCCACGCCTCATTTCTTCCTTTTATCTGACGACTTTCCTCCATTCCGTATTCCGGAGCCACCTCGACTCTACCGGGAGGTGGGACGGATACCTCCAGTGTGTCCGGTATTTTTTCGCCCTTCGCCAGGGCGTCCAGCCTCAGTCGTGGGGTATCTAACCTCTTAATGTCATCCGCTTGCAAGCAAATGGACTCCAAAGTTTCCTATGGCCTCCAAGCCAAATTTTCTCGGATCTTCTTTCATCACCGCCACCAGATGAATTAAATACTACTTTTAAGTTAATAGGAGCCTAGTGGAGCGTGACAAAAGGCTGGTGAAGTGTACGATCTGGGATGTAGCGTCCTAGGGTGCGGAAACGTGGGCCCTCAGCAATGAGGATGAGAATAGGGGCTCGAAGTGTGGGTAAGGAGGAGAATGAAGAAGTTGAAATGGATGGAGAGGAAGAGGAACGACGAAAAGCTAGACATGGTGGGCGTAAAGAGGATATTTTAAATACGTTACGGAGGTGGCAGGCAACTTTGACATAGTGAGCACTAAGCTTAGAGGGTCTCTTCACTTGTAAAAATCATCGCAATCGACGCGGCCTCAAAGGACTAACGTAAAAAAGTTCCCATACCTCAAAAGAGCGATTAACGAATGGATTAGACTCCCAGCAGAACTGCTTCAGCCCTATCCTAGCAACATAAAGATTTTCAAGAAGAGGTGTAAAAAATTTATCTTGGAAAATTAATTTAATTGCTATTTTAAATTTTCACTGATCTAGTTCCATTATGGTGATGTATTTTTTAATTTAATGCATTTCATTTAAGTATGAACTGTTACCACCTGGCAAATAGCCAAATTGTAACCTGTATGATAATAATAATATAATATAATATAATATAATATAATATAATATAATAAAAAGTTGGTGAAAGAACCTATTACATCTTCACTTATCAGTGGGTATCATGATTATGAATTCAATAAAACTCATTTCAACAAACATCAGCAGCTACAACTAAAATGGCAGAAGCATTATGGACGAAATATTTGCTGAGGAGAAAATTAATGACAACCAGAATTAAATGAGGCAAATATCTTACATTATATAAAGAAGGATTGGTGTAAAGAAGCATGAAAACATTCACCAAAGCGAGGCACATGTTAATGATAACTTTATGGCGCTTTGTTCCCTCGAGAGGCTTCACTAAAATCAACTTCAGATTTAAAAAATATTTACGCTCCATGGAACTGTGCAAATTTTAGGAATATTCATGAGTAATCTTTTATGGACTTGGATATTTTGGTCCGAGTTAGTAGCAGATATGTTTCCTACCCAACCCTTTAAGATCTAATGCGAGGATTAACGATTCTTTTCGGCAGATTCGCAGCCATGAGCATAAAATTTAAGTAGGATTACGCTGAGAGGTTTAATAGATAACTCTAAGCCACTGTGCAGAGATAGGCTCCGAATTAGACGAGACCAATGCGGCATATATGATATACAGACCGTTAAGCACGCAATTCATATTAAGGGAAAATCAGCAATACTTATTTTTTCAAGTTTTCCGCCAAACAACTTCAAGGAAAAACTATATTTTTATTTCTTTACATGAGCCAAAAGAGTGCCAAGAAGGCCTATTCCTCGTAAAAAAATGGAGTGGGACACTACTATACTAAGTTGATATGCATCTTAAATGAGGAATACTGGCTTAAAAAAGCTGATTATCTCATGCAGCATGGAGTTGATCTAATAAGTAGCCCTTCCTTCCATTGCATTTAGGTCCCATAACTCATTAACTTTAATTTTGCGCTTAAACTGAGGTCTTTGAGACAAGGCATTAAGATCGGATTTTCTTAATAAAGCGAATATTTGCAGGTTTTTAATCTAGGATGATACATGTTTAGAGAAGGATTTATTTTTAAAAAAGGTCTGCCCATTACTCAATCACGGCATGGAAATATTATCAAAGAAATTACTTCCCTGTAAACTACTCCTCTTCCTATAATTTAGTATTGCTGTACCATGATCAAGCTTGAAGGTGAAGGAAACTGTTTTGAACCTTTGTCAACCTACGCGTATGAAGCCCGAAAATGTTTCTTTCACCTATTCAACCCGCGGAAACTCGCGAAAGAACTATTTTGGCGAATACAGATGATATCTTTGTGAGGGGGGGGGGGGAAATTAAAGCAAGGTTAGGTTGAGTAACTTTAATGAAGGGCATTCCATGATATTTTATATCTAAAATAAATATAAAGCATAAAATAAAACAAGAAGTAAGATAGTAGTGAAATAAACTACATGAAAAATGGAGTAATTGCAGTTGCATCCAAATAACACATGAATCAATAATGATAATGATAATAATGATACCGCTTCTAAGAACCCATACAAAAATACCTATAAATTATAATTTTCCTGCATATGTATCGTACCTTAACTTCTATCATGCAATGGAAGGTGAGGAACGTCGAACAAGTCCATCATGGGTTAGGAAGTACAGATTCACTACGATAGCTCTAAGCGGCGGGAGGTAGACAACTTTAACGCCGCTACGATCATAAATTGATTCGATATTTTTCCTAATTTCGGCGGAAGGCAACGTAAAAGTAGTTTTTGTAGACCGGTGGTAATAGATACGGAGTGTAAGGGGGGCCCAGTATGCTATGTGCCCGTACATGAGACCGGGAGTGGGAGCCGCAGCGGGGCTTTCTGGCTTTGCCGCCACGTTTGTGAATCCCGGCCACGTAGCTCGTTAAACCTTAAACCACGGTTATGATGGCCAAAGGGGCGGTCCAACCGGTTGCACCCGTGGGAAATGACCGCTTCAGCCGCTGGGCCGCCCGATGGATGAGAGGACATAGCTTCCGTCTCCGCGAGAGCGGCCCCGCCCGCTATTCAACTCGGCGAATAATCACGGTGGTTATCGCATAACAAGCTGATCGCATTCATTCGGGATCCGCTGATTATGCACCCGAACATCGGGAATTGCTTGCTGACCCCACTCTTCCGTTATTTCGGCTAGCAGAGAAATGTTTTCCGCCCAAAATCCCAGCGTCAAATGGCATGAATTCGGTAAAATGCTGACGCTACAATATCAGTACAATTATATTAAGAGCAAATCCAGTTTCCGCGAGATTTCATAGACAACACGAAGACGTTATTATTTATTTCAGTGGACCTGTTTCCTTCTAATATAGTTCCCCGTCTAAAAGTTCTATATTCCATGTTTCAAATGACCGCTCACCATTCAACTTCTGTTAACTTCGCCTGCTAACGAGCAGTTTCACCCCTAAACTCATTTTGATCGAAAATAATACGCACAAGGAGACACTAATCCACTTGTAATCGTAGGTTTTTAATACGCATCGCCACAAGTTATGGTCCAACAAAAATTCACATAATCATGACACATTACATGCTTTTATTTTCCTGTTTTTCCTCTCTCCACATCTAAACTAACCTAATGCTAAGGAGCTAAAAGATTCGGATTTCCCTCCAACAGTGCCAGACAAATAAATCTCTCAAAACGGGCACCTATATTTTTGGTAGGTTCGAACCGGTAAATGGTTGGTGTCTATATCCTTCCTCCACACTGGTTTTGAGGTAGCCTAGGGGATAAAGTGTAAATGAGAATTACTTCATTTCTAAATTCACTTCAACGTCCTCAGCTGCCAATTGTACTCCGTTTTCTCCAGAACACTGTCGACTCAAATTGGATAAATTAGATCTAATCTTTGGAACAAGCCATAAAGATGAACAAGCAGCACTTTTCCACTCGATTTGAACCTTTATAAAATCAAGGTCTATCACCAATTAACGCGACAAACCCGGGAAGATTTTTCCACGAAATCAGCAAAAAATACCGACAAAAATGGAACGGCTTGGTGGACAATTTTTGGCCGTAAGCACTTTACATTGCAGCATCTCATAAATACTGTTTGGTTGCGGGAAGCAAAATTTACTCTATAATACATGCATTGAGCATCAGATTGCTCGATAGCTCGATTTTTCCTGTAATAACCAAGACCACTAAGACTCGGCTATTTAAAAAAAAGCGACGAGGATAAGTTCGTCGCAAGATAGTATGAAAACGAAGTTAAATGCTAACAGCCTCCTTTTTACGCTGGAAGATGGCCCACAAAACAGAAGAATGAAAAAAATTCCATAGTTGATTCCCGTAGAAAAACCAAATTGAAATCGACGGGGAAAGGAGAAAGAACAGGAACAAGATCAACGGATATCATTAAGGAAAGGTAAGACTATTCGAGGAGGTGAAGAAAATCCAAGACTCTTTTCGCTATTTCAGATTGATGGTAAAAGGTGATTATTTTTAAACAGAAAATGCGTAGGGTAAATTTAAGTCTTGGCACTCATCAGAAGACAATTTCATACAAGTTAAGCAAGAATTATAATCTTCGTGCAGTCCATCAAACCAAATCAAGAGTATGTTATGAGAAAGTCAAAATAATATATGAGGAGAGGAGAGGAAAACCCTAGAAGGAATTCTACCACAAGTAAAACCTTTAAACGGATCCCCAACACGCCTTTCAACAAACTAGAAGCTTCATCACTAATTCTGGTCAAAAACGAAAGATGAATATTTCCACAAAGGCCGGAATTAGGCTTGACTCGTGAGTGCATCCCAGCAGGTCAGAAGAGTTCTTCGGTATTACTAACAATAAGTGAAAATGGTCTCGTTTGAAGAGCTTTAGTATTTTCTAATGAGCTATTTAATGAGTGGTTCAGCGTCGCAAAGCATCGTTGATGACGGAAAATATGTCGAAAGGAACATTTAAAGGTATAAGAGGTTTTTCATGGGATACGAAGGATAGCGAAGTTATGCTACGAGGAAATAAATTTTAAGCTCAATATATGCAGTTGGTGTCCTGCAACTAAGGTCGACGAGAAGAAACTGGAGGCGTTCGAGATGTGGGCCTCGAGAATAATGGAAAAAGTAAAGGGGACGGAGAGGAGGAGAATGGATAGAGCGAGTACTTAACGAGGGAGAGGAAGGAAAAGAATAGGATTTTTCGATAGAATGAAGGAAGTAGGTCTTATTAAAGAATTAAGATTGAAATAATTTTATCGAGAATAGAAACTTTTAAACTACTGTCTACGAGTCTACCCGAAGTAGATTTTTTTCCATAGTAATGAAGAGAAAAAGAATATAGGATTTTCGAATAGAATGAAAGGGAGTAGGCCTTATTGTGGCTTGAAAAGGAATAAAAGTTTTCTAATAAGTGATTTTTTGGCATATTGACATGCTGTTATTTTAAATTTTGCACTTATTAAATTAATTTATTACTGTAAAATGAATCCTGATTTTTATACAAGAGTTTAGTTGCTGCATAATTATTAAGTTGAACAATTAACTAGGTACCTCAAACCCGATATTTCGGCCTTTGGCGCTTATAGAATGATAAGCAAAAGATGATACATCGGCCCGCGGTAGTTAGAGGGTTAATCGATATTTATAATACAATTAATAACTACCAGCTTGATCAAACGACCTGATACTTTACTGTGCACACATCTTAGGCGAAAAATGACAGCAGGCACGAGAGTGTGGCGTCTGTGACGTCGGCACCGCGCCGTCTTAAATCCGCCACAAATTGAATCTCAGAATTCCCGGCGTGCCTTTCGTCACCCCTTATTCCCCGCCACAATCCCTCTTTACCCTTACGGAGGACGCATTCTGTCCCGGAGATCCTTCGCAGGGGGGTGGTACAGTAAAGGCGTCGCAGCTAGTCTCGCCAAGACTCGTCCCACCCAACAGTATAGTCCCTCCCCCGCGGGCATTCCACAGAATTCCCTTGTTTGCTATTCATTGCCCGCCTCGTTTACTTCCGTTCCCGCGAAACCTCAAAGGATAAACCCTAGCAGCTCGACGTACAGAGCCTCGTTCCGCCCACTACCCGCCCTTTTCAACTAACCGTCACGAATGTGACTCCCGACGGGCTTATATTCACCCCGAACGAATCGTATTTTTTTATTCGAGTGAGAGAGAGATAGGGGAAAATTTGCTTCATTTTTGTACGGAGAGATGGCGTTACGCGCCTCGGTGGGCCCTTATAATGCCGGCAGGACACGCCTGGATTGACTCGAAAAGACACTTCTGAAACACGAAAAACTTTCTTCGAGACGAGACACTCAGGAATGTTTGGAAGATATTACACGGCCATCCGGTGCAAATTGAACAGTTTCATTCCGCCAATAATGAAGATGGGTATCGAAATAAATATATATTAATCTTTATTTTACTGTTACTTGAGTAAGTTACAACTCCTTATCTTCTGTGCTTAAATCATATGGATAGCAATGAATAGGCAGGATCGTTACATTCTACGGCTAAGCGGAGCAAGATCACTTGCAGAATCTCTTAAAAATAGTCACTCTACACAATTGCTATAATTGCCTATTTTAACTTTGCTTTATTTTACTGTTACTTGAGTAAGTTACAACTCCTTATCTTCTGTGCTTAAATCATATGGATAGCAATGAATAGGCAGGATCGTTACATTCTACGGCTAAGCGGAGCAAGATCACTTGCAGAATCTCTTAAAAATAGTCACTCTACACAATTGCTATAATTGCCTATTTTAAGGGAAACCATTTTGAATAACAAAATATTTACTCTTACAAACGCAGAAATTAAGGCATTATAAGAACTGGATACCTCCCTCTTTTCAAACCAGTTTCCTGTTTTTTTTAATGATACAATATGGTATCTCTATACGCTGAACTAATACATTTTATTCAAAGCTCTGAGAGAACAATTAATAAACTGTGGCACCCTTTTAAAACAAATTTCTAATTCTGAACGAATAAAATCGTTTTTACTTGATTTGGTGTAAGTTCGATATATCCATGGTGAAGGAACACAAATGGATATTTCCACACTCTTTAATTCCATAACTCAACAACATACCATGGTTTCAATACATTGTGTCATTTTCAAGATTTGGGTCTCAACCTGGGTGGTTTTGTAGAGTTTTAGAAATAAAAGTGTGGAAATTACCATTTGTGTTCTTCCATCATGGTTCTAATTCTGATTTTGCCCTGAGTTTATTTAAGAGACTTTCGTTATGGGAAAGGTTTGGAGCAGAGTAACGTCTTATTATTATCAGCATGTACCGGAAAAAATAGCACAGGAAAGGAATAGCGGCGGGGTTGTACCTATAAATATATGACACTAAAATACCATACATACGACACTATATACGAGAAATATACACTATATCGTGTATATGACACTAAAAGCCGAAGGTTTGCGACAAATTTGATCTTTCTTTATCCACCGGGCAGTGCAAAATTAAAGAGAGATAAGACCAGGAAATGAATCCGGTAGTAACTGATTAAATTATCGAAGTAATAAGTATATGTTATAGCTGAGGATATTTTTACTAATAAGTCCTGCACCTTCAATAAAGAAATTGTTACTTGAAATATATAATTTATTTTGGGCGGTAAAAAAACTGAACAATGGCTCAACACGACACTAGAAATTTTAAAGTTTCCCATCATAAACTACATTTTATTTAAAATGCGTTAATTATTTTTTAATAATTAACCAGGTGTGTTAAAAATTTCAGCCAGTTCACACTAACAACATCAAAGCCTTAATTATTCACAGAATCAATGAAATGTGACTGTAAATATATTTATGTCAGTAACTATTCCATTTATTAAATTTTAATTAAATTATATTCCAATTTAACACGATTCCATTCCGCCAATTACCCATTATTAAGACTTTTTTCTAGGAATAGCTATGCTAACATATATAACATCCATTCACGAAAATATTCAAAATTATAGCTTTAGTATTCCCAAAAATACATATGCTTATATGAAATTCATGCCTAGTTCACTTGTGCTGTTTTCTTAAATCATGACATAAATTGTAATCGGCATTCGCGACTCGTTAAATACAAGAGCTAATATCAAATTCGTACCAAATTGATTTGCGCCGTTTTTTAAACCAAGGCTTAAATTGAAATCGGGACTCGTAACTTATCCAAATTTTCGAAAACTTAAAACTTTCAGTGACAGCATTTTGTCCTTGACAATTCACCCATCTCAGAGCGAGTATTTGGGAGGAAAAGACGAAGAATCCAGAAGATTCTCTCGGATCTCCGAGAAATTAAGACCATCATCGGTACCGTTCACTTATTTCCTTGTCTCCCTCACTTCGTCAGACCCCAAATCCTTCATCCCCTTCAGAAAACGATTCTCCTCCCTTTTCTTTCCGCAAACATTCCAGGAACACTTCTTTTCCTCTACCATTTCTTTCAACTTCCCACTCTCTTTTTTCTCGTTTGGCAATTCCACCTAAAAACTACTTTCTCAAAGGTTCTTTCCACTCACTTCCTCACATTCTCTTCTTACCTCATCCTACCACTTCCTCTTCCTCCTCCGAAGGAATCCTTGCAATCCCAGGCAATTTGTCTTTCGGCCCGTTCCCATCCAACCTTCGACTTACCCACTCAGCACTAACGTCACCATCTCCAAGCTGTACGACTGGCTGTGGGTGGCTCTCGAGTCGGCATTGGTGAGGTACAGCGAAAGGGTTATTCAGACTGGGAGATAGGTACGCGGCTAACTAATCACAATGTCTATTTCTCTCTCAACTACCTCATGACTCGATTGTCAATGAGAAGAATGTCTAATATATTTAAGACTAAAGACGATTTCTCGTTTTCAGCCCATAATATACTCTGTAACATATTCGTATTCGTAGTATATCAAGGAGAAGAATGTCTAGCATATTCTTGAATATTATTCAAGATTCAAGTAGATATCTCCGTTTTCAGCCCATAAAATAATCCGTATCGTATTCGCTATCTAGTACACTATTCGCTATCCAGTCTGTCGCATTGACGAGCATGATATAATTCCACTTCGATTCAATAATTGGATTTTATCTTCCATTTATGCATTGAAAAAGGCATTTGTAAGAACTTGGAAAGTCAAGCGGTGTTTTATTCATTGATACGGTTGTTGTAGTGATGAAAAAACGAAAAGGATATCTATCAAATCTGAATCGAACTTTAAAGCTGTACGTACTTCTATGAACAAACTATTGTTATGCCAATTAAGTTCCTCAAAAACTATATTCTAGCATTGGAATTTCCTATCCTATTAATACCGGAAGGGGCAAGATTGGATTTATCAAGCTCAAGCTGGCCACGGCGATGACCTCGGAGAAGTCCATCAGATAGTATACATATATAATAAATATTTTCACTTCTATTAAATTCGCTTCAAGAAAAGAGGAAAATTAATACAAGTTAAAAGCATTGAGTCAAAGTCACGATAACAGGAGGTGGAATGTGCTTTAATGTAATACCATTCCGACAAGGCGGAAACAATCGATGAGCTATCGATCGAAACAGTGGTAAAAAAAATCGCGATTGGATATGTTAATTATAACCAAATAAGATATGATGGGGAATATTTTTATCACATTGACTACTTCACCTTTTTCTGCAAAGGAAACTTCAAACCAAGACACTCACACCAGAGACTTGAGATCTACATACCCAGAGGAAGTAAAAATATCGAGTGCATATGATTTGATAATATGATGATCTCGTATCCTTATTCTTAGTTCAAATGGCATGAGAATTCCAGGATATATTGCCACTTAATGCCACCTTTCAGCCATACTCTCACATACTCTCTTTCTGAATTTAAAATGGAAATAGAAGGGGGACAATTTAAGTGCTATGGACATGAGAAGACTCTTTCTGCTGAAGCCCATCCAAATTCGTGATTTTCGTTCTTATCCAACGAGAGATTTTTATCTGTGACGTCAAACTGTCGACGGAAATAAGAAGACGGAGCAAGATAGCAATCTCAGGCTATTTATGGCTCATAGATAGCTTGTTACCTATATTTGGTATTCCTAAACAAGCGGTTGTTTAAGGGAAAATTGGATGACGTTTTTGGAAATATGACATCTGCGAAGTTATTTCAGGAATATTCGCTCCAAGTTGCAAATAATTACAAGGAAATATATTTTGGAAGCTCGCTTGAATGAAGCTCCTTGGAAACACACTAACTTTTTAGAAACAATTAGAAAGGTATCCAGGGAATTAGTTCAATAGCAATTTAATTGCAAGATGATTTTTGCTGTAGATTCCTAATTAAGAGTCAGTATATACTTTTAATAGTTCTTTTTTTCACTGCTCATACAGCAAACGTCATCACTGGATTCAGTGGCGTAGCCAGGGGAATTTCCGGGGTGTCCGGACCCCCCAAAATATATTAAAAAAACACAATTATTTTCCTGCATTAAAGAAAACGAAATATTGAAAAATCATTAATTTAAAAAATATTTCTTTAAAAAATGATGTTTTTTTCGATTATGAAAAGCGTTTAAATTAGTTTGAAAACCATTACTTAGTATCCTGTTCTTCAAAACATTTTTTCCTGGTTTTGGAACCCCGAACAAAATTCCTGGCTACGCCAATGGCTAGATTCAATTGTCGCTTGTAGACTTAGATAAGCTCTATCAATGAAAACTAACTTCGAAAAAATGGAAAATTAACAACATAGAGGTGAGATAAGAATAAAGGGCTGGAGTGTACGAAAAGGGAGCGTAACTTAATGCTGAAGGGATAAATTAGAAAGAAAGGACGACCTCAAAAGAATAGAAATGTTAGATTCCCAAATACGCAACTACCACGTTTAAATATTTAAAAAAAAATATTATTTATGTTATTTGCATGAAAAATAGTCAAATATTCAAGGTAAAAGACACAGCAACCGGAAGTAAAATTATTCCAATTTAATTTTTATTACAGTTAAAATCATAATTTTTTTGTTGTGATTTTGAAAACAATTAGTGGACTCCTTATTACCTACCGCCATACGTCACACTCCTGAGTTGAAAGAAGCCTATTGCACAGGATGAAATACTAGCAAACGTGGTGCTTCCAGTCATAATCTGGTGAAAGTAGACTGTTTGTAGCTTAGACACAACCAACTGGCTGGCACGTGTCCGTTGAACCACATTAGTGTGACCGTCTTTCCTTCCGAATTAAATCAAAGTTTGGAGATAGATATTTTTGTTATTTTCAACGGAAATTCTAAATTAATCCGTCAATCATTTTACTGTTGATATTTCGCACCATTTACAAAGAGCTTTATGAAAAATGTCCTGATATGTTTGCAAAAATATGAGGAGTCAAGAAAGAGGTAGTGTACTTAAATTGGTACTACTTTTTATATGGAAAAGCCTCTTTTGGATATGTATGTATGGATAAATATGGGATGTAGCTCCTGATCGAACCAAAATGCACACTCAAATGCCTTCAACACAGAGAACATAATATTAGAGGTACACTACATCTCCAGGTCCGATAGAAGCGATAAATTTAGAGAGATGTTTTGCCGAACGGATAGATATGGGAATTCGTTTTTCCCCCGAACCATAAAGGACTTTAATAAACGCTAGTTCCAACCTCGTAGGAGCACTTAATTTTTTTTTTGTTGTAAACGGCTGGTGTCCTAACACCCCCTGCCACACGCCTTTTAGGCGGCTCGCGGGGTATTATGTAGATGTAGATATAGATATAAATGAATTAGAAAATAAATGATAGAAAAATTAACTACCCAAAAGGGTTCCGTCAATGACTGTGAAATTCAATTCGTCAACTTCGATAAAATATTCTCTCCAGGAGAATATAGTTCTCCGACAGCAGATGAAATGTTCCGGTCCATAGAAGACGTCCAATTCGCTCAACTACATCTGCGGTTTCACTCAAACGTATCGGACGATTTGGGAGAGATGAACATGGATCACAAAAGAGGCCTATGAGGTATCACTTTGCCATGCACTTTCGTTCAGAGGGCTCGGCTCGCAGAGAGATCAAAAGGAAGTTCAGAAAGGAATGCTGGTAAATATCCCCGCCAAAGCGGTCCGAGAGCATGGAGTATTCGATGGACGCAAAACACAACGTAATCAACCACTTACGCCGAACAGGATCGACTGACGATGCGAGAAGTGGGTTCAGAGGCTGTTTGGGGTCGATTTCGATTCACATGCATTCACAGACCTTCCATCAAACAATAACGATACGTTCCGGGACTAACCCTACACAAAGCTTCAATTCCATCATGAATCTGAATCTCAAATCGCCACGATTTTGCTTCGCTTGCCCTCATTAAGCTCATTATAGGGTATCACGATTACAAATGATCATGTAGTGTGGGTATAGGGAATAGAATAGGCTAAATGCAAGGATAGAAGAAGTAGATATTTTTACATAAAGACTGAAATAATAACACGAGAGAGGTTCGGGTTGGTATGCAGACCAGAGTGCTGGTCTGCCATATCGGTCGGGTTCATATCCCAGCTATGATAGATAACACAGGCCAATAAAAAATTTTGTTTGGAAACTTTTTTATTTTAATAGCTGATCTTTATAGATTTTGATGTGCCGAATCCAAACCTGGCCTCAGTTTTTTTGTATCACTCATAGTTTCCAAGCAACATTTATTTAATATTTAGTCTAAACCCCTATACGGTATACAGGGAAATCAATGAAACACTGTGTTACATCATAAAATTGTTTGTATTTACTGCATCGTGATAATACAGGGTTCACTTGTCAACAGGAATTGGTCTACATTTTCTTTCCCTTTTTTCCTTGAAGATTCTTATGTAGCTTTTTCTGCGATGAATCGCTTGCTGAACTTCTCGATGAAGTACCAACAGCAATTCTCATTATCTTCGTTCATTAGACCTACTTTTTCAATTTTATTATGACTATAAAAAAGCTCCTTTCCCTTGGGCTACAACCTTGTCGCGGTGGAAAGGCTTGCGCGCTCCTATGACCCCTAGAGCTGCACTGGCGGGATTAATTCTAAATTATTCCCGGTAGGGCCACCCATGCCAGAAAGGTCGAAGGGTAGGAGCCAGACGAAAGGTAGTCCGCGTGATGGTGTCACGTAAAAAAACACTGTTGGAATGGAAGTGGGAAACCCTACCAACTATCTCTTCCCTGAACACATGGAGTACAACCAAATGAGTCTCGGAATCTCATCGCCCGGGACCCGTCCGCAAAGGGCGGGTGTCGGGCACGGCAACGAGGTCGGCAAGGTCCTCGGGGTCGCCAACATGCGAAATCCTTGCAGAGACTTATCATCATCAACATCAGCAGCAGCAGCAGCAATGAAGAAAGAAGAAAAGAAGACCAAGAAGATGGAGAAGAAGAAGTCTGCTATAAATGTGGGGACGTGGAATGTGAGGACTATGATGAGGGCGGGAAAGTTAGAAAATATCAAAAGGGAAATGGATAAAGGGAGGATAGATATCTTAGGATTATGCGAGGTGAGGTGGAGGGATGGGGGGGATTATTGGAGTGATGGGTATAGGGTTATATATAGTGGAGGGGAAGAAAGCCAGCGAGGGGTAGCTTTAGTATTAAACGGGAAGATGGGTAAGCGTGTGGTAGGTATAGACCAGGTAAGCGATAGGATTCTGGTGGTAGAAATTGAGGCGCGGCCCACCAACCTTGTGGTGGTCCAGGTTTACATGCCCACTAGCAATCATAGGGAGGAAGAAGTAGACGAGGTGTATGAACAGCTCGAGGAAATAATTAGAGACACACCGGGTAAGAAAAATCTGGTAGTGATGGGGGACTGGAACGCCTCAGTCGGGGAAGGGAGGAATGGAAACGAAATAGGAGATTTTGGTCTAGGAATACGGAACGACAGGGGAGAGAAAGCAGCAGAATTTTGTAGGAGAAACAAATTATTCATCACAAACACGTGGTTCAATCATCATAAAGGGCGAAGGTACACGTGGAAAAGTCCAGGGGATGCGAGGAGATATCAAATAGACTACATTATGGTAAGACAGAGGTTTAGGAACAGTGTGAAAAACTCGCGCAGCTTCCCTGCAGCGGATGCGGATTCGGACCACAATCTAGTGCTCATGAAATGCAACGTAAGATTCAAAAGACTTATGAAAGTTAGGAAGGCGAAGAAATGGAACGTAGAAGCCCTGAAGGGGAGTATGAGGAGAGAATATCAGGAGCTAGTGGACATTAGTATACGGGAGATTGAAAGTACCAAGACGGCAGAGGAAAGATGGGATAATATAAAAACGGGAATAGTAAAAGCGGCGGAGAAGTCAATTGGTTACGTTGACAGTAGAAGGATAAAGAAGCCGTGGATAACGGAGGCAATGGTAAATGAAATGGAGGAGAGGAGGAAGTGGAAGAACGTGGACACAGAACAGGGCAAAAGAATGTATAGGGAATTGAATAATCGATTACGACGTGAAACTAAGAGGGCAAGGGAGGCTTGGTGGAAAAGACAGTGCGAGGAAATGGAAAAGTTCCAGAAGGATGGAGAAGTAGGCGCGTTGTACGCCAAAGTTAAGTCGCTATCGGGCGGCAAAAGAGGACAAGCCATGTCTAAAATTAAGGCTAAAGATGGGAGGATGCTAACCGAGCGGGAAGAGGTACAGGGTAGGTGGAAGGAATACGTGGAGGACCTGTATGACGGAACGAACAGACCAGAGAGATTGACTCTAGAGGAGGAAAGTGCAGTGGAGGAGGATAATCTTGGGCCGGAGATATTAGATTCAGAAATAGAGAGAGCACTCCGTGATATGAAGGCTAGGAAAGCAGTAGGCGTGGACAACATCCCGTGTGAGCTTCTGAAGAATCTAGGGAAGGAAGGTAAGAAAAGGTTTTTCGAACTAGTGCGCAAGATCTATGAGGAGGGATGTTGGCCGGAGGATTTCGTGAAGACGGTTTTAATTCCGCTTCCGAAAAAGAAGAAAGCTGTGGAATACGGAGATTATAGGACTATCAGCCTAATATCCCATGCGGCTAAAGTAGTGCTGAGGATATTGAACAGACGAATGGAGGCGAGGGCAAACGAGTATTTGGGCGAA
This sequence comes from Ischnura elegans, assembly GCF_921293095.1. NCBI lineage: Eukaryota > Metazoa > Arthropoda > Insecta > Odonata > Coenagrionidae > Ischnura > Ischnura elegans. The sequence continues at coordinate 49,847,644 of NC_060252.1, read as the reverse complement.
GATCAGTTTGATTTCAGAAAAGGGAAGTCAACTCGTGATGCAATAGCAATAATGAGGTCCCTCGTGGAGAGGAACCTAGAATATGAGCAGGACGTATATGTGTGTTTCGTGGATTTTGAAAAAGCGTTTGATAGGGTGAACTGGGTAAAGTTAATGGATATTCTCAAGAGAATAGGTGTTGACTGGAGGGATAGACGACTGATTTGTAATCTGTATATGGCCCAGACTGCGCAAGTGAGGATAGCGGACGGAGAATCTGGGTGGGCAAGCATTGGCCGAGGTGTGAGGCAAGGCTGTCCTCTATCGCCACTGCTCTTTAACGTGTATGCTGAAGAGATGGTAAGGGAAGCGTGGGATGAGTTAGAAGCTGGGATAAAAGTGGGAGGAATGATGTTCAAATCAGTGAGATTCGCGGATGATCAGGCGTTGATCAGTCAGTCAGCAAGGGGGCTTCAGGCCCTAGTGGATGCGTTATACGAACGTTGCGAGGAGTTTGGGATGAGGATTAATCACAAGAAAACTAAGGTAATGCGGTTTTGTAAAGCATCACGAGCGAGGAATGTGAGACTCAAGATAAAGGTGGGTGGTGAAAAACTTGAGCAGGTTGAGCAATTCAACTATTTAGGCAGTACGTTAGAGGAAAACGGATACAGTAGTAAGGACATAAGGAAGAGAATCGCATTAGCGAAGGAGGCATTCATGAACAGGAAGGAGCTTCTTAGAGGATCGTTGAGTGAGAGTTTAAAGAAAAGGTTAGTGAAGAGTTTGATCTGGAGTGTAGCTCTCTACGGTGCGGAAACGTGGACTCTGAGGAAAGAAGACGAGAGAAGATTGGAGGCGTTCGAGATGTGGGTATGGAGAAGAATGGAGAGGGTGAAATGGACGGAGAGGAAAAGGAACGACGAAGTGCTGGATATGGTTGGCGAGGAGAGAAAGCTTTTAGATGAGATACGCAGGAGACAGAAGGCTTGGATGGAGTTAGTGCTTAGCGGTGAGGGGATGTTGAAAATGGTGTTGGAGGGTAGAATGTTGGGGAAACGAGGGAGGGGAAGGAAAAGAATAGGATTTTTAGATAGATTGAAAGAGAGTAGGCCTTACAGTGAATTAAAGAAGGCAGTGCTGGAAGGAAAGGGAGGCTCCCAGATCACCTCTTTAGTACTCCATGGAAACCTACCTTAATCGGTAGAATACTATAATAATAATAATAATAAAAAAGCTGTTAAATTCTAAAAATATAGCTTGATTTAATAATTTGAACTGTAAAATGGGAATTAATTGTGGGTGATACAACTTTAAAACCATCATATTTGGATTCAGCAACTTTAAAAACATAAGAATAAGGTATTTTCAGTAAAAAAGTTTGTTCATTGTTGGCCAGTGTTATTTTCAGAGACTACCCAATCCCTGCTTTAATGTTATGTGGAGGACATTTTAAACGCAACTCGCCGTCCGTCGAACGGGACGCTAAGCCGTGGTCCCTTTGCACCTTTCGTTAAGAGTTGAGCAATGCCACCGGGTGTCTCAGTTCCATCCCTCACCCTTCTCTCACGGCGCAAATGACCTCAGATGACTTTCGCCTCCACAAAATATTACCACTAACAATATTTTACGGGAGATTCACGGTCTTATTTTCAACAGATTTCGCATCGGCGCTGTGGTATGGAGAAGTTACAGGTGTCCGCGGTGCCCAACCCCATCCACGTCTCCTGCGATCAATGTTTTGAATCCTAAGCAGTGTTTTAGTTAAAAAAAAACAAATTCTACGATTATTTTTAAAAGATGGTAGAGGTAGGAAAGGAAAAATACGCGAACTTGCTTTCCAGCCCTTCTTTGCGAAGTAACACTTTTGCCCGACAGCAAAAATAAAGCAACAATGCCCACTAAACTCAGAATTCCCCTTCAATAGTATCCTTTCTAGGCAAATACATTCGGACAGAGACCATCATTCAGGAACTAACTTACAAGGGTGGAATGCCGAATGGACATTTCCTCTGCATACTACCGTAGGCAGTGAATGCAAAACGTGTAACGGGCCTCTCGATCCTCGGCTCTACAATAGCATTACCGGCCAAGGCGACGGCTGGTTGATGCGTCAGGCGGCCATGGAGCCTCTTTCCGTGAGCCGAGAGCGACGATTGCAAACAAATGAGTGGGACAAAGCAATATACGACGCGCATTTGATGAGAGCGCGCGAAACACGGCGAGGGAATGCGACCGAAACGGGGCGAGCACACGTCATGGTCCGTGGTTGACGCTCTTCAGCTCGAAAGGATGGGAAAGGAGAAGGGCGCCTTTTGCCTCAGGGAAGATTGGGTTAGTGATGGTTAGAAAATTGGGTTAGTGATGATATATCGTCCGAAAACGATTTTTTCGACTAATCGATTTTTCGATCAATCGATTTTTTTTTTCGACCGATCGATACTTCAATCAATCGACTTATAATGGAAACGTTAAGGCCGATTTTTCAATGAAAATCGAAATCTGAACCGAAATCGATAAAAAGACGGTTCTTTTCAAATAATATACTTCGCACTAAAGTATGTTTATTATGCATTTGAAAAACACTCAAAAGTACACATTTGGGACGAAGAAAAAATCCCCAAAAATCTACTTGGAATACATGCGTGAATCATTAATAGCAATAACTTTCAAATTTCACCACTGAACTTGGTAGCACTAATTCCAGAAAAGTTAACTTGTGATGCTACATCTCCACCCACAAGAAAGATTCATTCCATCTTAAATTTTATTCACCATATCCTGGGGTGATATTGATTGGGTGCGTTTGTATTTAAACTACCAATTATTTTAGTATTGTTATACGAGGGAGTGGGAAGCCAATAGGTACCATGATTTCTTTATAAACAGAGTTAAGTAGAGAAATCTGTAACATAAAATTTTAAAAAATTGTTGACCAAGGGACACGAGTGAGTCTCTGTTCTTTGCTGACATCGAGTGGAAAATCTAATACACTGCTGAATATCTAATTCATCTCTTTCGTTTTCTTTACCTAATTTCTATGTCTAACTCTGTTCAGAGAAAAATCACTCGTACCCTTTGTATTCTCTCCCCCTCAAATATAATCGTTACATTTATCAACTATTTATTGCTTGTTGAGTTCAACATTTAATATTTTGAGTTATTCCTAAAGTTAATTGTTATATGTTGCTTTTTTCTGCGTTTCCGATAATTGTTTTGTTATTGGCAAATCCGTTAACAATGAATAAATAAACGAAAAGGCTAAAAAAAAGGACACAACGCTATTCGTCTAACACGTCGACAATGAATTTCACGCTGCCCAGACGGTCGCAAAAAAATCACCCCAGGACGATTCGACTAGGACCCAGGAGAGTCCAATTGGAAGCCGTCAAGAGCATACATCTTTCCAAGAGTGCTAGCGGACGTATAAACGTGGTGTCCTCGTGGGAAAACGGTTCCGTAAGTGCAGCAAGGCATTCCCTCGGCATTAAAATGTCCATCGCCGGATTCCGCCGAAAGGTTTTGTCCTTGCCATCAATTACGCTCTTTTGTCGCTCTTGTAAAACGTTGAAGATATATAGTAGTGGGACAGAATCATCTTCATCTAGTTATCGTGCATTAGCTTGAAAATATTTCGATGCCACACTTTTATGTTCTTTCCTTCGTGTTCTCAGGAGTGGCCGCCCATTATATTGAGAGGTTGGGTACCGGAGCTAGAGATATGTATAAGGAAGGTGAAAAATAAATTATTGTTAAAGTATTCTACCGATCAAAGTAGGTTTTCATGGAGTACTTAAGAAGCCTTATGGCAGTCACCCTTTCCTTTGAATACTTCCAAGTCTACAAGTTCATCTAAAAGCCCTATTGCCTTACTTACCATTAATAATTTAATTTCTCCTAAAGGGTTTTGAAGAGAGAGATTATTTTTTCTCTCAACAGATGTTTAGTCGCTATTAAAGTTAAAGATAATATTTTATAAACTATCGGAAACTTATATGGAATAAAAGATAAGTTTCGGTATCATGATGTCATCATAAACATATGAGTACGAGGGCTATTACATATTGAATAAAAAAGTTTTAATCATTTTATATACTCTCTACATCTACTTCAATTACTAGATCTGAAGGGAATCGCTAACGGAGAAATAAAGGGCCAAATCGGATATCGCTGACTGCGGTTTTAGCTGCAAACTTTGGGCAAAACGCTAAAATTAAGGATGAAAAACATTTTTGTCGAACGATCAAATTTAATTCAGTGCTAATAAAATATCCTAAGGTAGCGTGTGAAAGACAATCCAATGACTGATTAGCATTAATTTTGTGTTTTATCAATGGCGAGAAATAATATTTGGTCCATGAGCATAATCTCAGCAAGTAATGAATTTATTGTAATGCTATACAGAAGCAATCACTCTTCTTTTCCTCATGCTGCTTTCCACCATTTCGCGAATGAAGGGACTTAAAGTTTATGACGTTATCTATGGAATACTGGGCACTATAATAGTGGGAAAGATTCCAGGCAAATAATGTAGTACTCACCGTTTGGCCATTAAGGTCATTTAAGATTTATCAGCCAACATAAAGCATTCAAAGAATATGATCAGCATGCTTACCTGAAATGAAAAGGAAAATAATGTAAGAACATGACTCAAAATACGATACATCTTTTGCAGAAGTACACATGATGACATAAAATTGGCAGTCAACGATATCGTTAAGAAACAAGGGCATTTTGAAATAGCATTAGTCGTCAACTCGAGAAACAAAGGTACTTTGAATATCCTACTCCCTCCACGTTTTCCATATTTCTTACATTGGATAATTTACATTCGCCAGCGAAAAGATAGAGAATCAGGTGGTGCTTAAATCCTAATAGTATGCAAGATGCGAATACACAGACCCGGAGGACAGAGAACGAGAAAGGTTAATGGATACGAATTCCGGCGTAATTTTGTGGAAATATATGTTTAACATAATGAAAAGGACTAGTCATTTTTCATAATTATTAATTCCAACCTACCCAGATTAATGAATAATATGTGCCAAAACCTGGGTTGGTTGGTATCAATAAGTGTGGAAATACTGAAGTACTTTTCATTATGTTAAACGAGAAAGGACCCTATGAGCTGGAGATATGAGCATTAGGTACATAGCAGTTGAGTTGGACGGAATGAAAAAAGAAACACGACATATTAACTGCCTAATGGCTTGAAACATTCTATTTTCTCCATCATTTTGAAATAACACTTCCATATTCCCGGAGTAAGTAAAGTACAAGCAATGAATTAAATTCATTACTGCAACAACGTCCAATTTGCACAGTATCAAACATTAAAGCAGAAAAAATAGGTACTTACTTGTACCAAAAGAGGTCTCTGAACTATATAAAAGCAAGTATTAGCAGAAATCCATGGCTGTGTATTCATCCACGACTCTTTAAAGGTAACTTAACAGGAGTTAAAGGACAAATATTCTCTTTTTTAGTGATATATGAAAGCAATCCGAGCAAACAAGTGTTAGAGTAGGAGTTCTCTTACGAAGAAAACCTGCGAACTATCTCACGGATGTTATTTCTAGCTGGCGAATCAAACAAGCTCTCCCAACTGATAAAAGGAGTGAGAGGGGGTTGGTTGATCCTAGCGACACAGGAGGTTGGTTGGAGAAGAAGAAAATAGGCGATGATGGGGGATATAACATGGAAAATATCGGGGGAAGGGGTTGGGATTCGTGATCGGATTTGTGAACTCCGCAGCAGATAGTAGTAGTAGGTGTGGGGGCATCTGATAAACTTTTCGGCGGAGGACCTTCGAAGATTTTTCGGACGGGAGTTTCTCTGGGGGTTGGGAGTCGTAACGCGCGACCCCTCAGGGGGGACCGGACCCCCCTTCTTCCCCCTGCCCCCCAACAAACTACCCACCCACGACCTCCCGGCGTGTGACCGGGGTGCTCAAAACACTCGAGTTGCGGGCTGCATTTTTAATACGGCGCAGCAAGGGACGTTTACCGCAGAGATAGCGTAAACGAAGCGACTCCAAAAGTCCCCTGCAATAGGGTCACACCGTCTGTCTCGTGCATTCTCACGGACCGGCGCAAGTACACTGGTTATTTTTAAATGAACCACCATGCTCCCTGCGACATTTCGTCTCTCAATCATGCCATTACGATTAATTATGAGCCTGCGTGCCAAGGCTATGAATCAACATTACACATACATGCCAAGGGAAAGAAAAAAAATCAATTTATGAAACTGCATGGATCCTCAGCTTATCATAACGATAAGAATCATATGTAAAAATATTTGAAAGAAACTTCATTTCATTTTTCAATATTTCATGACATAGTGTACTCGTCTATGTTTATTAAAATAGATACTGCTTTTTCAATTTCATCACTGCTCTCAACAAAAAATGGATATATATTGAGATAAGAATAAACTTATGAAAGAGATTTTTTATGAATAGCATATATTCAAGATAAAAGCGAACAAGAAAACATGTATTTACCTTAGCCTGTGAAAAATAAATCAATGTTTCCAAGCCATCTATATGCTTGATATTGATGATTTCCAGCCTTCTGAAATATAACCATCACATACTATTTGAACATTTTGCATCATTGGTTTCTCTATAAATGCATGCAGCGCATCATAATTAGGATTACTATGGTAAAAGATGCGACTAAGGCTCATCACCCACAGAAGAAATGGAAATGGCTATAAAGATCCACTTAAGGAAAATCAGCAGGCAGAACAAGAACAAATAAATTTCATCAAGGAAAGACCAAACCAAATATATGCTTTTACCAAATAGATGCGAGTAAAAATGTCTGTAAATCATATCCTCGAATTAATACTGGCATCGCATTAAAGCGTGAAGCACGCCGAAATATTAGAGTCGTACATCACTTGCTATTTGAATGAGGATGGATGTATGAGATAGCGGATAAATATTCAATTAAACTCAGCAGAAGACGAGTATACTATACGAGTATAAATGCGATCTGACTTCTTTAAGGGGTGATAAATTTTACACTACAACTCAACGGAGGTCATGCAGAGATGCGAGGCAATATAAATAAGAGATAAAAAGACATTTTGGATGACATTCCGAAAGGGACAGAGGAGAGGTTTTGGGATAGAGTCAAGAGATACCTTATGGGATGAAATATAACAATGCCCAACGAAATAGCCACTGAGGCATTTAACACGATGAAAACGCCGTCAGCCTCTTGTGTTCAGCTCTGCTAACACATCCGTCAATGCAAAGCGCAGCGAGTGTCCGGCGTTCTCGGAATTCCAGAGTGCTATTCAAATCTTTGACGACTGCAGGGGCAGGGGTATTTCAGCACGGTTCCACGTAGATTAATTTCCCGAGTTATTCCCGATTTGTCTGCGTATATTTTAATTTTCCCGTTGATTCCAGCATGACTTTTGTTTACACTATGTTCACTTAAGTAGAAGTGTTAAAATTAAGCTTAATTCCAAGTTTATCTTCACTGTTCAATAAGTTTTAACATTTGAATATTATAAAAACACGATAAAATCGCTTTTAAATGCCAGAAATCGTGGGATTTAAATGCTTATTCTGAGAAAAAATAATACATCGGAACGGATATGTTAGAAATATATTAGAAAATAAGAAGTTACATTGCAGTATAGGTCAGGTTATTAAGGATGTAAAAGAGAAGAAATACGTCGCTGAGATAAGGCTAGCGGATAGGAGAGAGGAATTTGGAGATGCATCAAACTAAGCTTACGATGATCGATGATGATGATTTTGGAACGCATAGAACCACCATTAACACGGTATCCAGCAGTATGCACAGCATTTATTATAGTTTTAGCAAGTATAGGAGGGAGCAGAAACTCAATATAATTGAAAAAAATTCCCAATAATTTGAACGAATCCACGGAGTTTGACCCGATTTCAAATCGGAAGTTTCCAAACAATCCCATTTCCCTTATTTTTTTACCGGAATTTCCACGTGGCTGAACGAATTTTTCCCGGCGGGTTAACCGACATCTCTTCGGAATGGTTGAGGATTGTGAGGTAGGGGGGTGACGCTGTCTACCACTCCCAGCAGTCGCAGGCATGAGTGCCACGCATAAAAGTGTCTCGTCATCCCGGAGACTGCGAACGCACACCGAAATGCCTCTCATTCAGAGTTTACCAGATATTTTGCCATAAAATCTCGCGGCAGCCATGGTGATTACGGTACTTTACGGCTTTGACGTACCTGTAAGACGCCCGATAAAATGAGAAAACAGAGCAGGCTGGTACACGCAAGGGAAAACGATATTATTGGACTTAATTGTTATTATTATTTTTATTGAGGGTAAAAGTATTCTGAGGGCATCATAAATGACGGGCAGAAGACAAGTCTTGCTCAATGATTCTATTGTGATTTTCGGTTAAATTTCCTTAATTCTTCTCACTTCAAAAGAAAACAGAAATAGAATAGGAATTGAACAACCGCATGAATCAGAAAAAATCGAATGGAAAAATAAACTACAAAAATTCGTAGTCTTTAAAGAAGCGTAGCAGTATAATGGTGCATTAGTAATGGTTTTCCCGTTTGTAAAAAAAATCCACTTTAATATAACGCATACCACTATTAGTATGACATCCGTATAAGAGAAGAGCTTTCAAATTGCAATAAATTACACCTCGGAGGATTATCGCAACCATATCAGTTTTAAATCCTCAAATGTCTTTTATTTTCATCAAATATTACCCATGGGATTCATCAAAGACAGCGAGGAAATTTTTTTCTTCGCCAAAATCGAACTCATTACGTTTAATTATTCCCTAAAGTACGGGAACTGATAAATTGCAGCTTGGAAATTTGAAAAATCCTAGCACTCAAAGCCAAAAGCCAATCATTACACACTCGGATGATTCCAAGAACGTCCCGATAGGAATATAAACACGCCAATAACGCCAAACTCCAATTACAGTTTATATGCGGAGGGTAATAGCTCCATAACTTTATTTTTACGACTTCCATGTGAATGATGAACAGCCACGCAGAGAGAATAAGCGACAAATTCCTATTAATTAATCAACGGCGGGGTTTCAAAACTGCAGTGGAATTTATCATCTCATTCTAACTTTAAAGAACAAAACTGAACGGAAGTGAAGAATCTCTTTCATTACGAATCCCATATTTTTCGGCAGCAGAAATGACATTATTAATTGGTTATTTTTGGTATTGTCCACAGAGATACCTTTTTTATCGGTAAATGACTACGAGATTTAATCGAACGCAAAAATTAGGGTGTGTAATAGTCTGCAAAAAAATCATAGTCATTTACGTTGTATTATATTTTTCGTGCGTTGTATTTTATATCAATTCATGCCACCAAATATCAATCAATGCCACCAAATGCAATAATTCTTTTTTGTAACCTCAACTAAGTCATGATGTTTAAATAACTTCACTGATAGATTGCTTTAGAAGATTTTTACAATATATTTTGATCTGAGCACAAGTTGCAAATCACATATATACTCGATAATTATTTCTTGATTTTTGATTACCAATTATCACCATGTAATGGTCACACTTGAGAATGTATCTATTATTGTAAATGCCCCTACGTATTGTAATTTCTCATAATTTACTTACATGAGTGCATTACTATTACTTCTACCTCCACAATTATGGCAATGAATGCCGAAATTATATAAGGTAAAAGAAAGCATTAAAAAGATCGGCATTTGTTGGAAAAAATAAAAACTTCGTTCTCCACAAAGCCCTTCAAAAGAAGAGACGCAAGCTTTTTTTTTTTAGGAGCGCGTAATTTTCGAAACAGCAGCCGTCAGGAACGAAATATCCACCAGTCACACTGTATCGCTATAATCACCAGTATATACTTCAAGTTCTGCGGCTGGTAACAGATCAGCTTTTGAGCCATGGCACTAATTCTACCCACCAGAAAGTAACTCTTTCAAAGTTGCTAAGACCTGAGTAACCTAGGTAAGGAGCCCGGTAAAGTTAAGGCAGCATCAATTAGAGAGGAGTGACTTTCACGAAGTCGGAGAGCCAAAGCGAGAATTGCACTCAAAACATTTGTATTCGGAAGACGGGAGTAATCAGATTCCGGTACTGGAAACGCCCGGAACGTTATCCCATTGATTGGCAAGGCCATCTGTGTTCCTCTGAGGCTTCCTACTCCCGTTAAAAGCTTCCACACAGAAAGCTAATAAAAAGAAAGAGATTCAAGCACATATTTACTTGCAGTCTCATCTGAAGTTGTTAACACGATATTCCAGATAAAATCATTCTTTCTGATTTGCTGATTCTTAAAATTTCCGAAAAAGTCAGTTTATCAATTTAACTAGCTTATATCAAACGTTTCACATAAATCTACGCCATAATAAAGCTAAAACAATTTTTCAACTACCAAAAAAATAATTTCATTTCTAGCCAACTACCGTATATTTCTGAATATAGTCCCCCCTTTTTCCCAAAACTGCCCGTGATAAAAGTTAAGGGGGGTTTATATTCAAACCCATTTTTTTAATTTTTCCCGAAACTCAAGCCTCAAAATTAGGGGGGGGGGCTATATTCAGAGGGGGACTATATTTGGAGGAATACGGTAATACTGTATTTAAAATAATTATACATTGTGTAAGATAAAATGGGAGTCTAATTGTGAGAAAAAATCGTGAAAAATAAAATTATGCTAACAAAACTTAATCGTCTAATCTTCTCAATTAGTAAACTGATCTAACTTCTGCTCGGAAATATTGAAGATTATTATTTCAAAAAGCAATGTCAAAAAAGACACTCACGAAATTATGAAATTATACATTAATTTTGAATTTCTTTCGAATAGCGGCCTTATTTCGTACTAACAGCAACACCTTTTTTTTTAAACAAGATAAATCGCGGAAGTTAATGGCAACACTGACTCCGAGGGGAAATTTTGACTTTACTATCCTTTAAAATCCCTCCATTAGCATTTTTAAATTATTTTTCGTTGTATCATCAAAGCCATAATGCTACATGAGCACGAAGCTGGGCACAAGCCCTCTTACGTAGAAATATCCACTAATATACTCGTACGTATGAGTACACGTGCATGACTCACCAATTACTTTCCTCGTGCGGCTGGCATAAGCAATCCGTGCGCAAATATAACTTCTGTCTACGGAGTAGGTACCTACGTGTCACAGAGGAAGAGTATCTTTGCTCCTCCACACCATGGCGAGGAGGATATAATCCCGTTACTGGGATCGGAAGTGTCGCGCTATTAATTACTCACCTGACTGCACAGCATTATGGGATTCGCGAAATCAGGGCATCAAGGAAACTGAACGATGGAGATGGGTTTGAGGCAAAATCGGACGGAGCGAGTGCATACGCGAAACGAGTAAGTTTGAGGCTCGGATCTTCCGAGGCACTTCATTTAGCTCCCTTTACACACATCACGAAGCTTCCCATCTCCTCCTCAGAGAAGGTAATACGCTCTCTCAGTGGCATGGGAATTGAATGAACGTGTAGGGAGATTAATCGATTTCAACGCTACGCAGTCAAAAAGAATACCAAAGCATGCTCGCTAGTCAATCAATTAGCGCATTCTAATGGATGCGATACGCTTCCATGAAAGCCATGATCACTGCCTTTGCATCAATAAAATATCAGCGAATGATCGTCATTGAGCCCTACTCACTTTGACGAGCTGCTATCGCAAAAACAGCCACGGTATTCGTAGAGCAAGTACCTATTTCCTACAATTTTTTCAGCCTGGATTATCAAGCTGCTATACAAGAATGGATTGGAAAGATGAAACAGAGTTTTTAGAGCAAAAAAAAGTTCCTTCATCGGCTAGATTAGACAAATTCGTCGCTTAAAAACAATATTTTAATAATATGTAAAGTATTACTAGGCCTTTGTTACATGATTTTAAGTACCTCTTACTCTATAAAAGAAATGGATAGGTAAGCGAGAAACGAAGAGGAAGAGAAGACAGTTTTCACGAAAATCAAAGGAAAAATGCCTAATTACGAATTAAAGTAGGAAATTAAGCATGGGGAGAAGGTATGCCGCGGTAATTTGTGAAGTGATCGATTTGGTCCTACCTTAAATGGTATAAAATATTGAAGGTGAAAAAAAACTGAAAAACGGAAAGGTTTCAAGCATGTAAAATAATTTACTCTCCAAGTTCATTTTGAATTCGAGTACAATTCACACCGGAGTGGCATTTGACCTCCATTCCTTTCAATGTTGACGCGTTGGCGTCGAGTTCGAGACGGTCGTTGCGATTCCTTGCGAAGTCGGATCAGAATCGGAGCGGGGCTGACTCAGCGTGGGCGCGCCAATTTTTTTCCCGCGCAAAATACGGCAAATGGGAGTCCCTGGAAACGGCTTCACTCGGCGCGAGTCAGATAAACGACTGCCGCGGTTCAATGACGGCACCATCCGAATGCGCCAGAATAGTGATCCATCTCTGCAATGTCTACCGTTGCCAAAGGCGTCAAGGCCCCGAGGAAAGACTTCAACTTATCTCCCGGCGTAAGAAAGCTAGACACTGCGCAAATTGTTTTTTTTCTTCTCCTACGCGCTTCCAAGATTTTGAATGCTTTTCGCAAAGTAGGCGAAAAAGAGGAAATTTGAAGGGGAAAAAAGTGACCGATTTTCGTAGCGACGCCAAGACATTATCCAAAGGGAGCACTGACATTGATGAGATTATAATGACATCCGCGGAAAAAAAATTCGACGCAGTCAAGAGAGAAAGTGGAAGTGAGAACGAGTGTCTCAGAGCGCAAAAACTAGCGCCAAAATCCCGGAAAATTTAAATTAGCGGTTTTTAGATACAAAAAGCTTCCTGACAGTGGAGTTCACCATAATAGGACTAAATTAACGATCCAAAATTATAAATCATGTGTTGTAATATTTACCACATTTACAATGATATGCCTACCAAGCAACAAAATTACTTCAATAAAAAAGAGTATGCCCCGTAGGTATACGATAATAAAACGGCTATCACGATATCTATTTAAAAACTGACTGAGAAAAAAAGACGCTTGACGAATTGTGGTTTTAGTGTGACAGAACGGCCATCAGTTTATGATGCAAGTTTCTTCATTGGCCTTTTAAAGCATCTCCTCGATTTTTTTCTCTTTTTTCGTATCCAAACCCCTCTATTCTCTTCTTAACCGACACCACAAAGCGAGCATCTAATTCTATCCATTAAAGTCTTTCTAAAGAGGGAGTCAAAAGGTCATATTTTTAAATCTACAAAATAATAACGATAGCCGAATTAGGACGGTCTTCAAGCAGGCCTATACTTATAATTTGAAATTGAGATCTATAAGAGCTGTAAATTTCAACACTGTATTTCAGTCAATCTGTCACTAACTTCGTCTCCTTTCCAGCGTATTCAAAAACTTCCCTCACACATAAAGAGGAGAAAATGTAATAGTCAAGAGTTTCGAGGTGGTGTACATCTCCGCTCCAGGCTCATCTAGCCTCCTAGGACCACGTGCAATGACACTCCTGTCCCCGCCCGGCTCAGAAATCATGACTCAAACTCATGAGGTGATCAACGGGTGTCTTATGGGCGCAAACAGGAGAATGTCAGGATTACTCGCCCGTTGCCTCGCGTAAACAGAGGAGACGACGCGCGAGCAAAAGTGATGGAAGGACCTCGTCGTTCATCCATCACGCGGGTGAAGACTGCTAACTATTCCGCCGGCAACGCCACCTTCACGCACCGCGATCATGGCCATCAACACCGCTCCCATCTTGCGGTGCTGCATTGCCCATTTCTACCTTGGCCGCTCATTCATCACCCTCAGAGCGGGTGTCCTTCATTATAAATCCATTCGTTTACTCCGCCGCGCCGCGAGAGGGTGTTGGTACAGCGCCTAACGGTTCCCGCCAAAAAAAGAAGAAGTCCGAAATGAAAATTCCCGCCAACAAAGCAACGTCGGAGATGAATCATCCGCTGATCCAATAAGACCCACAGCCTCTTTCTTTTTTTTTTACCGACCCTACATCCTCATTATTATTTTATTATCTCTCCTCCGCGCGATTTTAGCTGTGTTCCTGACTGCTCTCGTGATGGGCGGGCAGGAATGCTTTATTTATTATTTTAAGCCGGCAGGCTTCACATCCACGATTAGTCAGTATTCCCAGCGCGAAGGCCGACAGAAAAAGAGACAAACGACGTCATTGGAGGTGACTGGTTAGTCCCTCAGAATCCGAACTGAAGTTTAGTATTTCTCCTACTGAATAAAATTAAAAGAAATGCAAGAGAATAGAACGGACCACTTCCACAATACGAACGGCCCTAACTTGTTCCCTTTAAGGTGATGGCTAGACCAAGCGAATAATAAACCAACAATTATTCAAGGAACATGGTAATGAGTTAAAGCATTTTCTCCACAGCAGTCAGTCGTAACGTGTATTTCTATTCTCAATGATGCATATCTTCGTTAGATAACGTAGTTTTTTTATATTCCAGACATCTCCTCTCTGCCCCTTTATCACAGTCTCCCATTGCTCCATCCGCCAATCCATTCTCTGAAGTCATTCTCTTTTTTCGGTAGGGGCACTTATTTGTTCATCAAATCATAAAACGAACATTTTATAATTATAACTTTCCCCTTTTAATTCAAATGCATTCAACTTATTTCAAAATCTGTAATTTATGTCCGAAAATATGCAAATACGGACTTTTGGTGAATAAGTACTCCGTTTGATCATCACTGACTCCATCTGGTTACGACAAAAAATATTCAGATAACTCTTACGATGACAAATGAAATGAATACTGTAAAGAGTATTAGTAGCTCCAAACCCCTTAGTAATAGCTTCCTGCTATAAAACCTTACCAATGGGCTATAGATAATAAACCTTATATCGTCTCTTTGCACTAATTTATTCGACTGTCCGCTGGGAGATTACTTCTCCCCTAGAAGGCGATACCAGAATGATATTTGGCCTAAATGTCGGATTTTTTTAAAGGCAAATGGAGTACATGCTTCGCATTCCTCCAATAGCAGCCATTGGGCGTCGCGAATTTATGCAGATTAACAGAGAGAGAATTAGTAATGAAATTGTAGAACAAGAATAACCCTCGTTTCTACTTGTTTTCATAATATTTTACCATGCGAGAAGTCAGAGGCAACAAAAAAAGCTATACATTCATAAAACTAGGTCATCTCACTTAATTACACATGCAAACCAAAGGTATTTTTGCGAATGCAAATATTTAGGCGATAAAAAATACTATTTGCATGAATTATTACCTGCTAACGATCCCAATTCAGAGTTAATACAACGTAATTTTAGGGAGAAAAATGAAATAGTACAATCGCAGAGTAATCATTGTAATAATGACTTTTCATCATTTTTAATTCTAAAGTTAAATCATTTGCCAACAGAATGCATATGATGGCGGGAGTGGGAATGACGGATTTTAGCAAACACGAGTTTAAAACTTGGTTAAATATTGCGTGGAAGGATATAAGAGCAAAGGAAAGCCTCTAATGAGATACATGGGGTTGGTAATGAAGGATAAAAAACAATAGCGAGTATTTAAAGGTTATCTGATGGGAGATTTAAGAAGAGATGTGTATCATCAACGTTCGAATAATAAACTTTTGACGATGGTAATATTTTTATCAATACTCAAGAAAATTTCCGAAAGATTTTTTCAATCGATTTCATGATTACTTTGCAGTGAGAGCTGACAAGGGCGTACCCAGGATCATAACTACGGGAGGAGAGGGAGGGCAAGCCATGGTCTAGGGGGAGGCAAGCCAAATTGTGGCATTTGAAAAAATAGTTATATTTTAAACGATTTAAGTTTTTCCTGGTGAATACTGCTGACAAATATTTCTCGGGTTTGCATCCAGGTTAGTTTTATTTTAGTTACATATCTTATACTAATACATATCACTTTTCGTGGGTTTAAAGAAATTTTTTTGAATACCTTCATTTCAATTCAGCACTGATTTTGCTTAAAGACTTGCGTTTTTTGCTTCCAGGGGAGGGCAGCTGACCCAGCCCCTCACTGGATTCCCCCACGAGGGCTGGGCTGTTATTGATGGAGTTATGAATCATGTGTCGATTATGTATTAATGTGTCGATACGCCAAATGTAGTTGGTGCAAACAGGTCTTTACAGTGAAATCAATAGTTGGCGAGCTTACTTTGACGAATCGTGACGCGATAGGTACAAAAGTAAACTTTGCTTTATTCCACACAGTATTTATTTAAAGAATTAACCAATTTCGGCCTTTTCAGGTTCTCATCAGGAAGTGGTTCACCTCTTGACCTGATATAAGGTCGAAATCGGTTGAGTATTAAAATATATAATGTGTGAAAGACAACAAAGTTAGCTTTTTTATTCATCCGGTCTTTAAAATTTTAGCTAAATGGCACACCACGAGCCAAACGAAGCCAAAGACGGGATTCACTTTAAGGCCTGGGAATACGGTCGAGGTGAAAGGAGTCACTTCGTGCGAAATAAGGAAGGAGGGGACCACTCCGTACCATTCACCGCAAGCCGAGAGAGAGAGAGAGAGAGACACACACACAGGTAGGGGAATGTATGAGGAAAAGAGGAGGACATAGGGGGTAGGTAGGCAGGTCTCACGAGAAATCTCTACCCCGCAGTCCCCGCTCCAATCTGCACATCCGACCGAGAGACGTCCCGAAAATTTATCGACGCCCCGCCCCCGAGCCCAAGTGCAAAGGAATGGAAAAACGCCGCCCAGGCCTAAGAGAGGAAGAAAAGAGAGGGCAAAATAAGGAGGGCCCATCTTAAAGGCTCTACTCACTCGCAGCCCAATCACTTCGCTTATTTTTTTTGTCCCCCACACACACACATCCGAAAGGAAGCTGAAAGGAAGAGGAAAAGAAGGTGTTTCACACCAAGAGCGTGGAATGGCGAAGGGAGGGAAAAAAACAGCCCGAGGTGAGAAAAAGGAAGGCTTCCCAATACGCCGGCGTTTCTACTTTTTCCTCAAAGGTTCCAAAGTATGTCGTCGCAGGAGAGCACTCATCCCCCGCTGTGCCTTTCGCAGGTGCACGCCTCCGAAAAACGGTCTTTCACTCCGGGAAGTCACTCTCCGATGCCTTCTGCAAAAGTGAATGGAGCGTGAGTGGAAGGTCTTCGGAGGGTGATGACAAAACGTGTCGGACTTCGCAGCGCCGGAAAGAAGCTACCTCGACCCTCTATTTCATTCAGGCCGAGCGTAGAAAATAAAAAAATGCATAACACTCACGTAAAATGGACATTGAAAGGATCTAATTGGTTACAATAGGGAGTAAATCGTAACTAGAAGCTTGAACGCGGGGGAAGGGCTCTATATTAACAAAGATAACACTTCGTGACGTCCACAATTTATTATTTATTACTTCCAAAATTTATAAATTGTGGCAGTCACGAAGTTTTATCATTGCAGCAATAACAGAGAGCATTTTGTTGACGAAACATCAACTCTCTACCAATCGCATTCTATTTTATACATCAATGACTAACTCACTTAAAACTAACTCAAACTTAAAAATACTCAGGGAATAAAGAGTAGAACTTCGCATAGATGTCACATCCAAAAATATTAAAACTACTAAATTACTGAAATAAAGATTTCCAATTTGAAATACAGACAAATGTTGACAAGATGCCACTTCATTTAACCCGACAATATCAATATTATGGTGGATGTTTAAACAAGCAAGCCGTCATGAAAAGAGATCAGTCAGGCGGAATTGATATGTCCTCTTATAGCAAGCTCTCCGGTTTGATCAAAACCGATTAATCATACCAGGGAGGGGCTTATTCGTGAAGAGGAGGAAAACTAGGTGATATGTCTCGAAGTGGGAAACGGGGATAATAAAATCTTGGGCGAGACGAGAAAAAACTAATCGAAACAATATAATTCTTCACCACATATTTATGGACTATAATAATGGTAACATCTAATAATAATATTGAAATAAGTGCTTGTTATACTCGACTAAATTTTTAGTAACTAACCAGGGTTTTAAGTATATAGATCTATTTCAGAGCTTCTATTTAGGTCCCCATATAGGTTTTATTCTCTAAAATGAAGTAAAAGCCGGAGCTAGGGTTCGATTTCATTACTAGGAGGAAAGGCATGGATTGAGAGAGTAAAAGGGTAATAGGGCTCCATAGACGCTCCCGGGTTCAACGTTTACCTTAGTAGCAGCAAGAATGACGAAAAGTATTTTCGCTAAGATTATCCACAGCTTAGCTTACCACCAATATATATAATTCATTGTTACAAAGCTATTCCCATTCGATAGCCCACATTTGACGCCTCATTCACCACCTCACGCTCCAAAAACACCTGCAAATAGGTTGAACGACTTGAAAAAGGGAAGAAACATATCGGTTTCCGGTAGCTCTACGACAGGTCTGGACGCAAGATATTTTCTCCGACTCCCCATCGGCTGAAAAATCAACAGCCCAGGTTCTACCCCAACCTAGGATCCGGAGCGGATGATTCCCGTTAGCTGAAGGAGTTCAACAGCACACGTGAGGGAGGATATCTAGCGGGATAATCCAAGCAACGATTGCTTCCTCCTCATGAGAAGCACGAGAACTTATACGATCACCCACACTTCAGGGCAGGGTTCGCAAACACGATAGGACTACGATATTCCTACGAGATGCCATTTTATGGGTTGAGAGCCAGCTCAGATTCGTCCTCCTCCTTCACTCTTGCTACTAAAATACTTTCTATTTCCTCTGAAGCCTGAAACCAGACACAGATCGGCTCTATATCCTTTCCCAACTCCCCACTTCAGCTCAATGTGCTCTCGTGAATCTCCTCTGGAATCTCTATAACACGGGGTATCCATTTCAAATTCCTTACTCCCAACACGAAGAGCACGTAAAAAGGATCACTTTGAAATTGGAACTTTGTAGCTGCACGAAAGGAAGAACTTCTTTGCCTGCCAACAACATTCTATTACTCATCGAACACATGTAATTGATATGATACCGACTCTTATAGATCATATTACTCAGGTTCGAATAATTTATATTACAAAGAAAAATATCCAATCCAACTGATCCAGTATTTTTTAAACTCATAACATGAAAAATGGGAATAGGGGTACGTAGTTGCTCAGTGAGTTGAGCGTTGGGCTAATGACTGGAGTATCTATGCCGGGTTCACATTCCGGATGAATCCTTCGGAGACTACAAAATATTAAAATCATAAATTGAAAGCAAGCCCATTGAAAGGATTTGGTTCCATAAATCGAATGTATGAATTTCACTCGCCCTTGGCTTAGTCATTAGTGAGCTCTACCCTCTCCTATAAGGAGCAACTTTGGGGTTGTATAAATAAGAGATATATTGAAAAGAAAGAAAATCCATTAGGAAAATCTAGCAGGTACCCATAATTCCAAGAGAATAAAATCTTAATTTCATCTGTTGGTATGGTGGAGAGGTTTGGTTAGAGTGGTGGCTTTGATTTCCTTCTCGAGGTTCGGAGTTCAAGTACTAACGGTGACGGAGATTTCCAAATGAAAAGAGTAATTCTATATTCTAATATATTCGAATTCAATAATGCCATCGTAGAGAACGATTCTTTACGTGATCTCCTTAGTGCCAACTTTTAATGTAAGTGAACAAAATTACCCGAATTTATTTTCAACGTTTACAGTAATTCTAAAATGCGTTGACCAAGCCACCTGCTCACAGTAATACAAATAGCTTTACATGTCGATAACCTGCGTCAGCCAAACCAAATTTTCATTCACTATGCGTCATCAACATTTGATGTTGACCAAATGATCAGTATGTGATAAGAAAGTCACAATATCTTAAGATCGGCATCAGCTCATGTAAGTAAGGCACTTCCGGCTTGCACGTATTCATTAAAATATACCTTCCCCGCATTTTTTACCGCCCTCCTATCTCAGTATATACTACTCCTGGCACCCAAAATTAAGCGAAAGATCCACAGAAAAAAAATCATTCGCCTTGACCGGGATGATTTTTTCTCTGTGGATCTTTCGCACGATTGTGCATTGCGGGTGACTCCCGTAAAAGTTATCACCACAGCTAGTCCCGGTATACTTTAAACCCAAAATTAAGTTTCATTAATCTACTTTACACTGCATATCACGAGGCAAAAATACCGATTCAACAGTATCACATTCAAAAAGATTCTAAAATCAAAAAGCAATCCTAAATCTGAGCCACTCTGTGAAATGAATGTGATGGTGAGAAATGCAGGGGATATGAGTCAATAAAGGCAAGTGTTTCCCGCATGAAGCACTTGGGAACACATTTTAGATTTGAAACTGAATTTTATATATCTACATACTACCTCGACAGCCGCCTAAAAAGGCGAGTGGTAGGAGGTGTTAGGACAGCAGCCGTCTACATACAAGAAGCAAACGCTCAAACAATATTACGACTAGCAATTATTAAAATCCTTTATGGTC
Organism: Ischnura elegans; assembly: GCF_921293095.1. NCBI lineage: Eukaryota > Metazoa > Arthropoda > Insecta > Odonata > Coenagrionidae > Ischnura > Ischnura elegans. The sequence continues at coordinate 49,827,216 of NC_060252.1, read as the reverse complement.
CGGGGGAGAAACGAATCATCATATCAATCCGTTCGGAAAAATATCTATCTTAATTTATCGCTTCTGTTGGGCCTCGAAATAAAGTGAGGCTCTAAGATGATGTTCTCCTGCAGATACCTATTCTCAATTGTTCACACAGTCTAAGCCTAGCCTCCGAGCAGCGCAGCTTCCGAGTCTCTAACGGCTTCCAGCCTGATACGTGCAACACTTTGTTGCGGACACTATTCAATGAAGTAAAGTAATGCGCTAGACTAATATAAAAACCAAAACCAAATGAGGCCGGCATGAAACTTTAAAAATGGGACGGAGCCAGAGATTCTTCCCTTTAAGCTCCTCCATTCTGGAGATCTAAAAAGTAACGCACCGAGTGTGTCGTTCGCTTTAAGTATCCGAAAAACGGGAGGACATAAAGTAAGCAAAGTTTCGGCTGGAAAGGTCCCCGTTACACTCTCACTCAAAATGCCTTCATTAAGCGACAAGGGCTTTAACGCTTTTGTTTCCGTCTGCAGGAGGGAAGGAGAAGGGGAAAGTTACGGGACCCAAACCCGCCCCTCTTTTTACGCGAGGGAGGAAGGTAGGCCGATGGGAACCATTCGGCTCGTATTATGTCGTGGCATATCAAAAGCAACACACACCCTGAAGGTCTCTTTGGGGCTCTGCATAAACCTAGTTACCGCTCACAATGATTTTTTCCCCTTCTCATCCTCCGTAAAGAATAACTCCAGGAAAAAAGCAGTCATTAGGTATGAATATTTCAATCAAACAATATTTTCTACATTTGAGATCGAGTGCGCGTTTTTTTCAGGAGGGAGGAGAGATATGAGGGAGGCGGTGGGTTTGAGTTACGGGAGGTAGACTCGCCCCTTTATTTATTCGAGGGGGAAAGGCACGGATTATGTCGTGGCGTATTTATTTATTTCTTTATTTATTTTTCAACTTCCCCGTAAACAGCACATAGAAGCCTTTACAACGGAGTAATGAACATAGCACTACACGAACATCCATACCCTGGATAGGGACCACCTACCCAGGCGGGATTCGAACCCGCGACCTACGGTTTGGCAGGCGAGGACTTGAGCCCACTGAGTAGGCTATTTTGTTTCGAAAATATACAAAGTAGATAAGGAAGACGAAGATATATGTTCCATGACTGAAAAGGAATAAGCACTCTAGCGTGTCAGGAGTCCCGAAATAAAGAACCAGCATCGAAAATTGCATGTTTAGAACTAGCATCGAAAATTGCAATTTTCTTTCCTTATCCTTTACCACCAACGCATCTCCACTCATCACTCCATGCCTTACAATTAGAGTTTGCCTAAATGGTTTCCATTGCACATCGTAGAGGGAGAAAATAATAAAATAATGCTACGTAAAGATACGGGGTTGATCCCATAAATTATGTAATTATTTCCGCTTCTTACGGAATAAGTTGGCATAAGAAATAGTGAAATGATTCAACTTAAATACGCAACGCAATCATGATTGAAACGCTTAATTTTAATTCTTAAACTCTTATAAGTTAAGTACCTACAGGAGAACGGGTGGACTGAAATAGCAATGCTTTATCTTAGATGAGCTTCTCCTTTCTTCTCATGATCTACCTCAAGGGGACTGCATAGTAGTAGCCCTAATTCATCCCATTCAAGGCTGATTTCTGTTGCCACTTCGACCGAATTATAATCCGCAATCAAAGATGTCCGCGGCGTGGTGATGAGTGTAATGCGATCCACTTTTTCCAATATTTTGAAGTGAAATGTTTGCAATTGCAAGGAGAAGCACAGAAAAAATATAAATTTGATACATCACATCATCAGGTATATAAGTTACGTTACCCTAATTATACCTTATCTCCCCGTAAAACCCGGATCACTTTGCCGGTCAGCGACGCGAGTGGCAACTTTTTTAAACCCATTTAAATGCGCGGTAGGTCACAACACATTTAGAAGCTGTCTTCAGGATCCTCTTTTGTAATATTCGTGATCTACCGTAGCGTCAAAGGCGAACCTTACCATCCAAATCGATAGCTTATAGTCTGTATACCGTAGGTTATGGGGGATCGGGTTGGTGTGGTGGCTAGAGTGTTGGCTTCCCACCCGGCGGGCTCGGGTTCAAATCCCGGCGGTGGAAGAGAATTTTCCAGAGACTACCCGATCCCTGCTTGTTGTGTAGAGAACATTTCAAGCGCAACACTCCGTCCGTCGGATGGGACGTTAAGTCGTGGTCCCTTTGGCGCCTTTCGTTAAGAGCAGGCTAATGCCGACGCCAGGTTTCTCTCCACCCTTCCTTACATACCCTTCCCTCATGGCGCAAATGACCTCAACTGTCGGTCGCCTCCCCCAAATACCATACCATACCGTAGGGTGGCGCACCGGCCCGTCAGCTACCTGAGTCGGCCCGCGAGCCTCGAGCGCCGGGGGAGAAAAGGACCGACCATAAAAACTATTGGACCGACTCTGGTAGTCGGCGGGTACGTGCGCCACCCTACGTTACACAGACTATAGATGATGCACAAACCCTTCCCAAAACCCATGGTATATCACACGGCCACTTTACGGAATAATCCGCTGTCTGTCTCGCAATCCTTGTCCCCTCTTCTCCCGCACTCGAGCCACGTACTGGAGTCTCTGATGTGCCTTTCGCTCATCTGACGCAACAACCCCTTCACGCTCCGGATTCGGAGAGGATTACGAACGATACGCAGCAAAACACGACGGGGTTGCGGGAGAAAAGAGGCAAGGCTTAAGCACTCCCCAAGCAACTCGTGATAAATATGCATGCTATCCAGGAGGGGCTCTTTGCCACGGGGGTGGATCCTAACGGACAAATTGGAGACGCTTCCGAAAGAGGTCCTTTGTATGCCGTCGTATAAGGGAGGGCAGAGATTTAGGAAGCACCGCTCGTCCAAGAGCGCGATGAATTAAAACAAGGTGGGACTCTTATACTGCCTTAACAAGAAACGTTCCATGGATAAAAAAGATATCGACCAAGTAACTAATGAGGACGTGCTTGGAAGAGTGGGAGAAAAACCTTCGAAGAGGACTTAATCTTGTTAGAACGTAGGTTTCCGCGGCGATGGTTTGATCTCTGCATTTCTTCAGGGTTTTCTTCCACGCGGAAGAAAACCCAGAAGAAATGCAGAGATCGGACTTAATCTCAATCGGCCACACCATTAGGCATAGCGGCCTGATGAAAGAAATTCTCAAAAGGCAAGTGGAATCGAAGAAAGACAAATGAAAACCACATAAGAGTTTAAATAGCACAAGTTACTAGGCATATATATTACAGAAATACATAAATATGGCAAGTTTGCATCAAACCAATCTTCGTAATGTTAACTAATGATAATGGTGGGCCAAATTCCACCCAAAGGTTACAGGAACGCAACAACAAAAATGTTTAATAACTAAAATGACGATAATATGTTCATTTGGATAGAAATATATGCAGTTTAACCACCAAAGGATTGTTAAGAGTCGTCACACAACAAAATTGATTGGAACAGCTTAAAGGCTTCGATAGAGTAAACAAGCAAAGGGATATGTACTCTAATAATTCCTACGTAACTAATAGTTACGCTATCTTTGAATGCAATGCCAGTGAGTTAAAATCCATGCACTAATAGCGCTACTTATTTCCAAAATTCTTCTTCCAGAGAAGAAATGTTTCAAGTGGAGCGATTTTTGACCAATTTATCAGCTATTTTCGAACACCTCGTGTTCCTGTAACTTCTGGGTTAAATGTGTCCACACGTATGAGCCTGATAGACGATGTGCTTTATTCTAAAATTAGTCATGTCTCTTCGCTTTAATTAAAAAAATATAACTTCATGCTCCTAATTTATTTTATTAATTATAAATGAAATCTGATTTGTTGAGACCATATTAAAAATAATTATCAACTCCTTTAGAGGCAAAGGAGAGAATGTCAATTCAAGACTAGGTGGTCAGCGAATCCGCCTTCATCATTTGTGATAAGTAAAGGGGAGAAATGAGGCTTAATACACACAATGTTCTCATAGAATAATTTTAGAGGGATATCGTGAAATAACATATCAAATGATAAACAAAGATGTCGTACCGCCCACTAATTTTATTTAATAGTCCACAATACGTGTTTCGATTGCTTAACAATGATCAAAACCTAACGATCAGGTACTGATGATGATTGTTAAGCATTGTGGAAGTGCATCGATTTTCTCACCTTGTGACTTATCAAGGGCCAGTTTATGTTTGGTTAACGTTAATCATAAGATGGTACAGCCTTATAATTTGCCTGGTGGTGGATGAAAATTTTGGTTAGCTTGTGTATAAGATCAGACAATTAGGTACTGATGATGATTGTAAAACAGTCGAAACACGTATTGCAAACTGTTAAATAAAATTAGTGGCAAGAAGATATCTTTGATTATCAATCGTATCTCCAATTCATGTTTTCACCCCTCTGCTGGGGAAATCACACCAATGATCCTTCAGAATTAACCCTAAGGAAATAAGTCTGAATGATTGGATGGCTTTTACAAGCCTATCTTTTTAATGTTTGGAAGGAAATTTCTTAGCTTTTCTACAAAAACACACACTTTATTGCCGACTAGTTTCGGTTACACTGTACCATTTTCAAGACTAGTGATACACATCAAAATTTTTTTAATAGGCATCTTCTTTTACATTTGGCCCATGGTGATGTTACCACGCAATTAATATTCTTCAGAATGTGCTTCATTATCCTTTTATTGTATATTTTCTTTATTTACGCGGGTTGAATACTTTCATTTAACGTGTAAGGATTTCCTTTGCACATTGAAAGACGCCTCATTGTTAATCACACAATACTAATATTATTGGTCAGTAGTTCAAATTTCAATATGTAATTAATCGCGAATCATGTCGCCAGCATTAGGTCATATCCTTGTTGTACTTGAGAAAGTATATATAATCTGTCCATATATTTTCTCTCGTCTTTAATACTTTGCCTATGTTTATCTGTATTTCGTTTTAGGTTCTTAGGAATCGGTATACACATGATATATAAACCAGAGTTTGAGAGCTTTGCTCATGCTTATTTGTATATCACATAAGATTCTTAGGTATCGGTATATAATCCATACATACATTCGTGGTTATCAGCAGAAACTTTATATTGAGTCCTACGCTTGAAATTATTGGTATAGAGATAAAATGAGCAACGAGTAATTAGGGGCTTAAAAATTTGTAATAATATTTGATTTTTTCAACGGTTGATCTATTAAATAGAGCTTCGCCAGTTATTTTTGTCATGTGGGGCGAGAATCTTGTACTTCCTATGACGATTTATAGCATATTCATTATTTTTCTTTAATTGCTCCTAATTAAAAACGCACAGCTTCAAATCTTGTTTAATTCCCGGCCTGAAAGTTTCCAGGAGGGAAGCTGCCTCTCGATTGATCTTTTGTCTGGCATAATAGGATAGTCGCATCTTTGCGCGTCCTTAAATTTCATCCTTGTAATGAAATCAGCCTTGACAATCGGACCGAAAGAAGAAAACCGGATATCCTCGTTAAGGATTTAAAAACTCTACCTTTATTCTCCGACGCCGTTGAAGAAAGGGCTAAGAGGAGTCACACACCCGGTTCCTGAGACTGCCCTTTTTTCTCTGACCCTGGCCTTTGTCCTCTTGCAACAGTCTCCTATAAACGAGCAAGGCGTGTCGATGACCTCGACGCGGAGGCCGATTGAAATTCGAAAAGCTCGCCGAAATTCAATTAAGCCCCGTGCAGCGAGTGTAGACGCGTATTTCGGGCAGTCGTTTGATTAACTTTCGCTGCTATCAAGGTGTGGTTCGCCTTTCGCCACCTTGAAACCCTTTCTCTCATCACCCTCTCATGACCTCTGCCTCAACACCCCCTCCCCCTTCAACTCCCTTTCCGCTCAGTTAAAGGTCTCTTTCTCGCCTCTTCCGTATCCCCAAAACCCTTTGACCCTCTACCCTTAAAGCACTCATCGCCTCTCGGATGTCCCCGACCGGAATACTCGCTTAGGTTGGCTACCTCGTCGTGGTATATCTGATCTCACGAATATCTACGTTTCGTGGAAGCATCAACGGAGATGATAATTGAAAATTAAAAACTTTGTGTATGTCCACAGTATTTATTATTGTACCACGCGTTTCAGCGATCACCTTCGCCATCATTAGGTACAAAAAAATTATCAGGTACATTTTTTGAACCAAATGATGGTGAAGGTGATTCGCTGAAACGCGTAGTACAATAGTTAATACTGTGGACATACACAAAGTTTTTTAATTTTCAATCATGATTGTCATATGTTCTACAACATCTCGCCAAACACCGTTGAATGCATCGACGAAGATGTTTGGTAGGGGAAATGGATTTCACCAACATATACACCTTTCAAAGAAGCATCATTGCATCTCGATCGGTTATTTTTTCGTGGCATTACTTTTTCCATGTATTGTTTGGCTTATATATTTTCCGAGCATAACTTGTCAAAAAAGTAAACCATTATCTTGAAATTATCAGGTAAGATAAATTGTAAAATGAAATTATCGGGTTACTCTTGTGAAAGTTTTCTTAAATATTTATCATGAATATTTTACGCGAGTATTTTCTCACATGAAAAATTGTATGTTTCAAATCCAGGCAAATGTTGACAGAAGTCTTATCCGGAATATTTTGAATTTAAAGGTACGACGTTATCTGAGATGCAGGGGGAACATAGTATTTTGAGCATAAAATGAGACGTTTCCCGCCCAGTAAAATCCGCAAACCACACCGACGGGAATTAATGGAATGCAAAGGCCGATGAATGAACTAGAGGGACTGAGTGTGCCACGGGCATCTGAGAGCCATTGGAACCAATTTCTTCCGCCGAGACGGAGTAATTTCGCCGATCCATCCATCCCCACCGAGGTCAACTCATCAAAAACTCATTCCTCAATCATTCCTCGGGCATCGAACGCCCGCAAAATCAAGGGAAAAAAATCAAACCATCGGGAGGAAATGAATTGGCTTTTCAAATACTCGAACGCAGAGAGCTTGAGAGGTCAGTGGTGGAGATAAGGGGAGGAGAAGTAGGGGAAATGCAGAGCATATAGATCTGGCAGGCTCCCATGGCGATTTCACCGTCGATATTTGAACTCAAAATTAATCCACGGGGATATCGTCAGCTTTATTAAGATCACCGACGCCTATTCAGCAGTTCATGACTGTTTCTCGATAGTTTCGGAGGGAAAGTTCAAGTACCACCTTAGTACACCTTGAGGAGGAGAAGGGGAGGGAATGAACGAGTGTGCCTTCTCTTGGTTTCGAATTCGCGCTAAAAGCGGAAGATTAGCAGTCCAAAGCTATTTACGACACAGAAGGACAAGTAGCAAGCGCTACGGAGAGGACCACCGTACCTGTCTGGAGGCGACATACAGCAATGAAAGCCCTGGCCTGAAAGACACTATCCTTGCGTATTCGACCCCGAATAAAAAGCTAATAATTTTCGTTTCCTTTTAGCTGCCCGTTTATCATAAGTTCCAGCCATATTTTAATTCATAAAACTCTAACAATAGATATAACTAATAACTTCATTCCTTAATTCTAACAATAGATATCTACGCCACGCGATGCAATACCCATTCATGATAAAAAATTGAAGCAAAATCTACACCAGACCCAAATATACACAAAAAAAATACCCTCCATCTCGAATACCCTTCAAGTAGACTCGTGCCGTTTTGGAAATAATGGCTTCAAATGTAGGAGTGAAAGTTTGTGGTGGGCGTCAAACCAAAGACCCCATCACTTCATCGTCTAGAATCCTTTGCGCTCAATCAAGTGCTCAAAAAAGCCACAAAGTGTGAGGAAAAGCGAGGATGGGCAAGCAAGGAAGTTTTCACGAGAGACCAAATAATACAGTTTTAATTCGGCGGAATGAAGAATCTTTTTGAAGAGGATCCTTCAGTCAGAACTCCCGGTAGAAGCGCGGTGGCAAACACAAGAGAGGTTTGGAGTCGAAAACTTGAGGCAGGAGCCCGGCTCTTCAAGGAAGTCGTTGAAGTAAGACGTTGAGAAAGGGAGAAAGATGGAGGGGTAGCACTTTCGCTCCTTCGCCGTAAACTTCGCGGGATCCACTTCAACTCTTCCCTCGCCTCTCAAAAGTTACCAGCCCAAGAAGGTTCGACAAAGTCCATGACCAAGCTGGCCGGCGAGGGAGCCTCTCGATGTTATCCTATTACCCTGAGAATTTTATGGTATCAGGCGATAATTTGTGCAAAGGTGAGTCAAGGTCTTGTATTCACATACAGAAATTTTATGGAAAAAATTAGATAAAAATTAATCGTACGCAGTATTTCACATAAGGTTATAGTGCCCTTAGGTCAATGGTTACATTCATAAACAAAATTAGCGTAAATACTAATAAAGTTAACAAAAAAACTAGCGTAAAAATTGGTCGCTTTGAAAAAGCTTGAATATTATTTAGTGTGTACAGCAGTAGTCACTTATTTCAGCACTTTTCTTCAGTGTTTTAAGTAATTCAAATCGAAAGTAGAAGAATAAAACTCAGGATTAAAAGGTAGTCTATATTTGCATTTTTAAATAAGCTCAGAAAAAGGCATGGAAGGAACAACTAAAATCAACTCCATTGCACGGTGTCCATTAGTTTTTTTTTTTAGTTATAAGAAGAATGATACATGGCATAGATCAATGAAAAACTGCGTTAATAGTAAACTCAATGAATACGACGCTCACATTCCTGAGGACGACAATAAATTGAAAAACCAGCCCGGGAGGCTACCCGAGAAACCTTCACTTACATAATCAATCAGGAAATTCTGAAAAAATTCAAGACGACATTAAGTCTATAAGATCATTCGAATTAATTGGAATTGGGTGCGTACTGTGGCTATGGTTTTGGCACCCCAACCCGTAGCCCTGGGTTCAAATCCTGGCGGTTGCAGAGATTTATAGACGGAGCAATACCGGCTTGATTGCTTTGTGGAGGCCAGGGTGAGCATTGGAATCCTGTCGGTCCGATGCGACGTTGAGCTATGATGCCCAAGGAACCTTAATTTAATTAGGAGCAGCATTATTCCGAAGTAGGGTTTTTCTCAATCCTCCCTTCCTTACCCTTTAATACAGTGCAAGCGGTCAGTAGCCACTTCGGAATACCTGAATACAATTCTAGGTAAGAGCTTAAATTAAACCAGCGCTGAAAGATCAACGTCTTTAGACCGAGCGGTAAAAAAAGCAGAGATAACTGGTGAATTCAGAGCTTTTTTTTGCTAGCGAGAGAAAGGAAAGAACTTTTGCCGTTAAAGAGGCAGTTATTATGGAACCCCATCCACTAGCGACCCGTCTGCTTCCTCTCACGTCTTGAGGAGGAAAGTTTTTATTTAACTCTTTTTTTACTCTCCATCTTGTTCTTCCTCCACTTTCTCTCCGTCGACGATTAAAGAGAGCCCGTCGAGGGAACTTGATAAGAGGAAAATGTACTTGGCGAGCGCATCTTGGTGGCTTTCAACGAGCAGAAGTCATCAGGGGCCAAAGGAACATTCATATAAGTTGAGAAAAAGTGATAATCACATCGAAAAAACCTGTATTTCAAAGTACCAAATCAATGGTATGCGAGTTAACTTCGAGACATGATAGAATCAAAAATAAATTGTGTTATATTCTCCACAGTATTTATTAAAAACTCTACCGGTCTCGACCTTATCAAGAGGTATTTAAGGATTTTTACCTTTTGCTAATGACCAGAAAATATCGATACCGGTAGAGTTTTTGATTAATACTGAGTGGAATATAGCAAAACTTATTTTTGATACTATCTCTATTTCTAAGACCTATCGATCCGTAGTTACCTATATTTAAAGAAAACTGAACTTCATTTCTTAGGTAGCAACTTCGAAATCGAGAAGAAGTATCACCATCATTCGCTAAACAAACGCAGTCGAAGATGCATAAAAAACAACTTTCCACCGTTGTATCACCATAGTTGATCATTCACAATCATCGTAGACAGTCTACTATTTAAGTGAAATTACATGGACGCAAGAGCAATAATTTTAGAGCTCATATTTCACCAGCCTTTACTGTCTGCTTCTTTTCCCCTCATTAGTTCTCAAGAAATAATCCTTTTCAACCAATCCATTCAACCTGTCTTTTCCTCACTTTCTCCCTGTTCACGAATGGATGCCAAGGTTTCAGAAAGGCGCAAGGCTCTTGGTAGGAATAAGGGATGACGAGTTCGTTTTAATATTTCGCAGCATAAAAGCTATTGTTTTCATATTTTTCTATCAATGGATATTTAATAGTGTAAAGTTTTTATTGATGGGGAAAAGTTGCAGCTTAGGTAACGTTGAAAGTGTACAGAGCACGAGTTTGTTTACATTTGTTTGCAGGATGAACTTGAGCTGGCACTGGTATTACGCACCTATCGGGCCCCTTCACTTCCCACTCTTAAAAAATTTTCACGTTCTCGCTGAAAGTAACTTTTTCGTAACAAAGTAACAAAGAATTCAGATTTTTCAGAAGCAAAGAACCCAACCTATGCACTTGAGCTCTTCTTCTGTTAGTTTGCCAGAATGGACAACTTTGAAAATGTACAGAGTTTGAGAATGTACAGTTTGTTTAAACGTTTTGCTGGAAAACCTTAAGCTGGCTACAACTATCACATGCAAATGCTGAGAAAAATGCCATTCTATCGAAGCATGCAGAAAGGGAAGCAAAGCGCTGACATTGACAATTCACAATGCTTAATACTCAGTAGCGTTTTTAACGTAAGAATTCGTACCTAGCCTTAACATTACAATCCTCCTCGAGACAGCGAGACAAGCCACACTTTTGGAGATACACTGAGCTTCTCAAACCAGAAACGGATGTCGATCGCCGTCAACTTCGCTGAAAATCCATGCTGTTTTGGTTATAGCAGTTCTTACGTGCATCCTTCACTCAGTTTCTTTCCCTTTCCCAAAACAATTTCTTCCACGAAGAGTTTTAAAACGAACTCAGAGCTAAGACACATCGGTTGGCTTCTATTCTTTAAAAAAATCTTAATTCTTCGGAAGAAAAAAGTTACAATGAGTGCCACGTCGTGAGGACTTTTTTAAGATTGGGAAGTGAAGGTGCCTCAGCCCAAGCGCAGAGTTATATCTCCCAAAGGATTTTACGGGTTCTTTACGATACTCGCTCAGCCAGGCATTCATCCTGTTCCACGTCAAAAGTTTCACGCGTAACTTAAATAATACGTATGGAATGTATGAGTTACTAGAAGGTACGTACCTACGATCTCTCGGCTAAATGCTGGGCATGACTTCCATTGTGAGGTGCTAATCGATGTCATCGATTCATGATGAATAACAATAACAACATCATAAGTTCTAGATGAAAATTATTAGACGATCGATTCCTCTAGTTTGAAAATCAATGCTCACACGTTCTTTTTTACTACCTTCAGCATACCTAAATATACATAACGTTGCAGAGGTGGCAACAATCGTTATTAAATCTTTTTCTTATTAATCATATAGTCAATGTTTCATTTTAGATACTTAGCGTTTTACACTCTGTGTGTCGTCTATTGCTAGTGATTTACAAAAGATTGCCCTTATTAGTGCAAGGTTGACATTTAGTCGAGATTTATATCGGAATTGCAAATTTTTACTCAAAAAATTTGACTTTACTATAGCATACCTATAAAGAATGAGAAGAAAGATAAATATGAAATATTCAGCTTAACTGGATTGGTAGGTTATGGCATATTTTAACAAAACTTCTTGTCAAAGTATACATGGAAGTGAAAACAGATGATATCGATATCCATTCAACATGAAATTCAAGAAAATATATACCTTTCAGAATAAACAAGAATCATGATAGAATAATTTTCATATCTGTTGTAACCATTTTAATTCAAATCATCAAAAGTTTTCACAAGGATTATCACTTGATAAACATGAAATGAGTAGGGGTTCATACAAAAGCTATGAATATAGATCGATGGCGTCGACATTCATGTGTCAATTTGCTTCAATTTCGATTGGTATCAGTGAATGTTGCCCAAAATGATATTCCTTCCTAATTTACTGACTACACCTGTATAAATATTTCTGTTTGACGATGATGAGCTTCTAAAGATACAGGAGATTTTTCGACAAAAATTGCGATACAAATTCGCTAGTAGGTAATGCCGCGAGAGAAAAGCACCTAAGCATCGCGAAATAAAATTCATGATTATTATCACCCAGGATTAATTAGGATCACCTAGGATGCCGCAGTAATGATCAGTATTTGCAATAATGGTAAAACATGGGGATTTGTTTCGCCAAGACAAGTTTCAGACGATTTATTCACCCTTCCTCTCATAAAATTAAATCGCTTGTTCCTCGAAATTCTAACACATAATTATCAACTACCGACAGAAGAGTTTAATAAGAAATCCGTTGATGAGCAATAATATCCGCCAGGTATTACAGAAACACTAAAAGAGAAGCAAAAAAATTCGTTTCGGAAACTAAATCACGAAGAAAAAAAAAACGAGAAATGGCATTCCTTTTCAAAACGGGCATAGAAAAATCAAAGGATCCCGAAAAGCAAGGAAATCCTCGCATGAAAAAAGGATCCGCTCCTTGTAAAACGTATTAAGAAATTAAGCAGGCGCGCGTCGGAACGTTTTGAGAGCTTAGCTTCCGGCGAAAATAAAAAAAAGAGAATAGGGATATATATGCCGGCGTCTACGTCAGATAAAACGGCAGGAAGACCTTTAAGACGTTCTTGATGGACGGAAATGATACCTTAAACAGCCCTTCTACGCCATCCAGAGGAAGAAAGGAGAAAAAACCCTGTCCTTATAATAGAAATCGGTTCCAAAATGCTCCCACTCTTGCCAGTTTCGAGAGGAATAAATCGGATTAAAGGCTGCGTTCCGCGCCGAAAGGCAGGAGAGGTAGCCATTACGGCGAGGGTATAAAACGCAACGGTTCCTTAAAAGACCGCCCACTCCATGACGGAACATGGCGAAACCCTTAAATTGCTGCGTATCCTCCCCGCACCAGGCGAACCCCCATCCGAGAAACATTTCATCCGAGCCGGCAACCGCCTCTCGCTGTCGTACTCCCATTTGCGAAAAAAATAGAGAAAAATTAAATTATCCACGGAAAAGAATTATTTAGCGCAAATTTTAGAATGCTATCTGATTGACCGATGAAAACTCCCGGTTTTGGCAATAAAATTCCCTATTTAAGAGAGGGCAACGATCTTCTTGCCATCATTTACCTGAAGACGCCAGCAGAATAGCTGGCGAAACGGTTGTGGATCATTAAACAACATACGAATACACAGTGCTGTAGCCACGGGGAGGGGCGTTTCCGCGCTATCCCCGCCTTGAGCCTTAAAAGCTTTTACTTCATCAAATTTTTATACTTTACTTTAATAAATACTCGTGCAAAATTAGTTTTTGAGTCCTAAAAATCACGTTTTCAGCATCAAAAATCCCCGGACATTCACTAACATTTCCATTCTAATGCTTCATCTCTTTTATTCTTTAATTGGGTTATTGATTCTCTAATGACATTCCTCTCAAATTTCCTGGGGATAATTTTACCAAGTTTTGATGAGGTTATCCTCCCAGTCTCATCTACTGGCCTCACATCGCATGAGAGGAATGTGAGGCTCAAGATTAAAGCAGGAGGGAAAAATTGAGCAGGTAGAGCAATTCAACTATTAGGCAGCACATCAGAGGAAAACGGATACAGTAGTAAAGACATCAAGATGAGAATTACATAGGCAAAGGAGTTGTTTATTGACAGGACGGACCTTATGAGAGGGTCGTTTTGTAAGAGTTTAAAGACAAGGTTGGTAAAGAGTTTGATCTACGGTGCGGAAACGTGGACACTTAGGATGGAGGACGAGAGAAAACTGAAGGGATTATAGATGTGGGTGTTGAGAAGAATGCTTTTAGATGAGATACGAAGGAGACAGAAGGTATGAATGGAGCGAGTACTTAGCGGGGACGGTACGTTGAAAACAGTGTTGGACGGTAGAATGTTGGGTAAAGGAGGGAGAGGAAGGAAAATAATAAGATTTTTAGACAGGTAGAAATGGGATAGGTCTTATTTTGAATTGATGAGAGAAGTGATTGAAAAAAGGGGATTTTCCTATAATGCTCGTTAAGTACTTCATGGAAAACTACCTTAATCGGTAGAATACTATAGCAATAATAATCACGATTTTATTTATGTGCCACGAGTTCTTTGACAGCAGAGTTGATTTAATGAGAAGTAAATTTGCAAAATGGACTTCATTGCATTGTAATATTTTATGGAGTTATTTAAAATATTTTGAGAGAAAACAAACTGTGTTGTAACTTAGATATGGCTGTGACAGATATAACTCACACAAACAGCAACCAACAAAAGGAGATAATAAAATGCAAAAAATCTTTATAATTCACATAAATGTAATGCTATTCGATATAGACTTCGATGTAGCGCCTCATCATCATGTAAATTTGCATCGCTTTACAGAATAAATAGTAATAACATACGAAAGATTCACAGAGAAAAAATCATCCGCCTTGACCGATATCCCCCGATTTCCGGTGGAGTGCTTTAGCCAGTTAAGCTACCGAGGCGTCATTCTTCCCTGCGGATATTATTGGACATTACCGGGCAAGGTGTTGCTAAACTGCTGAGCATATGATGCCACAAGCAGTCCAAATCGTGCGTACAGCACCACAGCCGCAGAGCAGGCCCGGACATAGAACACACAGAGGTGTTCCCTCTTGACTAGTTTAAAGTATACCGGGACTAGCCACAGTGATAACTTAAACGGGAGTCGCCCGCAATGCACAATCGTGCGAAAGATATCCCGGTCAAGGCGGATGATTTTTTTTCTCTGCGGATCTTTCGCACGATTGTGCATTGCGGGTGACTCCAGTATAAGTTATCACCCTGGCTAATCCCGGTATACTTTAAACTAGTAATAACATAAAATATCCTTTGTCTTCGATGCAAATATGTAGTATTAAGTCGATTCCATGAAGCCACGCCTGACAAAACGGATTACAACAGCTGGTGATTCAATCGAACCACGCGAGGCACCCAAAATAAGACATGGGTGCCTGAAAAGCAAAAGGGAATGCGAGTTTTAGACGTACCGGAGACGCTGGAGAGCGGTACGGAAGACTGGGGTGCCTACGGCGCCTCCGGAGTCATTCGGGAGCCGACTTAGTGGCCCACTCAGCCACTGCCGACAACGACGTCGTAAAGGCATCGCGGATCCGGCGAGATTTTCGCTATCTCCGAGAACAGGCTCCCGGGGTCGTAAACGCAATCTTCCCTCCCTTCCCCGTCTCTCCTCCGCGGAAACCACCGTCGCCTTCGCCCGTTTTTACGGGAAGCTATTCCTGCCGACCCGACCACCTGCCATTTTCATGATCCCCTGGGCGTATTAAGGAGGGAGAACACCTCAATGGGTGCCCCCTCCCCCGAAACAAATGAGCGGGAAAGATGAGGGTGATGAAGGGTGCTGTGGGTTTGGGGACCCTCACGAAGGGGTTACCCTAGGGGCACGAAGGCCAACGACTCAAGTAAACACATTCAACACTTTTATATCAATTGCCATGGGAAAAATTTACCCCGCACAGGGATTCGAGCCACGATATTTGGCCTTCCGGGACACTACGTAGATCTCTACGTAATCGAGGTTCCAGCATTTTCATGACAGGTTTTTATGGATAGCGAAGTCGTCGCGAAGGTGCAGGAATTAAGACATCTGGGTTACGTTGGGAATCATAGAGTGGTATGTAATTGCTAAGGTATTATAAGTAATACTGCATTGCGAATGAAGTATTCTACCAATTAATGTAGGTTTTAATGGATCAATGGATTAAATGGATTTAGGCAGTCTCCCCTACTTTCATGTACTTCGCTCTTCAATTCACAATACGGCCTATTCCTTTACATTCTATCTATTCTCTTCTTTTTTCTCCCTCGTATACCCAACAGTCTACCCTCTAACACTGTTTTCAACATCCATTCCTCGCTAAGTACTCGTTCCATCCATACTTTGTCTCTTCCGTATCTCATCTAAAAGCTGCTACTCCTCACCCACCATGTCCAGCACTTCGTCGTTTCTCCTCCTCTCCGTCCACTTCACCTACTCCATTCTTCGCTGCGCAATAAATACACACTACGCTTAAAAACTGCCCTTAACCGTTTTCACTGAAACCTGTTCTCCTCCGGAGCCGACCACCAGCCGTTTTCATGACCCTATGAATCGAGTAAGATCTCCACGGGAAAAATAAGCGAGAACAGAAAATGAAAATGGTGACGAAAGGTTCAGAATTTGCGGATCTCCTAATCACGCAGGAATTACGCTCAGGATGTTAATGTGACCTACGATATAAGATGGCAATGATAGGGGGAAAACGACGATGTGAGGCTTGCATTTCTGTTTGAGAGAAATACCCATACTTTTTTTTTTTAATTTTGTTCTTTCGTAGCAAGCGAAAGATAGGCCTAGAATGAAAACGTTAATAGTACGAGGTATCGCTCGATATTTTTTCTTTAAATTGAAAAGTAACGGATTTATAAATTTCTTCAAGCATGCCGCGCCATATAAACTACAACCAGATGGTAGTTTTTCGTCGATAGTGAAGGTAGGAAACCATTGGTAGTATACTACATACTTTAAATAGAAACGACATGTGTATATACGAAAGGAGAGAACGTATAAACAGGGGTAATATAAGTTGCATGCATAAAAAAGTCAGGAAAAGGACACATAAAATAGCTAAAACAAATATTTTCGATGATGAAAGCGATCCACGGGAATAGGAAAGGACAGGAAATTTTAAGTATTCAATTAAATGTCTACTTTTCATTAGCTTAATATCGCAAGCCTACAGGCATATTAAAATTTTGATATTTCAGGCACTACTTCAGTAATAAACTTCAAGCTCTGCAAATAATAATTGAGACAAACATATAATATTCCATTATAAAAGCAAGTTTACTGAATCAACAAGGTTGATTGCCAGATTTTCGCCAATTAGCTGTGATAACAACGGGAAATAAATTCAACGCTTTCCCTGGCTTGTTATCCTCTCCACAAATATTTGTATTTTCAAAAGAAAAATTAAGGCAAAAGACCAATTGCATTCCATCCAAAATTATGGATATATTTTATTTATTCCCCTGAAACTTACGATCCAATATAATAACAAAATGCTCTGTTCCGACGAGTTTCTACTTCAAAGGATGGATTACTATAAACCATAAAATCCTTGGAAAACGTGCACCTGGAGATCCTTTTCCTCAGATTAGATACAGATAATAGATTGGACATAAGTAAAAATTTCCATTTAAATACACTTGAATACCAAGGCATGCCGTAGGTATTTGAAAAATAATGGACGATTTTGTGATATCTTTCTTGAAAGCTTCATGGATTGAGAAAAATCACCCCAAATCATGAAATTGGATAAAGATTCCTAGTTAAAAGGATAATTTATCAAAACTATTTTTTTAACATGCCTTACTTATTGGATTTGCATATTACTCAAATGTGACAATTAGAGCATAATGGATCTCGGTTAAATTTTTCAAGTACATATTATTCCGCGACAGCTAGCCTTTGCAAAACTTATGGAATCCATTAAAAAGGCTCCTGCCTTAAAATTAGCCAGCGAGAATCTCCAAGAAGACGTAGTGTATTTGTGAGAATTCCATCTTCTTTTGAAAAGCGAGCGTTGATATTTCATTGACGGATAAGCCAGATCAGAAAGAGATTATTTCCCTTATGGACTGGAGTTTACGTTACGGCCTTGGCCGGCTTAGATTCACGAGAATATTCCCTTTGAATTCATAATACTTACCGCCGACTCCAAATCTTGAAAATTAACGGCGCTTTACTACTCTGAAACAGCTTTCGAGTGAAGAGCGGCTTTGCTTCTTACGCTAAGTTGATTCGTGATGGCCACTATTGAATGGCAGCGGCCGGCCACTGGGTATTCAAGATCTCCTTAGCAAGCCCAGAGGGAGGAAAGCGGTCGCTTATGAATTCGGAGAGAGAGGAACGATGAATTCGGTGCGGATGCCGGATTAATTCCCGCCCTTCGTACCACACTATCACGGTGTATCATTCTATTTTGGAACGCTGCGTAAGACCATATAGCACCGGAGACTAATCCCGGATCCCTCACATTAGCGGGCGGAAAAGCGATTTCAACGTCGGCCGCGACGCCCAAAGCAGGTCATTCATAACCTAATGGATGATTTGGTCATTTTTTTTTAAATTCATGAGGCCTAAAGCGACAAGAGAACGTGGAGTAAAGTAGGTTGATGTGTAGGGAAATACACTATTTAGTGCAATCTTCATCGCCGCACACGATGCATATGGTATTTGGAGGAGGCGACCGACAGCCGAGGTCATTTGCGCCTTGAGGGAAGAAGTCGGCATGAGCCTGCTTTTTACAAAAGGAGCCAAGGGGACCACGGCTTAACGTCCCATTCGACGGATGGAGCGTTGAGCTTAAAATATCCTCCACACAACATTCAAGCAGTGATTGGACAACAGGGATCTTTGAAAATGCTATGCCTCTGCCGGGATTTGAACCCGAGCCTACGGCGTGGGAAGCCAACCCGATACAACTATGTGCATGCAGAAAAACCTTTCTAAGGTACACAGTGTACAAGTACATATGACACAAAATGTAAAAGACATTAGGTAACAGGAGTTTAGTAAGAGGACAAGTGGCAAAGAGTTAAACTCACAATGCACGCCAAATCCTCGTTCTTAATATCGCCTCAATCAACACTTGCAAATAAAAAGTTGTTCAAAAGCACGGTCTGCATCGGTAATAATGTTATTTTTTGTAAGTTTATTGATGCAAAATATAAGTAAAAAATTATAATTAAACAACATAAATCAAGGAAATTCAAGGTTAATTTTTATAGATACATGGTAGAGAAAATTAGAAAGATTTATAAGATGGTCCTTATTAAACAGTAACCATTACTTAATCGATCATTGTTTTATAACCTTTTCCTACGAAAAGCGTTCATACAGAGGCAACCACAGCAATGATGACATTTCTGTCGATACGTACATGTTTGCAGATAACGTGATCCCAAATGTTGGGTAAAAAGTTTTCAGATGAGCATAGAATATTAGTAAAAGGAAATATTTAGTCGCTAACAGAGACATTTAATTCGAAACATTTTCACTTTAAGGTATACTTCGCCATCAGTATCAATTAATAGTATCGGTCAATAGTATGAATCATCCATCGACAATGATAAAAATGCATTAGAGGTCATAGAAAATAAGTAATGTATTTAAAATAAAATAAGCAATTAAAATGTGAACGAACTCAAAAAACATCATAGCGCATTGGAAAAATATTATCATTCATACAAATTTCATTAACCAAAAACTCTCCATCACAAGTGACTTAGACTCCCAGAAGTATCAACACGAATTCACCAATACTCTTTCTAGCTCTAGGGTCACGCCTAACAACACATTCAGAAGGCATTCACGGTCTCATGGGAAATAAAATGGATCTGGTAACTTCACTACACACGGCATCTACAAGAATCCGGCCTCTAATTGAATTCCATGCGAAGGATATTCAAGTAGTCATTAAATAAACAAGTTTTGAGCTAATTCAATTAATAATACACCCACTAGCTTTCTCTCTCAGCCCAAAGGGAGAGAGAAAGAGAGACCTTAATATTTAGCGTGTTTTTCAGAAGTTTTCCCCGAAAACTCGACGCAGAAAAAGTTAGAGGAAATCTCGAGGAGTAGAAAGTTTGGGAAAGAGACAAAATGAGAAAGGAAAGCAGAGCTGTTACATTAAAGAGGTTCCCTTATACGATGGCCTCCAGCAAGACCAAAGAAGCAATTAAATGTTGGAGAAGCGGGGAACATATCATTCAAAAATTTATAACGAAACAGAGACAAGTTCTGCGAGCGAAAATAAATGTATTCCCTAAATATGAGTTTTTAAGATGAAGAAAAACATAGTTCAAATTTTGAAGGGCTGTTTTATTTTCTTTGACCAGAGGTAGAAAGTTTGCATACATTCAAATATTTTTACTCAAATCAGATATAAGAGTGAAAACGGAGAGGCTGTGTCGCACACCGAATTATAGGCGAGGGCAATGAGCAAAGTAATATAGAGTCCATGCCTCTTTTTAAAACGTATGTGCAATGGCAGGAGGGGATGCTCACATAGCCCATCGCAGCGTCGCAATACTTTAGATTGATACATTTTCCAAGACCCATGCACGAGATTCTCCGATTTTCCCTGATGTCCTGGCCAAATCCCAAAATATTTCCCTGAATTTCCTAGCCTCAAAAAACCCTTAAATGTTTACTTACACATATAAAAGGTATGCATTTGAATATTGATAATTATTTAGTGCTTAAACAGGTGGAAAAATTGCATATCACAAAGTTAAACGTTGGCGGCATTTTCCAAAAATACTTTAATACTTCGTGAGGAATACCTTTACCTTTCGTACTACCTTCAAGTAAATTACAAATTAGACAGGTTCAGCATATTTCCAGGCCCATATTTCCAGGTCCGAGGAAAACAATAAATTAAGAGAACTATTTCGTCGAATGTATATTATTATTATAGTTATTATTGTTTTTATTACTACAGTATTATAACAAATTAAGGTAGGTTTCCATGGAATAATTAATAAGCATTCTGAGAAAATTCCCTGTCTTCACGCACTTTCATCTTCAATTCAGAATAAGGCCTGCCCCCTTTCATCCCATCCAAAAATCCTATTCTCTTCCTTCCCCTCACTTGTTTACCTAACATTCTACCGTCTAACACTGTTTTCAACACACCATTCCCACTAAGTACTCGATCCATCCATACCTTATATCACCTCCGTATCTCATCTAAAAGCTGCCTCTCCTCACCCACCATGTCCAGCACTTCCTTATTCTTTTTCCTCTCCGTCCACTTCACCTTCGGATAGATAGAACCGATAGATACGGGAATTCGTTTTCCCCCCAAGCCATAAGGGACCTCAATAAATGCTAGCAGTAATTATTCTTGAGCATTTGATTTTTACATATATAAACAGTCGTTAAACCCCCTACGAAAACGCCTTTTTTACGCGGCGTTCGGGGTTGTATGTAGATGTAAAATATAAACTTGAAAATGTGTAATCTTATAAAGATCACTGAAACCGGTCGCTAAGTAAAATTAAAGTATTTTGAAAAATTGAAACAAACCTTTAAGCTATAATCATTCCAACCAATATTTTCACCTTTCACGGCTGCCGAAACAAGTCAAGAATAATCGTAGAAAGATGGGGATAGGAAGGTAGAGGAAGTGGAGGAGATGAGAGAGGAAATGGAATAGGGTGGATGGGGTAAAGGTCGAATCGGCGGAAGGAGAGGAGATTGGTCCACGAAGACGGAAGAAACGGCGAGAGGGCAAAGAGTTGTTGGGTCGGAGGAAATTGGAGGCATTCCCACGACCGAAGATTGATTTTCTCCACCTGTGCGAACATTTAAAAAGCAGTTACGCTTGAGTCGAAAAAAATTATATTTTAGTTTATTCATGGCAGTGCGAATAGACGCACGATGTTTTCTAACAGGAGGAAAAATAAAAGGCGATCTGATAAAACATAAAGGCAATATCCCTATAAAGCAACCTCGTAAGAAAAGAGCATCATAGCAAATTCGGCAACAGAGTTCTTACTTATAAAGCATAAAAACATTTTGGTGTACCAAAATTCCACTCGGATTGTTGTGTCTTCACCTGTGCATATTAAAAATTTGCACCTTTGAGTCGAAAAAAATATATTTTCGTTAATTAATTGGAGAGCGGATAGACAAATGCTGAAAAACAGATATTGAAGCCAATATGATGCAAATTTATAATATTTCCTTCCAAACCAATCTTTTTAGCAAACAAGACCAGAGCACAATCTGAAAAAAAGTTCTCATTAGGCATAAAAACATCTTTCCGAATCACAAACAACTGGGGTTTTTGCGTGAAAGGGGTAGCGTTAATTTCTGAGGAAATAAAAAGATTAATGTCAGTTAATGCGTTGCAAAGACACAGAAAGAAAGAAAACATAATTATAAAAATCATAGGATCCAAATGGCCCAGGATGTGTCCCTAAACAGTTTCCAAATGTATAGTTGAAGTGCTAAATGCCATCAAAGAGCGCTATAAAAATTAATTCATTAACACCTTTTTCCCGAGCGCAAAATTGGAAAGCAAAGAGTCTAATCAAATAAGCTGCTGATAGGAAGAGCCAATGTTAATAAAAAAGGGTAAACAATAAAAACTAACCGAGTTAATCATGGAATTGGAACAAAGTGAATTG
The DNA here is from genome assembly GCF_921293095.1 of Ischnura elegans. Taxonomy (NCBI): domain Eukaryota; kingdom Metazoa; phylum Arthropoda; class Insecta; order Odonata; family Coenagrionidae; genus Ischnura; species Ischnura elegans. The sequence continues at coordinate 49,804,869 of NC_060252.1, read as the reverse complement.
ATTGTCGAGAGGAGAAGATAATCAAACCACGTAGCACAAAAATTCCCATGCTCAGGAACCACTATTTCGTGCACAAAAATCTTCCAAAAACTCTAAACAACATGAACCTATGAAAATTAGCATTAGCGAAAAGAAAGGAGTCCAAGTGATAGGTCAATTTCAAATGATATCCGGTCGATGAATAACTCCCTGACGCCATTTTTCATGCCATTAGCGCCGTACTTAGGTCCGACGGCCAGTTTGGCTCAAACATCCAATGAAAAAACTCGAAGAAAATTTGGCGGGAGTGGATGTGGAGCCGGTTGGAGAAAAAAGATTGGAGAACCACGCCCCGGGCGGTTCGAATGCGCCCACAACCTGGCGCAGTCAAATGGGGGAGTGTGAGGACGGCATAGCAGGGGATTAATTTCAAAAGGAAACTCCTCGATGAAGGCAAGGAAAGGTAATTGGTGCAGGGCGGACGAGTTGCACAGTACCTATCTACCTCTCACTACGTTTTCGACCGAGAATACTCCACTGCCTCACTTTTTTCGCCCCCTCCCCATATCATTCTCCGTAATAACCGCGGCAATACGGAAAGGGGTCAAAACCTTGGAAAGTGAATTTTTAGCGTGGCGATAAGAAGGTGGGCATTGAGCTCTCACACTGAGAGGAGGAAGAGGCCGGAACAACCGCAATGCACCATCTGCATAGTTTAGGAGATGCAAATGAGAGGGTTGAAGGAGGGATGGGAGGAAAAGATATTTAAGGCGAAGGGAAGGGAAAAGGCGTAAGGGAGCGATGTTGCTGGAAGGATGGAAGGGAAAAATTGTAATTCCCAGCATCCAGCGGATGAAAAGAAGGCGGCGGGTTTATTAAAATGAAAAAGTGGCAAATTTTGGAAAGCGAAAAAAAAAATGGTAGGGAAAGACCAAGGTTTACGCACTGGAGATGGCATGACGTCACTGCTTGGTGAAGTAGATTGGGGCAATGTAGAGGATTTTTGACCTAAAGTACGCTCTTGCACAGAAAATCTTATGGATTCCAGCAGTTATTATTTTATTGTAGGTAAGTTTATTGATGCAAAACATCAGTCATAATTTAAAATTAAGCAACATAAATCCAGGAAATTCAAGGTTTAAAAATGCTATTTTGACATACATTGTAATAAAAAAATCGAATCGGGAATCATTACTCGATCGATTTTTAAAACTTCTCCGAGGAAAAGCGTTCATACAGATTCATACCACCGGGAAGATAACATTCCGTCAATTTACACCTTGGCAGATTACGTGAGCCAGTACTACTAACACGGATCAAAGCAATATCCTTCCTAATCAACGGCCAGGCCTTGCAAAACATACTTTCCCGGGAAAAATTGCAATGCCTAGCATTCACTGGATGAAAAGAAGGCGGCGGTTTTATTAAACTGAAAAAGTGACAAATTTTGCAGAGTGAAAAAAAGGTAGGGAGAGAGCAAAGGGCTACGTACTAGAGATAATATGAAGTCAAGGCTTTCTAATGCAGATTGGGGCAATGTGAAGAATTTTCCACCAATAGTACGCACTACAAAACAAGTACGTGATCAATGCTAATAAAAAAAATAGCATGTTTCCGCATATATTTTGCTGGTGCAGGTCACGTGTCACATTTGACGTTATTATTAAGTACACTAACAAAAGTCAAATGACGTAAAAGTCGAAACACGTAGTCCAATAGAAATTATATGCAGAAAACTGTCATATTTCTATTTAAATTATGTTTTTCCACTGTATCCCACTTATCAAACATTCTTATAATCACAATATTGTCTCTTAATATAAATAGTAAGTTATTGGGAAAATAAACTATTCAATTTACTTAATTTTTTATCACACAAGTTATGAGTAACTATTGGTAACTAATATTAATTTGGACCGTACACATTTATAAATTTTACCTCCAAGCAAAAAATTGGGAAATTCCGAAAAGATATATACGCAGGGTGAGTTACTTTTCAGCAAAAACCAACTACTTCAAGTTATTATGTATAAATAATAGAGAATTTAAGGCACACATATTACTTGATATTAAAGGCGTTAAAAGATACATTTTCATTTTTTCATTAGCATTCCACCAGTCTTAATAATTTTGTACGAATATGGGAATTCCGAGCAGGAAAAAAAAAATAAACAGAGGTAGGGTAGAAAAGACACGTGAGGTTAACAAATGAATGACTCCGAGAAACCTACGGGAGATAAGGCGCATTAGATGTCCCCCCCTCCCTGCAACAAGGACCGACAATAACCGAGCGACCGCAAAAAGGGTAGGGGGGAAAATCCTCGCGGAAAACTCGACTGTTTGCCGTGACAATAATACACCAGCGTGCATACTTGAGGACACACGTTCATGCCCGTCTAATTTCCTCTTTCCTTCCAATCCCAACCTTATCATCTCATCTTTCAACCCGCCAACGCAAACCTCTTCCTCTCTGCTTAAGATTCATAGGACCAAAGCACGCTGGTTTGCTTGTTCAGTTTTAATCGCATTCCCACTCTTCTTACCATTTCCTCGTTCATTTAACAATGTACATCGAAGTTTAATTCAAAACTTGAATTTATTGTGCATGTCTGTGTTTCAAAAATACTTCAGTCATACCAAAAGAAACATCAAATTTTCAATTTGGAACCTTTACGTTTCTAACGCCAGAGCACGGAGATCTACTTTTTTTAAAGATATAATATTCACGTACACTACGGTATGAAAGTGCAGACTAACAGCACAATGTCTTACCACTGTATCTTTTCTTAACAGCTCGCGCTAACTATTAGAGAAATAATTTTCAAAAATGTTTCCAAAAACACTTCAAACATTTTTCCAAAATATTTTCCCGGAATTCGGTCATAAATATTTCCTCGAGTGTTGAATAATTAATAGCAACTAGATTGCGTAGAATATAGAAAAATCGATTCTGCTATTATGTCTTTTTTATCCCATGTGTCGACTGATGTGCAATTTCTAATTGGCTTCAATCAAAGTATTAATTTTGTACAGCTTAAAAATTAGCAAAGTAAGCTTTAAGTTTTCCATGATAAAATATGTAAAGGTCCAACAATTGACGATATAGCTCTATAATTAATTTTTCGTTCCGAATTCATACGGGAAGATCCGTAAAAAGTAGAAAAACCTCTTGGAAGTCAGAGTTTGTAACATTTCCCTCCGAATATTCGGAAACTTTTTTCGCTATACATTTTTATCGACTGCTCGAAGTTTAATCCGAAAATTTTCTATGTCAATATTGTCCTTCAGAACAATAAAGAATGTAGCACGCTATTCTCTTCCGTGCTAGGAAGGTCGCCAACACTGCGGCACTGCTACTTTTCCTCCCCAGAGAGGTCCCTGCGATGCTTAAAATATTCATCAATTCCCTTCGTGCATGCACTTTTGCCGAAGTTATCCAACCTGCACCTTATCACTCACTTCTTCACTCTTGCCCCGAAAGACTAAAAACTTTGCACGAGAATTATTCAAGCGGCACGAGACTTCGCGACAGCTTGAACGAGGAAGTTTGGACAAGCGAAGCGAGGATGATCGGGCGGCGAAAGAAATTGGCAATCTGTTTGATGAAGGTCGTGGAAAAACAAGAGCCCAAATTACGTTCGATTAATGAAGTAGCAGATGGTGACGGACGACCGGGTAGTAAATTAAGTTCGCCGAGATGAGAAAACTAACTGCAGGCCAGAAATCAAGTGTTTCTCATGCGGAGTTGGGTGTGTATTCTCCAGAATTTGAGTGGCTTAGCACTGAAGTGGATGAAAAAAGAGATGACATCGCGGAGGAGACATAATTCCGAAAAAGAAGAGGGATGAAACTCCGGAGCACTCTCGAAATATGAAATGACTCGGTGAAGCAAAAATTTCGCAGACTACAGCAAGTGCAGAGCAGGACATTTACAATATTAATTGAATCAAAAAAGGATTCGAAAAATAACTACGAGAAAAGCGAATGCCATCTGACGATGTAGCTAGAATATCTGAAAAACAAATATTGTTGTTAAATAAAGACAAAAATTAGACCATTTCACCCATAACTTTTCCCGATCTATCCTCAGCCCAATCTCTATATACTTAAATCATTAATTTAATATTATATAACCATGGCATATCATCAGAAAAATATTCCTTCACTAAAAATGCGGAAAGAGCTTTATTACATAATAGAATCTTTAAAGATGTCAGAGTGGAGCCTCATTAACTGCGATCAGATAAATTACATAATTGCTTCAGGCTTAACTTAATGGAAACTTGTAAAATTCAAAACAAAAAATACGCAATTCAATTTACAATCCAACCCGGGTTTTAAAAAGAAGTATTGCTACTCTCTGGGGACTACTACAACGTTGAAGATGGCACTACCACTCTATAGAAATTTATATTGCTCATTAGATTGAATTTTGAATGAGAATAAGGTATAATTTTTCATAGTGAAAGCGATCACATAAGTTAAGTATGCGTCTACTCACCGCCAAAAACGCGACATCATCAGTCAACGCCCTTTCGAAAAACTGTCATCCGTCGTCTGCGGCCCATTTTAGAGACGCACTCTCGCAAATAACGAGAGTTTTCTGGAAACAACTGCGGTGCCCTCAAGGTCTTCAAATTATGCTTCGAACTCTAGGCCGACGCCTGAAGTAACTTCAAACAGTCTTCTCTTCCCACTTCTATCCAGTTTTCCGGCCGAAAATTCAAGTGACGAAGCCTTGACGGGATTCTCGGGTACTTTTTCATTCTTCGGCCCTTCCTTTTTCCACGCTTTTAGTCTTTTCTGACAGTTGGTGTCAGTCGATCATTAAAATCTTTCTCGGGACCTCCACTTGCCCGGGCATCGCTCGGAATTCTCCTCAGAAGAGTTCCCAACTTCTTTCCATGTGCCGTCAATCTCCACTCGTCATCCCATCAATTAGTTTTAAGGGTCTACGATGACGTAGTGTCTTCCTCCCACGTGAGGGTTTGAAACCCCAAGAGCGCATTTTTCAACTCCGTTTTCCTCAATTTCCATGCAATTACCAATTGGCACTTATCAAAACATTATACCGATTAAGGTAGTTTTAGATGAGATGAGGATGAGAGTACTGAACTTCTTGCGATAGGAAGTTAGTAAAGCACTTCTATCATTAAAATTTTGTGCCGTTATGCATCCAAATTACAAAAAACTACTGTTTTAGATCGTGTTTATGTGTTCGACTGAAAATTTCTGAATGAAGACAGATATGGACACGCTAGATCGCACATGCTATCCGTAAACCTGTTTTTTTCACTTCTGATATTTCTGTTTTTTTTTTCATGTGGTATAGTCAATCACGCGCATTATGGGCAAATAACCTGGAAGGTAATGTGAAAATTTAAGATATTTTCATCCGACTTATGAGCTAAAGGAACCTCGAGGAACACAATTTTTAAGGAAAAAACTGATTACTCACTCAATTCACCATAAGATGCCACGTGGCACAGAGTATCGACAGGGCTTACCTGTGAAAGAGAACGAAAATCAATTATAGAGACATCGGAGGTATCATGATGAGAATTTTAAATCGTGAAAGCGAGCTAATGAGAGGAGTATTACGCAAGAGTGCTAAGGAAAGGGAAGTGAAGAGTTTGATCTGAAGTGCAATAAGTGGAAACCTTGACATTGAAGGAAGAGGTAGAGAAAAAACTGAAGGTGTTTGGAATGTGAGGAAGATTGGAGAAGGTGAAGGGCAATAAGAGGGGGGGTGACGACGAAGTACTGGAATGGTGGGCAAAGAAAGGAAACTTCATAGGAGATACGGGGAAAAAAAGGGTTTTGACTGAAGCAAGTACTAAGAGAGGAAAGGATGTTGATCAATGGTAGAGGGAAGACTAATGAGAAGGCGGGGATGGGTGGGAATAGGATTTATAAATAGAGAGAAAGTAAATCGACCTTCAACGTGGGAAGAGGCATAAACTAGAGAGTACTAAACACTTTTTATTTATTTATTTAATTTTATTCTCAAACCCCCGGATACAGCTCTCATTGGCCATTTTATACCGGGGTATTAAACAAATGTAACAAGTAAACGTACACGATCAACCATGCCCTGGACCGGGGAAACCTACCCAGACGGCACTCGAAACGCGTGATCTCGTATTTGGCAGGCGAAGACGTTACCCCGCCGACACCGAGGTCGGCTCACCACAATGCTATCTAATCCGGTAGAATAACTTGAGAAATAATGATAAATTCTTCCCTCACTAATAATTCTATTCATTATACACTCATTACAAGATAAACCGCAAAAGGGATTGGGTTGGTGTGCTGTCTGAAATACTGGCTTCCCACCCCGTGGGCTTGGGTTCAAATGCGGTAGCAGCACATTTTCAGATACTACCTGATACATGCTTGAACGCTATGTGAAGGACATTTCAAGCGCAACAATCCGTCCGTCGGATGAGACGCTAAGCCGAGGTCCCCTTGGTGCCTTTCGTTAATAGCAGGCAAATGCCGACGCCGGGTTTCTCTCCACCCTTCCTCTCATACCCTTTCCTCATGGCGCAAATGATCTAAGCTGTCGGTCGCCTCCTTCAAATACCACAACCAAGATTAACAGCAACAGGGAATGAAAACATGAGTTTTAGTTTTTCATGTAATCGACGCCCATAGCTTTTAATTATTTCCCCATCAACGGGAAGGCTTTTAGACGGCCTATAGCTGAACCGCCTACTGCTGAAATCTCTGAATTGCCTATTGCTGAAATACCTCCAAATACCACCACCAAGACGAACAGCAAAAGGAAATGAAAATGCAAGTTTTTCCATGGGATCGACGTACACAGTTTGACAGTCACGTACACAGTACACAGTCACGCAGATTGATAAAACAAATTTCTCTGGTTGTGTATTGGGCTAATTCTCCCAACGTCTGCCATCGTCTTCAGGGGTTTACTCTTTACGGTACTTTTTACGGTATTTATTTATTCATATCCTCGGTTGCCCTTATTTTTGTGTGCGGATGTAGCGATTAATAATGGCATTCCAGGCACTGCTTAGTTGGAAGCCATTATCTCCGTTTATGCTCTTCTCCTGCTGGCTAATTTCAATCACCCAATTTACAATTCGATCCCAGTAGTCACTAGTGCGGCATAAAACTTTCGTACTTCGGAAGTCCAATCTATGACCGAGGTCCAAGTAATGCTCCGCTACCGCCGACTTCAATGGATAAAACAGGCGTATGCATCTTTCACGCTCCGTCAGACTTTTTTTTAATATAAAGAGTATACCCCTGAAGACGATGGGAGACTAAGCCGTTGAAACGTTGGGAGAGTTAACCCAATGCAACACCCGTTGGGAAACCCGAGAAATTTTTCATTAGCCTATTGCCTACTTTCCTAACACTCTTCCTACAAAATAATCCGTTCTCATTGCCTTCAACCTCCGTTAAACTCTCCAAACTCCACCTACCGCACGTAATGCCATTCGATTTGAAAAAAAATCCCCTTCCACTCGATGGAAACAGCTGAAGCGCTCGCAAGAAGCGAAATAAACCGAACGCTCACGAGCTCATCACGAATTCAAGAGTTATAGCAGTTGGCCTTCCGCCTGCTAATACCCTCCCACCCGTGCACTTTGATAAAGTTGGTTAACATCGTTCAGCCATCAATGAGCCGCCACCTCAGGATAGGCGGATGGTGGGAGGGGCAGAGAGGCAATATAACGCAAACATTCTCCCACACCCTTGGCAGACGTCGGCGGCGGTCAGAATCAATCACCGGAGGCCGATTCACTCTATTGAACGCCCCATGAGCACTGCTGGTGGAGGGAGGGAGTTCATTGGGGGCACGGGAAAGAGCGGAGATGGATATCTCGTGGATTTCAATCCTATGCAGGAAGTAACCAGTCCCGGGATTACGGGAATGTGTTTCCATGAATCCCGTAGGGGCCGGACTGGAGTAAAATAACATTGTTATTACCTCAAAATTGTTATTTTTTTACATTTTTGGTCTTATTTCGTTATATTTTTGTCGCTTAGTACCTTAGCCATCATACTTTCATTAATTAAGGTATCAAATTAATTTTTGGATGAAGTTACCAAGTATATTTTATAACAATTTGAAACTTTTTTTAACTACTTCCCTTGATGTTGGATAGTTTTATCACTATTGGTTCATAAATCATTCAGCTAAACGTTGGCGCAAGGAAAGAGAATATTTTATGTAACAACGCAATAAAAATTAAACTGAGATTATCATTACCTACGCATTTTACTCGCGACTGGAGTGAACTGACATTATTATTGCCAAAAGAAACTAGTAATTTTTTCATCTTCGGCCTTAGTTCGTTGAATTTTTCTCGCTTAGTAAATACTCATTCTCCTTTCATTAGGTCAGGTGAGGAATTAATTTTTGCTTGAAGTCTCAACTTACACATATATATTTTTTTAATTTTGAAACTTTTTTACTTTTTTAACTGTGTCACCTATTTTTGGATAATTTTAGCCCAAATGGTGCTTAAATAAGTAATCTAAAAATTTTCAAGGAAAGAGATAATAATTTCTACATTAATACAAGTATTGACAACGTATTCTACATATTACGATAGGTTTACATGGTATATTTTACATACTACCCCGTCCGCTCTTCCCTTCCAACCTGGACTTTCATTTTCATTTAAAATAAGAACTTTTCCCTTATAGTCCATCTAGAAATGATAAATCAATTAACCATCTCACTTCCGTTATCTCTCTTGCCAGGCATTCTTTTTACTGGAAATACCTATAGCATGCCCTCACGACAATTGAAATTTAAGCCATTTGATAATTTACGCCTCGTTCCGGTTACCAAACTGAGGATTGTAAACACAGTCACCATTTGCACTGAAGCAATTTTGTAAAGAGGAGTTATGGCAGAAAACCCGAAACCGTGGGCTTTATACGAGCTCATTCTGGGATTTAGGGAATGAAGATTCTCACTGGGATCCCGGGATTGCAGTTCCGAGCCATTCCACCCAACTTCAGTGCTCCTCCACTGTGCTTTGTCTAACCCCACCCATGCGGATCACGTGATCGGGATGATTAGAGTCATCAGTCGAAATGGAAAGTAAATACCGAGAGTGGAGAGTAGGATTCAGCCTTATATTGCCTCCTAAACGATCCACCCACACCACTTCCAAAGGTTTCGATTGGCGCCTATCGGGTGATGCCCTCTATCTGCGGATATCGGACGAATCCACGTGCAATGAACATCGGAGAGCTTAATCCCAAAGGCTTTAACTACGCTCATCTGACTCTGTTTAGTCACAGCAACAGAGCAATGAAGGGAAGAGCCTAATTATAATGTACACGACTAACGATTTCGCATGTGACGAGAACTGGAAAAAGGAATATTATTAAATCTTTCTTCCGAATTCTTTGAACAGAATTTATCTCGCCCTTTAGATTTATACCAATAAATAATTTGCTAATTCCATGATCCAAATCATATCGGTATAGATTATGCCTCTCCATACATTTTGTTTGGAAAATCATTGAAAGAAATTGAACTCGTGATGTTTTTGGACCGTGACATTTCAGGATAACTTTGAACGACTTTGCGAATTACCACGGCCTGAATACCTCATAATTGGAGCTATATTGACATTTCATAAAAAGGCTGACTCTTTTTCATTCTAGCGATAAATCCTATTCCTTTCCTCCCCTTGCCCGCTTTCCTAAAATTCTTACCCTAAACACGCTATTAAGCATTCCCTAATCGTTCAGTGCTCCCTCTATCCTAACTGATCGGTAATTCACCTCCTAATCCATCATATCTGGCACTCCGTCGTTCCTGAAAATGCTCAATTTAATTAATCTAATACATTGGTATTAAGGAGGAATATAAGGAAGATCAAATTCCTTTTTTGTCGTTACGTTTTCTGCAATAAAATATTTGCAAATAATGTCGAAATCATGGCAAGTAATATTCCTACCAAGCGTGGAATTTGCAATGTAAAGCTCTATGGAACCAAATATTAGAGACGGAAACGTTTATAGAATTTTGGTTATAGCATTTGTGTGATTAGGGCGAATTATCCCTCTTCTATAATTACTTTCTCCCGGCCAGAGCCCTGGGGAAAATGACGTCGCTAGAGCCCTGGGGAAACCTACATAAAAAGGGCAAAACTTCTGCCGAAATTGGTATAAATTTATCAAATACGACGATCGAAACTTTAAACAATGCTATCAGTAACTGAATAGACTTGTTCAATAACAATACCTAGGAATAAGTTCCAAATGTACTTTGTTAATACCATTATATTACATTAACATTTTATAACCGTCGTTAATATTTCCGGGAAGCAACGTTAATCTCACCATCTAATAACTGCTGACTCAGATATTCTCAAGGATTTTTCAAGCAAAACGTGTGGAGAGGCATAAGTTGATTCTCTATACAGGTAGGATTTGGACCATGAATTGTGCAGAAAATTGATAAGTATACATTTAGAGAGTAAAGGAAATTCTATTCAAACGTTAGATTTAGAATAGAATATATATTTTATCATTCTCTGGGTATACCCTTGGAACAAAACACAACTTACAACAATTGACTCATCAAAAAGCACGACGTACATGAAAATATCAAGTAAATTACACGTATAACAAGGATTGAAATTTAACAAAACACGTAATATGTAGGCCTTATTTTATGTAGGTGTTTATTTCCGCTCTCCATTGAGTAAAATCATGCATAATTTATATTCAAATGCATGGTTGGAGTACTTGTTTTAGATCCTAAGGGAGAGAATTCCAGAATTTAGATGCCGTAACTAGAAATGATTTCTGATTTACGTCTCAACTCTCCCTATTTGAGCATGAATCGATAGGAAGCATGCGATAAAAAAGAACTTGAAAGGCTCTCGGAAGCGGAGCACGCTGCTTTTGACGAGGAGAATTCGAAGAAATGAAAACGAGACTGTGGGGGTAAGCAGAGACGTCGCGTCGGTTGAGATTTTCGCGCGGAAAGGAAACGACAGGAAACGCGACTGAATTAATGCGGAATCTTTTAAAGCGAAAGCCTCCACGGTAAGACGATCGAATGCTTGCTGCAATCACGTGCCCTCGACCCGCTGAACTCCTGGAATTCTCTCACGCTCTTCTTCGCACACAAACTCCTCCGCAGAGAGCGGGGAGAAATTGTGCTTCGAATATGGTGCCTTTGAAACAGAGCGAAGGGAGGGAAAAAACCTCGAGGGAGAATTCGACTTAAAACCTCATTTCAATATGTAGACTCTCGCATTTCAGGCGATGGGAAAATGCTAGAAACGATGGGATCGTCATCGCTCATTCGAATTTCATCTGCATGAAACATCACGGTGCTCTGAAGTTATCATCTCCCTGCTCTGTCAACTTACTCCAGCATTCCATCCTCTAAGAAAATCTATTTGCAAAAGACAACGTAGTCAGCACTTCAACGTCATCGAGTCATTTGCATAAACGTTAACCAAGAAAAGCCGCTGAGTGAAATAGGGCATACTGATAATTCATTTATGAAATACTTCGAGTTCAAAATAAACACTGAATATAACATCATCTTACCAGGGAAAAAATTACTCCCGATATCGTTTCCAAGAAATAATAATATTCTTGATGCACAGTAGAGATACGGCCTTCTGCAGAAAAAAAATTGCAGAGGAAAACTTTAAACTCTCAATGAAAGATGTGGTCGCATTTCTTTTGCAAATTTACAACATTGGCATGGTTTGATAATTCCATTGCAATCGAAACGTTTCATATAATTTATTTTAAATGATTTTCATTAGTTGAATATTTCGTTAGATCGAGTAAATAATTTTTGGAACTCCTCCAGAGATGAGACGCGAGTGCAAGATATATCGAGAGATTAGCATTAAGAATGTGGTCTACCGCGTATTTATTGGCAATAAGTGAAACGCGAACTCCGGAGGTTTACGTTAGAGTGGAGAGGAAAAAGAAAAAACGAATATTATAGGGGATATAAGAAATAATTGCGGAAATGGCTAAAAACAAGGTCGAAAATTTGAGTGCTCTACGTCAACCCTGGGCCATCGAGCCGCGGCCATTTATAGGGAGGAGGGTTGAAAATCAAAATTTGCATCCAATTATAGTAATATCCGGTAAATTTATCAGAATTAAGATCTTTTATCATTAAAAGTTTGCTCGCCATATCTCCGACTGTTTACCAAAAATTTTAGCGATATGAGTGAGTGGGTGTGTAATTCAAGGTTACCTACACACCAAGTACGTCACCGGCATGTTAATCAAAGATTCCGACGCGATATGTGTACATCTCACGATCTTGGCGAAAGGAAGTGGGAGGATAAGCACGACGGAAAGGAATCAGAAAGAGGCGTGGGATAAGGAGAAAGATAACCGTGAGTGGAAGAGAAAATGAGGAAGAGGAGGAGGAAGCATTCGGGATGGATTCAATTACCGGGCAGGAGGGTCGCTGGCTCGGCGGAAAACGAAAGAGAGCCGTGTTGCGGCCAGGGAGAATGTAAGCAAAGGAAGAGGAGAAGATGGGAGACCAAAACAAGACAATTGGATCGAGGTGGAGAAGGGGCCCGAAGCAAGGGATAAGAGTGAGGTCTCAGAAACACAGGCGATGGAAAGACAATAGGCGAGGAGAATAGGACTGCTTCCACAATCCCCAAAACCTTACGGATGAACCCTTAGTCTTTATCCAACCGTCTGCGAATGTGAGAGAGCCTGAATGAAGTATTTTGGCCAGTGTACCTCGCAAATGCAAACAGGCTTCCCACATCCAGAAGGTCCCACCTTTTCAAATCACACCACTATCAACAGTGGAAATAATCCACTGAGGTTATTTGGTGTAATACTTTAGTTACCTATTAAGTTTTACTCTGAGGGAGAGATAATTATAATCCTCCCAGAAAATGGCACTAAGCTGTTGAAACCTGGGTTGGTTGAAATGAAAATAATTGACGAGTATTACTATAGTGATCCTTTAAACTTTCTCAAAAACGCTCACATGTATAATTTTTTTACCCGAAAATATTTTAGAATATTCAAAAATTGATATTTTTCTTGATTTTAACAGAAAATTTTCCCTTTTACTCCGTAGAATATATGGATTGGTAACGCTAGCATTTTTTAAAATTAATATTTATTGATCATGGAGAAGATAGATGGAGGAAGAGGCATTCCTCATATTAACCACGTTCTAAAGAAGATTTTTTTTCTCGTAAAACGCAGCATTCCCTCTCGATAACTGAGCTGATTTGCTTTGATCACAGATCTTTGGTGATTATAGTGAAATTGAATCAACATATGCAAGCATTAGTACATCAAAAAATACATAGTGCTGTAAGTTTCACATAAAAATTATTCTTGCTGTGAATAAGTAATGCTTTAGAATAAATTCCATCATATCACGCCTGAATGTGTTTCCCAAGTAAAAATATCTTATTGCCTATTGGCTGCAATAAAGTTTTCCACGCTACATTTAGTATACTTCACCGTTTGTTTACTTAGCTAGAAGGTACAATGAGAGCATGAAAATAGCTGTGCGATGTAAGAAAACCATCGTTTCGCAAATTTAAACAGTGAAATTGATAAAATAGCTATTCCAAAAGACAAATAAAGCAATATTATTTGAGGTTTTATTTTCGCTTGCGAAGAAGTAGCTTGCACCGTCAATATTGATACATACAATGAACGCGTTATATTGTGCCTAAATATCATGCTTAACGTTGGATTTATGTTGACGACCTCGCAACAAATTATGCTAAATTTTACGGGAGTTAAAATACTTACCTTATGATCCAAAGTTACTGGCGAAAAAAGCATTTCGACTATTTTACACTTCATTTTCGCAGTACTTGAAGAAAATATATTGAATATAAGTTTTCCCAGGAAACCTAATTTGAAATTTCCATTCGATTTCACAGAAAATGCTCGAGAGATAGCTCTATAAAAAAGTCTTTTTGCGGTCACCAAGAATTTAAGGGCTTGAAAGTCACTATTAGTCAGACGCTGAAAAAATATGTGGATAATAAATAATGGTTCTGGAATGAATTTACTTGGAGATTAAACCACAACTGAGCGTTATATATCAAATCAGCTAGAAGTAAAGAGAGAAAAATTATCGTAGAAAACCAGGAGGAAACAATGCAATAAGAGGTAATTTAACGGCTAGGAGAGACTTCTCTGGAAACTAGATTATCTCTTCAACCCTTCCAAGCTGCAAACTATTATCTTCTCACTAACCCTCTTATACCTATCGGCATACGGTCTGACTCTCTTCTTCCCATTCAATAATGCTGTTCCCCTACTCAATTTACCCGTCTTCTCTTCACCCTACCTTTCCTTGCTGACTTCACCTTTTTCTATCCTACTATTATCCTCTGTAATTGACAAAGCCTTTGACGGGTAATTTTAGACCCAAATAAGCCTTTGTGAAGTGATCCAAAAATGTGCTCAAAAAGCGTGTTTACTCAGGTAAAATAACAACGATTGACCTCTTTCATTACGAAAATGATTAACTTCGAGAATTTTTCGATACAAAAGACTGCTAGACGTGAATTAGCGAGAGCCGCAATTTAAAGTGGGCAAGTTAAGAGATTAGGTATATAAAGGGATTGTCTATAGTAAAGAAAAGAAGTCAACGTGAAAAAATGGAAATAAAATTCGCACACGAATACTCAATCACAAGGTAGATTTTACCTGATGAACAATTTTCCGCGCAGGCAGGTCTCACGCACACACTTTTCACTCGTATTGTCGAGGATTTCTTCCACACCAGTGGGTATTATTCTACCAAAAAAAATTCAATCGTGAAATTTTATTTGCAAAACTATGGTCACTAAATTAACTAAACTAATGGTCACAATCAAAAATATGGTATAAATTAACTAAATAAAATTTCAAGGAAAAAAATCACACTCATACAATCACGCACTTATCATATTTTCCTTCAGTACCTACCAGATATTTGGCTTAAAATGAACCGTGGTGAGAAGCGTACCGTGCGAAGCGTGAGAACCGTAGAGAAGGATATTATTATCAAAATAATCAATCGTTTCAGGACACGTTCACATGGTACATTTGATAATCATCCCTATCTGTCTCGATTACTGAATGAACCCCCCTCAAGAATAGGTCATAAGTCCCATTATCGAAAATAATATCCTTGGTAACCTATTCTTTTCCACGGCAGACGACGCGAGAGAAGCTGGCAACAGGAGGGCGGACGTAGTGGTGTCTAGGAAAGAAGTTATTCAGGTAATTCATAGAAACTGTAGACCTTTTTAAAACTGTGGCTGGGTGAAAGCAAAGAGCAGACTGAGGTATGACCGGAAACAGACGTGAATCCATTCAGTCCAAGGGCGGTCTGGGCGGATATTTCCGGACTGCTGGATGTTTGTTTATGCAAGCGTCTCTCCCATACAAAAGAGTGGATGCAAGCGAAGTCCTGTTTCCTGGAAAATACACACACGAAGCCAAAGAACTTCCTTTCCTCCTCTGCCTCACACACCCGGCGCCGATTCCCGGCGGAGGAGTTCGTAAAATGGTCCATTATCTTGGATTTCCAGCCTCTTCAGAGATCCCGCTCGAATTCATTAGCTTCCCCAAAGCAAGTTCTCCAAATGCCGCCTCCCAAGCGGGCCATTTCCGAATCCGTCGCCGTGGGTAAAACCGTGAGTGTCCCAATGACTGTAAAACTCGGCGTACTTCGTTGCAACGGTTGCATTGCGAGTGTTTTTGCACTCTTATAGTATTGCAAAGCCTGGTGAAAACGACAATTGCCTAATATAAGCAGGAACTTATCAACTATTTAACTGGTATTAAAGAGTCATGGATGGAAAAAGCATGAATTGACAGCAGATGACCATAAAATTATATTTTATTTGGGAACATTAATCGGTGGAGTACATTCAAATAAAATTTACAGTTTCTGAAACAATCCCAAAAGTGGGAGAGATTGCGCAAATCGCGCAGTTGAAACTCGCTGAAAGCTTTCGTTCAATATAGCTCAAAGATTATTTGTTTCAGATAATTAGAATCACACTTTTTCTTCCAACTTTAATTATTCAACATCCTTAAAAATCCTGAGTATTAAATAAAATGTCGAAAAGGCTGAAAATGCGAGGAAAAACATTTTCATGGTAATTGCAAACTGCACCAAAAAATGTTTGCCTTGCCATAGCTCTGTAACTGAGGAGGATTAAGTAACCCCATATTTATGGACAAAAATGCTTAAAATTGTCACCTCTGCCACCTCCTGAAGTATTACATATTCCTCCAGAAATACCGTGTATATTAGAACGGCCGTCATCACTGTTCCACTCGGAACAAGTAGCCCTATCTCATGGCTAGAGTCACAGGCACAGAACATGGAGACGCCGGCGTGAGGAGGATATGTAACGTTTCTCTACAGTTTTCCCACCTCCTCTTTCGAACGCGAAAGCGAACAGAATTCCGTCCACCTTTGAAATTTCGCCTGCGAAGGAGACGAAGAGGAAATCTGGAAGTCCGGGAGCAGAAAAAGGAATTAGGGACGAGTGTATTCCGAGGCGGGAAATGAGCCGTGAGTCTCTCTATTCGTTCCTACCAAAAACAACTCTCGTGAAAGGGGATAAATGATTTTTTCTCGCCGAAAACCCCTTGAAGAGATAACGAGGAGACAAAGCCGGCGGGCGGAACGAGGGATTATTGAGACCAGAGAGGCTAAAGACCGTTGCTTCCGGAGGAATTCTAGGAAAGGAGGAGGATAGCCACGCTGGACGGAGTAGAGAGAAATGGCTACTCTGCTGAATTGAAAGGAACTGTAAGGTGGGAAGTAGTAAAAAGGAAGCTGGCAAAAAACATAATATTAATTAAGTACCTTTACCATGACTTATTCAAGCACAATGTGACCTTTTCCATTAATATGACGAGATCATATTTATTTTTTCAATCATAAATTAACAGGGTAGGTGTTAAAAAATGGTCAGCATGGGCCAAAAGTAAAATATTATCCATTCTTTGGGAGTTCTTATGAAAATAACTCAAGAAAAAGGAAAGATTAAAAATAGAAAAATAGAAAAAGTATCACGAATAGTTTCACAACATAATTAAATCATGAAAACAAGTAGAACAACAGAATATAAAGACTCAATCCTAAATTAACTTATTGACCGCCATACGTCAAAACTCCTAAGACTCATAGGAGAAATAAATAAGAAAAAGTGGAAAATGAAGAGTTTCTAAATCCTCTTAAATGTTCTTTGTAAAAGAAACCATATAACCTAGTAAAATCTTAGTAAATACCAGCATAAAAAACGCTCACTTCGGTAATCAGTGTGCATGCAAAACACAAAAATTGAGAAGTAAACACAAAAGTCAAGATAGAGGGATAATGAGAGAGAATCATCGACACAGCAGACTTATAACGTTATATTTAAATGAATAAGAATGGAAATATGATTATGTTTCAAATAACAAAATCTTAAGTACTTCTGAATCATGTCCTTCGTAAAAGGAGCCATAAAAACTAGAAAAAAATTTAGTACAAACATAACATGCGTTCCTTTTGATAGTCAGTGTGCCTGGAAATTTCGAAAATTAAGGGGCAAACGAAAACGTGAAGATTTTGGATTGAGAAAGAGATATTTATTGCTCTAGGACTTGTGTCCCATAAGAACATAAAGAAATTTACTGTTCAAAAATCATGGAATAAATATAAACATAGAGTAAACTGCAACATAGAATCATGAAATAAACTCACTCGGTATGAGCGATTAACCAACAGGACAATACAATAAAAGAGCTCTATTGTACAAAGTTCCAAAAAAAGTAAGAAAAACATATCATACACAATATTCCAAAAGATTACAATTAGTTCCATCATAGTAAATATAAGTAACATTACAGCCCATCAATTACCCAGCGATAATTCGCAGAGAGCATAACCAATGAGGTAGAAATTTTAAGGGGATCGGGTTGGTGTGGTATTGGCTTCCCACTCGGAGGGCTCGGGTTTAAATCCCGGCGGTGGCAGAGAATTTTCAGATCTACATGCTAATGCCGACACCGGGTTTCTCTCCACACTTACTTACCTACCCCTTCCCTGATGGCGCAAATTACCTCAGCTGTCGGTCGCCTCCTCCAAATACCATGCCATACCAAAAAGTTTTAACAACAGCTTTAAGTGAAGAGAGACAGAAGATGTGAGAGAATCATCGACATGGAGGAAGAGTCGAAGGGACAGATAGTTTCGTCTTTCGCCAAACGGTCCATCGCCACCGTTGCCACACGTGCGTGTCACATTAGCGGACTCTTCCGTTCACGGTCGCCGGCCCGCGCACGGGCCCCGCCCCCCTTGATCCCAAGGACATCTTCACTCCCACCCACAATGCACTATTCCCAACCCTCCTCATACCTCCCACGTCGCTGTCCCATCCCCCATACATACACTGCCGTCCCACACGAGCCCTCAAGAAACGCCGTGTCGTCGCTCCCTTATGAAACTTGTATGAGTTCATGTATGATTCATGTCGATTCTGCGGGAAATCCGGGTCGGATCCTGGGGTGGAAGTAGGGGTGCGGGGAAGCGCCACCTTCACCAGCGCACATTCTCATCATGATTTTCCCTCCACGCTTAATATGTCTCTTTCCTTCTCGCCTCTTGTACGCTTATTCACACCCTTCAGGACACGCATCATTCCCGCCAGTCCGGTCTTTCTTTCTGGCGTATTACTTTCTTTCAACATGCGCAGTCATCTCGAAGTTTTCAAGGTATATCCAGCATATTTACGGTGTACAAACATGGACACTTGGGAAGGAGGAAAACAGAAGACTGGAGGCATTCGAAATGTGGGTGTGGAGAAGAATGGAGAAGGTAAAGTGGACGGAGAGGAGGAGTAATAATGCGCAAATCCTGGATCCTCTTCCAAAGCTTCCATGCTGTCTTAAATATCCGGATTTGAAAATACAATTTCCTGAAAACATAGGGTAGGAAGCCAGAATTTTGCGGCTCTCAGTCAATGCAGTACAATGAAAAAATGATTATGAGATCACTCTTAAAAACCTTCAGAAAAATTCATGGACTTCACTTCTAAGACAAACATCCTTAAAAAAAAGCCTTCCTATTTAGGAGTTGTCAACATATAAGACGTATATCACAAAATGAAACTGAGTTCGGCAGAAGATACAATTTTGAGTAAGAGGGACTATAACTGCACGATTAAAGTAATGAAGATACTAAACACAAAAGCTAAGCTCTCAAGACACTTCAAATCGATTCACGAGGATAGAGAATAACGGTTCTATTGTATTCTAATTCTTTTTTCAATCCCAGGAGGAAGAAACACGTGTATTTCGCCTTCCGTTGCGTTGGTCTGTTAAAGAAGCTTCCATGATCCGATTCGAGGCTCTGGCTAATGGTGACGTTAAGGAAATGGTACTTGGAACTCTTTTCTTTCTCTAATTCCTCCGGGCTCATATCTAAGCTCCTATCAGAGGGAGATCATTATTATCTTTATTGAGTATTCTACCGAATAACGTATGCCTCCAAGGAGTAACTAAGAAGTAATCTGGAAGTTTTCTCTCCCTGCATGGAATTCCCTCTTAAATTCACAACAAGGCCCACTATTTCAATCTATCTATAAATTCTTCCTCTCCCTCGCTTACCCAACATTCTATCACCTAGCACTCTTTTCAACATTCCCTTCGCGCTATGTACTCCCTGCATCCATACCTCCCGTTCCTGTATCTCATTTAGATGCCCTGTCTCCTCATCTACCATGTCCAACACTTCTTCCTTCCTTCTCTTCTCTGTCCACTTCATCCTCTCCATTCTTCTCCAGACCAACATCTCGAATGCCTTCAATCTACTCTCGTCCTCCTTCCTAAGTGTCTTCGTTTCCGCACCTCTACACTCCATATCTGCCTCTTCGTTGGCCTTTTTTATAAACCCTTACACAGCGATCATGTCATTAATGCCTCCTTTGTTTACACAATTCCCATCAGGGATTAGATAGAAGATGGGACTTTCTAGTCCCAATCTCGCCCTATAAAGACGAATTATTACTATTATTATTCCCTTCCTCGACATTATATGCAATATTTCGCATTTTTTCTGTTAAATAATATGCTAATAAGCTACTTTTTATGCAGTATATTGCACGTATATACCAAATCTATTTCATATGATAAAATAATAGAGTATTTTTCAATGGTAGTAACGGTGAAGTCTTTAGATATTCCCACGAAAAGAACATGCTTTGTGAAAAATAGCCAAAAAATAAATAATGGAAATGACCAACTTATATATTTAAATACTAAATAAACAACTTATATAATTCGAGAGAAAATAGGCAGTTTAATTACCCGATTCTTCATGATGAATACCTTTCCTGAGATAATTTTCCTAGAACCACCTAAAGAAAGGCTATTAAATCAACACATTTACGGTGATACGACCTCTTTTCACACGTGCCTCGATGGTGTGAGGAGCCACAGAAAGGTTAGAAAAAAATATCTGATCGCGCTATGATAATGCAGAGCCTTTATCATTAACCCCAGATTAATTACCCATGAGGGGAGGGCTAGACTGGTTGGCGAAATGCCCAGCCGCTGAGACGCCAGCAGCCGGGGTGGGCCTAACTAAGCCCGCCGATCCGTGCTTTATTATTCAGCATGCCAACGGCCCGGGAACCTTTTGGGAGAAAAAAGGTAGTTAATCGTGGTATCGCGGAAACGGAGCCAAAAGAATTTGTTCAAAGAGCACAAATTTTTCGGAAGTCTCTCCAAGGTCTATCGAATTATTCGCGAACAAATGAATGCCTATACATAGCTCACCGAGCATTGTTGGTAAGTAATCGAGTAAAAGTAATCGTATTACTTGTAACGATTACTTTTTATGAAATGCAAATTTTTATTTGTAGTTTACTCCTTACGGTGAAAGAGGAATCGTTACTTTTGTTTTGCTCGTAATCGACAATTACACTACTCATTTCACTGATATGCATTGGCCTAAGGTTAACTTCAAGTCCCTGAGTACCTACTGTAGGTAATTTGCTTTTTTAGATTCAGTCACTCTTCTGTTGTAGCCTACATAAGTCAGTAAATATTAGCTTACACTGATAATGATATGCTCCAAGTTAGTCCAAAGATGACTCACAATTGTATAAGAAATTTGGAAGCAAATCCATAAAAAATGTTTTGGTCTAACTCCTGGGGAAATGAAATACTTAATACATAGTTTTAACTCTCATTTTTATTGCTCGCTCAAGAAGCATAGAAATTTTTAGACAATTACACATGATTTTAGCCAGAATTAAAAGCTGACACAAGATTAGGAATACCTGCAGGTGTATCAAAAAAGATTCCTTTGTAAAGAAAGAGAAAGGTGTATAGTTTGACGGAGCAATGCGCAGTATAATGCAGCATATCGGCCATAATGTATCGATGTACAGGAATGGGCAACGATCTTGACCTCGATGTATCAATAGCAAGAAATGGTTGCAGGAATTATATTGCCGTCCGTTCGAGGTCATCTTGTGATGCACTCAATTACAATCCTTTAACACAATTACAATGTTTTAATTAAAAAAATAAACAAAAAGAGAATACCTCCGAATGGAACATGATACGAATTAGGACATTTATAAGAATTGTATGATGTGATTCCCTGCCGACTATGGAGATCATACAGTAATAATGGAAGTGAGCATTCTGGATGGTATGAATTTTTAAGCCAGGACCGTTTCAATTGAAAGAGTAATCCGAATGGTGGTGATCGGTTTGAAAATCAATACGAACGATCCGAATTGCGAAGTTCATGCATGGATGAGTTCTGCATCATTCAGCCTTTATTTGCATTGGGCAGCATGAATAAATCGCTACCTCTCCTCGTAAGCGTCCTCAGAACTAGAGCGCGGGATACCGTCAAAAATATACCGCGATGTAACCCGAGTTAGAGCTTTTTATATTAATTTTTTTTCACGCTATCGTTACAATCTCCGTGCAACTAGAAATCTATGCTCATGAGAAATTGTCTGGGGATAGCCATTTTTCTTCACGCATTCCTTCGACGATTATCATTTAAATGTAGGCACTCACCCTAAATACATCGCAAACGGATAATTTCAATATTTTAAAACATTTTTTCTCTTAACTGTGCAACAGAAAAGAAAAGTTTGCTCACAATATTTGCTACACTTGATAATTCCTGTTTTTTAAGTTATATGGCGAAATTTATCTAAATCAATCAAAAATAATTGAAAAACTGTTCCTTATCCTTAAAGATATATCGATCGTTACAATAACAAGAGGAATCAAGAACGTTATGTATTCAACGGGAAATATCAAGGAATATATGAATATATTAGTTATTATATTATATATGAAATTAAGTCTTGTATGATGTTGGGCACGATATGGTGGAAGTTCTTAATATTAGTAAAATAAGACATTGCAATATTTCCACTGAGTGTTATTATGACACTACAAGTTTCGTCGTTTTCGACGGACACAAACAACATTATCAAAGTATCACACTTGATAATGTTGTTTGTAACGACGAAACGCGTAGTGTCATAATAACACTCATTGTCAGTGGAAATATTGCAGTCTTATTTTTACTAATATGAAGCTAATGATCATCAGGTTCACCATTTAGAGCTACTCGCACTTCATGCAGATCTATATATTGTATTGCATAGCGTAATCTCCAAAAAGTCTCTCAAGGAAGTGAATAATGTGACTTGAGTCCGCATCCAAATGCCCGGAGCAACCGCGTCCACCTTCCCCTGGGATTTTCGAGGCACGCAATGCATCAAGCTCTTCAGTTATGCGGACTGCCGGTACCCAAGGATACGGAACAAAAGGAAAAGATAGCGGATGATACCGTATTACGCGCGGTCATCTGGGGTGGAGTCTGGGGGACTCAGTAATGCCACCCACCCATACCTCGAAAGCAATTACAACCTTGTCCTTCACCACACCCGTTGGCTGGACTCTCCCGGCCAGTACAACACCCATCCCTCGTGGTTTTTTAATGAGGGAGCCGACGAAATTAATGAAAGGCGCCACGCGGGACATCCCTGCAATCGTGGGGAGGGGATGGGGAGAGTATGGTTGAATCGAGGCATGGAGGGGGCAGGTTGTTATGCAGGACACGGCCGACTAACTACCTTCGGTTCAAAAATTCCAGAAAGTTCTGCGAGCAGCACTACTCAATGGGATTCGCCCCTGACCTCACATGCTCCCCGCATTTGGTGCTCGAATTAAATCCTAAGGGCACAGTGCTTATTGCTGGAAAATCATGGAGAGAGCGACGCGATACAGCTGTTGGGTGCGGTAATACCCGCTCGGCCTTCACCCTAAACTAATAAATTTCCATCTCTGCACTAGAAAATGTTGTCTGCGTTCTTAAATTAAAGCTTTTAGAATAAAATAGGTGAAAAATGGAGGGAGAAAAATATCAATGAAATACAAGACAGCACAGCGATGATATCATCTTTATTTAAAGCAAAACATAGACTTTATACTCCAATTTTAGTATTTATATGGATAGACAATCATATCCACGCCTCAATTGGTATTACGTGCACAGTTAGGATTAGAACCGGCAACCTTTGGTTCGCTAAGCATGGAAGAGGAGGGAATGTTGTTGAGTAGGTGAGGAATTGGCAGGAAAATGCCACCGATCATGGTTAGAATGCAAAATAGGCTTTATGCAGAACTAGAGAAGGAGATACAATGCAGAAAAGGAGGTGGCCAGATTAGCTAGATATCACGTAAGTCGGCCTTAAAATGAATTATTTTTTGAGTACTCTACTAATAGCTCATAAAATTGTTAATGCACAAGATTATGCATACACGGTTTCATGATTAGAGAACGTACGAATAACGAATATATACACTTTCTATTTACACTCTCTTTTTGCCCCTGAATATTTTAAAATACTATAAAAAAAATTTTATCGAGGAGAATTGACAATATCTCAAAAAACGACATTACTAAAATGCATATATTTAAAAAAATATGTGATCTGTACGAGCATGCGTTCATGGAATGCCTTAATTCACTAGCGAGAGTTAAGCACAGCAGAACATTGAAGACCTAAGAAGTCTTTGCGTCTGCGCAAAATTGGGTCATCATAGTTTTCCATAGGCCACATTTCATGAGACCAAGTAGTAGTAAAAGCATAAATGCTTTTTCAACATCGATCATAGTACGGTACCCGAACTCGACGATTTCCCGCACGCCATGCTTAATAAATCAGAAGAGGTCGAGGTTCGTACACGAAAATTTGCATTAAACAACAAACAAGCTCATTCATTATTCCCGGAATATTGAGCAAACGCAATGCACACATCATAAATTTCCATAGAGCCACGGAGCACGGATGTGGCAATATACACCGTAAACTCGCGTATTGGCCTACTATACGGAACTGGGACGAAGAGCACTATTCAAGTGCCCATCCTATTCACCATGACGTTAAAACGCTCGCATTACCGCGCGCATGGCCCAAGGGACGGAGCTAGGATTCTGCAGTGTATCGCGGAAAATTGATACAGGAAGTGCGTGATTTTCTTAGGATGTAAGGAGTTGGGCCTAACACTAGGCTAAATATAACTCAGACCTACTAGTCTAATATGCCCCCAATAAAAAATTCAGACTGGATATTAAACGTGAAAGTAATTTTAGATAACTTTCCTTGGTAGACATGACAGCCGGCAGGCAATGCTATCTTTCAAAGAAATGTTTTTTTTAAATTCAATCATTATTCTGACTTATCATAAGTTGTTGCTACCCGGTAGACGCTCTTCTCATGTTGTCACCACCACAGTTACACCAAGCAAAGTCAATAGACGCTGTGGTGAACGAGGTTTGGCTTCAGGCACTTTTTTCTCAGATTGAATAATAATATCCGGAAAATATACCAATCCAAATCGATACATATCAGTACCGATTGATTTTCACAATCTCTTGGTATTATTTTCGAAATTCTTTTCTCTTCAATCTGATAAAAAAACTTCATACTTCATATTAAATGATAAATTATATCATTATATAGAGAATTTATCTTCTCTTTGGCTCATTGAAAAACATTTATGCCATAATTTCCACTACTTATATGATTATTAAACACGTTCTACGGGCTATCTAATCCATTGGCCTTGGTCATGCACCATATTAAGCTACCTAAGTATTGAAAATGGTGAAGCAACTGAAATATTGAGGCTTTAAATCCATGAGGTATTCAATGATTATATTTCTTAACCAAGAAACATGGTCACTTGATTATTAAAAAACAATTTTTGTGCTGTTGATCGAATAATCGAAACTTTTCGGCAAAAATCGTAAATGCTTTGCCTGCCGGAGATCGCGATATACCCAAGGCAGCTTGCTAGTTCATAGGCAGCATGGTAACAGCGCAAAATTGCGGACAGTCAGAACGCATGGCAAAAAGTTACTGTAGTTTAAAAATGGTGCGTTTTCGAAATACAAATCTGAGGTAATTTTGCTCTCTAATGGCATCAGGTATCCAGGGTTAAAATTTCGTGGCACAATTCTTTTCCTCCCTCTATATTGGTCATTGAAATAAAATGCTATAATCAATCAGCGGATATATATTGTTCATTGCTTTCAGCATTTTATTTTAATGACCAATATACATCCTTTATAGCTGTGTACAAAATGGTCTACCAACCACGATTGGATTACTGAATCCCCGAGAACGACGGGCTAGTTGCACATCGAAACATCTGAAGGAGATATGGAAGACCTAACCCGGTATGGGACCCGAGAAATCCTCAGTGTCAACGTTCGCCGGGAAAAAACAGACGTTACATTGAGAGTACTTAACGGAAAGAATCTGTGCACTCCCAAGCCACTGAAACTGGAAAAAATGCTTGGTAATCCACTAGCTGTAAGATGACCCAGTGCCCCATCCATCGGAAATCTACCCCGGAAACTTGCGCGAATCACTTAAACCTCCACGCCCTAAACTACGCGCGGAGCGGAAGAGATCGTAAACACCCCCGCGTGCATAAATCCATGGTCTCCAGAGAAAACGTGGGAAGCTCAGCGAAGGGATAACTAAGAAGGGGAGGTCCGGGGAGAAGTACGGTGCATCTGGGACCCGAAATAAACAAACAAATCAGCAAAGAAGTGGGAGTATAAGGAGAGGGACGGAATGGGACTAAGGGATTCGAGGGGGAGCTACAATCACGGAAGAATGGGCCTTCCCATTCCACATCGGCAAATTCGCTTTCGACAATACGTAAAGAACTACTTAACTGCCCCGAAGGAAAATAAACTATCTGTGTTCCTCTTTCAAACATCCATTACTTTGACAGTTACTAGGTTTTTTTTCTTGAGTCGGAAAAATAGAGAATCATAATGGATAGGTCTGTAACCGAGGCAGGCTAGATGTAGCGGGATGACATCCTGATTTAATGAAAAAGAAGTATGGCACATTTTACACAAAAATATTGAATTATGTACCTAGAGTTGTGTAATAACGTATGTATGTAATTTCATATAAGTACACTATTAAAAATTCGTGGGAATACTGCCTTCCCTAATTTTCATTAAATCAGGATAGCACGACGCCGAAGTTATGAAATTTCCATTGAGGAAAAGAGTTCAGATGATGAAAAGGGAACCACAACATAAATCAACATCAGGAGCAATATACCGGCTTAGGTAGACCCATTTGGAAATTAAAAGCAATGGATACACTGCTCGCTACATATCCTAATATCCTAGGCTACAAGTATGGTACTGATAAGGATGTAATATCAAAGATAGTCACTGCCGTGGCATTAAGTTAATACGTTTATCTACGAAACATTTGGGTTCAATATTAAGTACTAAATCAAAGAGAGTCTGGACAATTTGTTTCTAAGAATTAATATTAATTGGCAGACAGCAGCTTTACAGACCAATTTCTCACTTTAATTTGTCACCAGGCTTGCACCAAAAAATATTTTGATTTAGCTTACCTTAAATGATGAGCAAAAGAATTGAAATTGATATTTATGTGAAATGCGTGCATGGACGACCGTTTTTTATTGCGATAAATTATTAGCCATAAATTATGTGTATTAACAGGGGAAATTTGAGAGAATTAGAAAAAAATTATAGGGGCAATTGAGTATCTTGACCAAAACTCGAACTAAGAATCATCAGATACAAGTCAAGTACTTTAAACAACTGAGCTACCTAAGTTTACTTCTCCACGAATGATTTTTTCTGTATTTTCGAACTTTGGTACGCATGGGGATGATTTCGTTACTTTTTGCCTACTGGTTGGTCCACGAATGTTTTCTGAAACACTTTAGGCAGAGGTTTACAAGGGGTCACCACCATTCGTGGAAGAACAGGCCTGTGATAGCGGAAAGGGTAGACCGAGATGGGAAATATGTGCGTCCGGAACGAAGGTTTGGGAGGAGGAGAGAAAGGGAAAAATCAGGAAGGGAAGGATGAAGTGGACCTTGAGAGGCCCTTCGCTTTCTCTGCTGGTCCGAGTTTTCGCATTCTTTTGGCCGAAAAAGGGACTGTCTTCGTATTCAATAGTAAGGGCCGCTTTCAAATAAACAGACCGTCCGGAAAAAAAAGAATCCCTCCTCGGCCCGTTACGCAGGGAAGCAAAAGGAGAAATAAAAAACTTTCGTCCCCTGACCCGAACCTATCGAAAAAGAATGAGATGGAGTAACTCTAGCGTGAATCCAATCCACGAATTTTGGGAGGAATGTTACCCATCATCAAATTGGCTTAAATTCCCGAGTCCTTGGCAACTAGTATGAAATTGATGAGTAAAGTAAGAATTGTGCTTTACTGAATAATAGCTGTAGAACCTTATATTAACCGCGTAGATATTTTTTGTAATTGAAAATCGACTGGCTCTCTTCCATAAAGATAATAAAGCTGCTTATGAGAGCTCCACAATTCCCTATCAACTCATTAAATAACATACGAGAAGATGCGTGAAAAAACGACGGACACTATCGTAATCTGTAGTTTTTTCAACCCTTTGATACTATTTAGACAAAGTAGAATAAATAGAACAAGGGATATTTCTTCAAAGGTACATGGTATTGAAAAGCTGACTTTTTTTACTTTTTGGAAAATAATGAGTTTTAGATCATGATAAATCCATTAGAAAAACTCTTGCTACTGACAAGGCTTAGAAATTATTTAGCATATTAAAACCTCAATAAACATTTAAAATGATAGCCTTGAATTTTACTGGTTTTTAAGTGCTAAAAATTTGTTCATACTTTGGCATCATTATTGGGTCTTTTGGACCTTTTCGCATTACAGGGGAATTTTTCGACAACGTAAAATGGTTCTTTGGTTGAATTGAATGAGTTAAGATGAGGATATAGGAGCACCGATTAACAGCGGTATTATCTTCATAGAAAAAAAACAGGTAAAGTTCTACATTACAAAAATATCCAGGCGGTGTGACAGCTGTAGAACCTCATTATATTAACACGTGCTGTTACACAGGAATGCACAATTTCGTTCTAACTGTTAAGAAAAATAGTCGAAAAATTGGTATGCTACAAGTTACATAGCTCACCAGAATATCTCTCGTAAAATTCAATCGTTGATTTACCCCAGGATTATTGATAGCCAGAAAAGGTAGGTACCTATTTTATAGCACTAATATTTCTAAAAAACGACGCATTAATTTTCAACGGAACAAAAGCATCATCCCCGGTGATCTTGCTAAAATATTTCATAAAAACCACGCAAAATTAATGAAAATCTCCTTTCATTAATGGAAAATCAATCTGTCTCATTAGCTCTACACCAAATCAGACTAATAAAAACAATTTGCCTTTCGAAATCAATCGCAATCAAGCAGAAGAATCACCGCAGGTGTCAAATAAAGCCACGAAAGTTTATGCCTGTATAAATCAATTTCAATTACATTTCAAAAATTGATAAAAAATTTCGTCGGGGAGGAATCAAAAATTGACGATACTTGTACACCCTCATGATCAGAAATTATCAACTGTCACAATCTAGTTATCCTCATCATGACAATGTCCTCGACGCCGATTCAAAATCCCGACCGAATCATCATTAATTCCCCAATCATATCCCCTTTCACTCCTGAGCCCTGGATTTCCATTACAGATGGGAATAATGTCCCATTTCGGTGTCTACAATCCGAGATGTTTAATCCATGGCAACAATTCGTTCATTAATCATCTCGTCCGCGATGTCTCCCTGCCTCCGGGGGCCGTCAACGGAGGCGGAGTGAACTACGGCCACCACGCATAGTGAATCACAAGCAAAGTCCCCGCTTTCTATTTGCGAACCGGGCGAATGGTTTTGACACGTGAAATCAGATACTTCTCACAAGCAGCACTCGTTGGTTAGCTTCCTGTCGACCGAGTGAGCCCGATAGAAAAGCGTTCTGCTGCTCTCCTGTCGAGAAGTGGCGTGTATTCTATCCTCACTACTCAACCCAGATTAGAACCATCAGAAAGAGAAAAATATGGCATGGCAATTTGAATGAAATAGAATTGGCAAGCTATAAGATGCGCACACCAATGCAAAATAAGAGGTTCTGTCAATATGCATGATTCCAAACGATGAAAACATGAATAAAATCATTTTAATTAACAGATAATCGAGGAAAATCACCATTTTTACAGAATAAAATACTTGTCAAGCTGTGAAAATTAGCCAAAGTTAATTTGTGAAACAAAGATAACCTAAAATGTAGCAAGGAATATCAAAGCCAAACCCAGTAACAATAATATTTCTAAATTTCACTTAAAATAATTTGATGGAAACCAGAGAAACAGTGACATAAAAAAGGGAGGATAAAATTAAGCTGTTTGAACCAAATGAAAATTGAAAAATAAGCGAAGTGCACTATAGAATATTTTCTAAAGTCCAGGAGAAAGTCCAGATTACTACAGGATAGGAAGTATTTCAAGCAATGCACTGAAAGGGTAACCCCGACGGAGCAACGGGAAGGTGAAAACGCAGGGCGCACGAAAAATAAAAACCCTTGGCACATTACTTCAGCCGAACTGGACCATCAAATGCTTGACGAAGCGTGGATTTGAAAAAAATAAAACAAATTCAACGATACAAAACTCACTGTCGTAAAAAAATCTAAACGAGCCCAAAAAATACAGAAGAAACCTTCAACGGTATGACTGACGGCAGAAGCAACTACAACACTCCGTGAACATCGAAGCGACGAGCCAAAAACTGAAAGCGTCGAAACTTTGTTAACCGTGATTAATTATCCCAGCTCGTTTAAGCGCAGGCGTGCATACACACGCGTCGAAATTCCGATTGCATTTCACTGGTCGCTGAAATTTTGACGACAGAAAATTTCACACCCAAACACAATATAGGGTCGTATTCTTCCATTCCCGCGGAAAGCAACAGGGAGCTACATGGTGAGCTGAATTCAGCACGATAGATTACGTGGGAAATTACAGCGAGATAGGAAAAAAAAAGAATTTGAATTCACTGCTCTATGGCTGATTCCAAAAATACGTGAGGAAAGCAAGCAAAATCGATTCGTACCTCAGAAATAATTTCAGAAAAACGAATAATCACAAACGGTGCCTAAATTATTGTAGCACTAATATAATGATAATGCTACTTCATTTGAAATCAAGTACACGAAGATAGGGTGATTTTCAAAATAAAGAAAGTGAGACTTATAGTGAAATAAGCAAATTCCTACAACAGGATATTGAAAGGTTCACTAGAGGAAGTGGATACTGTGGCAAGGATATTAGTGCATTTCACAACTACAATAAGAGCTCGAGAAGTGCACTTGCACCGGCGACGAAAGTGAATAAATGATGAACAAAGTTGCCGAATAAAATACTGTAAAATGATGAGAGATTGTTGCTGAAGATGATAGGTAGGGGCTTAATGGAAATAAAATTCATAAAGTAACGATACTGAGAAATAGAGGCGAATTAAGAATATATATTTATAGAAAGTGTTAAGGAAGGTGGACCATATCCCGAGATGTTGAACTAAAGTAGAGTGAAATTTTTTTGCTTCCATAAAAGCCTAAATTAACTGGGATATCACTTCAAACGAAATATAACAACGCAATATTACCAGAAAACCTTCGGTTCCAAAGGAATTCGCACTTTTTTAAAATAGTATTCTACCGATTAAGGTAGGTTTTCTATGGAATATTAAAGAAAAGATCTGGGAGCCTCCCTTTACCTCCAGCACTGCATTCTTCAATTCACTGTACCTAAGGCCTACTCCCTTTCAATCTATCTAACTTACATATTTTTAAAAGACGCAATAAAAATCCATTTCCGAAAACTTTCTTTAGCGCAGGAAAAAATATAATTAGATGTGAAATTGAGGTAGTGGACCTGCAAACCAGTAACCAAATAAAGCAAGGGAAAGCACCCAACCTTAAATTATGTAGTAGCACCCAAGCCAAAATTATGTAGCTGCGCATCTACTTTGAAATTGAGTCGGTATTTTCAAATAAATACTTCAGATTGTACCTTTTTTCGGTTGGTTGCATAATAATAGAGACAAAATAATATAACCCTTTTCCAAGGGCACCACTTTTTAGGAAAAGAATTAAAATTGAGAAGAATTAAAATTTAAGAAAAATTAGAAATGTAACTGAGGTAGAGGAGGAATTGAATAAATATACGGCAAAGCAACTAACCTTGACATACGTACGTTTCCCAAATTCCCGATGGCACGTGTCACAAGACTTAAATGTCATTAAAATAATACGGAGAGGAGGAAATGTAAAACGAAAAGGGAACCCTGCCTCGCTGTTTTTTAATAAAAATTCTCCCACGAGGACTTCATTATCATAAATCAACTGGGTGGCGAAAGAGAGTAAAAAAAATAACAAAACACGGCGACATCGCGCGAAAGAAATGGAAAGCAGAGCCAATTTGTCGAGAGTGGCGAATATGGGAATTTGAGAGTGTGTTAGTATCAGTGAAAGGACGAAGAGCGAATCGCATTGTCAAATCTCATCTGCTTAGCATTTTGTTAAAGGTTTCCGACGCTAAAAGGCAAATAGAGGAACGCGTGAGGCAGGCAAAAAAATCATTCATCTCATCCACGAATTACCATCCACCGTGAGAATGTGTATTCACTGCGTTCGTATTTCCCCACATGAATAAATGTCACTATCGATAAAATATCACTTTTTGTATTGCATTGCAGCACAAACTAGATAAAACAAGACAATTTAGCTAGTATGGAGATTTGACCGAAAGGCATAGATTGTTCATATTATTCAGATACTTAAATGAATGCAAAGCACCGAAAACATAATGGTCATTACACCCAGAATTATATTATCAGTCAATTGTCGTTCAATATACCATAATTAAGGGCGGATAAGACCTCTTGATAATTCGCAAACCTACATCCTTCTAATTTTAAAAATAGGTATTCGGAGCAATGCAAGAGGAAAAGAAAGATTTAAAGTAACATTTGAATGGGGACGAAGCGAATAGGATTTATAGAAAGAATAAAAGGGAATAGATTTGGTTGGGAATTTTGAAGTAAACGTGGAGGAGGCGATTCAGAAAATGCTTAATGAAAAATTTCCCTTCCTAGTATAATAACTTTGACGGTATAAACACTTTCAATTATATAAATTAGACATCTTAGGAGTATCCACAGCTTGGCGTCTGTTTCCATAGGAATTTCTACATTATTCGAAAGCGTATCTTTAAGAATGTCTACGATGAATTCTCTCCCTGACTCTCTCCGTATCATTTGAATTTCCTCATCCTATTCATTTCTGTTCCATCAATTTTCCACAGAAGAACAATCTTCATTTCCGACTTTGAATATGATTTTAACTTCCTGATCCGTTTAGCTCACTTTATGACTTCCAAAATTCAAATTCTCTTCCTTCCTCATTTGTGTTTAACAACGAATTTCCCTATGTATCTCTCTATTTCATATTTATTACTATCACTATTACATATTATATTTCAATACTTCCTCACAGCTTAGTAATTAGCAAAAAATGATTATTTTTAAATATCTCAAAACAATAAAAACCAATTACATCCTCTCCAACTCTAGCAAAATTTCTATCACTTATAGCAATACATAATCCTCATAATTGGCGCTTATGCCCAAAGAGATTGATTTTGGTTGTTATGAGGTGGTGAAAAATGCACTATACTTTGATGATGCCGAAAGAATGGCCAAGTAGCTCATCGAAGGAGGGACTTTGATCGGCAAAGTGACTTTTATGATTGGGTGCACACGAATTTTGGCCTCCTGGCGAGTATGAATTTCTCACGGATTTGAGTTACGAAGTACTTTGAAGCCGTCATTTATCCACGGAAAGCATTTTTGTGCAAATTGTAGGGTAGAAATATCAGAATACAATTTGAAAGCCGTTACAGCAAATTAAGCTGTAAAGATGTATTTATCTCCACCACCAGGATGTCCGGCGCGGGCATTAAAACCTTATTGAAATAACCCCGGACTTAGGAGTCGTTACATGACTTTCAAGCGCATTCTTATATAGATCATTCTTGACCTCATTATCAGTCCTTGCCGAGGGGTCTCTATAGCTAAAATTTCATTCAATGTAACTCGAAGCATAGCAGTGAGACATCCCGCACAACCGCGTTCGCGAGGGCATTTATTAATATTTATTACGACTCATCTAATAGCTGCAGCAAAATGGCTTTCCAATTGTATTTTGCCATTTCTTACCCAGAAATTCGCACAAAACTGCCTATGCGTAGGATTTGACGGCTTCAAAATACTTCATAACTCATCTCCGTGAGGAATTCATGCCCACTTGGAGGCCAATACTCGAGCGTGCCCCATCATAAAAATCACTTTTCCGGTCAAAATCTTCGATTAGCTACATATTTCTTTTCCTTAGCACTGAATGAAATACCCATCCTCCCAACCCATATGGTAAATTGCTCTTAAATGCAGAAGCGTGGTCCAGCGGCATTTCAAATTCGGCTTCAATTTGGAACTCAGAAAATCGTCGGCTCTTGGGTGGTAAGATTTTTATGTCGGGGACTGTACATGGAAATTATTAATCCTTAAGTAAATTGTATACATTTAAGGATAATGCAGATGTTTATCATTAAACGAATGATATATTTATATAAAGGATGGAGTGATAATTACAAGCCTGGAAAATAAGCTCAAAAAATTGATTCCGACGAATTGAAAAATATGTAAACGTAACGAATAATGAATGAATACGAAGAATGAATATCAATTTTTTATTCCGAAGTCAAGTAAGGATTTGAAATAACCCGAAAAAGATAAAATATGGTAAATTTAATTGAACTGTGTCCTAGCCCATAAAAAAATCCTAGCAACCACTCGGTTTTAGAAGGAGTAGTAATTTCACAAACCATACTCACGAATTCAATGCCTGCATTCTCTGGGATGAATATACGTACAATACATTGTTCCATACACCATTTAAGGGAAAAAGGTCTCACCTGTAAAAGAAAAAGAAAATTATATTAGAGAGCAAGCTTTGGTGAGAGAGAGGAACATCAGAAACCATATTGCGAGATGAAATTTTCAAATTTTAGCATACTTCAAAGACTTTGATCAGCTACCCTTGCATGCCTTCGCCAAAGCAGGAAGTCACTCCAGTAAAAAGTGAGCATAGTAATAACTTATGCCGTAGATATGCTTTTATGAAGAGTCCGTATGGACCGGAGTTGGTCTCGATATCGCCGAAAATATACTAGGATAAATGTTACATAAATATTTAAACGTTTGGGATTCATTATTAAGTTTAATATCAACGAGGAAAAGTGGTCTCAACGATAAGCTACCAAGTTATATTGCCATATGATATGGGATTTCTCAAGTGATATAACAACGAAAAGGCTTGACAGAATTGATATAAACTCTGAAAGGGCATACAAGCCACGAGTGGACTCAGGAACAGATTAGGAACAGAAGAAAAAAGGTAAATAAAATTACATTTTACCTTCTAAGGATTTGGGACGTGAACGGAAACGAAACGCTATTAAATATCAACATGATTGAAATATTTAACCTCTGTAAGTCACAACATAAGCGTCTGCAAACTACCACAATACCGCTATATTTCTACCACAAAATGCCATATTTTTCTGGATTGAGTATAAAATATGACTGACGTATAAAAGCAATTTAACTTGAATTTTAATAATTTTACATTCAATTATCAAATTAATATTAATTCAATTTATTGGTTAATATATTTTTGGACTGAGTTAAAATCTAATCAAAAAGCTTTTCCCACTACACCAATCCATATACCATTGCAAATTTGGCGTAAATTACACTCATTCAAATTTCTAAGAAATACATTATTTATGAAAAAACATAATGAAAATTACTAGCCACAGCAATACATTTGATACTGTGGCTCTACCCAGAAATTTACCCCAAGCTGCACACGGGAAAATAAAAATCTTATCATCAATAATAAAAACAGGCTTATTTTTCTCATCCGAACCAAATCCTAGATAAAATCTACCAAAAACTTCGAACATATAAGAAAAGGAAAGAAACATAAGATACGTGTTTCTCAGGAAGCAAAAGGAGCCGAAGTACCAAAGAAAACAAGGAAACGAATTTCGGGGACCTATCTCCTAATGGTAGAATTAAAAGCTCCACCCAGAGCCGTGCATAAAGATAAGCACCTACTTTAAGAAGGTTAAGGGGATAGAGTCGGGACAACTTCGATGGTTGCAGAGAGAAAACACCCAAAGAAAGATCGCCGTCGCTTGGGAGGAGACTTGGCCTGCGGTAGAAGATGAGTGCCCCAGGGAATCGGCCCATCGCATTTATTTCGGCCACTGGGAATACATCCGAGACACGGCATTCCTCTTTAACCTTCCGGACGCTTGACACTCCACCATTAAGCACTGCTTTATCACAGGACTTATAGGGTTACTGTTTTCTCATATGAATGCCTCTATGTCCGCACAAATACTTCGGGAACTCTCCATTTTATCCACACTCATATCTCGACGTCACTATCCAAAGGAGCCTTGATCCTACCCACTCTTAACTTTAGCTTAGTCAATCAGTATCAGACGGATTAAAAATTGAAGTCAATTCCGTGTTTCCTACCTATTTTCATAGCCTGAGATCTGTGCATACCCAGAACGTGTCTTATTTTATTAATTTTTATTACAGTAATCTAACGATTAAGGTAGGTTTCCATGGAATACTTGAGAAGAATTCTGGCAACCTCCCCTTCCTTCATGTACTTCCCTCTTCAAATCATAATTAGGCCTACTCTCTTTTACTCTATCTAATAATTATCCCATTCTTTTCCTTCCTCTCCCCCCTTCACGTAACATTCTCCCCTCTAACACAGCTTTCAACATCCCCTCCCCGTAAAGTACTCGCTCCACCTACACCTTCTGTCTCCTTCGTATCTCATCTAAACGTTGCCTCTACTCACCCACCATGCCCAGTACCTCGTCGATCCTCCTCCTCGCTGCCCACTTCACCTTCTCTATTCTTCGCCACACCCAAATGTCAAATGCCTCCAGTCTTCTCTCGTCCTCCTTCCTAGTGTCCACGTTTACGCAGCGTAAAGCGCTACACTTCAGATCAGACTCTTCCCTTAATTTTTTCTTTTATCTTTCTCATAACGATCCTCTCATAAGCTCCTTACTGTTCATAAAATTGAACAAAGGAGGCACAGTTAAAGCATTAATGAGTTAACATGCCTCTTTTGCTATCGCAATTCTCTTCCTGATGTCCTTACTGCTCTATCCGTTTCCCTCTCACGTGCTGCCCAAACAGTTGAGTTGCTCTACTTACTCAAGTTTTTGCCTAACTACTTTACCTTAAGACTCACCATCCTTGCTCGATATACTTAAAAAAAACCGCTTAAAATTTGTCTTCTTGTGATTAATTCTCAACAGCATACAATACGCCCAGAAAAAGAGCATTACGCGTGAAAATAATACATTATGGATAAAAAATCAAGGCGTACTTTGATAGCACATTTTTATAGTAGTCATGTGAAATGAGCAACTCAAGAAATAAAATATTTTGTGTTCTTTATGGAAAAAATATTATTATTATAGTATTCTACCGATTAAGGTAGGTTTCCATGGAGTATTCAAGAAGCAATCTGGGAGCCTTTCTTTCCTTCCAGCACTGCCTTCTTTTATTCACTGTAAGGCCAAATCTCTTTCACTTTATAAATAATTGAAATATCTAACGCAAGAAAGTGGCGGACGGAGAGGTGTTTGGCATATACTTATTTTTGCTTACGCGGTAAGGGATGAAAAATGGCTGAAAATATGCTTATGTAATACTTGAACAATCCCTTTCAGGTCCCCTTGCGTGAGGAAAGAGCTACTGATCGACCGGCTGCCCCTGACGGGACTCGGGAGGGAGCGTCGGAAGCAGGCGGGGAGGAGGACGCGGAGAGGCCGGGAGTGACGGACGAGCGAGCGGGGTGCTGTTTGGTTGGAAAGTCGTGTAGGAAGAGTCAAGAAGTGGTCTTCTCGAGGCTTTCTCTCTCGTTACGAGGATCACGAGGGGATGTTAAGTGCACGCGTTTGTCTCATTCCCTTCCACGCGAGGAACTCGAGCTTGAACATCAAAGCAAACCACCAAAGAAACACAAAAGACATCACAAAGGCATCCTTTTAAAGGGAAAGAAAAAATAACCCCGAAGAACATCATTTTAAACGCCGGCAATCATGAGCTTCTAATCTCAAAAAAATATCTTAATTAACACCGATTTTCTGAATAAAAAAATATCACTAAAAATAATGTTTATGCTATCCACAAAAAAAACGGAGAACATCATTTAAGACACCACCTCATCATGAGCTTTCAATTTCAATAAATTACACCAATATTCTGTATCAGAAAATAATATCACTATAAATAATATCTAAACAGGGGTACACTTTTTTTCACCTAACTGTGTAACGTTTGCGGATTCATTTTGTCGGGCTGCGATAAAGGAAAGTAATTATCTATTTCGTCTCAGATAATATTTTGCAAGTTCATTTTATCGGAATTGAAAAGAAAAAGTTTGTTATATTCCACCACTTTATAAATTGGTGAAATAAAACAAAGGGTTAAGAAAGAAGTATTCACTGGGTGCGTTCATCATTGAAACTATAATTTTGACCGTGGTTTTGCAATTTTTAATGCCATAATCATGATAAATTATACAAATGCCGAAAAAATTGTCAGTGCTAGTGTGCAAAGTGAATTTTCTCTTACTTCTCCTTTTGTTACCAAGATTGAGCACGAATTTCTGCTTCTCACAATGTATCTTAAGATGTCAGCATAGGTAATTCATGAAAGGTTTTGGACTTTCACACGATTTTATTAAAGAACAGAAATGGAAAAACCTTAAGTGGAGTCCCTATACATTGAATTTCATTAGGGGAAGCATCACATCAGCTCCACCGGTATTTATTCATATCTTATGGACGGTTGCTAATACTTATGCCATCACCGTTTCGGTCGGGTTTCTCAGAACGACTCAATGAAAAATAGCTTAAATGACGGCATCAGCACATGAAAAATGGGAGACAACTTTCGCATTTTTTTCATTTTTAAGTTAGGGGAGAAAGGCTGATTGAGGAAGGCAGGTCTTCTTCATAACTTAACTCTCCCGACCATATATCGATTTATTTAAATACATTGAGTTTTCTGATCGGAGTGATCGACCCCAATGTGGTCTGTCTTCTTCCTTTACTGAGAACCAAGAATTTCCCAGCTCAGTGAGCCAATTATGGGATTATGGCTCCCGGCTTGTGTGAACACTAAGTATCCATGGATGCGTCAACAGCAGAACAGGGGCAATTAATCATCTCAAATAAGCTTACCAACTATGTTTGTCTCCACTTATGGGATTCGATTCAATAAAGACTGTCTTTTCTGCAGAGATGAGATAGAATAACACGAATAACACCTCTCAATTACAAAAATGTGGATTTCTTACTAAAACTCGATCCCCATTTCACTATTAATCAATATATGGGACAAATATAAGGAGCCTTTCCATTAAAACCAAACATTTCTAAATACTCTAACACTAATGCAAACTATTACATTAGCCCTTTATTTCGTTCTCCAGTGGTGCCCTTCACCTGAGTATTCATCTGATGTCATAATTATAGGTATTAAATATACACTGATAATTAATTACTGAAAATTATGGTTGCCTGTCTGTCATTGCCAGAAAGAAGAATATGTGCCTCTTCATAATTAATTAATCATCGTATAGAAACAAATATAGGCGGTGTAATTTAAAGAATTAAGATGAGGGTTTATTGCTACTTTGCCGGCCTCGGTGGCGGCGGGGTTAGGTCCTCGGCTGCCAAAGTGACGGGTTCGAGTCCAAAAAAGTTGCGTGTGTTGCGCAAATATATTAAAATGATTGTAAGCAGGGGAACCTGCGATAATTACGAGCAATATTGTTATTATTATCTCATACGCTTTCTTTAATTTTGGATTAATAACTTCAACTGATCCAAAATTATCTACATTGTTCGAAACAATTTAGATTCGACAACAACAAGTTCGAAAATTATCTACATTCTACAAAATAATTGAATGCTACCATTTTAGAAAGATGACTAAAAGTGTCCGGGAGGCTAGAAATGAGTACCGGATTCAATTTATTTTAAGAGCTCAATTAAGTGAGAAATTAGAGAAAAAACTGGGGAACGTCATGATTAATTTACCTTGACGTTTCCAAGAGATCCTGATTATCTCCAAAGTGGGCGAGGGAGAAGAAGAAAAAGAAAGAATCAGCTTTGGACCAGCTCTTAGACACGAGGGGCTGGAATAACTCAGCGTCAGTAGAGACGTTTACGGGGTGAGGAGGGAGCCGGTAATCAAGCCCTAGAAGAACATTATGTGACAGCGGCAATTGAGAGTGCAAAGGAGGGGCGACAAAGACGGAATGTCTCCAACTGTGGCAGAGGCGGAATTTTAACCCGACAACCCTCTCCCTAAACCGGGAAAATATATCGAAATATCGGAAAATTTATTTTATAAGCCACCAACATCATGATGATATCAAAATATCATTCTGTTGGTGGTTTTCGGCGATACACTGTGGAATTTGCTAAAAATTATGAATAAATAACTTCAACTTTGTTTTTCCACAGAATTTTTAAAATGAATTACGACCATGTTTTTCGCGGCTAACGTCATCCTCTGGAGATGAATACACACTTTCACTCCACTAGTGACTAGTTGGGAAAAAAAACAAACTAACCAAACGAAAACTATAGTCCCTAGTAGAGAAAGGAGTATCTCGGGTGCCACCCCTCCAGTATTTAAGATGGTGCACCAATGTATTCCTCATCAGAAGATGCTTAACTGTCGAAACGATGGTCGTGATTTAATAAACAAAATTCTGGAAAAACATTTTTTAAATTATTCATTGAAAATATCATGATGTTTAAATATTTCATTTGCGATAAGTGCTGTCCGATAGAAATCGTGATGCGCTAAAAATACAAATATTTTCCCGGTAAAAATATCGTGATTTATAGCACATTAAAACATCGTGATATGTTCATCATCTGACAAAAGTCGCCGCGTAAATATCACGATAAAAATTCCGATTAATATCCGATATCGCGAAATGTCAACATATATGTATGTACGTACATATATTCCCATGAATCGTGATACTTTTCGGGGGACATATTGCGATATTTTTTCCTATACCGTTGTTGTGCCCCCTTAGATTGTAGTTATATTTCCTTTATTAGTAATCGCAGCCGTCAATTATCAATATTTAAAAATCACCGCATTCCGTTATTCAATTTTTTATTCTCTCATCATTCCATTAGTACTCAATTGCGCCGCTAGAGGGTGGCGGGAAGGCGGAAACACGGTGCACGAAGCGTGGATGTGGAACCGGGGTATACGCCTGAGACTCGTAAAAACTCGCGCTTCACACCGCCATCCTTCCCATCAGCCCCTTCTTCCCACCCCACCCTCACCTCTCCCTCCTCAAACGCAGTTTGTCTTCATTAGCGCTAACAACGTCTCATCCCATCTTAGCTGCTTACAACGGCAAGCTACCACCTCAGTCACTCCCCACCCTCCTCTTCACTTCTTCTCTTTGCGTGAACCCCTTTCCTCCAATTCTCTCCAGAAAGCCCTCAACCTCTCGCTGTCATCTCTCGTTTTTTTTTTATGAAAATCATCTCGGAGTAAATAGGCATTTCTTTAAATCTGTAAAGGTGGCGTCAACACTTTAGCTTTGCCAACATACCAAATCCTTCACAGATTATGCTCCCTTTCCATGTGAACCGGTAGTGTTCACCTCCTACTATCTTTAGATAAAGATTCCAAATATTCATCAATTACTACCATAAAACTTGAAATAATACACCTAATCACGGCGATCATGATTCAATTAAACGTCATCGAACGTTGAAACATAATTGCTAACATAATATTATTATAGTATTCTACCGATTAAGGTAGGTTTTCATTGAGTATTCAAGAAGTGAGCTGGGAGCCTCCCTTTTCTTCCAGCACTACCTTCTTTAATTCACTGTAAGGCCTACTCTCTTTCAATCTATCTAAAAATCCTATTCTTTTCCTTCCCCTCCCTCGTTTCCCTAACATTCTACCCTCTAACACCATTTTCAACATCCCCCTCCCCGCTAAGCACTAACTCCATCCATACCTTCTGTCTCCTCCGTATCTCATCTAAAAGCTGCCTCCCCTCGCCAACCATATCCAGCACTTCGTCATTCCTTTTCCTCTCCGTCCATTTCACCCTCTCCATTCTTCTCCATACCCACATCTCGAATGCCTCCGATCTTCTCTCGTCTTCTTTCCTCAGCGTCCACGTTTCCGCACCGTAGAGAGCTACACTCCAAATCAAACTCTTCACTAACCTTTTCTTTAAACTCTTGCACAACGATCCTCTCAGAAGCTCCTTCCTGTTCATGAACGCCTCCTTCGCTAATGCTATTCTCTTCCTGATGTCCTTACTACTGTATCCGTTTTCAGGATTTTCAAATCAGCTCTTAACTGAAGTTGAAGTGACAGTTTCTTAACGGCTAAATAAAAAGGTTTTACCCTTAATTTAGTTTTCCAGTCGCACCGAGAGGAGACAATCCTAAAATATATTCTTTGATTGAAAGTAATGAATATTAATGACTTTGGAAATCGTTTCCTCGCGGAAAAAGTAGTTTTAAATGGTATAAATGGAGCAAGGATGAAAGGAATAGTACGGATTAATTTGGATACAGAAAAATGACTTCTGGGCAGCAAAATCGCGTATTTCTCACTGAACAACTAAATCATTCTAGCTCTAAAATCACTGTTCACCAGAGTGCTTGGGCTACAAGGTTTTCTGAACAAGATTCATTTATCTCTACCAACATATCCACGAATACCACATTACATTCGCTTACCAAAAGATCAGGTCTAGCTGTGCTACAATGTAGCACCTTATTCATTCGTAGAAACTGCGAAAAATGTGAAAATAAACGCATGAAAGTATGAATAGTATAAAAATGGATCCTAGATTTTAAAGATTCATAGGTAAGTTAACGTTCTCACAAGAAAAATGATATAGTCAAATCACCTTATTTCAGCGTCACTTGCTAAAAACGAAGCAACACCTACAGCAATTGCAACAAAGTATGTGTGCCTTAAAATGACGCAATAACCGTATAAACTAGTCAGCAGGAACAAGCAGTTCGTGGAACAATTCTTTGCTGTTCCAACTATAAGTTTTGATCACGGAATATTTTCAAGTTATTATAGCTGGATTGCATCGGTCGGTCCTGCAATGTAACACCTTATTTAATGTAACAACCTGCAAGTATGAAATTTAACGCATAAAAGTTTAAGACGAAATAAAAATGAACCCAAAGCATTGATCGATCTCATAATAATTTTTTATACACAAATTAACTAATTTCGGCGTTAATAGTAAAAACGAAGTAATACCAAGTATCACTGAACGGAGCAAAGTATGTTTGTCTTAAAAATGACGGTATAGCCGTTGAAACTAGTCAGTAGCAAACAATGTAGTTTAAGGACTCCTGGAATATTTTCAAGTTATTAGAGCTGGACGCTAGGATTACCATTGCCGCTTACTAAGTGTCGTTGCACGGTAGCTTGGGAACGACTTCCTCAACCCATTTCACACCAGACTTCCCCATCTCTTTCCTAAGCCTTCATGGTAGCCTTTTATTTTTTCTTCCCTCGCCACTCCAACCTCTTAAAGGATCCTTCCACACCTATCTCGTCATTACATCAAGCCTGTTTTTTCCGACTGGCTCCCCAGTACGCACGGGAAAAAGACGTATAATCTTTTCCAAACGAAGAGTAACACATTTTATTAGAATTTTCCGCCGTCCTTTTCAGCCTAGGGTGAGAGCCAGTGAGAGCGAAAGGAAGGTAAGGTCAAGGGATGTATAAAAAAAAGGGCACTTTCTCAGACACCATTTTCCCACCTTCCTTTGGAGCCATTTCAACGCATAACAGGCATAACAACATCAAGCGGCACAGACTAAGAGACGAAAAGGGCTGGAATTATCTTTCCTTTCCGCGCCTCATCAAAGACGAGGATGCCGCAGTAAAGATGAAAACGCAGGTACAAT
This sequence comes from Ischnura elegans, assembly GCF_921293095.1. NCBI lineage: Eukaryota > Metazoa > Arthropoda > Insecta > Odonata > Coenagrionidae > Ischnura > Ischnura elegans. The sequence goes on along the minus strand of NC_060252.1, from coordinate 49,761,297 downwards.
TTTTTTTCGAGAGAGAAATGCATAGAATTTCCATTACGGGGAAACGTCCGTGCGACTTTCAAGCAGGCTCTCTGCTAGAACCCAATTAACCACCACGCACGACAGCATTCCAGCTATTTTTAAGTGCACGCTCGGAAAAAATGGAAATAATACAGCTAGCTATGATACATTTCGAGTGTATAACAAGTAAGAGCTACTTACACTTTAAAAGCAATACTTATGATCTGAGATCAAAGAGAATCCTCAATAAAATCAAATTTAAATCAGAATCGGTTACGCCATTACCACTGCCGAAACATTTAATGGGATTGGATTGAAACGAGGTATTACTAAGTGGGTTCATAAGTTTTCTCGCATAATTAAATTCGTGTACGTAGATCCTACCTTCTAAATATAGTTGCTATTTCGGATAACACTTAAAAAAATACATCAAGCCAGATAAAATTAGCAACAGTAACTTCAAATGGAATGAAATAATTCAGCCGAGCGCTATATTTGAGTATCAGTGCTGATCTAATTAAAATGAGTCCTCGCCTTCATATACAATCACATAGTTTAGCACGAAGGATGAGAGCAGTATAATAATTTCGATATTGACTAATTTCACAAAGGAAATTAGTCAATATCGAAATCAATATCAATACATTAAATAAAAAAGGAAGAAGAATAAGAAATCTTCCTGGAATTACAAAATGAAATACTTACGGCAAATTAATCAAAGCTACCTAAATGACACCAAAGGTACCTAAATGACAGCGAATAATTGGCAATTTTCCTAATTACGAGTTTAAATATGCTCAAAGTATGTAACCAAATATTGAATTCCATGGTATCCGAAAGACGTGCTATTGAATCAATTTTAACATCTCCAACCTCCGTTACAGCATACTTCATTTCCGCATGAAAGATCTACTTTGTCATCCCTGCTCCGGAAAAGCTATCAGGGCTTCGTAAACCTGTTCATTATCCTCCGCCTCTGCGTTAACACGTTAAAATGAACTGCGGGAATAATTTGCGAACATCATCAACAAGCGACCTGGATATAGAATGCATAGGATGAAGTGAAGAGTAAGATTATTATCCAAGATTACTTGATCCGGAAGAAAGTTGTTCAGGGATGAAATGGAACAAAGCGCCAGGGAAGAAGGGGTTTAGCCAATGAATTGAACAAGGAAAACGCCACCATTCCGGACTAATCAAATGGGGGCGCTCAAAACACTGTCGCTAACGAGCATGCATAATAATGTTTTCCCAATTACCTCTAAATTTAAGTCTCCCATAACTGAAACAAAAATGTAAATCGTAAAGATTATATGGTGATGCATAAAATGGATCGGATACCGCAATTACCTAAAACCTAGAATCAATAATGTGCTATAGTATTTAGCCACAGTTTCCTTAAATTTCAAATCGTTAAGGACGCGTTCGAGTATCCTTCTACCTTTCCTCTCCTGCTGGAACCGTATCAAATTCCCTGGCAAATTATCCATCCCCATCTTCGGATTTGTTTCCCTTTATTCCCAGTACATCGTACCTTTCCCGATTAATTGCTGGAGAACATTTGATGCTAGACATCATAATTCTATAAACATATCTGTTTTAGAAACAAATTCCAGGAAACATTGCTGGCTTTAACAACTAACCGCTAAAAGAATGACAGGGTCGAGAAAAAAAAGTGCAATAAAAGTATTTCGAGCTTACCAATTTCATTTGAGTAAGAGCGACTCAAACTCAAAACTTGGTTCAATGAAGACTGCCGGCAAATGATAGAGGAGAGAAAAAAAGCCAAGGCAGGACTACTTACAGATGACAACCATGAAAAAAGGGAAGAATATTTAAGAATTAATAGAAAGACAAACAAGACACTGAGGACCGCTAAAAGAAATTTTGTGAAAGATCAGTTAAAGAAAGCGGAAGAAGACAGAACAAATAACAATTCTAGAGAATTTTTCCGTTCGGTGAGATATTTCAAACAGGGTTTTAAACCTATAACATTTGGGGTCAAAGGTAAAGATGGTAAAATTACCTGTAACCAAAAAGATATCCTTAATATATGGAAGGATTACTTTAGCAACCTCCTTAATGCGGGCAGGATCCCAGCAGAAGAAGAAGATGAATTATATATATATCCTCAAATACAGATCCAAGATCCATCTGAGGAGGAAGTATGCAACGTGATAAAAGCTCTAAAAAACCACAAAGCTCCTGGAGAGGATGGTATACCAGCAGAATTCCTCAAGGCCGGGGAAAATGCTCTCTTAAGAAAGCTGCATGCACTAATAGTGAAAATATGGAACGAGGAAAAAATACCAAAAGAATGGAACCTCTCTATAATAGTCCCGCTGCATAAAAAAGGAGACAGGTTAGTATGCAGCAATTATCGGGGAATATCTTTAATAAACACGGCTTACAAAGTACTGTCCAAAATACTGTATAACAGAATACAGGAATACTCGGAAGAAATTATAGGAGAGCACCAGACAGGTTTTAGAAAACAAATGTCTACGATTGATCAAATTTATATCATTAAACAAATCTTATCAAAGTATTGGGAGTTCAATAGAGATGCGCACCTCCTCTTTATTGATTTTAAGAAGGCGTACGACAGTATCAACAGAAACCAAATGTGGAAATATCTCAGGAGAATGGGAATCCCAAACAAACTAGTCAAACTGGCTCAGATATGTACAGAAAACTCAAGTTGCAAAGTACAGATGAATAATGAATTTTCAGAAGGTTTTGATGTAGTCACGGGGGTACGACAAGGAGATGCACTCTCACCATTGCTTTTTAACCTGTCATTAGAAAATGCACTTAAAGTCGTAAAGGAGCAACAACCGGGGATTGAAGTCGGCAAAAAGATAAATCTGCTAGCTTTTGCAGATGACGTGACCTTATTGGAGGAGGATGCAAATGGGTTAAAAACTCTTGCAGAGTCTCTGATAAAAGAAACCAAAAAAGTAGGATTAGAAATTAGCGAAGAAAAAACAAAATACTTAATTGTTGGTCGACACGCAGAAAATATAGAAGCAGAGGCTTTAAAAGTCCAAAATTATACCTTTGAAAGGACAACAAATTTTAAATACTTAGGAGTAACCATAGAACAGGAAAATAAAGAGGAGGTAGAGATAAATGCAAGGTTACTTCTCGGGAACAACTGTTATTGGGCTCTTAAATCATTGCTAAAATGCAAACTTCTGTCAAGAAAAACTAAATCAAAACTGTACAAGACAATAATACAACCAGTAATACTCTACGGATCCGAAACCTGGACTTTAACAAAAAACCAGGAGAGGAAATTGATAGTTTTTGAAAATAAGATCCTCAGAACAATATATGGTCCTATTAATGAAGATGAAGTATGGAGGATCAGAACCAACAAAGAGCTCAGAGAATTATATACAGATCCGGATATAATAGCGCAAATAAAAAGCAGGAGATTAAGATGGGCCGGTCATGTAAAGAGGAGAAAAGATGAGTCCATGCTAAGAATGGTATCTGAAAATCAACCCCGAGGAAAACGTCCGCTTGGGCGACCCCGACTAAGATGGCAGGACCAAGTGAAAAGGGACTTAGGGAAGATGAGAGCAGATGCAGAATGGATGGCGGATAGAGATAGATGGCGACATGTTGTTGGTGAGGCCAAAAACCTCCTGAGGTTTGAGTGGCCACATAGGTAAGGTAAGGTAAGGTAAGAGCGACTCAAGCAATAAACCTCACTATCTAAATACACCATGGAGATAGGTAAGAACAACCTATTTCGTGAAGCATTAATTCTTGATAAGTATATATACACCTCAATTATCTTTACAAAGACTAAAAAAAACATAGCCGCTCATTAATCAAATTTTCATGTAACCTTGAAGTGGCTGTGCAGCACAGTGTAACGGAAGAAATACACGACACGTGAAGAGCTGCTGTTTAACTTTCGAAGACCTGTCCAAATAAAAAAATGAATAATCAGAGCCAGTATAGGCAAGGCGACAAACTCTATACACAGAAAATAACCTTCGTGATACACTGGAGTTATAATGCAAACGATACACACGAGTCAACATAACTTCGATGGTGAAAATTACTTCCCTCTCAGGAAGCTCTATGATGTCATAATGTTGGCGTAATAAAATGCTAACGATTTAAATTGCTAATAGCTTATTCACACAATGGTGTTATCTTTTATAAGACTCATTTCCAGAATGGAATACCAGGAGCATTATACAAACAAGATAGTTAATATTCATAAGCTTCATGAGCAGCGGATTATCTTCCTTTTCTTATAATTTCTGTACAGGCCACGTCGAATTTTTAATCCTATAACGAATTAATGGTTCAAAATAATTTAAATCTAGAATGTGCTTGGTTAGGGACACATTAAAAAAGAATAATCTTCATAAATCGAAAGGTATTCAAATTACTATGCCTCTTAATAACCTCAATATTAATATACGTAAAATATCCAAATTAAAAGTAATTGTGAAGACATTTTCTTGCTGTAATGCAGTAAAGAATGAACGGAACTGCATAATAAATAACTTTTAACGACTATTACTATCACTAAAATTCAGATTTCACCCGCTATTAAGATCTCACAGATGATCAAAATACATTTCTTGATAATATTCTTCTGCCTTAAACAGAAGACAGGGCTAGCAAAGGAAGCAAACTTCTCCGATAGAGAGGAATCGAAGTCAACAATGTATCCCATGTTCCATAATCACGCAGCGCTTCCTCGAAGCATTCCGGCGGAATGAAGCCTTTTGAAGATTAATGACGAACGACTGCGAGAATTTGGGAAACGTCTTTTGGCTTCCTCTCCCATAATTTCCCACCGTCTTCTCGAATATGCTCGAATATGAAAATGATTGAACAAGGTATATGTCTTGCATTTAAAAGCCAATTGAATGAGCGCGATATGATTTCAGAGGGCAGGAGAAGGAGGCATAGAGTCTGAATGGAGAGAGAATTGAACGATAAGGGGAAGTTGTGAACAGACTTACAGGACACAAGAATAGGGATTATGAATATAATGAAGAACAACAGGTTTTAGGCGACGAAGAAGAAGGCGACTCAAATTAGGAAAGTGGAATTTGCCAGAATGACGATCTAAATATACCATGCACCCTCACCCAACGTGTTTAAGAGAGATGGAATCTAGACTAGCGAAATAAAAAAATAATAATCAGAACCAATATACACGAGGGCATCAAACCTTAAAGAGAGAAAATGACCTTCGTTATAATCTGGAATTATAATGCTGAAGAACAGTACAAACGAGCCGACGGAACTTAAATGAGGAAAACTACTTCTCTCTCCGGAAGCTAATTGGGGTCGTAACGTTAGTTGCATCGAAGTTGATTTCAGATGATGTTTCGTGGCCTATGCTGGCCACATCTTCAGATCAGGTCTGACTTAGATCCAGAAAACAATGGAGAGAACTGCAAGCTTCCTTTTTTTCCTTCTCTTCCTCATCATTTCCTAAACAAGTGTGTCACAAAAATGATTTAAATCACAACTAAAGAGAATTCCCACAAAAAAGTGAAAGATTACCAAACGTAACCGTAGCAAGCTCACAACCATTTCCTCAACCATTTGAAGTAAAATTCCCCAATATTTGAAGTAACATCGTCCTCCTGTTTTTCAACATCTTTATTTCCTTCCTTCTCTTCCTAATGATCTTCTTAGTTATCCTAAACATGCGTCACACAAAAATGATTGAAATGACAACTAAATATACTTAACGCAATAATTGAGAACGCGTAGAAAACGTAAACGTAGCAAGCGTGCACCATTTCTCAGCGCTGCACAACCCTCGACGGCAGCCCTTTGCCCCCTCTCCTCTCCCTCCTCACTCTCGCATACTTCCCGCCGCCCTCAAGAAGACGTCGTCCGCTCCTCATTAGCCGCGTAAAGTGCGCTGACTGCGCCCGAGAGGTGCTTACCACTTTAATCCCCAAGACTACTGCAAACTATACCCCCGCGTGTACCGATGTCTCTCTCTGCCTTAAATATCTCTCTCCTTCCCCTCACGCCATTAGGTCGACTCCGTGATTTTCCTTCATTAACAAGGCGCCCATGAGAAAAAAGGAGAAAACCATTCACGAAAGGATTCACTACACTCATTTCCGTGCTACCTCCTCGCATTGCAGCCACCTTTCCGACCAACGTTTCTTCTTAACACAGATCTCACGACGCGTTGGGCATTTTTTTCGCCTCCAATGCTGTAAACAAGGATTACATGAGAAACAGGCATAGCAGATATGCATTGGTATAAGTCGGAGAGAGGAAATCGGTCATTAATATAATTAAGGGTATTCTACCGGTTTAGGTAGGTTTACATGGAGAGTTTCACCAATCAAGCCGCATGTCCCCCATCCTCTATATTGAATTAACCAGTGTAACATATTAATACAGTGAACATCATTAAAGCAGGGCAACATATTCTTTATGATACCCACCTTATGTGTGCACTGTATAATTTAAAAATGATTGTTATTTATAAGATTATTATTATACTTATTTTTCATTATATTTACATAATTTATTTTGATTATAAACCCAATGTATAGGCATTTTTGCTGTTCTGATGTTAAATAAACAAATAATAAATGTCTTGATAATGCGCATCTTAGGAGCTTAATTACAAGAGAACTTTCATGGTGTATCAACACTAAAATTGCGCAATCTCACCCATTTTGAGATTGTTTCAGACAATTATAATCGCTTATTTTCGCCCAATCTTAATTATTTAATTTCCTTAAGAATCCAGACTATTTAATAAAATATTTGAAAGGTTGGATATAGAAGAAAAACCGTTTAAATTATAACCGTCAAGTACATCCAAAAAATGTTAACGTTAACAAAGCTTAGTAACTAAGGTGTTACGACCCCGATTTAAATTGCCTCCCCTCCCATTTGCTGAAGTATTGCAGGTTTCTCCTGAATTAACCTGCATAATTGAAAATTATACAATGGATCAAAACTGGAAGTCACCAATGAATGAAATTCAAAGGGTCTGTTAACATTACATCGAGCAATGCAAGTTGAGTAACTCCCCTTAGCCCGGTCAAATTAGCCCAAAAAATAGGGGTACCCTTGCATAAATTCCAAACAAGCTGAATTTATTTGAAAAATGTACAGGAACGTTAGGAATACCACTCTAATGAAATCCTGAAAAGTACCCATCGATCCCGTGTGTGAAAAATATTTTATTCAAGGTCAGAGGTCACAAAGTAGGTTCTTTGCAATTTTTGGCCAAATAGTTAGTTTTACGATACAAATTGTTCGGATCAAAATCGCATATCTTTACATTATCTACAAAATTGTCACAATGCTTTTTTCTCTAAGATTTGCCATTTCTGAGAAAAAGCCATTCGAAAGTTAGCTGGAGCTATGTTCTCCGTAATATGCATAACTATATTGTTGCGCTCTCTGAACATTATTAGACCACTCCACATAACTTTCGAATGCCTTTTTCTCAGAAATACTTAATCTTGTGAGAAAAAAATTACACACAGTTTTGTGGATAATTTCCTGATTTACAATTTTTCTCTGAAAAATGTTTATGGTAAAACCAACCGTATGGCCAAAAAAATGCAACAAACCTTTTTTTGGAACCTTTAATCTTGAATAAAACTTTTTGCACTCACGGGGACATTTCAAGATTTTATAAGAGTGGTATTCCTAACGTTCCTTTAAACTTTCAGCTTGCTGGGAATTTACGCAAGGGTCAAAGTCTACTTTGACCGGGGTATCTAGTACCTTCGCTCTGGTCATAGGTAAGAAAAGTTTCCCACGATTCAGTGAGTTTTTTTCTCTCCAGTTCCTCCTGTATCAGAAAAGGTAGGTAACAGTCCGAGGAAGCATTAGCTAGGAATGGGGAGCCGATGGGAAATTCTGAGAAACGGAGGCGATGAGCGGAAAGATGCGAGCGAGAGAGTGTGTGCTTCGAAGCGGAGAAGTGAGAGGCTGGAACAGACTGCGAAGAGAGAGAGAGGACGTTAGAGGATACAAATTGACAGGCCACTGGGAAAGGCAGAATGGGGGTGGCACGAGAAAGAGAGATACCCACATCATTGCCAGCCTGAAGAAATCCGCTAGTATGAAATAAAAATACCCACGTCTAATAAAATCCGCTCCTTGTCTCTTTGGTTATCTAGGTTCTTCAGAGGCTACATGCCTTCTGATCGACCGGTCTTTTTTGGCGACGGATTACTCGCATGAAATTATTTATTTATTTATTTATTTATCACATCCCCCGTAAACAGCACATAATGGCCTCTTACAACGAGGGTTTCGAATTTTAACAAAGTACAACACAAACATCCATGCCCTGGATAGGGATCACCTACCCAGGCGGGATTCGAACCCACGACCTTCGGTTTGGCAGACGAGGACTTTACCCCACCGCCACCGAGCAAATATAGAAAATTTTTAGGGTAAGCAGATTAGATAAAATCTTCTTGGGCATGGCGAATGGCGGATCCAGGATAGGGACAATGGGGGGCTAAGTGGAGGTAAAAATTCCAGCAGTAGTGGGGATCGCAAAAAAATCACCATTCTATCTAGTGTAAATTGGATCCCCAAGAGGGGGGAGCAAGGTTATAGCCCCCTTATCCCCCCCACATAGATCCGCCACTGGGCATGGCACCTGGTAAGGTTATTTAAGGTCAACTTTTCGATGAGAAACTCCCTCATCTTAGACTGACTCATCACTGATGACGATGGGATTTTCTCATCGAAACGTTGCCCTTACACAATAGTACTCGGTGCCAAACTTGATAGAATTTTATAAATTGTATTCGCCGGAAAAACCTACGATATTTTAGAATAGAAGCTATTCAGCATTCTCCTGCACCTCAAATTTTAAAAATTTACCTTTTACGTCATAGTGATTTTCTCAGATGCATTTTAATATTTGAGAAGCAGAAAAATGTTACAGGGACTACTCTAGTCACCATAGTTTACTACATAAAGTTTGCTTGGGATAATAGAGGGCTCAGGTCACTTCAGACTGAAATCAGCCTTTGCAGGTCGATGGGCATGATAATCGGTGTATCAGTGGCCTGAAAAACAACTTATTCGAACGCATACCCGTATTCGCAGACCTCACATCGTCTACCCCGCGGAAAAATTCAAGCTAACATCCACACGATAAACTGAAAGCGGATTTTTCTCGCAAGGGTGGAATTCTACAGCGATATCGTTACCCTGTGAGGTCTCAAAATGGAAGAGCAAGGTAGGAACTTTCATACCTGACCATCGTAATCTACCCCAGGCTTACTTTGGAAAATCGGGGTCCCTAAAGTAGGAGAGGTTGACCGAAGAAGAATCGGAGAAATGAAGAAAGGAGGGATATAGGCGTAAGTAGAAAAAGAGACCAAAAAGAAATAATACCGCGATTCTTATAAAGAAAGCTGGGATCCCGCGCGTCTCGAAACAGCTTTTTTTGCCTTCGCATAGGTGAGGAATGGTGATTACTGCGATCGAGTCGAGACGGGAGAAAAATATCTCGCCGCGGTTGGAATCTCCTTTGGTCTCCGCCGAGGAGTGAACGTTTGACGGTCGCTGGATTCCATGCCAGGCAAAAAAAAAAACAAATGAAGGACTCCGGTCGCGAAAAATTGAATGCATTTTACGGTGTGCATAAGCGAGCAAGCGACCGCAGGTCTGGAGCGAATATCGTCCCGATGCCGATTAACCGAAATATCAATAAAAAAACACCATCGTGATATGCGAAGGGGTTAAAAAATTATTTAAAATGAGGGCACTAAGGCCTCCAATCGCGTCCTTTATGGTGAAGTGATCCTAATTTCACGGGGAAACTTGCTTTCATTACGGCTTTTAACCGAAATTCATACTCAAAATGATACATTGAATGTGATATGATGTTTTTGTAAACCGAATTTAAATCACCTCAAGAGGCAGCATCAAATGGTTTCAACTGATTTAAACAACGTTTATCTGAGGAGTGGGGACTCGAAATTAATCTGAGCAAATGCACGGCGGTGCATTTTTTGCTAAGTTCGTCCAAGGATAACCATGTTAATGCTATGGATGGTATTAATATATACGAAACGGAAGAAGTAAAGTAGCTGGGAGTTACTAAAACCTCGCTGGGAGTTAAAAAAACACACATAACGAATATTTGCGGCATAGCCTTGAAGAAATTAGGATTTGTCAAGCGTATTTTGGGAAGATTTTCGGATGAGAAATTAAAAAAAGTGCAATTTCGCACTCACCCGACCGCACCTTGAATATGTAGCGAGCATATGGGATCCGGTGCAGAAAGACTGAAGTGGAAGTGGTCTTCTTTAGTTGAAAATCGTCCCGCACGCGTTTAACTTGTGGTACATATGATCTATTGGCCCGGTTACATTTTAATGCCTTGTATACCTTCGTGAAAAGTGGATATATACGACTGGTAGCGCCGCGAGTGGCGATTTTGAAATCTGATTTCGACGCGCGCGGAGCGACAAAAATTCTAGAGGCGGACTTGAAAATCCTCTTATGAAAAATTCGTGGGCAGCATAATAGGGTAGTTTCCTTCATCAAAGAAAACGAAAGGCATTGATTGCGATTCGTTACCCACCATTAGTGTATTCATAATACACAAATTATTTGGTTTTTGAAATACCGGTTTAGACGAATGGCAAGGGTCAATTTTATCCTCATTTGAAAAAGGCCAGATTGGCGCCCATGCGATTCCACTCCGCATGACGTCACAGGGACCTAGTTTCTACACGAGAGGATAGGAGTTATGCATCGTCTGAGGTTACCAATGCAAGCATGAGGCACAGAGCTCAGGGAAACATGTCTTAATAATCACCTATTAAAACTGGCTAATGTCGGAAAGTTTTCTTCGTTTGATAAGGTATTAATAAACCTTTTTTAAGCCAAGCGCTACCGTTCAGGAAGGTACTCAGCTATCCGCTAGCATCCTGCGACGTATCAGAGCTAAGCCTCGCCTCAAGGTCACCTCACCGGGCGGGAGGGGGGACCAGAAATACGACGTACGGAGATATTTCCCGACATTCATACTTAAGCGTCTCGTTTTCGCGCGCTTGAAAATTTTCACTTTTCATTTAATCGCGAAAAATAGATGTTGTCATTTAAAAATCTAAAAGCGCGAAATACGTACTCCAGGAGTAATAATCTTTCGATTAAGGCAATAAAAAAATAATAGGAAACCACCCTATTATAGCTCCTGTAGGACGGACTGGAGCTTCCTCTATGAGGTTCCCTTGGCCGCTGGATTTCACGCTCTCCCGGAGGAATAAGAAAAACAAAATGAAAGAAGGTCGGCCGCGGGAAATCGAATGCGTTTTATGGCGACATAAGCGACCTCGCGACCGCAGCTCCGGAGCGAAAAACGTCGCGAAGCCGATTAAGCATGAAAACAAAAAAGCATCGAGATGCGCGAAGGACGAGCGTCGAGAGGACTCTAAAATGGGCTCTGGAGCGCGAGAAATGGCAATGATAAACACGGGGTGGAGGGAAAGAAAAAAAAATGATAAGGGTATTACGGTCGTGGGAGAATGGTTGATGACGGCAGAAGCAGCTTACCACCAGGACGAATTCCAGCTAAATTCCCTTAACGAGCTCCACTCTTGGCACAGGGAGTTGGTGCCCATTAATGGAAATCGTAAAAGTACATACATAATATTCCACTCACAACTGATGACTAAACATTCCGATCTGAGATTCTCTCCAAGCGAAGAATATATTTACGCACGGTCAAAAAAAAAAAAAAAATGAGCGTCGATATTCGAGTTTGATAATCCACATGATACATCTTTTTTCAAATTATCCTTATCTACATCAAGGAAGGAAAGATTTATTTTTCTATTTTGAAAACCATAGGTCGTCGGAAAATGGTTCTTAATTGGAGGAGTTACTTACTACAAAGACGAACTCCAATTTAATGCCCTTAACGAGATATATACTTGGCTCAAAGGGAATTTGGTCCCATTAACGGGAATCGAACACTTACCTGTATAATATTCCAACAAAAAGTAATGAATAAGCATTAATTTCCAAAGTTTGAGGGACGTATGCATAGTTTCGTTCGGTAAAAAACATGATCTAGTTCGAACTTATAGGTTTGACTACAATAGCGACAGGCTTTTTAAACGTGGCCTCAAACTAAATCAAAGGAGGAGAATTGATTTTCGAATTTTAATGCCATCGACGTCTTTTAAAATATGGGAAAAAATATTTCCCTTCAAATATTACCGCTTTATTAAATAATCTCTTTCTAGAATATTTATTGAGATACCATGATGGCAATCGCCATCCCCATTCTAACAGGTCTTCTAGGAATTGTAAACGGATGACACATAATACTAACACAAGACACAAGCATTAGGAAAATAACGCTGTTTTTAACATTAAACCGACTAAAAATTTGAAACTATATCACTTACGGAAGCCACTCCTGTTTCCCACTGCGTAAATTTTGGCATGGCGATCTTGTCGAAACGCCATATGGAGTTACAACGCCAGCGAATACTTTCCATCACTTCCATTAAAAACTTAATTTAGAACATTAACATAACTTTGAAGTACACAGGGAAACGTCCGCTGGTGAACGGGAAGAACGGAAATGAAAACTTAAAACATTGAATTAGTGGAAAAAACATACATCCAATCTTAATTTTGTCTACCTATAATGATGATGATAATTAAATTAGTGAAACTTATGAATGAATTAAAATATTCTACATAAAATGGGATGGTCACTGACTTCCGGTATATTTTCACCTGACCATTGGTCAGGTGAAAACATACCCGTGCTGATTAAAATCGGATTCATTTGTTTGGTGGGTTTCCATTTCTTTTCACTCTAAAGGAAAGTTTCCCGTTTCTCAATAGAGAAAATAATCTTTACTCTGAGCGTTAAGAGTAAAGTATATTTTGGAGTACTCAAAGGGAAGCATGGACGGTCTCTGCTGGAGAACAGCTGGTTACTTTGAGAACGGAGTCATACACCAGCATAACGCATAAAATATTTTAGCAAACATCTCGCAATTCAACCTAGAAATTCAATAAAATCACTTCTACACTCCTTTCCTTAGTAGTTTTAATTGAACTTCACCGAGAGAAAATGATATTCTTGACTGAGCACTAAAAATATAGATAACATACATCCAAGAAAGATTAGGAAGGGAATACCACATTGCAAGTGATCTAATTACCATAATAAAAATTGCTCCTCCTTGATACAAAATTCTTTCTTCAAGATTCCAATTCCGGTCACGAGCGCAGATGAATCAAGGGTAATGCAATCCCTTCGATTACGCGGGAACCTTTAATGGATTTTAATCGAAGCTAATAATCACTCCTAGACGTATCTCCGCTTCAGCGTGATGCATCCAATACATTTGAAATACCGAAGTACTACCCGTAAAAATCAATTAATTTGGCCCACGTACAATATTATCCATTTTAAATGCAATTAAGCGACGCGCTCGTTCATGGAATAACGTAATCCAAACTTCATTAGATGGGATGCAATACCATGGAGTAAAAAAAAAACACCCTCTGAGATATCATGACCTGATTTGGAACCCAACTACCACAAATTCATTTCACCGGAAATAATCGGGGAAAAAAATTAAAATACATTCAAGCAAACTCAACTAAAACTGAGTTAAAGAGAAATGGATTAAAATAGGAAATTGTCATTACGGATAAATTCCAAATTCCAGCATGTAAATGACAAAAAAACATTTGGAATGTGTTAGCGGCATTACCGATGGATCGTTGTGATTACGTGAGATTCAAATGCCGCGAGGGATAATTTCGGGAACAAAAAGAGAAAAAAACTCACTTAGAACGTCATCAAAGACATTACATTTAAAAAAACTGAAAAAATGCCATCCTTAACTTATACAATTTTTATACGTCGCTATTTGTGATTTTTTCTTAAATAAATTTACCGTTTAAGCTAGGTTTTTCAAAGAGAATTTATATGAGTCCCTAAAGTCTGCACACGCTATTACAGCGAGTACTTATTTGTAGAGAATAAGTCGAAGTATTCGAAAAAGGCAGTTCATCTTGGCAATTTTTGAGTAACTTTTTGGTTCAAATGTCTCAAATATACTAATAAACTAAATTGCAAAATCTTCCACAGCTTGTATTTCAAGACATTTTCTAGTCCAGGCAGGAGGGAAGATAGAATTTATATTCTATGCATCCAATATCAAACGTTTTAAAAATAACACACGAAAATAGTGCTGGACATGATGGGTAAGGACAGGCAGCTTCTTAATGAGATACGGAGGGGAAAAAAGATATGGATGTACTTAGGGAGTACTTAGCGGGGACGGTATTTTGAAAATAGAGTTCGAGGATAGAATGTTATGTAAACGAGGTAGATGAAGGAAGAGAATAGGATTTTTAGATAGAACGAATGGGAGAATGGGAGTAGGACATACTGTGAATTGAAGAGGGAAGTACATGTAGGAAAAGGAGGCTGCCAGAATACTTCTTAAGTACTCCATGGACACCTAACGTAATTGGTAGAGTACTATAATCATAAGAAAAGAATCGGCAAAATTGGCAGTTGGTAAAATTTGGTAGTTACCATCAACGAAAGTGTTTTGGTCAAACATGAAAAATATCCCTGTCTAACAGAAAACTCTTCTCATTTTTTGAAATATGACAAGTATATGAAAGCATTAAAATAAAGCATGGCAACATTGAAATGGCGAGAAAATAAAGGAAGAAGGAAACATCAGTGCTATATTATGGGCAATATAATGGGCGTTTTACGACGGGGCCTGCGTGACCGAAATGACATCAACACACGAATGCAATTATTTTCCGAATAATAACAATACCTCCGCCACTTGGAACTAACCAATTCATGAGGAGAAGGGGCGGTTATCCTATTTCGTAACTCGCTCCCCCATTTCTCCATCGATCTGATCCTCATTTGTGCTTTTACACAGGTCGCCATCAGTGTAAAATGTGATTCTCCCACGCATTTGCTGGGCCCGACCCTCCGAAAACAGGATGTCAAACTCTCACGAAACCCTGTCAGCGAGCCCCCGAGATATTGTGCATTCCCTGACGGGAAGCGATTAAGCATGTTTTCCTTCGAGAACGAAAACGGACGAAAGAAATTTGTTTTCCTTGGTTTCTCATCGAGTCGGATACCTTCCCGGAACACCTATCACAACCGCAACGAGACGAGAGATCCAAATCGACCCATCAAAGGATCCTAAAAATGAGAAAAACGGATATATATTTTTATATTTCGTGCCCAGAAGCGACCCTTTCGTTCACATGGATAGCCTCGAAGATAGGCATCAAAAGCGCATAAACCAATCTCTGCTTCCAAAAATAGATGAAATGTATCGTGATCTGGAATATAACGAACGGTTTAGATAAGCTAATTAATCGCGGATAATTTATTTCAGTGCAACTAAACACAAACAGAAAATAATAACTAAAAGAAAAATAATAATAGTTAATAAATAATAATAATATGTCAACAAAAAATATTTTCACAAGCATACACGAGGCTATATGGTTTTTCCAAGTAATTGCTGATTAACAATAAATTTTGAGGTAACTATCTTGTTCGTGAATGTTCGATGAAGCATAAAAAAACGTTCTGAGACCAACTATCACCAAGAGAATAGTTTTCTCAGTCCATTAATAATAATAATAATAATAATAAAATGCCTTTATTCGGGCGAGGTTGAGACTGGAAAGTCCCCTCTTCCACCTAACCCCTCGATAACGTCAATGCAAGCATATTATAAAATATTAGACAAACGTTTACAGTACCAAGAATATACAATATACACTGTTTGTGAAATGTCAAAAAATATAAACAACTATATGTGAAATTTTTGTGAAAAAAAGATTTAAGTTGGTGGGAAAAAACATGAGGATAAGGGTGTAATATCCTTCAGCGAAAAAACCCACTGCAGGAAAACGCCCACACAAGAAGGTTAAATACAGAAGGTTAACAGAAGAAAAGTTAAATATTTACTTACTTATGTTTAAAACAAAGTTCGGGAAAAGACAAATCCGAAAATCTTTACACACCCTAAGGATGGAAGTAGAGTCAGTAACAAATAATCTGGCTACAAATTGTTATGAAGCCTGATTCTAAGACCAAGAAAATTTTGAAAAGTCATAAAGCCAGAAATATCTAAATCCATTGATTCCCATAAAATCACGGTCCAAAATATTTTATATCTACTCGCGAAACAAAATAGATTAACTTAACTTTGTTAACCAAAGAAAACATTTTTGCACCACAAAGTTCCTTTCATTTGAAACTTTAATGAACTAGTGATAAAAAAAACAACTGTTTATCTACGAAGTAAGGAGGAATTAACTACAAGAACACCACCCACGATTTGGAATATTGGCAATTTAAGTTGTGGAAGTCACGACGTTTATTTCATTGCTGATATGGAGTCCCTCTATCACGTATAAGCTTCAAGTTTCAATTTAATTTCGATTCGGAAACTTTATTAAGCATAGAAAATTATTATCGGACAACTGCGCTAAAAAGAGAGAAGCCTGCAAAAAATTTACACAGCGACGTTACTCCGTCAGCGAAGTTCCAGAGAGGAATATCCCAGCTGATACGTCTGTAGCAGTAATTTAAGTCCTTACCAATATAACAAAGATGATAAAAGTAATTTTTCTTAACACTTAATATGTAACTGGTAGAGGAGTGATTTTAAAATGAATACTTTAAAAATATGCGACGACCATCGCGAATTAAATTCTAGAGAGCATTTGGAAATTTTAAAAATTAATGAAAACCAGAACAACATTTTGATAAATGAATATCTTTACCGATCCTATTTCCACTATTCTGGCATCTGTTTCAAAATTCATCTCTTATTCCGTTAGGTAACAAGGTCAAAATAATAAGATATATACATAATATTTTGCGCCTGATGATGATAATACCTCATCGAAACCCGGGTCGCTTTATATAAAAAAGCAGCGGTATAGTAAAATTTTATATTAAATATACCTTATAATGGAACACCACACAATTCAGAATGAGTGAGTGAATTTTGTGCGTCTGTATCATTTTCATCTGAAGGAATGGAAACTCATTCGGCTGGAGAAAAATAATGCCGCAGAGGTAACGAGATACTCAACAGCGAGTTCTCGATGAGCATTATGCTCTCCGAACTCCAGAGAGAGAGATAAAGAGAGATCTTAGGGAATTGCGATCCCCTCTCATCGTCATCCAATCCTTGCCGTTATTAATAAAAGAAACGCAGCATTCCGAAAGCGCCCTAGTTGGAAGGGATACAAAGGGAATACGCATTAGGACCGATACTTGAAGACTCGATGTAATCAAGTGAACGGTTGAGGTCTTAAAAGAACTTTTCCACGGAAGGAAAAAGAATATTCCCCCGAGGAATAGGAGAGACTTTTCGGAATAAATAAAAAAAGGAATGGCATGAAACTGAGGAAAGAAAGTTTAACTACATCGAATTCACGCCCAAATTCGGTAGGAGTAAAGAGTTAGAATGTAATTCATGATGGAATAAAGGTGGTATGAAATTAACTCCTGATTAATATAAAGTTTTCCAAGCGAAATCTCAGATACGACCAGTCAAACGATAGTTAAACCTAAAGTTATACCAAATGCGAATGAAATGAAATTCGACCCCGTCAGCCTTCATGAAAAATGTGACTAAACCTGGCATTACATATGAAGCTACAACAAATATGAAAGGCATGAATATAGAAAACAATTAAGGTTAATCTCCCAGAAATTCATTACAATAAAATAAATGGATTTTCATTCCATACAAAATTTTCTTCTGCAATAAAAGGTGAAAATGATTTACATTCAACGTCCTGAGTTTTAAGTTTTAAGAGTACATGCAGATCACCATCATGCCTTCCCTTCTCACCAATTTTCTCCCAAATTTAAAAAAAGAAGGGTAGAACTGTTACTTATATCATTTATACCATTCATTTATTGAGGAATTAATTAGTTTGTCTTATTTGTGAGAATGAGGACCTCCTCCATAGATGATACGTTCGTTCGGTATGCTGGCTGGTCTTGAAATTTCCCTATTTTGTCCACGCCGAAGCTCGGTTTTTACCCAATACTTTACTTGCTCCAATTGATGTGTTAGGAAACTGGAGCTATATTATTTTTTAGCATGCTTCAATGGTGACGTAAAAATCAACGGTCTGGAAACGGATTTTCCGGCATAGCCTCTCCCTATCTTCATGGAGTGATATTTTCTTAGACCATTCCTCACACCATCCCCCAATCCTCTTCCTCGTACTTTGTTCTTTCGGGAGAGAAGGAAAAGGCAACTGCAAGTACCCCCTTCCACTCCCCAAACTTCTTCGAATTTCCACTCCCATTGTTCGTTTTCTCCAATGCCCTTGGACTGTCTAATTCCCACAGTTTGTTCTTTCTCCGAAGTTTCCATTCAGCCAACAATCTCTTCCCTTCGCTTCTCTCCCCATCGTCGAAGAGTAGCCTTTTGTTCCGTCGCTCTACTCATTAGCTTACGTTAAGGACGGGTTTTATTTTGGATCGCCAACTGAGAGACAAGGGAAAGAAATCGAAATTTTTTGAAACGAATATCTTGTCTTCATTCATTCTTTGTGGTCAAACCACTTCGCGTTTTTTCTCTCTTCTGCCATTTCTAAAGCAAAATATCCTTTGTTTAAACGGGCCGAACCTTTAAGAGTTTCACAACCAACTGACTTATGCCTTCTCAAAGCATTAATAGTACCTATTATTTTAAATACGTATTATAAAAATATATGAGTTGTTGGCCCGATGCTCAATTAAAAGAAATTATACTGACCCTTCACGCTAAATTTATAGTATGAGGCATTATTACATGCGAAGCGTGTGTGCACATGATGGTAATGTGTAAAAGGTCGGAGTGGTTCACTAGAATGTATCATACAGAAATATTCTTAAACAATATCAAAGAAAAAAATTCAAAAAACTCGGAGAAACCGAGCTCAAATCTTGGTAATAGGGAGGATATTTTATATAAATAAGAATATGATCAAGCAGCCGCGTTTATATTTAAAATTAAACGAGCACAAAACTAGGTAAAAGCGAGGATATTTTATAAAATTAAGAATATGAGCAAACATTTGCGTTCATAATTAAAAAGTAAATTATTCTAATAATATATAATTGGCACCACATTATTTTACATTTTATACGCAATTTTTAGAGGCCAAAACTTCATTTATCGTATTAGAGATGCGGTTGGCATGGTTATTTTCCAGTCATGCAGTCTATTAATATAAAATTTGTGAGGATCCTCGGTCAAGGTTTATCGGTGCATCTCAACTTCAAATAAAAATTCAGGTGAAAAGGGATCGGAAAAATATTAAATTGTTGCGCGTGGCATGGATGAACTTTGATAAGAGGAGGAAAAGAGGGAAAAAATAGTCTGAAACGAACCCGCCGTATCAAGTGAATACCCATTATAGTCTAACACAGGGAACTTTAAAAAAATAAGTAACAACGATTTGGAGTAAATATTATTCGGGACCTCTAAATTGGCTTAACCACTTTACCACTTAACAAGAGGGATGGCGTAATACAGAATACTGCTAACTGTGCCAGTTATCCGCGATTTCAGTTTTCACACCAAATATAAAAAACTGAAAAGACGGCTTTAAATTCCCGTAAGGGGCATGAACAAAAATCAAAAGCTGATGTAAGTTAATTATTAAAGTAATCCACCGGTATCACACTAAAATTTATGTTGAATATGTCTGAATATATATTGGCATTAATGAAAATATTTTTTAAGGTTTATATTCTTTTTTTCATTACTGTTATCTATGTGTCCTCACAATGAACAAAGGAAAATTCCTATGAGTGCAGGAATTACTAGCGGTAACGATGTTTGTGCAAAGATATTTAAAAACGATATGCAAATTATTACTAAATCACTTAGTCGAATTTTACATCACTGGGTACCTGTGCGTTCTCCACATAAAATTATTCTCCGTAACAGAAATGGAAATAGAAATAAGAAATTGCAAAGAAATCCCGGCTGCAGCTCATAAATTTAGAATCCAAAGCAATAAGTTCCAAATCTATTTATTCAAATGATTTTTTCCACAGTTTTTGGTTCAAAACGGTAATGTTCATGTACTACCAATTGGCAGGACTAGAAATAAATAGCAAATTGATGCGAAAAAACATAATTCAAATCATATCTACTTAAGCTAAAGTAAAAAATATTATTGAAATATTATTTTAGCTGATTTTTTATTTAATTTGCATGGTTATGGTGCAGTAAAAGAGCGGCAAAAGCAAAAAGCTGATATACATTTCGTTTTCTTCCCCCAATATCTCTACAGTTACTATTGGACAGAAATGGGTCGCAAATTTCTAGTGGCGTGACTCGGCTATTTACGCAAGTCATACATTAAACGAACAGATAAGCATGTACATGATAAAAAGTAGTTTAATGGGCAATTCCATTTGTGACGGAATTACCTTTAGATAAAATTATGGAATAGGATATTTCGATTGATTTGTAAAATACAAAAAAATTGTAAAAATTTTAATTGTGCATGATCAAAAAACATTTATGAAGGTGATTTTCATGTACATAAACAAAATTAATTATCGAAATACCTTCTAAACAAGCCCATAATTAACATGTGACGGAATTACTGCGAGTTCAACCTCCTAAGTGTAATGATTTTAAACATCTTCAAAGCTCTGTGAATCGAAGTATAGTTTGAAAACTTTTAGCAAGGCTGTGAATAATATTTCAAGCATTGATTTCTTGATATTCAATCAATTAGCTGTTGATTTATAAAGATAAAATATTTCCAGCCTAAGTTTTAATTCGTGAGAAAAAGTTGACATTTTCATGGAAATGCCCTAATATAATTTTGGTTTACCAATTTCTTAATGCTGCAAATAGAAGAGTTAGAAAAGTAGAATACAAAACTAGCTGTTATAATTTTTTGCCATTTGGAATCTCTGCAGTTGCCTGCTACCTATCAGGATAAGCTCGTGACTCTGTGTATCGTTTTATTGAACAGTTAAGGTAACCATACGACAAATCATGCTCGAGTATGATAGTAGAAGGAAGCAAGAGATGATCGACCTATCTTGCGTTTGATAAGAAGAATCATCCGTCCAATGAAATCATAAATAAATAAACGACCGAGGTTTTCGAGGCCACGATACGAACACGACTAGCCTCAATACAGCGCACGGGTTACCGCGCGAGCTTCGAGCCGATATATCCCGGAGAACTTCTCCGAATCGATAGCCGTAAACTCTCTCCCCCGCGCAGCGCAATCTGAAAATCGGGGGAAAAAAAGAAACAAAGCAGGAAGCGAAATATACAAGGGAGCAGAGAAAGAGGACTTATCATGACGCGGCTGGAAAAACGAAGAAGAAGAGAAAAAAGCGATAAAACTGGAGAAAAAAATGAAATAACGAATGAAAACGAATGAAAAAAAAGAGCAAAAGAACATCGCGTAATATATTCCTGCAACCACGGAGCGCTTTATTCGGGAGGAAGGTGGGGATAGGAAAGTTACGTAGGGTGGGTGGTTCTGAGGAATAAAAGCAAAAATCCTCGTGCACGGGATAAACGGCAATCGTACAGTCCGGGTTCTATCTCCCCTTGCTTTAAAAAAAAAAGGAAGGAGCAAGCGAAAACCGACCAGCCCCCGCGGGGGTAAGGAGAAAAAAAATAATACGTCCGCAACGTGGCGACACCGCTCCCTGCCGACCGATATATGAAATAAAAACTTCGCTTTCCATGCCCACCTTGGCTATATACGCGCCTCCGCCTCCCACAATGCAGTCACGGCTCCTCACTCCCCGACCTGACCTCCTAGCTCCCGCACCGCGATGCTCACCTTGTCCTTGCCACGCCCTGCAAAGACTACGCGAATGCAAGGAATTTAGAAAATAGGGAAAGAAATCAAAATGTTGATACTGAAGGCCTTGAGCGGTGCGGTAGAAGCAAAGTATTCTTTATTTTCACGGGAAACTCTTCAAGAACTACAAAATAAAAAAATATTAAAAAAAAATAATTTTTAACCAAATTATTTTACTGATTAAGGTAGATTTTAATGGAGTACTTGTGAAATATGCCGGCAGTTTCCCTTTCCTAAAAGAACTTTCCTCTTCACTGCATTATAAGTTTTACTCTCTTCCTTTAGTTAATAATTGTGTAAGGAATTGTACTTGCTGCTTTATATCAAAAAAGAAATCTGTGAAACATGACCGGCAAATTATGTGAGTAAACCTTTCTCAGATGATTGTCGCTTTATTTTTTATTTTCTTTCAATTCCCTCGAAACGAATTTTAAATACAGGAAATAATTTTACGAAAAGGTTAAATAAGGAAATATTATGCTTTAAAAAAAACACAAATAGCTATGATAAAGGAAGTTGTGCCATAATGGGCACTTTCTCAATCCCTCCGAGACTCAACCCCTCTGAGACTCGACCCCTCTGAGACTCGACCCCTCTGAGACTCGACCCCTCTGAGACTTGACCCCTCTGAGACTCGACCCCTCTGAGACTCGACCCCTCTGAGACTTGACCCCTCTGAGACTCGACCCCTCTGAGACTCGACCCCTCTGAGACTTGACCCCTCTGAGAC
Organism: Ischnura elegans; assembly: GCF_921293095.1. Classification (NCBI taxonomy): domain Eukaryota; kingdom Metazoa; phylum Arthropoda; class Insecta; order Odonata; family Coenagrionidae; genus Ischnura; species Ischnura elegans. Next base: position 49,738,667 of record NC_060252.1, on the reverse strand, counting down.
TTGACCCCTCTGAGACTTCACCACGAGGAGACGATTCGCGAGCTCCAGAGTACGTCGTGCCTGGCTGACCCACGCGGGCCGCTGATCCTCGCGTCCTGTGAACTGCTCACAATTTATAGTGAATTCCCCAACGGTGTCGACCTCTTTACGGCATGTGTGAACTTCAATTACCCTCCGCCACCGTCTACCCAATTGTAAGGTGAATCGTCAGCCTGAAACCTGTTTCCCCTCCTCTGCCTACACCTCCCCTCTCACGCCTGCTTCGACCGCCGCCGCGAATCTTGCAAGCGGTCTGGCGCTCTCTCTCTGCTACTGACCTCAGACAAGGAAGGAACTCTCGCTCTCGGGCCCGGCTTCTTCCCATCGGCAAGAGTACATTATCCTCAGGCAATTTAGTATTTTATGTATTGTGCTCCTAAAGCTTACTTGGTTATTAAATGTATTATTACTGTTGGAAATCAACCATATTGTTTGTTAATTTTTCACTCCTAACCACCTATATTCTCGTCAATTCGTTCTCGCGACGTGAGTGCGTTGCAAAATGGTGCCGTGACCAGGATGTTGGTCGAATTGACAGGTGGTTTAACTAATGGAGTGTCATTTCTTGTATTCTTTAAGTTGTCTGGGCACTGATTTCCACTATATTCTCTTAAATGGTTTACTTGTCTTTCACTGCACCTTGATCGAGGTATTTTCTGCTATTGATATCGTATGTATTACTGATTTGCTTAGTTTATTCACTGTGTTCTCTGGTGTGCATATTCTTAAGTCACTTGTTTTCGTATTTACTGTGTTTTCTAAGAGTGTCGTGACATCGACTCAGGCCTTGTGGTGTGACTTATTTAGGGTCTCTTGCTCTGATAATCATTTTCCTCGCATCAGTGTTTGTGTGCTCTGTAGTTTACTGCGTTCATGTCTCAAAATCCAGAAAACCCCTACGCGGTAGAGTATCTCACCACGTCGTCAGACCGGCGTGATCGTCTTAATGCTCGCCAAACTTCCTTGAATGCTGTAGAGTCAAACGTAGGCTCAGCTAACTCTCTCGAGCAACACGAATCCATAGTCAACATGGATAACGCGGACGGTCTGCGTGTAGTACGTCAATTGATTGACGAAATTCCTACTTCGTCAAGTTCGTCTTCTAGTGTATGGTTTAGTTTTATTTGTAAAACCTCAGAGTTGTTAGATTTGGCTCTGACCTCTCAAACTCACTTATTTACTCTTTTACTATGTAAGCTCCCACCAAATTGTCGACCCTTCTGGCTGGGTGTTATTCGTAGGAATGCTTCCTGGGAGCAAACTATCTCCGAAATTTGGGACACTTTCGTCTCCAATCGCGAGCTTGACCGTTTGGTCTCTCAGAAGCTCAAAAGATTTCAATTTCCTAACGAAAACCCTCGTGATTTCTATTACTCTATCGTGTCTGCAAATAAGGCACTAGGTAAAAAGTTTACCGATCTCGAACTCGTGGAAGTCATTCTTGATGGTATCAATCCACTAACGCAGTCTGTTTTGCTCTTTTGTCAAAAGCCCACGAATTTGGTCGACTTGGAAAAAATGTTGATTCATGCCGCTAAAGCTCTTATGACACGAGCTGAGTACTCAAATTCTGTTTCCGAATCGCGCCCCACTGTTCAATTTCCTCGTTCTCCTCAATCCTCTACTCTTACATGCCATTACTGCCGAAAACGTGGTCACGTTGAGCGAGAATGTCGAAAGAAAATACGTGATTTGAACGCTCGAGACAGGCCGTCTCGGCCACAGCTGACTTTTGCTTGCGGTGACTCATTCCTCGGCCTTGCTCATATCCCAGTTCAAATTCAGGGCGTGCCTGGAGATGCGTTGCTTGACACAGGGTCTACTCTGTCTTTGCTTGATGAACGATTTTGGAACAATATTAATAAATGCAGACGAAGTCGTAGACAAGGGTGTTCAATTCCATTACATTCTATCGCCGGGGATAAAATTATACTTCGCACTCGAGTGACTTTACGTGTGAAAATTAAATCGTTGTCATGGCAACATCCGTTCTATGTGTGTTCTCTCCCGCTTCCGTGTCTTTTAGGACAGGATTTCATTAAGAAGGCGTCTATTTCTATTCACCCGAATGGCTTTTCTTTTGCGTCGTCTCCGGATCGCGTATTTCCATTTCGTGAAAAACTGATAGAAGACGATTTGGATTCCACTATTTCTGAAAACGACGGCAGTGAGCATGATTTCAATTCGACTTGTGTGGCAAAATCAATGACCGATGGCGAAAATAGTAATTTACGCCAAACTAATTCGCACTTGCTCGCTCGTGACGCTCCCGCTTCGCCGTTTGAACTTGAAAAACAAATGAGCAGCGTATTATCTCGTTTCTCCGATGTAGTCCGTCATTCTCACGGCGCGACCCACCTGTTACAGTATGAATTGGAGGTGACTGACAATCAGCCAATTCGCTCGTCCCCGTATTCTTTATCGCCACCGAAGTTACAAGCATTGAAAAGTCACTTGAAGAAACTGTTGGACGATAAAATTATCGAACCGTCTAATTCTCAATGGGCAAGCCCTGCGTTTCTAATTCCCAAAAAGGACGGATCTGATCGGTTGGTGGTCGATTATCGTAAGTTAAACAAGAAGGTAAAGGCGGATTGTTTCCCCACGCCCAATGTCGAAAATGCCTTCCAGTATTTGGGTAAGGCTAAATTCTTTTCTATTATCGATTTAAATTCTGCATTTCATCAAATTCCTCTCTCGTCAACGGCAAAGCAGTACACAGCTTTTATTACACCACTCGGTCTATATCAATATACTAGGCTGCCATTCGGTCTAACGACTTCACCCCAAATTTTTTGTAGGTTGATGGATTTGGTATTGGGTGACCTTAAATATGCTTGTGTTTTTCCTTATATTGATGATCTGTGTATCTACTCGAGGGACTTTGAGCAACATCTGTTGGACGTGGAAGCAGTGCTATCCAAACTGAGGGTGGCAGGACTCACGGTACATCCTGACAAGTTAAAAATGGCCCAAACATCCATTGCATTCCTTGGCCACAGAATTTCTGAAGGGGCACTTATGGTGGACCCAGATCGCACTGCAGCAATCAGAGAGTTCCGCACTCCGAGATCGGTGAAGGAGGTGTCACGTTTTCTTGGTATGTCTTCTTTCTATTCCAAATTCATCCCTAAATTCGCCGAATTGTCATCACCGTTGACTCGCTTGAAACGGAAGGGTGCTGTTTTTCGTTGGGACGGTGAGCTGCAGGAAGCATTCCAAAAGTTAAAAGAGTGTTTAACTAATCCACCAGTACTATCTCTCCCTGACTTTGACAAAGAATTTCACTTGTATGCTGATGCCAGCCAAGTTGCCCTAGGGGCTGTGTTAAATCAATATTATGATGGTCATTTAAAGCCAGTTGCTTATGCTAGTAGGATGCTCAATGATCATGAAAAACGTCTGCCCTCTTATGAACTAGAATCTATGAGTTGTTGTTGGGCTGTTGAAAAATTCCGGTCATACGTCCAATTTAAACCTTTTCACTTGTATACTGATAATAATGCCTTGACTTGGCTATTCAAACATCCTAAGCAGCTAGGAAAAGTGGGGCGTATGGTCTTAAAGTTATCTGCCTTTCGTTTTGTCATTCACCATGTAAAAGGCAAGCAAAATAGTGTTGCTGATTGCTTATCTCGCCCCAATGAGTCTGATACGGCTTGCCAGAGCTCTCTCTTTCTGCATCATGTCCCTCTCTCCTTTGTAAATATTCGTGAGCACCAAATTTCGGATGCTGGTCTAAAGACCATTATTGAGGATTTATCTAGAGACCCAGAGTCACACCCGGGCTGGAAGTTAAAAAACCACCTTCTGTGCCATGTCACAAACAGAGCTGAAAAGCCCAAAATTGTTGTACCGCCTGCTATAAGGCCTATGTTGTTTAAATATTTTCATGACCTTCCTACCAGTGGCCACATGGGTATTGCCAAAACTTGTGAGAAAATTGGACGTCAGTTTTGGTGGCAAAATTGGAGGAAGGAAGTCACTGATATGGTCAAAAGATGTCACTCTTGTCAATTATCGAAGCCTTTAAATCGTCTCCCACAGGGGCAAATGTCTTCTGTTCTTTCAACTTACCCTTGGGAGAGAATTTATGTAGATTTTGTGGGTCCTTTGCCCCGTAGCAAGAATGGCAATGAGTATGCATTCACAATAATTGATGGATTCTCAAAATTCACTTTCATTGAACCCATCAGGAGTCCAAGTGCCTCCTTGGTTGTTAACCTGTTGTCAAGGAAAATATTTCCCAAATTTGGATATCCAAAATTTCTTGTGTCAGACAATGGTTCTGCTTTTAAATCAAGGTTATTTCATGATACAATGTTTAAGCTTGGTGTTTCTCATGTTTGCACTTCACCATATTATCCGAAGGCAAACCAAGCAGAGAGGGTTCACAGAAATTTGAAATGCGCCCTCTCGTCTCTCTGTAATAATTCTCACAATAAATGGGAGGAATTTCTTCCTGATCTGTCTTTCTCGTTTAACTCAGCTCGTCATTCTAGTATTGGCCACTCTCCGGCTAAGGTGTTCTTGGGTCGTGAGTTGCCACACCCATTGAATAATGTCTGGGAAATCCCCCCTGAAATGTTCAATGATGGTATTGATACAAACAATATGTCTTCCTTTTGGTCTGAGGTACTAAGTAATTTGAATAATGCACATCAGAGACAATCAGTAAGGTTCAATAAGATGCACAGTGATGTTCAATTCAAGGTGGGAGACCAGGTACTTCTCAAAACTCACCACTTGAGTTCCAAATTAAAAGGTAAAACTGCCAAGCTATATCCAAAATGGGAAGGCCCTTTCTCAATTGTTAAAATGCTTACTCCTGTAACAGTAGCTTTGAAGGTGTCATCAAAAAAGGAGAAAATTGCACATGTTTCTCATTTGAAGGCCTACTGTAATTAATCCAGTCTACTTGGCTAAAACTATCGGATGTCATGTTTACCGATTTCAATTTGTGTTACTGGCAACTTGTAATATTGTATAAAAAAACATATGTTTGAGTGGTCTATTAATAATTTACTGAAAATATGAATAATATCTCAAATAATTATGAAAATAAGTGAATAATATAATGAATTTTAGTATTCTCTACACCGAATTGGTGTGCAATTGGTATTGTGTTACCCATCTATATGTCGTCACATACACCAGATGTCACTTGCCAGTCACTCTTGACTGATTCCATTTTTTTACAAATTTATGAGAGCATTCATCCTGTGAGTGGGAAAATTCACTGTTTGCCAAATGGTGAATTCATTATTTGCTGTTTATGGGTCATGCCTTTAACCCAAGTTTATTCATGGTCAATACTGCAGCCAACTCGCCAACCCAAGTTATTGGGGGCCTGATTTTGAAGTGATGGGAGCAACCCAGGGATGGTGTTAACCCAAGTTGGTTACTAACCCGAGTCAGCTGTTTGCTCGGGAAGATGATATTTGTTCATGGCTGATGGCCTGAACACCTGCAGTGCCCAGAATGGGACCTGTTGCCACTGATGGAATTGAAATTCCTGGCACAGATGGCTTATGTCAAGCCACAGATTGGCGTAGGGGGGTTGCGTTCCCATCGTCCGGTTGGCTTGCCTTCCGCAGTCAGCACCCAGCAGTATTCTGGCTGGTATTTTGGGGGGATTTATGGGGTTATCCTGTCTGTCGACAGAAGAATTCTAAATATGAATTATCAGCACCCAGCAGTATTCTGGCTGGTATTTTGGGGGGATTTATGGGGTTATCCTGTCTGTCGACAGAAGAATTCTAAATATGAATTATTGAAATACTGAATACTTGAATGTTGAATAAGGCTGTTTGTATAATTGACCATTTAACCTCAGCCATTGACTTGTTTTATTCCCCTGTTTGCGAGCTTCTCAGTAAAGCTCATTTAATTCTTGTCCCACATTTAGCTGAATGCTCTCTGTCTTTCGATTCTTTAACATGCAAAATTACTTCCACGTTTCTTCAAACCCAGTATGGCACTGGCTAAGTAATATTTAGAGCATTTTGCTGGATGATTTTATTCAAATTGTTTATATTTTGCTTGTAATGCAATTATTTATCTGGTGTCTACGACATATAGTGGGCAATTGTGTTTTCTCTGATCCACATGTGGTTAAGCAGTGGACAAGATAGTTAATGTCATTTGTAAATGGGTAAGATGCACTCTTCATCTCTCACTGCCTCCTACTTGGTTCACGACTGATTGGTACCATCTCATCTAGTTTCTCGATGGTTACCTTGTGTAATTTTTCAGTGATGTATTTATACTGCATCACTACTTTTGAATTCTTTATATTCTCACCCTTGCATCCATGTTATCATGGGGAGTTTATGATGTCTATGCTTTTTGATGTCTGGTATAGTGAACCTTAGTTTTTCATGCTTTGGCCTAATCAAGTAAAAAGGTTTATGGTTCATTCTAATTAGTTTGTGTCTCACTGACATGGAAGAAAAGTTGATAATTGTGTTAATTCTCTTGTTCCAGTGAATATTTTCTTTGAATTCTTATCCAAAATGTTTGTAAGACGGTAAGTGTGGATCAGAAAAGATCTCCTTAATGGAGCAACAAAAGAAAAGAAAAAATGTTATAACAATTAATGAAAAAAAAAATATAATAAAATAAAAAAAAAAATGTATATTCATCAAAATTGGTTAAAAAATGAAAGGAATAAAATATGAATGAATATGAAAAAAAAAAAAAAAATACAACAAAAAATATAAGAAAATATCATTACAAAGATTGAATTATAAAAAAAAAAATAATAATATAACAAGGTCCACACTCGTCTATCCTATTTTCTATCTATTATGTAATGATTTATCACTAATGTTATTGTTAGATTTGTTTGATCTGTCATGATTATTGAAGTCTGTGACAATATTAAGGACTTCTCTAAAAGTCAGAAGTTGATTATTTCCTTATCATGTATCTTTGTTGTTTGCCAAAGCAGTATATTGTGTAAAATTAGGCAGAGATGGAGGCATCTAAATAATATGTATGTTAAGGGTTTCTTGGTAATTTCTAAACTATCGTTTCTCTGATAATGAATGATTACGTTGCCAATATTGTATCATGAGTGCAACGATAGTAATTCTAATAATAATGTCTGTTGAACAATTAATATTTGCTGATTAACATATGGGAACTCTACAATAATGTAATATGATATATCGAGGGGTTGGATTGGTCAGAAATAAATGTTTTTTCAATATTATTAATTCACTTATTTGCTTATTGTTCAGGGGAAGCTCTTTATTGGAAGGGATATCTGTTCTGGGTGAAAAAGTCTCACCCCCATCTTTAGTTCATTTTGTTCAAAACACATCAGTGGGTGGATGTGCCATAATGGGCACTTTCTCAATCCCTCCGAGACTCAACCCCTCTGAGACTCGACCCCTCTGAGACTCGACCCCTCTGAGACTTGACCCCTCTGAGACTTGACCCCTCTGAGACTTCACCACGAGGAGACGATTCGCGAGCTCCTGAGTACCAGTCTCGCGAAGCTCCAGAGTACGTCGTGCCTGGCTGACCCACGCGGGCCGCTGATCCTCGCGTCCTGTGAACTGCTCACAATTTATAGTGAATTCCCCAACGGTGTCGACCTCTTTACGGCATGTGTGAACTTCAATTACCCTCCGCCACCGTCTACCCAATTGTAAGGTGAATCGTCAGCCTGAAACCTGTTTCCCCTCCTCTGCCTACACCTCCCCTCTCACGCCTGCTTCGACCGCCGCCGCGAATCTTGCAAGCGGTCTGGCGCTCTCTCTCTGCTACTGACCTCAGACAAGGAAGGAACTCTCGCTCTCGGGCCCGGCTTCTTCCCATCGGCAAGAGTACATTATCCTCAGGCAATTTAGTATTTTATGTATTGTGCTCCTAAAGCTTACTTGGTTATTAAATGTATTATTACTGTTGGAAATCAACCATATTGTTTGTTAATTTTTCACTCCTAACCACCTATATTCTCGTCAATTCGTTCTCGCGACGTGAGTGCGTTGCAAAGTGACATGAAGCATTTTAGTTTTACTATAGTTTGATAAGCTAAAGAAATTGTAACAATGTGACATAGCCACCAAGAAACAATAAAACGATACCTATGCAGCAGCCATGAGAATGAGACCCGAGTCGGAGCTCGATGCGTTGGAAGAAATGGAGGTTTAAACCGGTGGCTATCCCAAAAAGTTTACCGAATTGAATGTTAGTGAAAAACTATTTCTATAAATGGACTTGGCTTAGAAAATCAACACGTATAAATAAAAGAGATGCATGAATATTAAGGAACGGAGCCGGCCTCAAAAGAGACTATAAAACGCCGCATCTCACCCACAGACTGAACCGTAGATGTTCCTCGAATTTTTAAGTTTCGGGAGCGAAAACTCTAAACTGAATGTATCAAATACTATTTTCAGCGGCAAGTACCTCAACTTGGATAAAGCATTGATCTTCTCGGTTGCATGGAGAAGGCGGGAAACAAGAAAATATACAACGACAGCTGAACTCGCCGTAAAAATCTCCACCAACCACTCTCGCCGGCCCAGAAGCAGCGGAAAAAAAGAAGAGCTCCCTTTTATTTGTTTCGGTAAACTCTCCTCCGGCAGCGAAATAATCCACGCCGCTCCGTCACGGCCCCCCAGGCTGCGAGTTACCACCGCTGCTCCCTTAAACACGGTCTGCCGATGTTCCCGTAGGTATTGACGGCGCGCCCGGGATGTATCGGCTTCGGGACGCTGCACTGCCCTGCGCCGTGCGCCGACAAGGCAGATAGAACTCGAGCCAAGACAAAAAAAAAAGATTAAAGATGTGGAGGCATTTTTACGAAGGCGAAAAGTAAATGAAAGGCTGCGTGTGATGGCTGAACGTGTTTATGCTAAATATTGGATGCAAATTGGCATAAAATGAACTTTCTAGTTCCTTCACCAAATGCTGGGTTACCACACAGAACGGTTTGATTTTGAGCATGGCTTGAATGAAAACCATTAATTACAGTTAATGCTTTTAATTTTTTTTTAATTTGTCGTCGCAAACAGTATATTACGTAATTAATGAATTTCAATACGGACGACCTTAGTCGCTCATCAATTAATCTCAAAATGGGCGAGATTGCGCAATAATATCATTGATACTCGCTTAAAGCTATCGTTTAATTAATATCACAGATTAATTGCTTCAGACAATAATAATATCACATTTTCGTCCAACCTTAATTGTTCAATGTCCTTAAAAACTCAGAATATTAATTAAAATGTCGAAAAGACTGGGTACCCAAGCATAATCATTTTCGTGTTAACTGCAAAGTGCATTCAATAAAATGTTTGCCTTGCCATAGCTCAGCAACTACGGAGTTGCGACCTATATTTATGGACAAAAAGTGCTTAAAATTGTCACCCGTACCACCTCCTTAAGTATTGCGGATTCCTCTTGTAAAACCCTGTATAAAAGACCTTTAAATAGCACTGCACTATTACGAGCCATGTCTCGCTTTCAAGAGAAAAACTACTCATTAAAGATAACATGGACACATTGGAGAGACGGAGACAGTAGTTAAAGATAAAAGGATTTTAAGAGAAAGTTTAGATACATAAAACACGCGACAAAATAAAAATGCGAGACCATACGCATGGTAGAGTAAATTTATTACCACAGCCATCTATTTATCCATTAAAAGTTGCGCGGTATTGAAAAGCGAACTGATCGCCTAAATGTTTCCGTCTCACATACTTACTCTGGACTAAATTAGAAACAAAACGTTGTCAATTGAATAAGCATAATTAATAAAAACAGCACAGGGAATAGGCATACAAGAACGGGTCCAAAACTCACCATGCCCACTTCCAAGCTTACGCGATGGCACCAAAGAATGTTGCATAAAAACAGACTCAGATTGCTTACCTGGAAGAAAATAATAAAATATTAATTATAATCAGAGTAAATCAAATAATATTTACATCTTATGACAAAATGTTGCTTGAGTTATAACATTAGCTCATTGTATAAAAAATATATATTTTCAAAATGCAGTAAAGACAAGCCTTACATTGGAATTCAATATTTAGTTTGAACATTAAAAAAAGCAGATTATTCATTATGTATTCATACACACGGGCCAATAACATAAATAGAGGTAATTATAACAGCATGTCACAGACATTTTGCACTGATAAAATGATTTCAATCACTAATATTCGTATTTAAATAATTGCGGTTGAGAATATGGTCTCTACTCGAACCGTAAAAGATAAATATATGCGCTGACGTAAAAGAAGACTATTTCGCTTGGACTCTGACTTTGAATACATCAGTACTTTTCACTTCTGTATTCTTGAAAGCATTTAATTACAATAATGTAACAAATAAAATTTGAGTATTTCATAGGCACAGTGCATTTCCAGGGAAGATAAGGGAAATGTTTCATGTGAGGGGTATACCTGTCGGGTTACTTTACGACCATACAATCAAGTGGATAAAGATTACTCCCTCGTAATGTCTCGAAAATGCCTCCTTCAACGCTTCGAATCATTTCAAGTGTGACGTGTATGGAGAAGAAATGTTAAAGCACTTGCGTAAAATTTAGAGGTGCATCTTATAAATTAATATCTAAAAAACCTACCGCTGAAGCTTAGGTTCGCATCCCATGCTCAACTCACTAATATAAAGCAACTATAAAGCAAATGTTGGTGATTTTACATAATTTCTAAATAGTGTGTACTGGTTCCGTTGTGATTTGAACCTGAGCATTAAGTTCTAAGTCGAAAGCATTGCCATATGACATTATGTAGCATAAATACGAAGCCTTCACTCTTCAATTACAAAATGAATCGCAAATTCCACTGAGTAACGGCCGAGAAAAATTAATTAAAGCCCACTCATATTATGTATTATTTCGACGCCTAACGTGTGAAAAGCTATTGCTATGAGAAAAAATTCGCATGGACGGTAAATCGAACGACGGACCTTTGGCTTTCCGAACCACTGCGCAAACCACTACGCTATCCGGTTCCTAAAAATGCAATTGCCATGAGAATTAAGGGAATCCAAAGGTCCGTGGTTCAATTCCCGGACCAGGGGAATATTTTCTCATGGCAATTTATTTCAGTCATAATAGTTAATGTTGCTTCATATGGACAGTTTTAAGGCCGTTTTACACGGTACACGGAATTGCGCAATCTGACGTACGTGCGAAGGCGCAATCAAAATTGCGTCGTGTAAAGCGGTGAATTGCTAGAACACATGCGAGAATGCGTGGATGCGAGACGGCAAAATAGCCCCTGTTCTAATTTCGTTCACGCATTCGCGCAATTCCACGCCATTTTAGAAATTAATGCAGCTCTAACCTGCGCAATTCCGTGCCCCGTGTAAAACGACCTTTAAACCCGTTTACATGCACGAAACAAGGGCATTCCCGGCAATAGTCGCTCTAGAGATCATTTATGGGTCGGTATTCACGATGGAACACAATGAACAGCAGCCAGGCAAGTTGACTCCTTGGTGAAGGGGCATGAAGGCACATGAAATGAGGGAGCAGGTGGCGCGGCTCGGAGCGCTGCAGGAAAGGTGCAGGCGACGCGTAAACCGCCCACGCCGGGGTTTCGTGTGGATAGCGCTGGTGCAGGGAGTGAGTCCTCCGAGAGATGAATGACTGTTACGGGGTGAATTCCCTCCCACGCGGCAAGACGGTGGCGATTGTCGTAAACCCCTTCCGGCACCCACGGCGAACGATCACAGCTCCCGGGAATCCGTACGGCTCCTTCTCGCAACGCGTGGGCCAATCCACGGTGGCGCGGCGACATTCCCCGGATTATGGCGTGGGTGGGGTGGGGCGGATCAAATTCGTGGATTCGCCGAACCTACATACCTGAGACCCCCTCTCCTCATACCGCGGAATCTGCGGGAAGAGCATCGTATCCTGAGTCAATCTATCGGGTTACTGCTTTGCGATCAAGTGGCTGAAGCATGCTCGCGCGTAATGTTTCGACAATACCTCCTTCCAGAACCCAGACAGCTTCATCTACGGAAAAGAATACTAATTTTTATAGACTCATAGTTAGAAAGTAGTTTACAACTTTCTACTATAAATAAAATTATTTCATTCCTAACTAATTGATTTAAAGCATGATACATGCCTAACTAATACCCACTCATTGAGACTCAAGGTAAAATTATACGGGGGGAAACTTCCCACAGAAATTTAATCCTCCGCACCAGCATACCCCAGTTCCTCCCTTTCTCTCCTCATACCGCGGAATCTGAGGGTAGAGCATCGTATCCTGAGTCAATCTCTCGGGTTACTGCCCTGCGATCAATTGGTCGAAGTACGTTCGCCTGCATTGTTTCAGCAATACCTCCTTCTAGAATACAGACACGCGATCGCTTACGGAAAAAATTATACTTACGGATGGACTCGTAATTTAACAGTAGTTTACAAGTTTCTATTCTCGATACAATTATTTCAAGCTAAACTCACTAATAAGGCCTACTTCCTTCATTCTCTCTAAAAAAATCCCATTCTGTTCCTTTCCCCCCCACGCTTACCCAAAATTCTACCCTCCCACACTGCGTGCAGTATCCACTCCCCGCCATCTACTCGCTCCACCCATACCTTCTGTTTCCTCCGTATCTCAACTAGAAGCTTCCTCTCCTCACCCATCATGTCCAGCACTTCGTCATTACTCCTCCTCTCCCTCCACTTCACCATCTCCAGTTTCTCCACACCCACATCTCGAACGCCTCCAGTATTTTATCGTCCTCTTCCCAAGTTTCCACGTTTCCACACCGTTTAGCGCTACTCTTCAGATGAGACTCTTCACAAACTTATCCTTTAAACTCGTTTGCTCGAGCAATTCTCTTCCTGATGTCTTTAGCCGGTAGAATACTTTATTAATAATGATACCAGTCGCTAGTGTACATGACAGGCGTTTTTCATAATAATTTTCCAGTAAAAATAGGCTCATGAAATATTGGTAAACGAAAGATAAAATAATGAGGAACACAAAGAAAGGTAACGGGGAAGTAGTGATGGAAATGGGTCAAAGTCATGAATGTAGGGTAAATGCCTGCGTCTCCTCTTCCTTGTGCTGAAGAACCTAAGCAAGGTCATCCCGAGTCAATCACACAGGTTACTGCTAACACTATGCAATCAGATAGGTGGAGGGCGTTACATCGCATTGTTTCGGCAATTTCCTCCTCGAATGCACCCTATTGTTGAACTACTGGAGGCGAGGTTTGCATTGAAAGCGAGGATTTGATGTAGGAATTGTATTTACTTTGCTACATATATAAAAATTAAAGAGGTTCTAACAGCGCAAGTACTGAAACGAATAATTTACGTCAATATGTAGTAGAAATATTAAGATGCTTATGAAGTTCGATGTGGTTGAACTGTTCCATGATCCACTGGTGAATTAGAAGCAATTTTTTACAGTTTATATAATTATTTACTGAATCGACCGAATCCAAATGCAATGTGTCACCCTACCCTCTACCAGGCTCAAATACTACACAGTTAATTCGAAACGGGTTCGTTCGAAACGCTCTTAAAATGCACGTACACGTTTAATGACTTTTATGAAGATATATGCGTCAAAGAATAACAAATAAATAATAACAAAATAAAAAGGGGGTTCACCTGCAAAACTAAAGAAAAATTACATAAAGGATATCTCCAACATGAATTCTTGACAGGAAAATAAAATACATAAATCAACCCCGACAAAAAACAAAAAAGGCTACATTTTGAATCGGAAACTTTTTAGGTAGAACTGACTACCTTCAATGGATACATCATTTCTTAAGGCCTATAGATAAGGGAAAAATGTATCAAAAGGGTGAGAAAACTTAATAATGAATAAATAAATACCAATACCGAGAAGATTAAGGTTTATCATAGAAATGGATGAAAGAAAAATTATCGGTATTTAAAGAGCCGTGAAAAATCCATCATTGAAAATCGATAATTTATTATACGTTGGCATATTTCTACTATGACACAGAAGGACGTAAAGCATACATATCTTTCATTAAAACACACATAAATTTCATTATTTCATAAATTATAAAAATACAACAACAATAATTTGAAATAAGCAAACCCTCCCTCGTCATTACGACCATATTTCGCACTTAAACAAATATTTACATAGTAATAAATAGTTATTCTACCATAAAAATTATGTTTGCAAAGTATTTTTATCATAAACAACCCAAGACTGTTCACTTTCTCACCTTACATTTCCTCCTAGAATGCGGCATGAGACCAAGTACATAATTAACGCTCAAAACTCCTACTCAGTAATTAAAACGTGGCCTTGGTTGAAACAATTCTTCGCTAAAAACTTGGAAAATATTGAAAAGATCATCTTGCAAAGTTTTGATAGGTAGGATACGTTGAAATGAAAGTATATTCATCACTTGCAAACCTATGGCGACTGATTAATTAAGAGAGATGACCTAGTTCACTCTTTTCATAGAACACTATTTACAAGGTGCTGAGGCCCAGATTCTTGACGGCTGCAATGGAAATAGACCTCAGACAGCGCAGAAAAAGTGTCAAGATTCACCGAGGGAAGGTGAGGTTATTGTACGGACTTTAATCGTGCAAAAGGACAGAGAAATAAGTAAAAATAGATTACTATATAAAAAATTACTTCCGTAATTAAAGTAATGGATTCGAGTTTAGTACATGTCATCCTACTTGATATATTTTTCTTTCACTGGAACTATCGTTGAACTTCACCTTCAAAAGCCTTTGTACTTTAGCGGTATTTCCACTTTACATTTTAATTTTGCAGTATATTTCCGTAAGAAATAGCGAATTGATTCAAGTAAAAGAAAATTATTTATGAAATTAGCATTGATTGCCTCTGTTAATTACCTTCATTATTAACTCTAATACTCGCAGATATTACAAAAAGTTCCGAACTTTACGATGTGTCATTTTTAGAGGGTAACTTTCACAAACCATTGCCAGCGTAAGCACATTTAAAGTGCCCTATTCCTCTTAAAACATTCATAGAACACGGTCACATCCTTTCACTTCCTTGGTTTTTAATATGTTTTCACTCATACCCTTAAGGATCACGTCACAAGTCACCACCTGCTCCGGCTCATCATAAATTCCGCAGGAGAAGAAGATACCTCGCTAGTACTAGTGTTAGGGCACCTGACGCACATTTGGGGGATCCAAGTTCAAGTCCCGGACAGTGAAAATGATTTTTCACCAGTGGAATTTCAGTACTTCAAGTGCACTAGCTGTTGACTCCGTGAAGCTACGCCGCGCCGCGCTGCTCTGTAACTATTTCCGTGAATAACCAACCGATATAACTTTAAGGTTTTAGTTCTTTAACTTAAAATTCCAAACACTCACCAAAAGTCTTCCAATTCGTTCTTCCCACAGTATACGTTTACTTCTACCTTAATTGGAGGTATTCTACCTTTTTATTATTTTATGAGTTTTACGCAAAATATCTGCAAATACGCGTTCAAAAAAATTATAGTTCTGATGAATATTTCTCGGGTTCTCAGCCAGGTAAATGCTTTTACATAAGTCGACGTTTCGAGAGACGGCTTGTCTCCCATCCTCAAGGAGAAAGATTCATCAGTAGTATTCACCAGGAGAAATTGAAATCGTTTAAAATTATAGTTGTTTCTAGCACAATATTTACCCACCACATGTACACACACAAAAAACACTCGTAAGAAGTAGACAGTTCACTTATAATGATGTAATACTAATGTGTTCCATGTCGCACAAAAATATTCCCTGAATGGAATTTCATAACTACTAGGCTACCTAGGCAAGCAGTGAATAAAGAACTCTTTAAACCGTCAAAACAGTCTAGTAGACTAATTCGCCTGCACTAAATATACGTCTGGAAAAAACGAAAATTCACTTACAACGGGTCCATCGTGATTCTGATCGCAATGATGAAAGGCCACATTAAAACTCCAGGGAGACGTTATAAACTTGAAACTAGCAAACACAACGGTCCTCAACTAAAGATAAAGAGGGCGATATTTCATTTTTAACGTTCACATACAACCGTGAAACCTCATCCGCCGTCTCATATCTTCCGGCTAATGCATAATGCTACCACCAAGGATTGAGGAACTGAGCCGGCCTATTAATTACAAAACGAGAAATTCTTGTACTCTTCTCCCATTCGGACCATTTGAGCGAGAAGGTACTGTAACATGGCAGGGAGCTCCACTACCATTTTCCCGGCAGCCTAGCTCACATTTGTGCTAACCCTTTAGAACAAATGAAAATAATTAATTACATCGCGGGAGAGGAAAAGAAAAATTGTCCCCATATTTTATTCCAGACACGACGAGATTGTCCTCGGGGGGAGAAACAGGAGACTAGTAGAGGACCCGGTGAGGTGAGGACGGTGGTGGGGTGAATGTCGGGGAAGGGGGGAGTGTGAGAACGAACATTGGGAAGGTGTTGCCGGCGCAAAAGGGTGGGACAAAGGAATATGAGGTGGCAGAGAAGAAATAAATGTCCAAGGTGCTAAAGGGACTGCGGCCTGCAGGTGAGAGAATGAAAACCCCCTGCAGCAAGTAGAGAAAAACAAATGAGATCTTAAAAAGAACGCATCAATCCCTTTAAGCCGTTCGTATTATGTATTTTACGCTAATAATTACTCATGATGAAATGATAAAAAAAACTTTGCCTTTCAAATGAAGTTAATAATGTACGAAGGCATTCTTCATGAAATTGACATTCGAAGGAGAATGATACTTACATTGAAAGAGAATTACTTCTCTGCCTTTGATGCATATGTACATACTAGATGATGACGCCCCTCGTCGAAATCTAGGTAATAAAGTAATAACCCTCCGTCATTCACGTCACATTTTGGAACGCTATTTGTCGCGTGGCATATCACAGTCACCATTTAGAAATGGTTAAACAAAATGCATTAAAGTAGAAATAACTATTTAACTACAATAATTCATTCATTGAATACAAAATTTCATGAATAGCCTACAAATTAATGCTTAATGATGATAGAGATATTTGTATCAATAAAATACTGAATACTACTTATTTTGACGTTGCTTACGGTTTTTTTTATTGAAATTATATCAAATTGATTGCAATAAAAATTCGTAGCATTAAGACGCACGTCCACAATTTAATAGTTTAATAGTTTTTAGTTTAAATTATAAACGTATTCAAAAATTTTACTATAAATATCACGAAGCCATTACCAAGTTACACATAGTAACTCAAGTTGTTGCGCGGAGCCTACTAGACTCAACAAAATATCAAAATTTATTACATATATGTGACAAAACACATAATCATATTGGTGGATATTTCAGAATCATAAAATAATAAGAAAAAAGTAAAATGAGTTTCCTAAACATTAAAATACGATATGGACAAGAAAAGCAACCAAAGGATGGTTAAATATATATGGAATTACAAAGCCTGTTTTACGTTTCATTATGTTGAGTCGATTCCATGAAGTCACGCCCGAGACAGAATTCTATCGAAAGAATTACTTGTTTAATCCCTAACTTACCATCATGAATAAGTCAAGATAATAGTGTCAATAATAATTTCCTCTTTATAAATCACGCGTGTTTAGGAATATTAAGCCCTGTCTTACCATTAAATCGATGAACACACACATAAAATCAATACCTGAGTGGGAAAAAAACCAATAAAGCGGGAACCGAACCCTAGACTACAGGATTAGCAGGCGAAAACTTAATCCCACCGCCATCCATCAGCGTCGACTATTATGAAAAATTTTGTCAGAACACCCGTATCTCAGATCAGAGCATGCATATCACTTTTAAAACACACCTGAGGATAAAATGGGAAAATTTTTCAAATTTTCGGCACTGAAAAAAATCACTATTTAAGTTCCCCTTAATGCGGCATCGAATTATCAAGCGGCCAATTTAAGATTTGAAGGCGTAAAAATATTATCATTGAAATTTTCGATTTGTTTGATTCGCTACTTCACTTTTTGGCACCAATGTCATTCATCAACGAAAGCAGGACTTTTTGAACTAGATGTCAATTCATGACAATTCATTTTAAGTAGTTTATAATCAGGGCAGAAAATCCATAAAGATTCCGTCAGCTAAATACGCCTAGGATATCCCACGAGAGAAAAAGATAAAAGTGTTACGTCAATTATTTGATGGATGATAGAATTTTAACCCTGGGATTTCCGAACAAAGCGCGAGCATTAATCATCTCTAGTAACAATCGGATTCTGAGAAAAAAAGGGGACGATAACGAAGATCCAGCCCACCTCAATGAGTGATTACTTTAATGACCCATAAAAGTTTGACTCTTCGAGGTTTTACACAAAAGGCCACAAATAATTTGAAGTCAGCCTTATGTGTTGAGACTCTTCGAGGCAGATAAGGATTCGGTTCACCTACGTTGATTCATCCTGAAACCCAATTCATCAACATGACAAGCGTTCAATTACGATAGCCATTTCCGCGATTACTATTCTTTCACAGGAACAGTTCGTTCTTACCATAAAACACACGCCGTTCATTCACATCTCATAGTTGCTAGCAGTAATCACAATTGACATGACCTTGGATGAAGCATTTTATATTCTCTTCTCATTCATTTCGCCTAGTGCATTATATCACTAGTCTTCTCAAGTTCTCGACATTACGTTACGGATTATCAATTCAGGCCAACATACTAAATTTTCTAAAACCACATGCCTTGCTTTTCACCTTACAGGAGTACAAATAAAAACGCCTACTTGATCATTTGAAAAGGTTAAATCGGTTGTTGAATAAAGGCTTGCACATTGAACTGACAGGACTCAAAACTCAGGGTAGAGGCAAATGCCCCTAAGGCGCAAAAAATCATAACAGTATTGAAATTTATATTTTTGAACGCTTCCTAAAAGCTTTTAACCATCCTGAAAATAATAAAAAATTGCCCGTGACATGCGAAAAAATATTTATTCGTTCGATGAAAAAACAATTACATTTTTAATATTCAATATTCTCCGGAGAAACAAATAATTTCGGAGGGATTTCGAATGTTGTGCTGACTAAATATTCGTAAAGGAAAGAGGCTATGGGTGTTGTCAGCATATGTAAAAAATAATACAATTAAAGTAAAAATCTATAAACAGCAACCATATGAATAATACGACAGAGTACCTACAATATATTGAAATTGTTTTGTGAACACTAAAATCTTTATTACTTCAAAGAAAAAACAGCCAGGAATTTCTCTTCGAAATAAATGAACGTTTCCCTCTTCACGTAACAAGGGGTAATTTCAGCAGAATTTCATGGAGTGCACTCGACTATGATTTTGAAAATCACTAATAGAAAATAAACGCCCTATCTGCACTCTGGCGTATGTTCCTGAAAGAAATTTTGAAACAAGAATATATGTATATAACGACTGGGCGAAACCAATATAAAAAAAGCTACCCAATCAAACGTGCCAAAAAATTCATCCAAGTATTCGTTTTGTATGGCTCGGGTTGGTGTGGGTAAAATCTTCTCGGTATTCCCACCAGGTTAATTTTTCCATAATGGACAACGTTTCTAGCTCCGACTCGGGGCTCATTCTCAGGGCTACTGAATGTTGTTTTATTTTTTTGGTTGCTAAGTCTCACTATTACAATAAATTTAGTTAATCAAAATATATTTTAAAAACTAAAAAGTATGATGCCAGTTCTCTTATCGCACTTCGCACCTAGGCATATGTAACTAATTATTATTATAGTATTCTACCGATTAAGGTAGGTTTCCTGAGATTCGCGGATGATCAGGCGCTGATTAGCCAGTCAGCGAGGGGGCTTCAGGCTCTAGTGGATGCGTTATACGAGCGCTGCGAGGAGTATGGGATGAGGATTAATCACAAGAAAACTAAGGTTATGCGGTTTTGTAAAGCATCACGAGCGAGGAATGTGAGACTCAAGATAAAGGTGGGTGATGAAAAACTTGAGCAGGTTGAACAATTCAACTATTTAGGCAGTACGTTAGAGGAAAACGGATACAGTAGTAAGGACATCAGGACGAGAATTGCATTAGCGAAGGAGGCGTTCATGAACAGGAAGGAGCTTCTAAGAGGATCGTTATGTAAGAGTTTAAAGAAAAGGTTAGTGAAGAGTTTGATCTGGAGTGTAGCTCTCTACGGTGCGGAAACGTGGACACTGAGGAAGGAAGACGAGAGAAGATTGGAGGCATTCGAGATGTGGGTATGGAGAAGAATGGAGAGGGTGAAATGGACGGAGAGGAAAAGGAATGACGAAGTGCTGGATATGGTTGTCGAGGAGAGACAGCTTTTAGATGAGATACGGAGGAGACAGAAGGTATGGATGGAGTTAGTGCTTAGCGGTGAGGGGATGTTGAAAATGGTGTTAGAGGGTAGAATGTTAGGGAAACGAGGGAGGGGAAGGAAAAGAATAGGATTTCTAGATAGATTGAAAGAGAGTAGGCCTTACTGTGAGTTAAAGAAGGCAGTGCTGGAAGGAAAGGGAGGCTCCCAGATCACTTCTTGCGTACTCCATGGAAACCTACCTTAATCGGTAGAATACTATAATAATGTAACTAATAAAACAACTTATTTCCATATGTGAACTTTTTTCAAAAAATTATGTTCTTTAACTGTAGTAACGAGCAAATTTGGTCAACTGCATCATGATTGGCAAGCTCTGTGACGCTAGATTGCTCAAGTTTCGGATTTTCGTCTTCGCGACCTTTCCATAACTTCTAATATTTTATGTAGAACGGGTTTCCAGGTATTGCTGATGAAGTAACCAGAATCTCTTTTGAAATTATTTTCCTCCAGCTTTATTTCTATAGCTTCCTTCGTGAGTCGTTCCCAAAAACCTTTGGCGTGACAAAGTAATTCCGCCTTTTCAAAATTAATTGTTTGGTCTTGCCACGGCAGATTTTTCCAATTTCCAAAGTCTTAAGCGGCGCTTATGCTCCTTGAGCCTAGTCTCGATGGTGCGACAAGTTTCTTCAATATAAATTTCTCCGCACTCCCACGGGACGCGGTAGACGCCAGGAGTCTCGGGTTTGTGTATTGGCGAGAGAGTTGGTATCTCACCCATGGGACGCGGGATTAAATTCCAGAGGAGGCGGAGATTTTTTTAATGCATACCTATCTGATACCTGCTTAAAATGATCGTAGATGGCATTTCAAGTACACCTCTCCGTGCGTTGGGTGGGAATTTAAACCGTGATACCCTTGGCGCCTATTTTAGACGCCGGGTTTCTCTCCACCCTTCCTCTTAGTAGGGGAAAGGGTGGAGAGAAAATCCTAAGAGAATAGGTTTTTCTTAGGGGGTGATAGGATAGTCCGATCTGGAGAGTAGCGCTTTACGGTACTGAAACGTGGACATTTAGGACAGAGAAAGAGAGAAGACTGGAGGCGTTCGAGATATGGGCGTGGCGAAGAATGGATAGGAACGGAAAGGAAGAGGAACTATGAAGTGTTGGTCATAGTGGGTGAGGAGAGGTAGCTTCTAGATGGGATACCGAGGAGACAAGGTATTGATAGAGCGAGTACTTAGCGGGGAGGGGATGTTGAAAACGGTGTTAGAGGGTAGAACGTTGGGTAAACGAGGGATAGGAAGGAAGAAATTATGATATTTATAAAGCATGAAAGGGGTAGGCCTTATTGTGAATTGAAGATGAATGTCCATGAAGTGAGAGGACACTGGCGGAATACTTCATAAAAACTCCACGCAAACCTATATCAATCGGTAGACTAATAATAATAAAGGGGGTCGGCCTTATATTAAAATGAAGACGGATCTTCAAGTAAGGAGGGGATACGGGCCTGAATGATCGGGAAATACTCCATGTAAGCCTATCTTGACCCGAAGAATACTTTTACAGTAAATCATCGCGAGAAAGTAATGCTCAGGTTCAACATACCAGAGATTCATCCTGAAACGACCTCCATAAGAATATAATTTCCCATGGTCGCCTTCCTCTCGCTGGGACCCGAGCTGAGTTTCTGAGGCCGGCCAGCGGCACAAAGTCACGAGTCGGAACCACAACAAAGACGACGTCCCTTGCTTTCTTTCCCACCCTCCTGAGTCGAAAGTGAGCCCCTCACTCCCGACTCCCGCATTTGCAAAAGAAACGAATTAGAATGAGGTACCTCGATTAAGAGTAGCCACTCCACCGGAGCCCGAACGTTAATTCCATTTAATTAAAAAATGAAGAGAGGAGGAGGAGATAGAGACGGGAGTTTCCTGAAATTTCGCATTTTGCGAGTCTTTCTCGGTAAAAAAAAAAAAAAAAAAAAAAAAAAAAGTTAACAAACTCCTTTCCCAAGGAAAATTACTAATTTTAAAAGCTCGAGAGCGCACAAAGAAAGCACTTCGAGGTCTGCGCATCCCTTCGTCCAGAGTCATTTTTTTCCACACAAAAAACGCCCACCACCAAAGTGGAACAAATTGCTCGGCGTATTTGTATTTACCTCCGCCTTCCACTCGAATCTTTAATCTCGGAACGCTGCTGCGCGCAACAGCGGAGGAAAATATGTCTCTCTAAAAATGTAGCACAGGAACGGAAGAGAAGGGTAAAATGAGAATAAAACCACAATAACTTTACTAATAAACGTGCTTCCGCATAATAAGGGCTGCCTGCGACTTTTCATTATGGCCACTATAATTAATTCATTTGGCGCAGCCTTCTGAAGGCGGTAGATATTCTTGATAGCTTCAAGACCTTCGTAAACTGAACGGTCACTACTAATAATACATAAAACGTAGCCATTAGACTGGTCAAGATATGAACAATGGACTTACGAAAAGGAGGAAAATAATGCCTTTACAAGATTTCAGCGATATAACTAATCGGTATGAAGGATGAGACCGACAACTAATTTTTACCATGAAGGGTGGAGAGAAACCCGGTGTTGGTATTGGCCTGTTCTTAGCGAAAGGCGCCAAAGGTACAACAGCTTAACGTCCCATCTGACAAACGGAATTTTGCGATTGAGATGTCCTCTACACAGCATTCAAGCAGGGATCGGACAGTCTCTGAAAATTTTCTGCCACCGCCGGGATTTGAATCCGAACCAATGGGGAAGGAAGCCAACACTCTAGACACCACAGCCACCTAATCCCCAAATAACTAATCGTAATGGAAAATAACTCGGCTATTAAGACGCTATATCAATATATAAATGTAGACTGAATTGTCAGAATTAGAGAGGTGTTAAGGTATAAAGGAATGCTGAGATCATTAATTCTAGTGATTGGGACACCGAAGTGGGTTAGGGCTGTGAATTTTCATCTGCAGGAAGGATGAGGTAAATTAAAAATTACCACACTAAAAGAAAATTAAAAATTTTATTCACCGTAGCAGACCCTTGTATAGGTGACATGCAAGCTACCGTTCAAACCTAGATTGTAAACGGTAGATCATTTTATTATGGAACAGATAACCCCTTTCATTTGACAGGGGAACTAAAAATATTAAAAAGAATCAAAGAAATTATATTCCCTCATTATAAATTTCACAACAAAAATGAGGATTTTTTTAGCTATCATTAAATTTAATAAGATACCAGCATATCGCACCAGTAATATATTCGTGAAGAATGACACTTTTCGGTATACACCTACCGGGAATTTTAATCGACGCAGGTTATCCTATAATATTTTGGAAGTTGTAGGACTTTCCCTCGTAAAGGAAAGCTCCGATGAGATTTCAGAAGCAGACTAGGCACAGCCAGGCGGGAGCGAAGACAAAACGAGGCCATACATTACGGTGAGCCAAGAGCAAATGATAACTCGGGAGGCGCCGGCTGCAAACCACGGCCAGAAGGGGATCTGAATGTAGCGGAACCTCTCCCAGACCTGAAAACACCTCTTCAACCCAAGGCGAAAAACAATCCAGCCGAAACCAATGAAATTTCATTTTTATGGTAGAAGAAAATGTGACTGAAATCTTCGAAGTACTTTCTTTTCCAATATCTATCTACTATATGCTACTAATCGAATATTGGGAACCTATTATTTAATTGATTGGGCTTTTCTGATAGGGTAGGTAGCCGGACAAGCTGATTGCCACGGGTTTGAATCACGCAAATTACGTGTGTGGAGCAGAAACTTTGAAAAAGAAACAAGATTATTATTTTTTTCAATCAAGATTTTTTCGTAAATCCTAAAGTTTTGTAGGATTCAAGCAAACAGCTAGTTTTCCGGTAACCACTCCAAAATCCACAGCCTGGTTTGCAAAAATAGCAAAAAAAATAATGAAAGCACTTAAAATACTAATACGCAGAAATCAGATTCGGCAAAAATAACTTTAAAACCATATTTAGCTTCCCCACACCATTAGGAAACGACAGTTTTAACAACTGCGTATATGTGATGACCCTTGAAACGAATACATATCAAAATAAAATAAAAACATCGACCATCTCATTTTAAATGAATAAAAACACAAAAAATAGAGATCAGTGTAATAATATTTGCGGATCTATACCGTGACTAGTGAAATAATTTTCTCCCATGCATGAAATTTCTAAATGAATGGCATTTTTGAAATTTAATAATGTATTAATTTTCGAATTAAAAATGAGCGAGTACAAAGAAATAACGGCAGTATTAATTTAAGCCACTATTTTTTCCATTTTCACTTACCCCCTTCTTCTCGTCGACTTTAACCGCACCTGGAAGGACATCTCCTACCGCACTCTCTCTGGAAATAACATGGACGCATCGCTACGCGCAATCTACCCCTCTATAGCGCCCAGATGGCGCAAGGCGTGGGATGAATAAAATTCGTATAAGAGGGTGAAGACCGAACAAATGACGCTCTAACTTATTCGCAGGAAAGGTAGACACCAAATAAAATCGCAAATATTTTATTTCAAAATCTTATAATATTATGGTAAGAGCACTTTAAAACTATTATTGAAGCTGTAGTTTTACATGAGGCAGTACGTGAAACACCCCGGCCTGACTCCCTTCACAATCTGCACTCACTTTCTTAATGCGCCATGCGAAATATTCAATTTCATTCCACGCATAAAATCGATTACGTTCTTGCCCCACCCTCGTTAACCCAACAATGCTCCAAACAGGTTGTTGCATCAATGGAGAAGTATGAATAAAAGGAAGGTTAACTGAAAATTTGAAGAGAGGTATGTCAAAATTAAGAAAGGAACAGAGCAGTAAATATGCACGTAAAAGGCATGAGCACTGATGGCTTGTTTTCTTATACCATTTAAACATTTCTAAAACACACATATTACGAATGATTATCATAATTTTTTTCACTCGTGCACAAGTCCCATCAGCCTGTCTACGGGGCTTATCAAAATATTTTGATTTTTAGAAAGTTTGGTGTAGAATAATTTTATTCTTACATTTTTCGATAGCTATGGATATTTTCATACATTAATACTAGCAAAAACACATCCTGATTCAATTTCAATCAATCATGTTAACAACATTTCCAACATCATTTTAATATGCAAAGCCTTTTTAATACAAAATTTAATTGCTAGAATCAATCATGGCTCTGTCTCTCTCAACTCCTTACCGCATTTGTTTTGAAACTTAGAGTGTGTACACTGCTTAACACTTTCACCATATAAATTATTTATTTTAAGATTTACGCGTGTTTTCATCCATTGGAGAGGGAGAGTAGCCTCCTGAACTCTCCCTTACACGGGAGACCCAGAAAAACACCAACGGAAGCCCACGAAGCAGACAGCTCACCCACAAAAAATATCATCCCTGCTGATAGCTTTAAGGGGCGACGATACTCATGTTCGCGGGGCCTATGCCATGCTCGACGAGAAGATAGGACCAGGATGGCCGATAAGGCCGGGGAGAACTGGGCAAAAAACCTCAGTTCGCCCGACCGGGGAGGGTCCCTCACCCTTCGCCCTTAAGGCGCCTTCACCAGACGCCAAGAACGGAGAGCAATTACGGCGAGCAACTCGTGGGAAACCCGCGATGATGTATGGGCCGACGATAGAGGGTAATTCGAGACGTTCACAGTGCCTGGAGACTTCTACGAAAGGTGGGAGATTCCCCCGACATGCGTGCGTGGACCGGAACGAGATAAGGCCTCACAACCTCTGAGCGACCCCTACACCTCAAGCTATCGAGGTAACGGGTCGAAATCGCGCCGACCATTATACCGGGGCACCTACTCAATACATAGACAAGACCATTTGCACCACTAAGGGACCGAAGGGGTGATTGGGCAAATGAATGGATCGCCAGGGATTTGGTAGTCTAGGCAAAAAACGGCAGTAGCTCATGTTCCTTCGCAAGGAACAACAAAAATTAGGTCCTCTAACCGGAGGAAAACGAAAAGCAGCATTGAGAAAAACTATAAAAGCGAAATTAAGCATGTAAGTCATCATAATCGCCGATGGTTATTACCATTTAAGTATTTTAACGATTACAGTAGGTTTCCATGGAATATATAAGAAGCATCCTGGGAGCCTTGGCCCTTGCCTTCAAGTACTTCCCTCTTGAATACACTATAAGGCTCACTCCCTTTCATTATATTTATCATTCTATATAAAAATCCTATTCCCTTCCTTCCTGTTCCTCGTTTACTCGACATTCTACCCTCGAAAACTGTTTTTAACACCCATTCTCGCTAAGTAGGTACTCGTTTCATCCATACCTTCTGTCTGCTTCATATCTCATCTAGAAGCTGTCTCTATGCTACTGATTAAGACGACGTATCAATCCCGCTCTCTCGGTATTTTTTACTACAAGTTACTCGAAAAAAGTTCATGATATTATCGTAATTAGACATTACGTATATCCCATTCAATATTTGCCTAAACCTAATATTTGAACATTTTGCCTAGGCATTTGTTCAGGTAAAATTGTTCCTTAATTTGAAATATAGCTAAATGCTGACAAAGGTATACTCTATACACCATGAAATATTTAATTTATAACGTAATATTTAAGTGAGCCTTTGTTAGTGAAAAAAAAACAAAATTCAATCGGTTAAAAGAGAGTGATGGGATCTCATATCGAAGTAGAGCATGTAGTAGCAATACTAAAGTTAATTCTAGCACACACAACGCGATTCTCCTACCCTCCTCGCGAAGTAGTCTACGGTAATGTCGCATACAATATTTTAATGATCATCTCTTTGGTTTCCTAACCACGTAGAATTTCCCCTTTTAATTCGGCATGACTCGATAATTATTCCCTTTATTATGTCCATGAATTTTCCCAGTGTTTTCACGCATAAATTCATCCCTCTTCCCCGTAACCATTCATTCCAATTCGTTATTTCATTTCCCATAGCATTTTCACCTCCACACTCACCCGCTCAGGCGAAAAGCACATTAATTGAATTTACTAATGAAGAGAGTAGGCAGAGAAAAACTAACGTCGCACAAAGATGCATAGATAATGTCCGGTGAACACCGCTTGCGAAAGAGGCATTCTTCTATTAATAGCAAACGAGCATAAATATTAGGGTACTTTTTATGCTATTTTGGCACTTAAATAACAAATCTGATAGGTCGTTAGAAAACTGTTTTGCTAAAACATATTAGTGGATTAGAATAAATTTGTTTTGTAGGTTATTATTTTTCTGCTAAAAATAATTGGTTTAGGGGTGGGCACGTGCTCTGGCTACCCTCCTGGCTACGCCTTTGACCTTAACCTACATTAATCGTTAGAATGTCATCTATAATTAAGATGAATAGACTCCCAATACTGAAGTCACCTTATACATGCTATCTATGATTGTTCGAACAACGTATTACGCTATATCACATGAAAAGGGTGATGACTGCGCAACTTCATAGCAAGAAATATGACTTAAAAATGAGTGATCGATATCGGTAAAGGATAATGACATACCGTCACTTCTATCTTATGAGCCCAGGCATTATAGCGAAGCGCGCATGAACTCGAGCGAATCGTCCGAACCACCGTGATGCCCCCCATTCGACTCCCCCATTTAACTACAAAGCTCCCCCGCCCGCAAAACTAACGCGCGGACCTTGCCGCATCCAAAATATTCGATTATACCGCGTCGCCGACAACATTACTCAAAAGCCTTTCGCGAACGATCGAGTCTTCAACCGATCCCACGCACAGCAGCAAGGTGGGTGCAAAAATCCTACCGAACAAGCGGCCACACGTGTTTAAAAACCCTCCCATCCCACCCTAACGTACAACTCCAGCGTTAACCCCCACCCCGCGCGAGAGCTTTCGTACCCCTACCACGAGATGGCGTGAATTTCCCCGTTTATTACGCGACTCGTGCACTCGACCGATAAGAGCTCGCTATAACGAGGGAGCACGGCGTAAACTCCCCTCCCGCGCAGGAAATCTTCGTCTAATAACACTCGCAGGCACGGAGTATGACGATGCGCCGTTGAGAGGGTCTAGTAGGACGATATTCCCCAACCCAACTACCCGCCTCTTTTTACGACTAATGAGCGGCCTAGAATCAGCAGGCCAGAGTTTACAAGGGAGGTGGGGAGAAAGGTTTCACCTCGCTAACGCGAAGTGCTCGTTGACTAGATTGCAATTCGAAGTAATGTTCGTCGATGGTTGCTCCCCAAAACCTGGCGTAATTTCATATTAGTAGTTCGGGGGTACTCCTATGATGGCAGGAGCTCAACGTGATTAAAAAAAAACATGTCGGCGAAATGTTCCGAGCCGAGTCCCAATCCTCTGAAGAATCTCAATTTCACCGCAGTTAGGAAAAAAACTACAGACACTTTAAAAAAATCAGGGCGGCATTAGCACATTTGGGAAGCTAATCAATGCTTTATTGAAGGGCCCGCACCACTGACTACGCCCAAACGGCAAAATAATAAAAATATTAAGATTCAGGCCTTAGTTGGCCCGCTAATAATTCAACTGACGCAATAAATTAGGTCAATAGGTGGTAGCATGCAAACCTAGAGAGTCCACTTTAAAACCTAAGTATCTATGAAATCTTACTCACTCGGTAATTTAATATTTAAGTTAGTATGGTTAGGTGATGGTAAATCTCATCCTAGACTGAGCCACAGGTGTGTAAATACTACACATTAAGGGTTCGCAGGCCATTTCCTTTCCTTGTGCCGAATAGCCCTTCGAGAATATCGTGCTTGGAGAGTCTGAAGGATTCACCTATGAGTTGATCCCAGGACCCTCAAATAAAAAACAAGAACTCAACCCGCTGAGCCCATTTTCCCTCTCCGAATTCAAGTAAATGAGAAATGTCTTTACACATACAGGACATAAAGAATAAGAGACATGCAAAACTATCGGTAGGGTCCAACACACAGGTATAATTATAATCTCTAGTAATTTTAAATACACTCCAAGTTGAAACGCTTCAAGATAATGAATAAATTATATTCTTGCCTCAATGTAATTAGAGATACGCTGAAGAATTCGCAGCCAAAACAAAGAACCGTTTCGGTACCTTCCAAACAAGACTCAAAGTTTTATCAAAGAAAAACTTGCATGTTAATGAGCATGTTTCCTATGCACTTACTAATAGGATGATTGCATAACATCACGCAGTCATAACTGTTTTATGGTGCGGTTAATAAGGAAAGGCAGTCAATTTAGACTCATTCTTTGTGTGAGTGTAAGAAAATTGTAATGAGTTCATATCTGAGATGAAGTAAGTGGAAGTTTAGAGTGCATTGGATAGTTCTTGTACGGTTATCTTTGCGACAGATATGGAAATTAGAGGGATGATTAACTTTTAAGGCAGGCATGAAATTCTGCAAAATACCACAGCAGTGCATTAGGTTCTTAGCTATATTCAAGGACGTTGAGTAACAAAGGCCTTAATAATTCCCCTGCGCAATGGGCACAAGTTAAAGGATAACATAGAAACTGACTATGGGACAAAATCACGCAAATCTAAAAGGCTAACGTGCATAATGCCCATTGATACAAAAAAGGCTTGTTTCTCTCCTCAAGATATATACCGCGTAGTTTTAGTTATGGCTATAATCAGCTATTTTAGTCGGACTCTACTATCAACTATAAGCAATATCTCCACGTTATTTAGGTGGCTTTTTTCAACCGCTTAACTCAGTGGCCTCAACAGCCACTTCCAAGCCATACATCTTAGCTTAATTCACAACACTAGAGGGATGAATCGATTTTTTACACAAAAATATGATAGTTTTTATAAATTATGTCATGGTTCCGGAACGCGTCGGAACGCCATTCCGGCACAGGTTACCAAACAATATCATGGTGAAATAACACTTTTATCAATTTTGGAGCCTCAAATTTCTAATATATTCATTATTAACCAAAACAAAACATTTTTTAATAAAATATAAAGCATAATTTGTAATAAAAACATACAGAGCAATACTTCACTTCTAAAAAAATTAAAGGCAGTGCTAATTCCGGCACTGCTAATTTCGCCATGACGTCCGTGGTTTTTAGTGAAATGAGTGACATTCAGTGAAAGAGCAACAATGTAGATACAGTCACTAGATATAAGCGCACCTGCTGTAAAATATTCCAATAAGAATATCATGCGGTAATTTTGAGGATCTGACACCACTTAGAGCGATGGAATAGCTAAAATACGAATAACTGGAACAAATATTTATTGCTGAAATCAGAAATTTAAGACACATGCTAACATTGAGTAATCTTATCATTACTATGGTGATTCTAAATCGTGCTTGAAGAATATCGAAGAGCTTTCGAGCATTGGTGATCCATCTGGCATGGAATTATTCCAAAACTCTGCAGGTACTTAAAGTAGTAAGGGTATCTCAGTTCATGAAAATTTACCTCTTACAGTAAATAACTTACAGCAGTGGCGTAGCCAGGAATTTCGTTCGGGGGGCTCCAAAATCAGGGGTGAAAATTTTTGAAAAAACAGGGAACTAAGTAGGGGGTATTAAACTAATTTTAACATTTTTCATAATCGTAATAACTTCATTTGCTTGAGAAATAAATTGTAAATTCATAATTTTTCAATATTTTGTTTTCTTTTATGAAGTTGAAAATAATTGCGTTTTTATATTTCGGGGGGGGGGGGGGAGGGATTCGGTATTATTAGGGGTTCGGACCCCAGAGGACCCCCCCCCGCCACTGACTTATAGTGACCCATCGATGGTTGAATATGAGCGAGACAAAAAGAAAGGAGGAGTAAGTGAGGAGGAGCCGTTATGAAGGAAGATTTGCTAAGGAAAAAACACAAGAAGTACGTAGGAAATTAAGATTGGTGGAATAC
Source organism: Ischnura elegans (assembly GCF_921293095.1). Classification (NCBI taxonomy): domain Eukaryota; kingdom Metazoa; phylum Arthropoda; class Insecta; order Odonata; family Coenagrionidae; genus Ischnura; species Ischnura elegans. The sequence goes on along the minus strand of NC_060252.1, from coordinate 49,707,437 downwards.
ACTGAGGAGTAATTATAGGGAGACCCATCAACGCCTACGGAAGTCGAAAGAGGGGGCAGTATGAGGGCGTTATGACGAGTACAGTGCCATAACCAAACAATCAGCCGGCAGAATGCTCCATGATGATTAATTGTCGAGAGTGAATGGGGGTTGGTGCAGTGCATACAATCACAATAAGCACCAAGCACATGCGAGGGAACAATCGAGATCTCGCAATCGAGACCTATGGGGACACTGGCGGCCCAGTGACATAAATCGTACAGATTCCAGATCGCGTCACCCAATTATTTCCGATCCCAGCGAACTATCGTCCGCACGCTGCCAACACTTCCATGGGCGGAGAGCACCGACCATCTCGGCACGAAGCCATTAACCAGGGAAATGGACGCGAATGGAAAAAGTGACTCCCGATGGAATATGATGGGAGGCGAGAGAACTCTCGCGAGCAATCACCGTGGAAGATTGGCCAAAATCCTCCGCGTTGAATGGAAGAAAATGTCCAAAGAGTTTGGAGTGCCGAGGGATCTCCGAAATGGGTGGCAAAGTGATGTCGCTCTTTCATTTTTTATTCGTTTACTGGGCTTCAGTTGGAGGAATTCAAAAGATAAGGATAGTTAAATGACAGTCATGACTTGAAAGGATAAGATATAATTGAGGACTCATATAAGAAAATGAAGGAGAGATCCTGGCATAAAAAAATAATGCAATAGGGCATTCCGAATATTGCGGATTTCACATTAAAATTCGACATGGGTCACAAAATATAGAAATACCCAAAACTCACGATAAAAGAAGGAGGGAGAAAGAAAGATTACACAAGATGCATATCAATGGCATGAAAAAATAGTGAATATTTTGGTCAATGTTGATATTTGAGACCGCCACTGATTAAAAAAACTGACCAGGGTTACCATACAAACCTAATTAAAACTTCACGAAGAGAATCGGTAACTTCAAATAATAACGAAATTTAAATAACTTCCCGGCAAAATTACAGACACTCTTAAGAGTAAACTCAACCTCTACACCTCACTCGCCCACAAACGATAAGAAAATCACTTCTGGGGTTCAAAATAATTTCATCATTAATATCAAACGGCCATTTCGCACTCTGTGAAATAAAACAGTCGATTGAAATTGAGAAAACTTGACACGGTCTATCTATGCATTGTTTAGAGTCTTTTGTTTTTCACCATCATGGGTAAGCAACCCGGAAATTGGTTTGACGAAAATACCATCTACCCAATTCTCGCGTCAGCAAGCTTTACCATATACTTCTTTTCTTTAGCATCATTGGTAAATGATCCCTCAAAGCTAATGCGAGGCCTTCTTGTGCCGCTCCAAGCGTCCAAATGTCAAACAAAGATTGTTTTTTCAATAGGCTACCAGGTATTATGTTCTAGCCGGTCAAGTTAGCAAAGGACTTTCAGAAAACTGCCACTTTTCCAATCTTCTCGTGAATTCCTCATTACAATTCCAACGGGCTATAAACTTTCTATAAATTGCACATATGCTCAGGAGGTCAGTCCCATATTTTTTGCACCAAGAGAAGTCGGGTCGTCGATCCGAAAAGTTTGGAGAGAGGGACAATTTTTTCACTCGCCCAATGTTCACCTCGACCGGATTTTTTTGGGACAGCGAGACACGCCACATGGATGAAAAAATTAATATTCAATTCATAATAGATTCATACTGCGATGATTAATTGAAATTCTGAAGGCGGATAATCTTTGGATGGCGATTCAAAAATGGACCAACCGGCAAAAATAACAGTTACTAAAAAATGAATGAAAAAATCGCGAGAAAATTGCCACTTGACGACTACAGGAATGTGTCTGTCGGTTTGACATAATGCATAAATTTAGTTAAAATAAATAAATATTTTTCTTCTCGTCGTCGTAAACATTTCTTTGGTGGCTCTGTCTCATCAAATTTCGTATGCTGGCGGACCGTAAGCGCGGGTGGAGATAATTCACAGGCCTGTGCAATGAATTTACGACGGGTCAAAAGGGTACGCGCCTTCAAGAGTGATGTTGCCTTTATATCTTGTATTTTCCTCGATAACTTGAGCCGATAGTGGATATTTGAGTTGTGCGCTTTCGATCCCACCTTCAAACAAGTGACATACCAAATCGAGATAAATTATGTGCAACGCATAAAAAAAAATTTGCATTTTACAAAAATACTATAAACTCGAGCTTTGACGAATAAAAGGTATATTATAAACATCTACATAATAAAAATGAGTTTCTGTGCGTTAGTCTCGCTAAAACTCGAGAATGACTACACCAATTTGACTAATTTTGGTTATAAAATGTTCGTGAATGTTCAGGGAAGATTTAAACGGTGAACATATTTCTTCATGCCCTGAGGCCCATGAGGCCCAGACTCATTTCCACAAGAAATACCATCAAAGTTCGTTATCAATATCTGTTGATCAATTTAATTTTATATATTTAAATTAGCTATGATGGTCACATATAGTTGAAACATGTGCATAGGATTTTCTTCAAGGCAACTCGTTTGGAGTAGTTTAGAAAAAAGGCGGTGCTTCAGTGTTAGTCACTGCTTGCACGTTCCAGTCTTTTTTTCCATTGAAATTCTATGGTAGGTACACCACGTGGAATCTTTGAATGTAAAACTAGGAAGACAAATGGACACCATTACTTTGCTTACCCGTTTCGAGTCGGAATGAAAGCGACGATTGACAATATCGATTGCAACATTCCAACGAAATGACTATTGCGTTATTTCTATTAGTGCAGCCTGATTCAAAATAACTTAACGTGACTAATGACTAAAAAAACTGAAAAAGAGCGTCTTTTGGTCCACAACGACTTTAATTATCCATAATTTAGCATAGGATAGTTAAATTGATAAAACCTAAAATTTATCTCGAAATTTATCAGTTGCAACGAAGATTCATTCGTCAATTGATACACAAAAAATATCGAAAACCCTCTAAAATTGATTTTACACTTGATGCGCGGTTTTTCGCTGTTACCATTTTTATTCTATGGGTTAACTGGTTTAGTTCATGATAGTTAAAGTAACTCCTAGTTAAACCGGAGAGAATATACGACTAAAAATTATCACTTCCAGTAGCAACCAGTTTTCTACGCTTGAAATGCGAGCTCTAATTCTTCAGTGTCGTAAAATTTGCTTACATGCCTTGCATCTTCATCTTGACGCGGTCCCGGACTTCACAACCCCTCCGCATCACGTAGACGTGTGCAACAACTACAGATCCTCTGCACTAATACCTGCATCCCAGTCACCTGGGCTCCTGGATTAAGCAGTTTGTTACCGTCCACATTTGTTGGTCTTACTGATAAGCGCCATTCACTCGGTTCTGTGCAGATTTGGCCATTAACTAATAATGTCGTGAGAGAGAGGCTGGGTGTTCATATCGGAGGCGCCTCCATGCAATTCCGGGGGTGGTTGAGGCCCCTGTCGGGACGACAAAGCACTCCAAGCCTTCACGTCCATTTACCCAGTTCCCTCAGCACCCTGCCAGACCCGGTTAGCCGTGAATAGGAACATCGCGTCTCATTGCGTATTCAGAACCTGATTGAATTAATAAGTCCGGTGGCTGTGACGGTGATGGTGTGGGGTGATGGCAGGGTAGACGTGTTGCAACGTCCGAGGACCCCCCAACCCACCCCCGCCGAGTGGATTAATTCGATCTAGTGAGGCGAGGGGGCGCCCCTTGTACCCTTGCCTCCGTTTGAGGCTAACTTGGGCCGTGGTCGGTCCAAGTAGTGTGAGGAGGGTTCGAGGCGGAGACTAGTTTGATGGCAGTCGAGGAGGAACGAGGAGTGGAAGGCAATACTCTGACGTGGGGGCGGGTGCCCCTGAAAGGACTAGCCCACCTCCATCGCTTGATCCCAAAACACCAACTTAAAATTTAATCCTGTGGTCGTAGAATAACTGTGGCGATTATGACATTTTTATGAGAGCCAAAATTGCATGTGGACATACTTTCTCACAATAAAAACTTAAGAAAAGAGCCAAAATTAGTCCCAAAAGATAGAGGTAATTACTATTGGTACATAGATAAAAGTAAAGCTATTACCACTATTTATCAGTATTACCCCCGGGCATAAATGCACATAGACAAGAAAATACATTGTAGAGAGCAAAAAAAATGATGTTCATTTCAGGGAACTGTAACAGGCAGCACTAACTGCAACGCTGAAGTACAAAGCGGTATTTACTTTCAGGATACACCTCATATAGTAATCTGCTATCAGCACTACATCGCAATATATTGAAATAATAAGTACTCACTGACACAAGCAGAAGGCTTTGGAGCTAGAATTTATTTCATTTGATCACTAATTACGGATAGAGGCTGAAATACCAATGATACGTTATAGGTATAACTACTAGCATCCTACGTGATTGCTATCGTTCGGTCAGCACACATTCTCTCACATTCCATCCCACACGTAAAGCCTACGTAAACTCTTCCTCTTTCATCCCACCAGCCAAAATAGATCTCCCATTCATAGAGTGTAATTTCCATTACTGCTAATCAAACCGCTTAGCTGGAGTCAATCGACAAATATACTTTCCCACGAAATACCCCATTTCCTTCCTTGTTGCTCGCCCACCATGTCTACCATACGTAGGTTTCCCTCTCATATAATTTCATCTTCTCTATTCACCCCGCTGCACACATATCAAACGCCTACTTCCAACTCTATTCCCCTAAGGAAGAAGAATATGACATTTAGATTGAATGAGAGAGTAATTAACAAAAACATGAGAATAATGAGCGTTGATATTTGAGCGTTGACTACCGATTAAGGTAGGTTTGCATGGAGTATTTAAGTAGTATTCTGTCAGACTACTCTCCCTTCATAGACTCTCCTCTTCAATTCGTAACTAGGCTTATCTAATAATCCTATTTTCTCCTTTCCTTTCCCTCGTTTGCCCAACATTCTACTCTATAACACTGCTTTCATCGTCCCCTCATCGCTTAGTACTCGCCGAAATAATTAGTGGCAAAAGTTTTAAAAATCAATAGACAATTCATATAGTTTTTGAGGATGCAGAGACGACCATCGGAGGAGGGTTCATAAGGACTAAATACGAAGGTGTGAACAAGCTTTACGTCGAAAAGAAGAAAGAAATACATCTTCACTCAATGCATTTCATGCTTGACACAGTTCCAATTTGTATCTTATCGTTCAAAATTGTCTTATTCACAATCATGATCAAATGATGTCTTTAAATTAAATTACTTATGGAAACAATCGGCTAATGCGGCTAATACCAATGCCTCCAAGAGTAGGACTAGGTGGAGTTGCTGGTGGAGGGCTAAGGATTTGCAGTAGTCCATGTAACTCTGGTCGAGGTGGAAACAAAATCATGAATCCAATAACCACGAGAAGCGGTGGTTCAAGATTGGCACAAGACCAAATATTTGCCACCACTGAATGCCGGCGAGAACTCTCCCCAAGGTAATCTTGCCTCGGCTGAGGCAGAATGAGCGGCCAACATGACTACGCCAAGTTTCCAAGTTTCGATCGAAACAACATTTTGATGTTGACGCAAGGAATCATATTTACCCACAAATTCCCCAATAACAGAAAAACTTCGCACCCAGGGAAACGTAAATATTTTCACTTTGCTTTTAATGATACAAACTAGCGAGGAAAGTTTCCTCGTGCCTAAGGAAATTTCCTGCTAATCGAATCCTCCTTCCCCAGATAGAATCTTCACGAAATACCACGGGCGAAAGAAAAAAAACAGCAAGTCAATACTCGAAATTCAATAGGTAAATCTTAAAATATCCCAGTTTCGTAGTTTCCTTTGAATCTTTGTTGTCAACCAAGGTAATTAGCCGAAAATAATTTTTACCATTGACATTTAAGAAAAACTGAGCTATAAAAATAATGTCAATCATAAATTCGAAAAACTCACGGCGACAAAAATGAAGAAAAAACATTTCGATATCGTTATAAACTGATCGACAAAACGCACTACAGCGTTTACTGCGGCACACGAAAGAAAACATTCACGTATCATACTAATTAGAAGACTTCTTAGATAATATAGATATTAGGGTATTTCGATTCAATGTATTGGAAAACTCAGATAAAAAAATTATTCCGAAAACAAGGCCTTAGTTTATTTAATTTTAATAGTTTCATCATAAATAAGAGTCATAAAATCTCCACCACATCCTTGAAATAATGCTTTGTTTCGAGCGTGACTTCATGAAATCGACTTGACATAATGAAATGCAAAAAAAATTATAATTCCACATAAATATAAAATTGTACGACCTACGATCTGTAGACAATCATCTGGCGGTGATGACGCGTCAGATGATGACGTCCCCCCTCGAAACCTTTATCGTACAGTATTAAATGTACGTGGAATTATACTTTTTTTGCATTTAATTATCTCCTGTTGTTGATTGCTGTTCGCCTCGATAAGATTCATGTAAAAGTAACAACATCGTCACTTTTTTCACTCAAAATATATAAATTCCTCCATAAAATATTGAACTGGAAGCCCATTTTGCAAATTTACCTCTCTTTAAATCATTTCTGGTGTCAAGGAGCACAAAGCAAATATAGAAAACCCTGATGAGGCCAGTAACTACTTAAGGGATTGAGAATATTGATTTCATCATAAGTATTCTTAAGCAATTTGAGAGAGAGAGATCAAAAGAGCATCAACGGCCCAATTTAATTAATTTACCAATGTTAAGGGAATAAAACGGCCAAAAGATCATTCAATCCACAAAAAACAACTTCCATATTTTCAATGATGGGAAAAAAAGGGTACTGCACTGATCCTCAAGATCAAAAGCACACTTGGGCAGATACAGATAGACGGATTTCGACCAAAATCTGGGTCATCTTGGAGTTGGACGTTGTGCGCTTACGACGCGGTCGCAGAACGTGACTAGCCAGCGGCATCGTTCCGCTCAACATTGGATAGGGCACGGGGGAGGGGAAGGGTGAGCGTCCCTAAGCCCGGGAGATTCTATCGCACCGCTCATGAAAAGGAAATCTGCCCCCACCGAGGCACGGGACCAGTGCATAATTAATATTACCAGGGCAGAAACGACTCGAGAAACGTATTGTTTGGCCCCGAGGGGGTTCAGAGTACATATCTAAAAATCAGGCGACTTGGTGCAGGATATTTTTAAGTCTGCGAATCGTGGTTATGCAGAACGGAGAAAATGCACGAGGGAAGACGTGAACTTCATATTATGCGAACAACGTTATTTGGTCAAGGTAAAGAGCTAGTCATAATTTAAATCGCTCGCATTTGAAGGTGTCTACAATCAGGGGGATTTCGTTGTGTCAAGAAAGCTAAGAAATGTCAGGGATGATTACGAAAAAATTCCGGATAAAATGGTAATTTATGTTAATTTCAAACATTATTTTTTATCATTCCCCTATGATTGAGCGTACCTTTGACATTTACTCATCCTGTTCTCGATATGCGACTCAGGTGATACATTGGAATTATTTTTTTTGTTGCGTGAGTGTATTGAATTGGTTTTAGTCCCAAACCTCTTATCACTTTTATATTTACCGGGCCGATGAATATTTCATAAAATACTTATTGTTCGATACTTCGAGAAATGTTAAAAATAGTCATAGTTACATGTTTCATAAAACATTTCACATTTCATGACCCCAACAACGTTTTATGAAAAAATATAATTTTAACTGGTTTAATAGTTTTTGTATCCTCGTAAAGAAATAAAGGGAGCGCACATATAAATGCATAGCCACAAGTCCCAAAGGTGAGGGAAGTTTGAGTTGTATTTATCGTAGAGCGTAGCACTCCTTACTGCAAAAACTCCCGCGGGGTATTCCATACTCCTCGGACACAGGTTATGATCCCCCCAAATTTGATGCTAACTCCGCCCCTATCGTCCTTTGCAGACTACTCCGTAAGCTGCTCCAAATTGGTACTCCCGAATGCGTGTAGGGGCCGACCTAGACAAAACCTAAATAAATTACGGTAATTAAAAAAGTGGGCCCATTACACGCTTCTGTGTGAGTCACTTAAATTGCATCATAGCTAATTTCGTCAAACACAACTTTTTCCTTGCCATGCGTGCTCTCACACAGTGAGTTGCGAATACAATTTTCTATTATGTCGTTTTAACCAGCATGGATATCATTTTTCTATTTTTTTGTGAAATACAGCGCCAAATGAACCCTAGAAATTATCAAAGAAGGCGTCCAATTGTCTTTTTTTTTCGAATCATTTGGTTTTAGAATATCGTTTAGAAAGACAGCAGGTAATATTCCACTAAGTCCACTTTTCCGAAATCTGACTAATTGGTTTAAAAAAATTTGAACCTACAATCTTCATTCCAGTTGACTAAATAGCGTGAAGCCGGAAATATTAGGGCAGCGTTAGTTAAAAAGCGAGGCGAAACTATTAGGTACACTTCCCGAGTGTTTTGAGTTAAAATCAACTTACTAACGAAAGTAGATTATATACGAGGTGTGTTCAAAAAATATCGCGACTTTTGTTTTTTTTCAAAAATTATTTATTTATTCATGAATATCTATGAGTTCTTGCCACAGGGTAGAACGGTCAATAAGGAATATTACCTGCAAGTTATGCGCAATTTGCGCGATGCAATCCGCCAGAAACGCCCGGATTTGTGGAAGAACAAAAATTGGCTTTTGCACCACGATAACGCCCCTGCTCACACATCGTTGCTTGTGCGCGACTTTTTGGCCAAAAACAACACACTAATGATGCCGCAGCCACCGTATTCCCCAGATCTGGCCCCCTGTGACTTTTTCTTGTTCCCTAAACTGAAGAGACCCATGAAAGGACGACGTTACTCTACGATTGACGAGATAAAGACGGCATCGAAGGAGGAGCTGAACAAGATATAAAAAAATGATTTTTTGAAGTGCTTCGAAGATTGGAAAAACCGTTGGCACAAGTGTATAATATCTCATGGGGATTACTTTGAAGGGGACAAAATAGATATTCATGAATAAATAAATAATTTTTGAAAAAACACAAAAGTCGCGATATTTTTTGAACACACCTCGTATGAAAAAGCAAAACCAATAATGTGCATTTTACATCTCTTTTATAAACTCGGTTTTTTCTTTGTCGTCTTGCCCTGGTCAAATCTTCCAATCCATCTTTCTTAATTCATCAATCTCCATTTTTAACCCACTTTCCGGTAAGATACTAAGCTGAAATTTTCAGAATAACTCAGAACTAATGACAAGCCAATATTCTAACACTTTTATTATAATTGGAACTGTATCTAGATATTAATTCATAATTTAACTGTGAAAATGGGGGTTAGTTCTAAAAGTTGCCACCAAAATCCGATGGCGACGATGTGATCATTATACGATAGGAGAATGATAAAAAAGCATAGCAACAAACTTGTTTACATCAAACTTTATTGAAAAATTGTCTCGACATAAACGTTACTTTTTAATTACTTTTATACTGTAATATAATTTCTTGATCAATTTACCGATCTTAATTTTTCTCAAGAACCTCGGTAAAAACACAGTTGCTAAATGATATTCTGGGATCTAGAGGCACCTCCAATATGCTACGCGGGGAAAAGAAACAACTCGGAAAAATAGCTTTATCCCGGTCGATGGACATGATAATGCATGGGGAGCCCCCCACTGTTGCGTTTAACAGAGAAATAACAGCGACGAAATGAAATTACACAATTTTAACCCAGTTTACCCGGAAAAGTTAATTACTATGTTAAGTGAAGAGACTAAAATGATGTACTTGATCGAATGAAGCAAGCACCTAGAACTCGAATGCAACGGCTACCAGCGAATAGAACAACAGCCGGCGAGGCTATATAGCCCTTAATTGCCCGCGACGGTATATGGCAACATGCCGAGCAACGGAACACGACAATAACCGGAGAACAAGACGTAAATCAAACAGCGAAGGGAACAGGCACACATTACGTGCCAAAAGCTCGGATCCTAGGGGCCATAAATTTTTCTCCCAGCTAAAACGTAAATTTTCGCGGCCCGGGAATTCAATGTGCCGTTCCCGGACGAGAATACTTCGTGAATGGAATAATTGCCTAATTTTACGGGACCTTCCGCCGGCATTCTTCATACAGTATCATCTCACGTCACAGGAAGTTATCCCCACTTTCTCTCAAGCGTTCCACATGACTTTATTTAATACGACGTATAGCGAAAAATGTCACGAGCTTAAGTCGTGCCAAATGAAAAGGTACACTCTTAAATGACCGCCAGCGATTGCGCATATACGAATATTTTCTCCAAGAACGCCTCAATAGATGAACCTCTAGTAGGCCGATAGATGCGTCGTCACCAACCGCGCATTTAAATGAATTTACGAAAATAACCACTTCCGTCACTGACGGTAGGCGATCCGAATTTCGTGGGGAAATAAGCTTTAGTTAGGGCTGTAAATCCATATCAATATTAGCGATATAATACGACGGTAATCCAGAAAGTGACTTCTGTTTTGAAATAAAAATTAAACCAGCGATGGTAGAACAATTTTATTATAAACATCGTAGAACTAGAATTTTACTTTATTTTTTCACATAGGTACCTAATCGATTCACGCACTTGTATATTTTAACGGTCTTAGCAGTCCCCTCTTCACAAAAATCTGCCGTCTGTGAATGGAGCCAACCTCTCACGGCATTTTGAAGTTCTCCGTCATTGCTGATGCGACGAGACAAAATCACTTACAAGAGAAGGCCTACCACTCCGTTCTTCGTCTAGAATTTTGCCCTTCCATTTTTTAAAAATCGTACCCACTGATGGACTGCACCTTCATTCCTAATGTTTGGTCCATATACCGCATGCAATTCATGATGAATTTCGGCTGCTGCCTGACTTTTTGCCCAAAGAAATATAAAGCGGGGCTACCCCCACTCCTCGTGCTACACACAAACGACAGTTACTTCCTGGATACCCGCCTACATTGAATTCATTACTTTCCAATTCTTTATTTTGACGACACATCAAGGTAGTGAGGAAAGCCTAGTGACATTAAATACCATAAACACAATGAGCAATAGACAAATCTTATGGAATCAAGTTTGGGGTTGTTCCACTGACCGCAACCATAGTTTACTTCGTGACATTGATGATAATCATCGATCTTTGAAAATATTACGAAATAGACAAATATAATGTAATACTTAGCTTAACGCCTTCTTAGGAATGCACGAGGCATAGGAGACAGATTATGTTATCTTCGGTTCACGTTTAGGCTCACCTGCAATGAAAAAACAACACAACTTTAGTTCAAGCATGAAAAACGTTGATTAAAATGTCGACATTTGGTCGCAAAAAGTGGTCACAAAATTTTTACCGTTGGAATTTTAATGTTATACCGTACAATATAACTAAATAGGTATTAAGTTATGTGCGATCCTTCATAGGAGAGCATTTGGCGAGAAATCTAGCGCGCCAATGAGCTGCTCTTAATGTACGGTGTAAGGGGAATCACGGCTTAATGTACCACGATTCTACCTCTTCCAGTGAGGCACTGACTATTATGTTAAGCCTTGATTTGCTAACTATCGAGGCTTGGAAAAACTGAATGACATTAATCTTCAAGTGATTTTCTTCGCCATTACACAACGAACCCCTCATTGGCTCTTCCCCATTCTTTGAAGCTTCGCGAAATGTATTCATATAAAAAATACCTGCCACTAAAGAGCGGAGAGAAATTTAAAATATGAGTAAAAGACGTGGTGGCGAAAAAATTCTCGATTTTGGAGGCGGGAGACATATATCAAGGTAGTGAGGAAAGCGATATGACACTAAATACCATTCTGGAATGAATGGAGAAAAATGGCAATATATTTCCCGCGGTGTGGCAGACTTTAGAGAGGCCAAGGGTGCGACGAGCTATGCTATACACGTCGGACGCAACGGGAATAAAAGAAAAAATTTGAATATTTAAGATTATACTGACTTCAAACAGAAATTTCAGCGAAGCGGGGGTGATAATCCTTCAACTCACCACGCCTTCAACACTCTGGGCCCTCTCATCTTTCCGACGGTAACTTAATTTCAAGCTTTCTCCCTCAATCGCTCACTTTATAACGGTGCTCCCTAACACTTTTCCGCAAAGAAACCGCACCATATGCTCAAATTCATCCTGAGAAGGATTAACATCCCGGAAGTTAGTAGCATGAAAGTGCAGTGGCACATTAAGGCGGGCATTAACATCCTTTATTCGCCCCAGAATAATTTAAATATGGTAGTCTCAATTGAAAGTTTTTATTTAAGTACCATACGAACCATATTGATGGAATGACTTTAAGAATAGTTATATAAAAAATTATAAAAAATATATCGCAATAAACCATAGTGAATATGTATCCTATTAAATTATTGCAAAGACAACTCGACTCAAAGCTGTATAAGTCTGCAGTTCTTGTACCTACAACCGCCACCCAGCTACAGATAAATATATATTTTTAGTGAGTCGAATAGCGATCACGATGCCGGGGCGGAATCGTGAGCAGGTATCAAAACAGTTCCTCGGGTGGTAAACTAAAGATCCAGTGTTCGTGAGCTCCTCACCTGAGTGCGAATAGTTCACACCCACAAAAAAAGACCGATTACATCTCTAGACTAGAACGTGGAAGGTGCAAAGAACTTTACGTTAGAGTAGCGTGCATGGGAAGTAAAAAATACCGTTAATCCTAAAATAATCAAGAGGTTACCTTCCCACTCATATCAGAGCACCCAAGATATGTATCAGCGTCCTCATGACCTCAGCACACGGTATTATTGGCAACATAACAGCGGTAATAACATGACAACTATTCATTGGATTGGAGAAAAGTCATTGGATTACCTAAAATCTTAAGACTTCGAAATAAAATGATGGATCGATCTATTGATGGATGATCGATGAGGAATGAATAAATTTATTACTCCAACCTTGAATGCACACTTTTTTTTAGCAACAGAAAATTAATGGAGCTTTAGGTAGCTTCAATGGTTAAAATAAAAAACCAGCATGGAAGCTACCATCTTAAAAAGTAAATTCAAGGCAGGCCAGAAAACAAAAGAAAGTATACACAATTTTTTGAAAAATTATCATAATGAAACATATATGTGACAATAACTTACAATAAACAAGAAATAAGTATAGTATGTGGACAGAACAAAATAAATTTCTTTTTTCTCCTTTCACAAAAATATAAAAATAATATATATAATAATATGTATGTATTCACAAACACATCAAAAAAGAACATTTATATTATCATGGGATAACAACAAATCTTTGGCCTTTTTATAAAATTTATTTATACTCTTTAACTCTTTGATTGAAGAAGGTAATTTATTCAAAATCTTCGGCCCCAAATAAAGAAACGATCTTTAAATAAAGAAAGATTAGGATTAGGAACTAGAAAATTAACATTCCAACGTACGGATATTCTATTCTTCAGGTATGTAATGACTTCTTTTTCAAGGATGAAAGAATTTTAATAGCAGCGTATAAGAAGCTTACTCCTTTCGAGAGTGCTCACGTTCAAGGCGACGGCAAAGAATGATAAAGAATTCACCGCATGGATACCATGGTTTCAATACCTGTCAATATCATCAATAGAATGGGCTAGCAAACATTCGGTATTAAACTTTCAAAACCAGAGGAGTCGGAGCAGGCTTGCTGAAAATCAATACTAGCTCAAATAAAACCGATAAACTATAAATATACAAAGATTTCAATCAATACTAACTAATGAAAAATGAAAAAGCAGGAGCGATTTCCACAATTTTAAAATTTAATAGTACTACCGGTTTCGCTTTACAGCATCATCAGGTGGTAAAAATTGTGGAAATTGCTCCTGCTTTTTCAGTTTTCATTATATCACGTTTCCACTCCATCTCGCCTGAAACCTCAGATTATATTCAATACCAACTACTTAATATTGATGCATCTCTTTGATTGCTCGATTATCCTTTAATTGTTTCACATGCTTCTTACGCATTTCATCTATGCCTCTCACACTTTTAACAACCAACGCGTACTGCACGGCATTTATTTTTTAACCCAATTCTCCTCGCACTCTCGTCTGTGGGAGAGCGTCTGTGCGCGCGTCAAGAGTATTATTGACAAGTCCACGGTCACCTCCAAGCACTGGTTAACACCATTCGCGACGGTCCCACGACAACACACGATGCCTGAATTTAACATCACTCATTTGTATGCGGCGTCAAATTATACGGCGCGAACCACATTATTTACACACTCTCAATCCAGAGGGAGGGAATCGTATCGAACAAGCGTCAACTATACACGCAATGAACAACCTCGCTCGGGTACTAAATCTCACACCCTCGTCCAAACACGAGCGCAGATGTACATACATCATGGGAGGAGGGAAATCAAACTCAGTCTTCCTCGTACGCAATCTCCTCCAGGAAAAAAGATAACTAGCGTATTTGCGAACGTGAAATTTTGTCTCCAACAAACAAAATTCGCTGTTACTTCAAATAGACAAAACATAACACTGTCTAATGAATAAAATCAACTGATTTGAGAGATACTGTTTGTCTTGATAATGACGGTATAGACGCTGAAATTATCTGACAGAAAATAGATAAAAAGTTTGCGGAACCGTACTTGGTTTCTGTCTAATGAAGTTCTGGTGATGAAGTGAATAATGGTGAAAGTCGGGTAAAAAATATTTAATTTATAAGAAAGTAGACACTAGAATTCGCTTGTGAATCTCATAAGTATTGAAAAATACCGTAGACAATACATTATTATTTTAACATTTATGAACACTTTAGGAATCGGATGGAGTTAAAAAAATATAGGAGCAAAACGTACACAAATGCAATAAAAAGAAATAAAAGAAAACAACTTTAATGGCAAAAATATACACCAACTCATAGATTAATCTTTTAACTGAATCCTAACTAAATTAATTCAACAGCAAGCTTACATAGAATACGTCAAACATATATTACATAATGTCACAGAATTTTCCAGTTCCTGGATTATATATTTCCAATGCTGCTCTTTCCAATGTCTTACTTCCCATCATTCAAATTCAATTCAATCCAGAAACCATTCTCTCCTAGCCCTAGCAAAATATTCTTAGCGAAATATTCAGGAGCATGTTTGTTACATTAAATGCCTCAATAATAATTATATCACTACATGCAAATTATTGCATTATATTAATTATTGAATTTAGTTAATTGTAAAGTATTTAAGAACAAACACAGACATCTGCAGATTAGCGATCTTGAAATTCCAAATTCAACCAAATATTTCTGAAGCCAGGAGAAAAACTGGACGAGGATATTCCCTCATTTACATTTAGCGTTAATTAGTATAATTTTGAGGCACTGCAAAACGGAATGATATTAATTCTCTAGTGATTTCCATTTTTATCGTATAACGATGCTCACATTGGCTCTTTCCCATCATTAGAAGCTCCATGTATATAAGAAAATTATACCACTAAGGGCGAAGAAAATTTAAGAATATTCGCGGAAGACGAGGTGGAGAAGAATTCTCGACTTAGGAGGAGAGCTAGTGTGAAGAGCGCGAAAACGTGAAAGACTTCGAAACGTTGGACCGCATGGGTTCTCACACCCGGGAGCAAACCCGGGAGGAATATATCCACTAAAATTCGCCGGGGACACACCAGATCTTTCGCCGAAGAGATAAAGATTTATAATTCACTCAAATAACACTCAAGGCGGATCCAAAATATAAATCTTCCTGAAACCAAAATCTCCATGAATGCCGTCCTAATAAACCCGATTCTGATTTGAATGCACGACGAGACTGAACCAACAACGACACCACCTCCTCACCAGGTTATTAACCCGAAATAAAAAGAAAAATTAAGGCCATAAAAAATACGGAAACGCCCACCCTCGTCTCCAGATGGGGGAGAGGGAATATTGAAATGGAAAAAATACGGTAATAATAGGTTTGCTGAAAAGGGTGTTGGGTTTGCCATCAGGAAGGTCCTCATTCATTATACAAGCGCCGAATACGGGTTAGGGCTCATGGGGAGCTCAAAACGCCACACTCAATAAAGCAGTCTTCGGTAGGTTAGGGTAGGGGTGGCGCGTTCAAATCAAGGCTTCGGAGTGGTCCCGCGGGGGATAAACGTGCGAAAACGAGGGGAGGAAGTACCCCAAAGCAGGGCGGCCAACCCCACAGGAAATGAGAGAAAAACTCGGGAGATATGAAGCTACCGAAAAAAAATCAGGTATTTCCTCCAGCTACTGAGAAAAACTGAAAAAGTAAAAACAGAAAGTATATGTAATAATCGAATGTTCAAGCCCGATGGAGAGGATTTTTTGCATATTGAAATAAATACTTATAATTTTCCACGATTGTGAAATGTATTACGACCTAGGTAACCTACCCTAGTGGTAAAATTGAAACCTAGGATAGGTTTCAATTTTACCACTGAAGATGATGAGGTAACCACCTTGAACATGATGCATTAACATTAAACCTAGGTGTAAATGCAGTAACATTAAATCCTAGGCATTAATAATATATTTTACGATCGTGAAAAAATTTCTAATTATTTTTTAGACAGTTCATCAAGAACGAATATAGTTTCAAGAAAGTATAAAGCCCGAAAGAAAGGCACATGTACAATACAATTCACAATGAGGTCTAATGCCTTCATTCTATCTGAAAACCCCAGTTCCTTCCTACCTCTCCCTTTTTTATCCAACACCTCACTCTCTAACACTGTTTCATTACGGAATTATGAGGAGAACATGAAAATACACCCGTGGAAACAAACCAAGTAAAAAGGTAGGGAACATAATTTCTCTAAGCGATTGGCCGCCCTGCTCGGACATGAATGAGGGGGAGTACACTTCCCTAGAGGGGATTGCGACCATAAAAAGGGAGGGTAAATATTTTTTCCACCCTTGGGGAGAAGAAATGGCAAGGGTCGAGAGTAAGGGCTTGAGGGTAGAGATATCTTCATATTTCGCAACCCCTCCCGAAGGAAGAAAATAAAGGGGGTTCGCACCCTAGCACTTCACCTTCCTCCGTAATAACACCTCGTCGAGAGTCCTCTGAATGAAGAGGCTCGTGCGAGACTAACCCCCTATTACGTCTCAAACCCCCTCAGCGTCACAGGTCGCCACGTTCTGGGGTCATCGAAGGGGAGGTGGGTGCAAACACCGACCTCGCACACTTAGACTCGCCACAGGGTGTGTGGCAGGGGGCAGTGACGTAACTGAGGGGGGGGGGGATGAGGGGATAGGTCCCCCCAAAAGCCCCAGAAAAAAATATTTAAAACTATAGTCTGCATTTGATATATAATAACTGCGTCTTCTTAAAGTTAAAATTTAAGTGCCAAAATGATGTAAAATGCATTTCCAGGCACGTTATTTAAAAAAAAATTATCCTGGACAATATCCCCGTTGCTTGGAGGGGACTATCCCCCCCAGAACCCCACATCCGCCCAAAGCTTATTCTTAGTTACGCCACTGGTAGGGGGTACTTACCGGCTTACGGAATGAAACTTGTAGAGAGAAAATGTAAAATGTGGAGATATTGATTTCAAATACACATATATTCAGTGTTTAAGCTTCATTTGATGGGACCCCACATCTATATTGCCAAATAACTCACTGTTTAATGTTCCTCCAAACTTCATTATTCCGCCCTCGGTTTCAACTAGTGAGTGACCTAGATAATGATTATCTAGTAATTAAAACCCAGTATCGGAATAAATAAGTTTTGTGGAAAATTACTAACAAGTAAGTTGTGAGTTATTTCGCACTATAGATTGATTTCAGGTTGTGAGTGCGAGAAACGAAGTGGGTACATGTCATTTTCATGGAGATTTGAAAATGCAACCTCACATTTCTTCATCGGCTAATGGTCACTGTTACTGACGTTCAAAAATAAATATTCTTTCTATGCTTTCGGCAAATCGTATTTGAAAATCCGCCTTCATTCACAGGCTTCTTTTTTAACATTCAAATCGGAGGAATAAAGTTCCTGCTTGAGGCTTTCCCAGCACTGGATTGAAGTTCTCTCCATTGTTTTCCGAAAAAGACTCATAGGCAATAGTACGCAATAATCGAGGTCCTCGACGCTGATTGGTCACGCCAATGGTAGACCACCATGAGGAAAAACAAAGGGTCATTTCCATATATCGGCACTCCCACCTGATCTGAAGATGTGGCCAGTATAGGCCACGAAACGTCATCTGAAATCAACTTCGATGCAGCAAACCCGAAAAACAAAGGAGAGAACTGCGGGGGAATAAAGATTCACTGCTTGGAAATGGTTGTAAGAATGGACGGGAAATATACAGGTTAAAACGGAATAGATATGAGAAAGAATTCCGACACAATTTTTTACTAAGACATCCCTCATTTATTTCCCTCATCCCTCCTAAAGATGTTTTACACTTAAAAACGAATGTCCACCATAAAAATACCTCCCTCATTTACAGAATAAAACGTATAGAAACTAACTGCCGCAACGTTTTCTAAATTGTTTCATATTTCTACTCACGTGCCCACTGAGATTTAAGACGAAAAGAGTATTTGTTTGGATAGGTTATGGTAGAGCACACTCCGGGGAGGGGATAGTTCCTTTCCTTTAGACAATTTACACTAAAATTTAAATGCTGAGAAGAATAAGATGCATCCATGCTCAAAAGCTAGCAATCAGGTTGCGACAGTTTTAGAGCAAGTGTTTCTTAGAAAATTTACAATTCTCAGAGTACCAACTCTTAAATATTCTTAACCAATTCTTGTACCCTATGCGCTCTTCCAGAGAACGTCTAAGCTGCTGTGACAATGTATTCAGCGACACGTTCTTCTCCCCTACAGTCAGACGCATACGATACAACCCCACAGAGCTTTACCAACCACCCCTCTGACCACGCCTCCCTGAACCCAAATTTATTACCTCAGGGAACCCAATTACATGCCATTGAATTTGAAGAGACAAAAAATTTCCCTTCACATTCAGCAACTCAATCTGTCGAATATAATCATACACTAATATTCGTTACTCATATATAAGAGCTGATTGTGTCACGCCAACCTGAAAATGGAATAGAAATGATAGATTTTTTCGGGGATGACGAGCAAGACATTTCCGACTGAGATGCAATAGACGTGGGTCGAACTCGAATGGTGGATGGGTCCATTTCATGAAGCAGGAGGAGAAAAAACGATTTTTCTAAATTATGCGCTTATTCTATGGGTTCATATTTATAGTCAGGGATAATATGTGGCCTAATTATTTTCCACGCTACGTCCTTATGAGCTGTCGGAGTGCTATACCTATTACATTAAAGAGGGGATATTGTTTTCTTTGAGCGCGTTTCCGGGAAAAAATGACATAAGTGGTAAAAACCGTAGGAAAAATTACCATAGGGTTGAATGCTATAAGTGTTTTAATGCATCCCTCCATAGGGTAATTATCTTCCGAGATCTCTCTCTACCTGTTCTTAGAATGCACTAGTCTATTATTGTTCCCCATTGCTTTCGATTTTTTTATATTTCAATTTAGATAACTTTTATTCTCATGGCACGGTCACCCATTTATTTAATTTAATTCGGTGTTCTTCCAAATCCAAGCTCTAATGAACTTAGTCGTACATGAAATTTAGTCGTATTAGCAGAGAGTCGCATGCAAACCTACCATAACAGGTAGAATACCTATAATGATAGTGTTAAATGAGTTAATAAGTAAACGTTGCGAGCGTACATTTTAATTTTGAGTTATTAATAAAATAGTAAATAATAATAAAGATATTTATTTCACTGCCCAAAATAATACACCTAGATACATAGGATATACAGATAATGTAAATAAACAATCACGGTATGAATTTTAGGAAATCATTGACTTTCATGATAGATATAGTTCCGAAGCCTCATCACCGTCCACGTGCCTCCGTCCATTGCAAAGGGACGATCCGAACGGGGCGTTGCCCGGGAAAGGGAGCGAAAGGGTGGAACGGTCCACGGTGGCTTCTGGATGGATGGCTCGGGAATGATGCGATCCACCGCCGAGGTCTCGGCGTGGGTGTTATGCAGTGAGGAGGGAGCCAACGGGTGTGTCGGAGGACGAATGAGCTGGGGTTGTGCGAACCCAAGGATTTAGACTGAATGGCGCGATATGTCATTGCCACCGCGTTTTCGAGGGGAATTGAGCGGACGCTTTTGGGGGGGAGAAGGCTTGAAGCTACTCAGAGCTCCCTTTGAGAGGGACTTGGGGCGATCCCCCAAAAACAGTTGGTAAGGGATTGATGAGAAACCGTGCGTATACTACACGTTCCCTCAGTCGGTGAACTTTTATCCCTCCTCTTTTCGACCCCCCAAAACTGCCGGCGATCTTCGCTGTTTCGTTTCCCCCTACACCCCTTTAAGTCCGAATCTCGGTGGGAAACGGGATGGGTTGAAAGGGATTAAGGCCGTAAGGTGTCGAGAAATCTCTAGGACGGGATGGAGATGGGTAAGAAGGGTTACTGGACGAATAGAGAGAGAGACTCGGTGAGCCCTTGCCTGCGAATGATGTAGTCGTTAGGGCGCATTAACTTATCCAATTTTGACGGCCCCGCCGTAATGAATGAAATCAGTTGTGCCTGAGAGGGGAAACCACTCACCCGGACAAATGCAGGAAGTAGTGAGGATTACGTAGGTAAACGCAAGGGCAATAATTCAAAATACCAAGGCCTCTTTTCATGTATATGAAAAGATGAATGAATGCACGACGCTTCGGAACCACCGCATAAAAGCTAGATATTTTCTAAAATATATACGGTGATTGTTAAGTTACATTCTGATGGCTAAGTTCTAACAACACGTATCTCAAAAATAGCAACTTTTCAGGAGAGCAAAAAAACGATTATTTTTTTACTTATAGACTGTACACTGAAATTAAAAACCAAATGTTCATGAAACTGAAAAAGAAGCATGAATTTACAAACATAGAGTTGATTTTTGCTTGTATTTTATTTTTTTAATGTTATTACATTTTGTTTAAGATACCTGTCTCAAACCGGTCGAATTTGAGATACGTGTTTTTAGAACTTAGCCATCGATTTACTGTTTTAAGGGCTACAAACTAATTTTATACTCGTAATATTTCACTTTAAAACTCATTATAAAACACTATTTATCAGAGGAAAGGCAACGAGAAATACTCGAGGCGTTCGATGTGTGGGTGCGGAAGAGAATGAAGAAGTGATGTGGTCGGAGAGAAAGAGGAATGGCGAAGTGCTGAACATGTGGGCTAGGAGAACGTACTCCTACACGAAATGCGAAGGAAACAAAGGCTACCTGCTATGGTAGTTTTACATGCCAAGTTCGGTTGAGCTTGGATATGAAATTATGTAGTATTAAATACCTAAATGGTACCTGAAAGAAGAAATCCGTAGTCAAATATCTCCCGGTAGATTAAAAAAATATTGATTGAAAAAACATTGGATGAAAAAAAGGCAGAATAAATGAAAAAGTATGCTTCTAAATAGGCTAGCTCTTGAAGAATGAAAAATACATGTTTCTTATAAGCTTTTAGATCAAAATATCTCGAAGATCTCTCGCCTGCTAAGAGATTTTCCAGAAAACTACAACTAAAATATTTTAACAAACCAAAAAATAACGCTTCCCGAAAGCTGCTTGAAGTACCGCAAGCACACCGCCCACCTTAAACAGCGGAAGTGAAAGCGCATAGTTGGAACGGCCAATGCGGTGGCTGTAATGCACGTATCACTACTCCCACAAACTAATATTTCGCCACGGACAACTTACCCCGAACGCAAAACCGCAAGCACTTTAAAGTGTGACGCCCTGAATTATGTACAACCTCTAAGGATGCACGCACAAGAATGCGAGGCAAAGTTTTGATAAGATATGGAGATGAACGAGGAGGTGGAAGCAATTACGACCGCATCCTCGGAACAGCGATCGCCAAGTCGAGATAATGAATATTTGGTCGCGAGAGCGTCGATCACCAATTATCCAATACAAACACAATCACTGGGGGAGTGATTTCTCCGAGGGAAATTTACAAAATTTTCCAAACCCATATATGTGTGTGTTCGGTTACTATGTAAGTCCGTAGGGACTACATACACACCGAACAATTACGTTTTCCTCGCAGGATTTTTGCACAAGCGCACATGTACTTTCCTCGCAGATGAAGCGTAAATACTGTTGCTAAAATTAAAGTACATTAGATTCGTGCCGAAAATGGTGCCACAACAGACCCAAACTGCTGCAAAAAGGGGTTCATTAAAAATTTATTTGTACTGACCTTTGCATGAATAGAGTATTTTTTATTTAATTTTGTTCCTAGCTTCTAGAGGCAGCTTCTGGATCATATACGGAGGAGACAGAAGGCATGCATAGAACGAGCGCTTAGCGGGGAGGGGATGTCGTAAACAGTGTTAGAAGGTAGAATGTTGCGTAAACGAGGGAGAGGAAGGAAAAGAATAGGATTTTTAGGTAGAATTAAAGGGAATAGGCCTCATTGTGAATTGAAGAGGGAAGTGGTTGATGGGGAGGGAGGATCCCAGAATTCTTCTCAAGTACTCCATGGAAACCTACCTTAATCGGTAGCATACTTTAATAATAACCATCAAATTTTCAATGAACGAAAGAACATTTATTAGAAACAATATGACCTAAAAATATCAGTTTTGGATTGCGAAGTCGAGGTAATACTTCCTAAAACTTAATAAATGCCCTTCAATGTCCGTTACACATTCACGTCTCGTGACAAAGTGAACACGAGCACTGTCACAAGGCCATGAAAGAGACAAGCGAGCGTCGCCAACGGCTCGGAATTCCAGTCTCCGGGATGACTTCAACGCTTGGGATGACATCAGGATGTGCACGCTCTCTTCCCGCTAACGAATTGCGACTTCTTTAACGCGATGCTGACTCCGCTAATCTAATTACAAGCCCTAACCATTCCGAGCATTCGCCACGCTTCCTGGCGACGCGGCCGCGAAGCTTCGGAACTCGCTATTAATGCAAGAGCGCTCTGATGTCTGCCAACTCATACTTTCTCTTGGCATCATCATGAGGAGCACGCTTATGGCTGGGGACCCTAACTCACAATGGGGAACATGCATGAAATTTTTTCACCATGCTAGTAAGTCTCACCTAATAGACAATTTTCTCATGAATCCAAATACATCAGCTAAAACTCCCCTAGTATTCAACAAACATCACTAAATGCAAATTAAAAGTGCTTCAATATCGCTTATTATAGTACTTTGAAAAAATTGTGCATGTTCCCCATTAAGCAAAAAGAAGGGAAAAATAGATTTTTTCCCGGATAGAAAGGCTCTTTTCCCAACATATTTTACTAATGAACATGCTGTTAATTTATCAAAAAGATTTTACCCAAATTCGAAGTCTCGAGACTCGAAGTCTAAAATACATACTTATCACTGTCTTCATGGATTCTCAATCAGCGGGAGACCTCTTCGTTCGAAGTAACCAATAGCATAGTTCTGTACTTATTATCAGGGAAATATATGCAACGCTCTCGAGGGGATCATAATTTAAGAGATTAAAGAAATGACGGGGATGAGTCTGATATGGATTGTAGCGATTTACGCTGCGAAAACGTGGAATCTGAGGAAGAAGGACAACGAAGACAACATTTTGACCACGTATGACACCACGAGGCAATAACCTACGTGCATTCAGTGAAGACTTGTTTTCTTCATATCACGGTATATTGCGCCTTGCTGAAACGCCGTTTTCACTGATGCAATTGACTTATTTATGCACTAAATAATTTCCATGCTGATCGCGTACCGCGTCCCGATGCATCCTCCGATATAATGATCGCAATTTTCCACGAGCACACCACGGGGAACGTCGTGATTAACGGCACGGGCCGTCGAAAGCCAAAGCGAGGGAATGGATATGCGTCCCACGTAATTCAAAGTTTACCTTTTGGGGGGTCCAGCCTAAACATTACGACAAGCGAGTGATTAATCGATCGACGGAAATCGTCCGGTCGTGTCTCGCGCCCTCGACAATATTGCTTTGACCTCCGTTGACCTCCCCGCGCACTCGGATTCGGAATAAATGAAAGAAAATCGCAGGAGGGGATAAATTAAAAAAAAGAAAAGATACCGAACTCTCCAAGCCCTTTCTATTTGCGCGCGCATTCGTTTGTGAGAAAGGTCCAACCGATTGATACACGAGTTTCCAGTGCATAATGAATGGGTTGTAGGAGAGCCTGCCAAAAACCCGTCGTGCATCTATGCTTTCCGTGAATTGATGACATCTCATGGAGAACACACCACATATTCCCAAATTGTGATTTTTATGTTATTTTGACCTTTTCCCATACATTACCAAGTTTTGTCTAAACTACCACATCATGAACATCTACCTACATATTTAATTTATTTTTTCTTATGTCAAAAAGAGGTCCAAAATATAAGATTGGCCAAAATTCATTTTCACTCCAAGGGGAGCGTAACAGCCTAGTGGGTGGAGCGCTTGGCTAATGATCTTCATCAACAAACTACCCCGCAAGCCACCATAAACAACCGTGTTGCAGGGGGTGTTAGAGCACCAGGCGTTTACAAATAAATAGGAAATGCTCCGACGAAATTATGCGTAGAAGTCTGATTATTGAAGTCTTTTCTCGTGCGGGGGAAAAAAGAATTCCTAAACCTATCCGTTCGCGCAAAATATCCCTCTCAGTTTATCGTTTCTGTCTAATCCTGAAATGTGGTGGTGTTCAAATAAGATGTTCTTCGTGTCGCTGTTAAAGGTATCCATTTTCGATTGCTCAAACAATCTAAGCCTGATCAAACAATCTTTGCGTATCAAGCGGCTCCCAACCTAATTCGTTTAACATCTGTGTACAACTCCTAAGTAAGAGAAGAAAGCTTGGAAGCTGGTGTTATTAAGGAGCAAGGGGCTTGTCCAACCAATTCTAGAAAAACTCTTTCCGCGCCTGTTAACTTAAAAAAGTATTATCATTATTATCGCCATCATTCATGATACCTAGCGAATGTAACAATCGATCAAATCAATTTGAGCTACAGGCGAAATAATGCGGAAGCGAGACATTACTTCATTTGAAAAAAATAGGAAACTTCTAGTTCTTTATATTTTTCAATACGACTGCTGCTTAAATAGCATCATGATACTTTTAATATTGAAACCAGATGAATTAATAATTTTATTCGTTGAATTTGCCAATATCATTTCAAGTACAGTCTCAGACAAAAATATGAGTAATGAATGAAAGGATAACGGTCACTTTCGTGAAAAATACTTAAATTTGATGCTGAAAATTTAATCTATCAATGTAAGTCAAGTTCGCCGATGCAATGCAATTATATCGATGAGCGGGATATCCCAATTTAATGAACGACGTAATTATTTACATACTTCCCTTGCTATAATTGACAACCGATAACACTGAATGGGCTTTGTTGACTGTTTTTATTCTTTTTCCCACCGCTTACCCACCTCAGCTGTGATATAACAATTCGATTTCAAGGTTTATTGACACATGGGATGAAATCGAGGATAACAAGGTATTGGAAGAGGTCTCAAAACAGGATTATTTACCCGCACTTTAATAAAGACCATTAAATTCGCTCAAAAAGCACACACGAGCATAAAAAAGTGTGATTAAGCGATTTTGCTTAAATTCCCTAACGGGGAGAGATTAATACACTAAAGAGTGAGAGCTTCAAAAACATTCATTCGCCTGTTATTTGATAAGCAGTTCCGATTAGAGAGCGAGACTGACAATTCATATTAAATAATTACTAAAAATATCCCAACAACATTTTTTTAATTACCATACCGATGTAAAAAAAAAGGTAACGGTGCACCGGATATAGATTTTTTTTTATTTCTGGCCGGGTCCCCAGGAATAATTAACGAGGCCAAACATACGTATTATATGAAAACTGCCAGCAATTATTAGAAGTCGAGCCGAGCACATACATATTATACGCGCGCTTTTCACGTGCAACTTTTTGGGTGTGTTCGTTTTTATTTTCCTCTCCCGGATTCCTCACTTGGCGGAAGTTTAATTGGCCAATTACACGCAAAACACACCGGGCTTGCAATTAAGGCGAACTTCGCGTATATGTGCGAAAGAAAAAAACATAAAACAAACGCGACGACCCCTCTCTCCTACTATCCGAGTGCGAATAAATATGCCCTCCGACCCAACCTGAAAATGGAGTAGTAAAAAAAACATATTTACGCCAAAAAACGTCCCAGTGCTTTCCCAAACAGTGGAGCCCATAAGAAAGCATCGGCTTCGTTAATGATGCTCGAATGACCTCAATGAACAGTAAACTCCATGACCGAGGTCATATTGAGCACACAGAGCGAAAAAAAACTGTCGCTGAAATATTATATTTCCGCATATAGCGGCGGATGGAAAGGATGCCTGCTGTAGTGGCCGTCGCGAGGGAGAAGGGTTTAAGAGGAATATAACAATACTCTAGTTCCAAAACGCTAATTTATCTATTCTCTATTATATTACGTTTTGCTTGGGACCTAAGCTCTTCTCCCCTTCCCTTTCTAGAGGGCCTTCATGCCCCGACCAGCAAGCTCCTCTGATGAAGGGGTTTCACGTGATTATTACTATTAAAGTATTCTACCGAAGAAAGATCTGAGGTTTTCCCGGCGTATGATGATGTTGCAGTTATTTCGAGTTTCCCACCGGATGAGGTTCTCCATCTCTGCCGACGTTTCGATGGTCGTGTCGTCCATCGTCATCAGGGCTTGATGACGATGGACGACACGACCATCGAAACGTCGGCAGAGATGGAGCACCTCACCCATCGGGAAACCCGAAATAACTTCAACATCAAAGTATTCTACCGATTAAGCTGGGTTTCCATAGAGTACTTAAGAAGAATTCTGGCAGCCTCCCCTTCCTTCATGTACTTCCCTTTCCAATTCACAGTAAGGCCCACTTCCTTCCGCTTCATCTAAAAATCTTATTCTCTTACTTCCTTTCCCACGTTTACCTAGCATTCTGCCCTCTAACACTATCCTCAACATCCCCTCCCCGCTAAGTACTCTCTCCATCCATACCTTCTGTCTCCTCCGTATCTCATCTAGAATCTGCCTCTCCTCACCCACCATGCCCAGCATGTCATCGTACCTTTTCCCCTCCGTCAACTTCACCTTCACCATTCTTCGCCAAGCTCTCCCGTAAAAGAGGCTGGCCGCCTGCCACTCTGTATTCCCCTTTGAAAGCGTCGCGCTCTCGCGATCTCTTGCATAGAGGAAACCAGGAACATTAGAGGATTATTAAGTCCACCGATAGAATTGCTACTACGCGCGCATTAAAATCAGATTTCTCAAATCGCCTCTCGTGGCGCTACTAGTCATCGTTATACACTTTTCAAGAGGAAAATTCATGACGGTAATGAGTAACTAAGCCAATAAATCATATAAACCGCACATTTAACGAATTCGAGACGATTATTAACTAAAAAAGACCACTTCCACTACGGTAAATAGCGGCAGTCACACAGACAGAGATACCTCTACCTAGTGGTGCCGCCAAATAAAATGCACGTGAAACAACCACAGATATAACGCCAATCTCCCTCACGGCACGGGAAAGTATTCTTCATTACTGCTTCAAGCCACACTACTCAGAAAATGAAAGACGCAGACGGTAAAAATCCCTTTTTTTACCTATCATTTAAAGGTTTTCGATTCATTGGGTTACTATCTTCCTCACATAAATGTGTTTGCTTTTATACATTCCACCACAGGGGAAGGGTGATTACGTATAAAGATGAAAAACACCTCATACGCCTCAAAATCGATCTTTGGCGAGAGAAAACTCAACCACACGAATCTCCCGTCAAAAAAAATAAATGAATAAACCCACCCACCATAACCACTGGGATAGGTGAGCCCTTATTGATTGAAACTCAATCGCTGGCTGGCGGTGGCATAATCAATATAAAGCATCAGCGCGTTCTTTCTCATGCCATCAATAATATCTAAGAACAAAAGACAAATTGGTATTCACATCATTGCGATGAAATGTCCAAAGAAAATAAGAAGAATGAGCTAGCTTTATGAAGCCATTTCCTATTGCATTAATGTTTCTGGGCAGTAATAGAAGTACTAATATTGTGACAACGAAACGCGTCGTGTTAAAATAAAATCCAGTGGAAATATTGTAATGCCTAATTTTACTAGCATATTTTTTATTGTTTCTAACGGTAAAATTAGTTCATTAGCTGAACATCATAAAAAATGATTAAGTCACAATTTAAAGATCATAAAATATTTTAGTATTAATAAATCTCTAACTTAGTCATAACGTCTGACTATTTCTCTCAAATCCTCAAGTCCAGCAATTCGCATTATTAAAAAAATCGTCAGAATCAAAAACATTCCCGCGCTAAAAAAATATGAAACATTCGAGTAAAATATCTAAAATAAAAAAATCAAAATCATTACGAAAACCTTAATAAAGGACACGAGACAGTAATTTTTCATTTTTTAACCATCAAATATGAATGGCCAAAATCACCCATCGAACAAGACCACACCAGGGTCGGAGTTTCAGTTTTCTGGGGACGAAATGTGGATGGAGGTTTGGGAAAGATGATTAATGGGTCACATTGCCAAGCGACGGGCTTCGGGGGATGGCGTAGGTTGTGATATATATATTCAGGCGGATGGGACTGTGTGGAAAGTTGGGCGTGGCCTCCTCCCTGCTAATGATTCCACACTTGAGGTAAGTACCTGCGACAGATTGAAATGTTGTTTGCCCTGCAGGGTGTGAACTGTCGATATCAACCACTGCCGTCACTTAACTAAAATACGAAGTCGGCCACCTTTAACCTCGGCTAATGATCCACCTATCTGCCGCACTGCTCTTTGTCACAGCTTCCGAGATTAACTGAACGGTTCGCGGTTACAATAACTATACCTAAACACGCTAACATGACTTTTAATTGCTTTTATCGACAGATGGACACGACAATAGGCTAAAATATCAGGAAAAAGTATTAAAAAATTTGCATTTTACTCAGGTTCTAATGATAGTAGGCACCGTCAAAGCATTGGAAAACGCTGGCTTGCTGCTAGAATGTATGTGTAATTAAAAATATTAATATTATATTCACGAATTGCCATGAGAAAAAATCTTGCACTTCTAGTACCATGAGCCTCGGTACAATTGTCATGGGAATTAAGGAAACTGGACAGCGTAGTGGTCTGCGCATTTGCCCGGAAAGCCAAATGTCCGCGGTTCGATTCCGGATCCAGGGAAATATTTCTCATGGCAATTTATGAATATTTCACCGCCAATCACGCGAAAGATTTGAAATATTACACATAATAGCATTGTGTTCGTCATGGCGGAGCAATCATGATATAGATAGATCACGTTACGAGACTACTTTTTAAGCTCTCAGTGAATGCATACTAACAAAGAAGTCAAATCGAGTAAGTTAGATGAAAATGGTGCTACGATCGCATGAAATAACTGGAAAAAGTATCATCATCATCATCAGTCAGCAAACCTAAGAAGTTTGACGCAGCTATCCATTCCTCTCTCCTATCCGCTAACCTTTTCATAGATAGGTATTTCTTCTCTTTTACATCATTTATAACCTGTCCCATGCAACTCCTTCGGGGCCGTCCCTTGCCCTTCTTCCCTTCCACCTGTCCTACTACGATTGTTTTCATCAGGCCATCATAACTAAGTTGTCCCTTCTTCTGCTTAAGGTTTTTAGTAGACTTCTCTTTCCTCCCACTCTTCTTAACACTTCCTCGTTACTCACACGATCGATCCATTTTAACTTCATCATCCTTCGGTAGCATCACATTTCGAATGCTTCCACTTTTGATCTCTCTGCCGCTCTCAACGTCTAAGCCACGCTTCCATTGATAAACATGCTCCATATGTAGCATTTGATGAATTGCTACTTACTAATATGCTTGTTTTCTTACTAATATGTTTGTATTCTCGGCTGTAAGAAGATTATTCTTTTTGTGGAAAGCCCTCTTAGCCTGCGCTATCCTACTGTAGAAAAAATTATAGACTAAAAGTATAATGATTGAAAGATCCACATTTTGGGTACTCTAATTTTCAATTTCAACCACGACGGATGTCGCCTATGATAAAAAGCTTTTTCAAATGCCGTACGCAAAAAATGTTTGTTTTGTGTCACGCAGTCGCAAACCTCCATCATCAATTGGAATTTTAACGGCTTTAGAAAATGCGCAAAATTGAAAAAATTGCATCATCATTATGATGATATACGAATCGAAACGAATTTTTAACTCGATCTGATGGGTACAGGTGTCGGCCGATCAAGTCGATAACACCTTCTTGAAGGCACTAAAAAAGTTAATGGGATTCATAGCGGTGAAGTTGATATTGACGGCTGGTCTATCCCTTCTGCCTCGAACTCAAGAACTGTTATATCACGAGGAAAGCCATCAGACGATCTCAAATCCACGTGTTATGGGTTCATCCACCAGCAATTGCCCTTGGGAGGAGCACAAGCCTTACAAGGCGGCCTGAGACGTCTCAAAGAGGCGAAGTAATTGAGTCTCGCAGCGCTCCAATTGATTCATCACTTAATTACATATTCCGCGAGATAATTATATGCTTTGAGAGATAATTTAGACGACGAGAGAGCGGAATATTTACGCCTTTACTGATGGAAAAGGCAAATGACCTAACGGATCGAAGACTAAAAGTAAAAGTTCGATAAAGAACGGCTTTATCGGGAAATCGTCGAGGATTATCCCGGGAAAAATTAAGCTTTCTCGGTCAGGTATCGTGTTGCATTGACTGCGCTAATATTAACCCTCATCCACCATTTACCTGAACTTATACCTATCCTGGGAACGTGGACTACGAAGATATATCTGTACTCCGTAACACCCTATTTAATAACAAATCAGCCGCATAATTGACTCGATACAGATATTTGAGGACGTCTTTTATCTATCTCAGAGGATAAAAGTAGCGAATAAGATTCAGAATTAGTATAAGTTAATGAATTCGAACTTGTGGTTGTAAAAAGCTGAAAAAAGTATTGCTGTGTAATATGGTAAATGTAACGATACAGCAGAAAGATGAAGGTAAATAGAAAAGTATGTACAGGAGTAAATCAGCAAATATTACATCGATAAGTATAAACATGTAATGATGGCGGTAAACGCCAAAACCTGGGTGCCCTGATGGAGTGTATTTCATTTTTTGATATTTAATGCATTTAAATGTGCCGAATTACGCAATGGAATCCAAAAAATACGTGTGAACGTATTTCGTCGATGTAAATGAGAATGCATTTGAAAACAGAGTTTGTTTCCACATTACCGCCGGTGCGTATTCACCAGCGCTGAAGATTGACGGTTGTAGCGTAGCAGACAATAGTAAGGGAAAGAGGTGTTCATTCTCTATCAAAACAAAGCTATGCTTGCCATCCATCGAGGGTCACCATCATATCGACAATCCAATGGTTTCCATTAATCAAACCGCGAAGCAAGCCAACAAAGGTTCGGTTCAAATGACTTTGGGGGTGAATATGACCTCGTTCACAACAAATTAACTGAACTTAACTTGGCGTAATGATGGAGATAAACACTTGAGACGTGGCGTTCACAACAACTTAAATTGGCGCAACTCGAAATTGAATAGTCATTGGTAGATAAAAGACCAAATATCTATCAAAAGTAGTCAGTGTTAGGGAAAATAATATCTCTCAGCAGTCATATGAACTATCCAGTGCTCTTTTAAATCAATTTCACGATCGATATACGGTCTGGGTTATAATTGGTGAAATAATTGAGTACAGGTTTGGGGGATATTAAGTCAAGTTTCGATACTAAGTGATCGAGGTGATATAAAGTTAAGTTGCGATGAACGGGCTTATACGATCTCTCTCGCAAGCTCCTATTGACGTGAGTGCGGGGGTGAAAATGTGAGCAATAAGGCAGGTAACTATGACGACAATTTTCACTGTCATCCCAAATCATCTGCTCTTCCTTAAGAGTCGTAGACAGCCGAGGAGAAAACGAGAGTTCACAGTCTCCAAGTCATTTGAAATGAACAACAGATGGAGTTAGCCCTAGCTACACGCCAATCAGTGTATACTGACATACCATCCTGGGGCTATTCTGCGCCGCAAGGGGTTGAAGGGTTAAGACGGGGATGGGGTACGAGATAGACGAGGTTCGGATGAAAAATGGAACGCCGATATGCCGATATGTCATTTCCAACGAAGCGCTTGTTTCCGAAGCAATTCTGGCGACGCTGCAATCCAAGTCGGCGATTATCGATGCATCGAAAATCGATCGGCAATCGCCATTCTGGCTCGGAAGATCTATTGTACGGGGATCAATCACTGGAAGCCACGAGATGAGAGAGTGTATCCGCATTCGGCTGCCACCACAGGAGTAGCAGGTTAGGCCCTTTCTCCCCTTGTTTTATTTCAAGTGAACTGTCTCGTTGAGTGAAGTAATACCTGTTGTGACTTGAATGACAAATAATAAAACACTCATGCGAAATTACACTTAATTGGCCAATAATTAAGTGCTATTAATAACTACGAAAATAATTTTCACCCTCATCCAAAAGTTTCTCCTTTTCCTAAGTAGTCGCCGAAACAAAATAACAATATCTGTAAAGCATTTAAATCAATTCTGAGGTAAACTACACCATGAACAATATCGATGGCTTTAACTATTTATTAAAACACTATTAGGAGTAGGTTTATGCGACATATATTTTAGTCGCCATGGCCTCTTCCCTTTACCACTTGGAATATACTTCTTTATCTCCACTAAGTTCTATTATTCTCCATTCTACCCATGAATCCTGCGTTGTTTGTATAACAACTTCCTTCTATCATGGGCTCTTGCGCTGCAGTACTTTGAGATTACTCCGATAATTTCTCTTGCCCATGCAAGCTATGAATATATTTGTAGCCATTACAGTCAATAGCTTACCAATGCTTAAAAATTGGTGACAATATCTCATATAATATATGCGAATGCGGTTACAAACCTTATCCTAATTTGAAACATCCAGAGTAATACGCAAGTCTTTTAAATACATTGTTGAAGAGAAAAAAGGAATGCAATAAATACTTAGACTACAAATTATTACCCTTTTAATCACAGGTAAATATTACACTATTTTCGTAACAAGCGTAACCATATACATATCAGGTAACTGAAACTGCAACTAGGTGCCATACTCGCATATAAGGGAGATCTCATTTTAAGAATAAAATTGGAAATAACTATGGATCATGGCAAATATGAAATTACCTAAATGCTTATTTTTAACATCAGCATTAATTGATTTTGGCATCACGGAATACCAGAAGGTTTACCAACCGCATAATGAGCACTTGCTTTCATTATAGTTGTGAAACATGCATAAATATTCTCTACAAGGAAATATATCCTAAGATTCGATTAAGAAAAAGTTAATGGGGAAGACGGAAAATGATGGGGCACCGTATGACACTTATAACAGAAAATTTAATTTATTTTCCTGGGCTTTATACTTAATACCAGTAAATTAAACATTAACCACGATATGGTACTCCTTAGAATGGGATTTAATTTTGACCGAGAAACTAATACTTCTGTAATTAGATATCCACTATGACCTATTTGCATACCACTTCTTAATATGTAGGTAAATATGAAAGTCTATTTGTCATGAAATTTTAACCACTAGAGGGTGAAATGGGAGATGGAAATCATCTTACGTCAGTCGATGGAGTAACATCTTGTGAGCAACAGCCGGCGACAGCTAGACATTTGCCTGGCTGTAAATAAAATAACAAAATAAAGGGGTGACCTAATGCGTTCCGGATACAGCCTTTCACCCGAAAGAACTTAAAACTTGGGTATATTACATTCCATAAAAATCCTATCGGGCCATGTGGAATTCAGCAAAGTCTCAAGATTATCCAATGCGTTCAAGGCAGTGAAATAAAAGCTGAGCCATTTTTCATATTCGCCCTAATGACAGGTACAAGTGCCACGTCTCATAAATTATAAGCAAAATTTACGAGGAAATTTCCGAAAAAATCTCTCTCAAGCGAGTCAGCTTTCGAAGAAGCAGTTTCTGGGCGAAACATTGATGCTAATACTTAAAAAAAACCTATTAACGATATATCCATGATAAAAACTACAGATTGTTTCCACACTGAAAAACTGTGGAAATTACCATTTTTAGTTTTTATCATGGATATATGGCATTTCCACCAAGTCAAGCCTGAAACAATTCCATACTGCCAGCGATATTTCCTACGCAAAATAAATGACTTAAGTAAAAGGGCCGGATATACTCATGACAGCAAAGTTAAATAACCAGGCACGAAGCGTTCCGGGGACAGTCAAACAACATTTGGTACACATTTAGATATACACTACACTCCTTGGGACAAAGAAGTTGTCTCCGCATTCCCAAATGTGTACTTCATTTCAGTAAAAAAAGTATTGCGCAGAGGGAAATTAAGTATATTTTCAGCAAAAATGATATTTTCTGGCGAAGAAGAAATAAAAGGAAATAAAAAGTTACGTTTCTTTTCCGAATACTGTCACGGAATAACTTCAATTTCAATCGAATACAAGACAATCTATTTTAATAATCGTATAATTAGAGTGCATTTTCATATTAGACTTTTCAGGGTGCATGGAACATACTCGAGACCTTTTATGGTAAGTAGGTATGAAATCATTCCGGCAATATGAAGCAAGCCCATGACAAGAGCCCACTCTGAATAACTTGAAATTTTCAGGATTATGACTGATTTTTACACAAGCAATATGTCAGGAAATTATAACGGTCGATAGGTTGTGGCAAGTAACTCGTCCTCTTAAAAAAATCACTAAAACGGGGCGCTTTGGAGCTTACCTAAACATTCCACGCAAAATTCCGCATCGAAGCAGATAGGACACGAGGGAAAATGTGGCAACTCATCAAAAATATAGACTAACTTTTGTTTTGACGCAAGTGTTTTGCCCAGTGTTTTGACACACTCCCCAAATAGAGGCGCTGCCCACGAGCATTCTCCTGGGAGCAGGACCAGAAGTTCGGGTGGGGCCCAAGTCAATCCCATGGGAGCATTCTCAACCTTCTGACGCCATCTGGGCAAGGGGATCTCCCCTCTATCCCA
Organism: Ischnura elegans; assembly: GCF_921293095.1. Taxonomy (NCBI): domain Eukaryota; kingdom Metazoa; phylum Arthropoda; class Insecta; order Odonata; family Coenagrionidae; genus Ischnura; species Ischnura elegans. Next base: position 49,672,261 of record NC_060252.1, on the reverse strand, counting down.
GATGGCCACGAGTCACTTCCAGAGACGGGTGAAATCCAAGAAAAAGTAACTGCGCCAAATAAGAATTAATTTTTACAAATTGAAATCAAATACGAAAACCAATCAAAATTTAAAAATGAATTAGTTACAAACAGGATCGACGGTGCACTTTCTTCATGATAAATTTCATGGTCCATTCCCTAATAAAATATTTCATAGCGTGCCGAAAATTTTTATGTATGGTTAGGGTAGAAAAGGTAAATTTTATGTCGCAGTGACAACACTACATTTAGCATGAAATATTAATGAATAAATTTTCACTGAAATTCCCGAGTGAAAAGAAAGTAAAAATGTTAGGAATAATGCTATTAAAGTAAATTAACGGTTAAAGAGGCAAGGATCATATTGTGTATTAACCAAGACAGTCTACCATTCCAAATTTGACTTACCTTTTCCGCTCAGAAAAAATCCAATATTCTGTGGAAATGAAATATTTCAGAGTACAAAGAGCAAGCTCTTCACAAAAGCATGTATGCATTTCTTAACTTGAAAATTTGTACGACCAACTGATTCGTACAAGCATTTAAGATTTTCTTCAATAGCCTTCATAATATCTATAAATCCCATTTCTTCCTCCTCCTCTATCGCTTACGTTTCCTCATTCCTCCTTCGAACACAATTTTCAGCATCCCTTACCCACCATGATGTTATTATGTTGTTATTGTCTTATTGAGTCCTCTGCAATTGACCTTGTGCTGTTTTTGGACTGCATTAAATACATGAACAAAGGTAAATGTTGAAAGAAAAATACCTAAAATTCAATTGTTACCACTAAGTACTCGGTTTCTTATTCTCTCAGTTACTCTAATCTCCATCCCTAGCAGCAGCACTACGGCTACGGAATTTACCCTATCCCCAAGATTTCAGTGAGTCATGTCTGAGATGGAGGGGTTTGGAGAGAAGATAACTCTGCGAGGGTGCAGAGGGAGAGAGTGGCAAATTGGTGCGGAAGCCGGGGGTGGTGGCTGGGGCGATATCGCAATCCATCAAAGTGGCGGGGGCGGGAAGTGGTTGAAGGGGGCGGCGTGAGCTGAGCCTTCTCCCCCGGGGAAAGCCACCGTAATGGACCGGCGGGGGATGGGGTGGGAAGACTTAAGTCTCCACCCTCCTTGAAGGACGGGTCCGGGCGATATCGTGGCGCATCGGTGGTGATACACGATTTTCACGGTTTGAGGGAGACGGAGGTGTGGATGGATCGTGTACACAGCGGGGAGAAGGAATGCTGAAGACTGATTTACGGGGAAATGTGCGGAGAAAACTGACAGTGGGTAACTGAGTGAGAGAAATGGAAAGTCACTATTAGAAAATGTACAAATAACACGCTTCTCTTATAACAGAAAGTGTAATAATTTTGTTGAGGATTCTTTTTGTTTTTAAGTTTATATGAATTAAGGAGGTCAGGTAAAAGAGTGCCAACCATCATTTTTGGCCAAACTGGATTGGCAAAAAAATACAGGAGCCATATCACTTCAGCCAGGATTAAACTTATTGTGTGATTCAACACTCATGTATATAGTGCGCTCTCTTCCAGAAAATGTTTAGAGACATCATTTGGAATGATCGCCAGATATCAACGAAAATCTCGCAAAACGTATCATATGACTTTGGAACTCAACTCGAACTGCAGGATGAGAAGTAACTAAACCGGTAATGGAACTTAAATGACTAGTTAGCACTTAAATAGACTTTATGTGTAGAAATTGCTAATTAAATAATTACAAAGATTTAATATGTATTTAGCAAAACTTTAAAATGAGAATATCTCAAAACACTGGAAATGATGATTGGCACTCTTTTAACCCGGCCCCTTTAACTATGATAAAGTTTGTAAATGAAAAAAAGACGCAGAGCATACATTAAACAAATCATGCTAATTTTTTCACGCATCAGAGCGTGCACGTGAGGTGGCTGAAAATTAACGAAGGACTTTACGGGCAAGGGAATATGATAAAGGTGCCCAATGCCCCCAATGCTTTTCAAGGTACGCGGTGGGTAAAATCATGAAAAGGCACTAAAAACGCACACTTGCATTGCAGCGAGAGGGTGAAGAGATTTAGCTATTATATTCTCTGGCAATTATGCGTTGAATAGTCGAAAAGATAGCATGAACTGGTGTACAATTGAGAATAACAGAATAACACATAAGAAAATATGGAGTAAAAAGGAACTAATAAATGCGTACACCATGTTGTAGGAAAATACAAAATATGGAACATCTGTATTGTTTCAGAGTAAAGTCCCATTCTGATTATATAGGATTACCTTCTTCGGCAGAATGCCTGAAAAACATTCCCTATACGCAAATCCTTCATGTTAGTCCCAAATACATATGCATCATTGAATACAACTTCAAGCTAACGATCACTATTTAAGGTGGTAGTTATGTTCTGATAGAGACACTTATTAACTACTAATGATGCAGGGGAAGACTAAGTATGATGGGTAGACAAAAAAACAGTTTCATAGCGTTCATAAATGCGCTCGCTCTTCCAGCAAAATGTATAGAGAGCCCATTGGGAATGATCGCGAATGAAAATCTCACAAAACGTATCATATGACTTTGGAACTCAACTTGAACTGCAGGATGAGAGATACTACACCGGCATTGGAACGTAAATTACAAGTAATGGGCTAGTTAGCACTCAAATAAAACTAGAGAAGCGCACGCACACAAGGATTTCATTTCCCATCCAGATACGCTCGCGTTGAAATTATGACACCATCATAGTCGCATGCTTTAATGTGATGAACGAGACGAGAAATTAGCCACCCACAGAAGAGAGTATGCTTTCAGCCATTTTCGAAGTCGTTCATAATTCAAACGACGATATATGCTCCTAGTCAAAGCCAATTCTGGTGATTGATGAGTCCAGTACACAGGCTAACAGATATTGAGTACATCATAAGCTAACTCATCAAATTAAGTGAAGTGTATAGGACGCTTTGAAGGTTAATCAAGTGGATAGCACCGATAAATGGGAATTATTCGCTGAGTGAAAATATTTTCGACAAAATATGCTCCAAGAAACAATAAAAATATTACGCCTCGCTGAAACATTCTTCATTTTATTAGTTAAAGGGACGAGAGTACCTGCTGAAAGTAAACATCATATCTTATGAGTAACTCATTTACTCTCATTATTACTGATTTATCAGAAAATTAGGACCGATAAATTTATAATGATTTACTTATGAGAAATTTATCTAGGCCAAGTTAAGGGAGCACACCAAAAGTATAACGCTGGAACAGTGATAACGGTGAATGGCTCTCCACATTTGCGAAAAAATCGAGTAATTTCTGCACTCATCATGTAAATAGACATTAGAGAATATAGAATGGCCAATTTTGGGACACTTATGTCGAAAACGCAGTGCAAACACCTGTTAAAAATATGGAGTAATCCTCAATATATCATTTTAACTACATAAATTTTATTTATACATGAACCTTTGGAATAAAATGTTTCCATTCGACCGCAAATGACTAAAATTTGCTCCTATTGCGCCAAAATAATCGTTAAATGGGGTCGATACTGCATGATTTTTGGTTTTGAAACCGGGGAAAATCGTTAATCTTAGCACCGCAATTCCTCGAGGCAAATGATAAAATATCTCGTAGTGACGGCAAAAATACATCCTTAAATTCGAGTTAGGGATGCGGTTAAAGAGGAGAATCGAGAAAATGAAGTAGGAGGAGAGGAAATGAAATGAAGAAGAGGACGAAGACGAACACAAAGAATTGGGAGGAGTAAAGCTCCCCCATGGATCACAATTGAGAAAGCCACAAATTAAAAGAGAATTAACCACGAAAACCCAAATAGCACATGATTCTGAAGGGAGAGAATAACGAAAGAAGAAATGCCACAATCTCGTGCGGATAAACTCACGGTGCTACATTATCTTGCGCTCCGAACACATTCAGTCACATCATCACTCGGAGCTTACAGATTTGCCAAGGAGTGACGAAAGGGTTTGGGCTTCCAGATATCAGGATGCTCGTTCATTTTGCTCGGGTGACGCGGATTGAGTGGTTCCCCCCGGAGCCACGGATAATGGCAATCCCCTGAACGGGGAAGGGGTTTGTAGACCATTGGGAAGAGGAGAAGATTCGAGGATTGGGAAACACCCGCAGAAAACAAAAGACAGGCGACGGATTGGAATGGCAGGAGGAGAACGGATGGTTATGGTTTCAACGCATTATCTCCGATCGATTGATTGGAAAGAAGAAATCACGCGTGAGCATTAAACGAGATTGCATGACAGTGAATGCTGTTTAAAAATAGCAAAATGAATAAGGTTGAAGGAACGTTTTGGGCCCTGGGGAAGGAAGTAGACCTTATATTCACTATGAAGATTCCGATCAATCGGACCACTGGCTACAAGGGGCAGAGGCTTATTTGGGAAAAACAGCATATAACCCAATGAAGGAATTACCTAGAGTTTTCTCTGGCTAATTGGGACAAATATCCCTTGAAATATTCGGTGGTGTTTGAAAAAATAGTATGAGTGGAAAAGCAATTTTTCACACTCTAGAAACAGATTTTTACATTATCCTTCAATGACCTTAGCACATCTCCGTCATCGTCTTTCTAACGACTGCTTAAGTGATAAGTTACCTCGTTAAGAGAAAAATATGTATACTCAACTTATTCAACTCCAGCAAATAATAATGCGTCCATGACTCCAGTGTATGTAAGGAAAAGATAACGGACTATAAATAACAGTACTTTATTTTCATTTAAAAACTCCGGTACACACCATACTTAATTTAGTATCGACCAATTTGAATTTCGGCAGTGCATTACCAATTTCTAGGTTGGACCCAAACTAGAAAATGACACAGAAAAACCCATTTTTGTCGAATAAAGTGCTGTTTCTACTGGCACCACTGTGTGCTACTGTGTTTCATTATAAAAATATCAAAAAATAAACATTAACATGTGTATTCGACACCCCTCATAAGGTGTAGGACAGGACTGGAGGTGACCTGCCGAAAAAATTCGGTAAGAGGGAAACAATATATCAATTCTTCCAGTCAATGACACCTATAATCATGTTAAATAAAATTTCCTTTTTCAGCTTGGCGTAAGGCCAATTTTCTTCAATCAACTTACGAATTGCGTTCTTTCCCTCCTCGAAGGAGGAAAATCAGAAGTTCAGCATAAATGTGGTTTCACAAAATCCCAAGGATAGGTGCTAAGTTTCTGCGAAAACATCTGTCATTTTGATGGCGCTAGGCTCCACAGCTTAACTTCAAAGATGTACAGTGACTGTCTTGACGCCTTCAGTGTCTCGGGAGGGATATTCATCATCATTCATTTGGACATTGGAATCATCTGCAGTCATGTCGCAGGAGATGAGGTTCTTAATTAGTTTCCGAACAGAGCTCATAATTCCAGATAGATCATCCAAGAAACACACAGAAAGCAAGGGGCAGAGGAAGAAAATATTGGAAGATGTACGAACTGAGGAGATTACATTGATTGAGGCGGTTTCAATTTTTTCCTCAGGTTTTCATTGTAGTTTCGAGGAGGAAAACACTCCGTTTTAGAAAAAGATGATGGAGTAATCCTAAGGGAAACGTACTATCAGTAAGGAGAAAAATATTCCATGAACTCGAGCCCAACGTTACATCGTAGTCTCCAAAAACTGAACTTACCGCTGCGAAGCGAAGAACCTTGAAGACGGAGGTTAGCCGGGGGGGGGTGAATCATCAATCAAATTAGTTTGAGGATAGGGCGCGAGATGGCGGACACATAGGGAGGGGAATTAAAATCTAGTAGAAAGAAAATGAGGAATTCAACATATTTGCAAGGGAAAGAGGTGGAGGGACCAAAATAACATTAAAATATCGAAATCAACAATTAGATGCAATGATTTGGAGGTGGGGAGCGCTACGTTTCTGCCGGGAAAACTGTGATCAAAATGCGATGCATTTACAGAACATTTCGAGTTTATAAGTCTACGAAATTGTACAATTATATTTAAATAGTGTATCTACCAAATCTTAAACGCTTGGTCCTTGGCTAATAATTGAGAATCCAAAGAAATTACGAAAAAACATTCCCTGCATATCTTTTGGCATATTGCTTCCTTTTTCAAGGCCAAATGAAAAATGCATCGACCACCCTTACGTCAGTAACAGCAGAATCATAAAAGAAAAAAATAAGATTTTTTCCAGCTGGTGTAGTGGAGAGACTAAAAATAAATAGGCAATGTTTGCCCAAATAGGTAATAAGCACTGACTACACGTAGTAATTCTACGATGATGGCGAAGGACGTCACGAAGACAGAGGATGCTGAATGAAAGCAAAAAAAAAAAACTCGAAGCGAAGTTTATCTTTTGCGTCCGAAAGAAGACGCACGAGTAGAAGAGTTCATTTCCCTGATTATAGAAAGGATGATGCCAATATTTCACGAAAGAGAGCGTAGATCCATCAAAAGCACGAGCAACAGGGATAGAGAAGTGTGCGGCGTGCCTGAAAATTATTTTTCTTTTCCTGTTTGAGGAGTGAGCGTCACATTTATAGCCCAAACCATACACTTTCCTCCACATTTTTTTCCACAAGAGGCGTTCCCATCGCTCAAAAGGGATTGATTACACATACATCCCAAAAAAAATCCAGGAGGAGTCGTGAAATATGTGAGACAAGATTGAGCCCACGCTGTCTGAACGGTTTGATGGACATCAATAACACGAAATAATCCGGTTAAGCGAAATCGCATCTCATTTTTTTTCTTTCCCAGTCTTCCCCCGCACATAAGATTCCGAAAAACTGGCAATGTTTTCTCCCACGTTTTCCCATTTTTTAAACCCGGTTTCTTGGACGAATTATGAATGAGGAGACGAGAAAAATCATGGGCTTAGAGCGGAAGGAAAATGTAGGCCATTCAATAAGTCAGCACACGAGCTAAGTCGACCACATCGTGGAGTGAAAAAAAATGGGAAGAATTACCGAGAGCGCGATATCATGGTTCTTAATAAAAAAATCCCAAATGCACGAAGTTCCTGCAGGAACGAGAGATTGAGCACGTGTAAGTAAAAGACGGCTGATTAAAAGCGAGTAATAGGCCAGCGTTTGATGCTGACGATTCAACACAATTTAACAAAAACAGCGAACACAGAAAGGTGTATCTTATATCACTTCCAAAGTATAGTGGGATACAACAATAGATAGCCTCCGCTCATGAACTCGGTTTTATTCGCACGTAAAATTTCACAGATTATTACCATCCAACTGGGTCATCTCAACGAGAAGTTGGAGCAAAAAGGATGCACAAACGCAGTGGAATGCTTTACTAGGTGAGCAAACACAGGGAAACATGAAAAACTTCTATCACACAATGCTAACGGAAGCACAGACTTCGGCATTATTTCCCTACCAAATGCAGGGCTTGAAGTTCCACTAAAATATTTCAGTTTTCGCTAGCGTTCGCGAAATTCAGGAAATGACCATTATTTTCTCAAAGTCCATTCAAACCCATCATTGGCGAAATGAATGGCGTAAAAATATTCGCAATTGCCAAAACAAACACGGAATTATCCCCGTTTGGATCCAATTTACAGTAGAATTTCTCATTGATGCTATATTACCTCTTCCAATTATTATAACTCTTCATTCTATCGCAGTTGTTGCATTTCTCTACTCTCACTGTATTCTCACCGACGCAATCCAAGAACAATGAAAGCTACCTTTTCTGAATAGCAAGGGCCTTTAGAAATAACTTGATACAGTAATAGTAATTACTTTATCCTATTCATAATATCCTATTGAAACTTAGTACAACCTTAGGTTTTCATAGTGTAATTCTTCATAGTGGATGAATATAAGATAAATGTTACTGAAAACTGATAAATTTATACACAAAAATATTTAAAAACTTTGAAGTCTTACACCGCTATTACGTATATTACACTTGACCAGATTAATTTAATTTGAAATAGCCGAAAAATTAATTACTATAAAAGTATTCCACCGATTAAGGTAGGTTTCCATGGAGTACTGACGAAGCATTCAGGCAGCCTCCCTTTCCTTCGTGAACTTCCTTCTTCAAATCACAATAAGGCCCACTCCTTTCAATCTTTCAAAAAAAACATAGCCTCTTCCTTCTTCTCCCTCATTTACTTAACATTCTACCCTCTAACACTATGTTCAAAATCCCCTCCCCACTTCTCGATAATTCAACTCTAAGATTGGTTTGTAAAGGCTAGAGTAGAGCTCACTCCTGATAAAGCCACAAGTGTTAAGGGCACAGCCAATTTCCTTTCCCAGAGACATCTCGAAGATGTTTCCTCATAATGGAGCTCAAAGACTTCACTCGAGATTTGAACCAGTGATCCAGCGATCAGCAGGCATTAGTCCACCACGCTCGCTAATCCAGCCGTAGTGGAAAGAAATCTAATGAAAAATCTATTTCAACGCAGAAAATGGAATCATTCCATTCACCTAATCCTCCTGCATTACGGCAATGAGGCATTTCCTCATTAGAGTGCTCAAAAAAATCACTTTCGCACCTACTGCCGATCATTAGTGCGACAGGGATGTCCACGCCACATTCACTCTCTCATTCCTTTTCTCTTCTCCTCAGCAGAGCATCCAGGTGCTTAGTCCAACAAAAAAACTCAAACAGAAGCTCAACTCTCATTAGTGGTCCGTTTTCTCGGGGAGGTTTCATTTTTAGCCAGGGTGTAAAGCAGCAGAACAAAAAGGTCGTGAAACTGAGGGTTAAGTGAGAAGCCACGCGGGCTAGAAAGTACGGACAGAATTGAGTTCCGTGAGAGTGAATACACGAATTTCGCTAGGGAAACATGGGCAACCCTGCTATTGTGAAGCAAATGGTTTTCACATAAAAACAATCACACGCAGGAATATAATGGACACGACGTACCACTGAAATGAGAGGTCTGATTAATTATTCAGAGGTCATGAAATCGGCTTCGAAAATAGCGTCACTTGATGGGAGACACAATATTCACTGACGAGATAACAGCCAACGCATAAAACCCTGCCAACCAAATAATTGGTTGCCAAAAACGCAGATATTAACCTTCTATACCCCAGTGATCACTTAAGTTACACTATAACCAAATCAGACCTCGCATTTATCATTATCTTTCACGCCTGCACCGCAGTATTGTATCCTATTATTTTCCTTTGTTGGAGAGCCAAATATTTTTCTAAAACATTAAAGGTAAATAAATTCAAGTAATCAAGCATTGCTCCTAAGATAATCATTTGCACTACTAGATATATTAAAGAAAAAATATATCCTCGGCTTAAAATTACGAATCGTAGTCATTTTATATTGTAATTTTAAGTGCTCGCGAACGTTTTGCGAAGTATATATTATTTATTTTTAGTGTAATGAAAAAGTGTAATCTGCCAGCACTCGGCCATAATATAGCGTATTTTTATCCACGTGCTCAACAGTCAACCTTTCTGCACCATAAAATTCGAAAACCAAAAAATATTTTTTTTCCTACTCCACTAATTTTTTGTGAATCAAGCTCATAAACAATGCCAATTAACAACTATTGCCATTAAAATGACTTTCACCAATTCATTATTTCGGTAAAAATATGGCTTTACCCTGTCATTCTCTCCACTTGAAAATTAATTAGCCACGACATAACTCTGATTCGCCGATTAAAATATTTCTCACACATTCAAATGCTGGAGAAGCTCTTTAAAATTCTACACCGTCGATAATACCATCACAAGGCGATCGGTATCGAGCTTGGTATCTTCTTCCCCTAGACGGGGTCAAAGGGCATTGACAACGATGCCACACACATTTGATGCACTTTCTCTCCGGTAGGTCGCACCGATAATCTCTCCCTGTGACAATGGCTGAAAGGATTTTTTGTTAACATCTGCTCAAGCATTCAATCCAAGCCAGAAAAAGACCGCACGTTCAGGATGGGATCATTGAACTGTGCATCTGACCACGTAAACAAGAACGAGTTAACACGCGCCCTCGTGGAACATTAATTTCGCTTCGTCCACCACAAACAGGAAGGGATTCCACGACTGAGCCGTGTATTTTCCGCCTCTGCTTAGTAAAACAAGTTTTAAGTACACAAAGGTTCATCGATAGCCATTTCTAAAGCATGTTAATACGAGGAATAAAAGAAGTCGAGTGAATGAAGGATAGTACATAAACACCATTGGGAGAATAGGAACACGCACCGCGTTTGCACGAGAGCACTGATTTTAAAGAAGTTAAGTCGTAAGCGCGATTCCCACGGGAACAAAATCATACAACTACCATCCACCTCACACTTTCATACCACTTCATACCCCCCATTTCGAACGATTTTAGCCAAATGTCAACCGATACCCCAAAGTTCAACCATATTGTAATACACAGCGCTACACTCATCATCGAAGTCTTCGTTAGTATAAATAAAATAATAATATATATAAAAAATATGAATGAACGAAATAATAAACCTAAAATAGAATACAATTGAAGCCGTGAGTTTCCAAACTACACAAATTCATTCCATGAAGATTAGAGACAGAAAACTTTCTCTGTACACCTTCAAGGGTGCAGTAACTTTCACCTAAAAATTTCTCCAATTGATAATATTTCACTTCATTTCATTATCATTAATAGGAAGAACAACGAAGAAACGGCTATGGTGGTCCCTAAGATTTTATAGTTAATCATAAAAACTATTCATCTAAAATAGTTACTCAATGGACTTTGATGATGAATGGAGTGATTTTTAAATCATGACATCCGCAAGGGACTGGAGGGAAGGAAAAGAATAACATTAATAGATATCATTAAAGGGATAAGGCCATATTTCGCAATGAGGAAGAATTCGCAATATTTCGACTTGAATATAAAAAAATCCATATTTCGCAATGATAGAAGTTTGAATCTGTCGACGATAAGTCGCAAAACGCTACATGAAAATCTATCATTATCAATATAATTCTTGCCATCTACTTAAATTATACAGGAATACTTAAAAAATATAAATCCTTCTACTAGTTATAAAATCGGAGTATCGCAATATTGGTCTCATTTGACGATACCGCAGAGCAGACTTAACACACTTTCCGTCAATCGTGGCGCAACCTGCAGCCGTCTCTGCTCGTTTCCTTTCGGGGCGGTTGGAGAGCAAGCAGGCGCCTAATTAGAGTGGACCCTTACGGCACTGACCCTTCCCTTCCCCCCCGGCTGGTCGAAGGCGTCCGGCCCCTGTCATTTACGCACACAAACTCCTGTGAGCGGCCACTTCGCATCCATCTTCGGCACTCGGCCTATGGGGATTCCCTTGGAGAAGGTCCCGCCCATCCAGACGCCGGAAATTTCGGACGGATTTCATGTGCTCGCCGTGGGAAATGCAGAGAGGACCTTTACAACCCTTCCCAGCACACTCGGCGAAAACATGACGGAACCTTCGCAAGGAAGAGATTCGAAGGAGGAACAGGCAATCAGTCCTTCCTTCCAACCATTATTATTATAATTTTTTTTCCTTTAAATTTTCTTCAGTTTTCACTGAGTTGTTTTAGTGTAAAGAGCACGGGTTCTCACCAAGTTAACCATTTACTACTATTTTTAATAAAGTATTCTACCGATTAAGGTAGGTTTTCATGGAGTATTTAAAAAGTATTCTGGTAGCCTCCCTTTCCTTCAAGCACTGCCGTCTTCAATTCACTGTAACGCCTACTCCCATTCATTCTATATAAATATCTTATTCTCTTCCTTCCTCTCCTTCGTTCACCTAGCATTCTACCCTCTAACACCGTTTTCAACATCCCCTCCCCGCTAAGTGCTCGCATCATCTATACTTTCTATCTCCTCCTCCTAAAAGCTACCTCTCCTCACCCACCATGTTCAGTACTTCGTCATTCATCCTCCTCTTCGTCCACTTCACCTCCTCCATTCTTTGCCACACCCATACCTCGAATGCCTCCAGTCCTCTCTCGTCCTCCTTCCTAAGTGTCCACGTTTCAGCATCTTAAAGCGCTGCACTCCGGATCAGACTCTTCACTAACCTTTTCTTTAAATTTTTACATAGCGAACCTCTCATGAGCTCCTTCTTGTTCATGAGCACCTCCTTTTTAATGCAATTCTCTTCCTAATGTGTTTAATTCTGTATCCGTTTTCCTCTAATACAATGACTAAATAGCCGAACTGCACAACCTGCTCATGATTTTCATCACCCACATTTATCATTAATGTCACATTCCTCGCTCGTGACGCTTTACAAAACCGCATAACCTTTGTCTTGTGACTAATCCTCATCCCATACTCCTCGCAACGCTCGTATAACGCATCCACTAGGGCCTGAAGTTCCCTCGCTGACTGGCTAATCAACGCTTGATCATCCGCGAATCTATCGATGATAAATGAAATGTCTTTATTCATTCACATACCATCGAATACGGTTCATTTTCGGCATTTTACATCGGGGTGTTTTCTATTCAACAATTTCACGCGTGAGAACAACCATGCCCTACATAGGGGCCACCTACCCACGCGGGACTCGAACCTAAGACATCTTGTTGGGCAGGCGAGGGCTTTGCCGTCCGAGGCCGGCAAATTACGATAAATGGCCGACATTAACCTTAAATTGGCCATTTTGGAAAAATATTCTGACAAAAATAAAAGGCAAAAAGTTAAGCGACTTCACAAGAAAAGTGTGTAAACTGATTCATATACATTGTCTTCTGCACAGTGGCATTCACTGCATAAACAAATAACTAGACATGTGTCTGCCCTAAATTTTACACCCTTTTTTTGGCAGAAAAAGTTTAAAATGTAAAAGTCCTTAGGAATAAAAGAAATAACATATAAAATGATGCCATAAATATCCAAGGCTAATGAAAATACTGTCAAAAATAATAGACCATTGGGTGAAAAAAATTATGCGTAAGGTTCAAGAGCAATATGCGATAATGAAAAACAAAATAATGCATTTTCCAGGTTTTTCTTATATAATGAGCTCAAGTTAAAGAAAAGTTCTCTGGTGTGTCTACATTATTTCCCAGATCTAGGACATAGCAGTTTTCAGCTATTTTCTTTTCATAATTTACCACCTTAGTCGGAGGAGAAGACATATCAACAAGTAAGTACTTTCGGCGTCTATCTCCTTTTTAACGTTAAGAAAAACAAAGAAGCATACGCAGAATCTTGACAGCGTCGTACTACATAAAAACCACAACTTTAAATTGGGCAAACACATCAATCAAACCCGACAAAAATAATATTATGCACAATAAAACACACAAAACGATAATTTTAACAATAGATAATATATTCTAAAGTGTAAACAAATGTTTAACAGCTAACCCATTCCCCATAAACTATTCTCCTCCCATAAAAATAAACCTGATTTTCCTAACCCTATCATTTTTGCTAAGCACTCACCAATTTAATTTAAATTTAAACTCTTTTTCGCATTAATGGCACGAATTACTACCCAAGTTGTCAGTATTCCTTTTAGCGTCCAAGCAAGGCTTGACATTCAAAGAAATAGGGAACTAAGTATCACTACCTCGAAACACCTACAAAGCGTATAAGGTCTCCTTTTTCATTCCCTCGACACGAATTATAAAATTAAGAGGCAAAAATAGCCACCAATTTATCACACCCCCGGATAAGATTGCCCATTCAAATACAACACTCGCGTTGCCGGGAAGTACAAATGCTACGAATCAGACTTCGTCGCTCCTCTTCTCCAAAGATTATTATTTTTCGTCATTAAAAGGTAATCTGAAATCTTGAATAACCGCGGAAATTATCCGTTGCCTGTCTGTGTTTACCCCCTTCGAAGGCCAGACTCCTCTGCCTCCTTGAAAAGTTGGGCGCACAAAAGTTTTAATTTAGCTACGTCTCCAAGGCGGGGAAATCTCGGAGGCAGCGGAGACGCGGCGAGCAGGAAATTGCGAGGTTCGACGAAGGAACGGCGGAAGTCGGGGAGAGGAGAAAAGAGGAGAAAATGGTCTACTTCCGCTCCTTGGAGTGGTAGGCGCGACAGTTGATTAAAAGCCATAAAAGAGTCGATTCGGAGCGGTTGGAGATGCAAACAAGGAGGGCGTAAAACCCTTCCTTCCACCCCTCCTCCTCACGCATTCGCAGAAAACATTTCCGAGGAAAATAATGCGCGACTTCGCCGCCGATTCCGCAAATTTTTCCGCAAATTCAATTGACTTCGAGGCATTCCGTTCATGGTAAAAATTGCGTAATCAGTAATCGGAAGTGGGACGCGTATTTGAAGCAATATTGGGAGAGGGGTTTTCATATGTAAGCATCAACATCTTGTGCTGGAAATTTCAGTACAAAACTCGAACTTAATTCTCACGTGTGACGTATCGTATTCTATTTACCAGGTATTTGACGATTAATTAAATCAATGAATTTTATTTCATCTAAAATATATTTGCCGGTCTCGGTGGCGGTGGGGTATAGTCCTCGCCTGCCAATCCGTAGGTCGCGGGTTCGAATCCCGCCTGAGTAGGTGGTCCCTATCCAGGGCATGGATGATTGTGATGTTCTATTGTTAATTTTGAAACACCCGTTGTAAAGGCCATTCTGAGCTGTTTACGGGAAAGTAGAAAATAAATAACAAATAAATAAAATATTTGCATTGCAAATAAAAATAATCGGTGAAATAAGACATTCAAAAGGACAATTATTAGATTGCAATATTATTGATTACATTATGTTTATCATTCCAGGTATAAACAGGGAGAATAGCAACAGCTAGCACATGAAAAAAAGAAATTTAAATACTTTCTCGTACAATACAATATTAATATGAATTTAATCCACCACAACCACCAAAAACTCACCAAACTTCATTGAATAAAACTACTACAACGGTATTACAAATATTTTCCACTTCATGTACACCTTATTTCCCAAATCCTTATATTTTTATAACTTTTTTAACCCATGGAATAAATACGACGCCTCAGAAAATGTAAAAATTGATTTCGCCAATTCCTTCCTCAGTACCATCAAAGTAACACAGGGCCAAATATATGCATTAAACCTTACATTATTTTCCCAGCAACGAAGCCATGATGTTGACTCCTGTGCCCGCTATAACACATGAAAACTATCCCCTATACGTGCCACATTATTTCATACACCAATCCCCGCTTTCAACAATTTTTATACATTACCCCAAATCAATTAAAGTTTTTTGGAGCTAAAAATAAAACTTTAAGTACTTGTATTAATTTTTAACATTATAAATGGGTCCTTCTTCAAATTTATATGACCTCCCAGGCCAAACAATAGATACACGAGTAAATTCTCACAAAACATTAAGCATGCTAGAAAAACTTACTAAGGAAAAATAATAACAATTAATTTGAATTAAATGTAGGTACACATTTTCCCCACATTTGCGTAAAATAAGGAATTAGAATTTCAGACAAGGAAAATTATTTTTCTTCGCATAGGTAGCATGGTATTCTTTGGTTATTTCATTGCATTAATTCATTTTCATTACTTTGCAAAGGTAGGTAAATATTTCACATCTCATTTAAAAATATTATTTTCACTTCCTATTTGGCAAAGGTAAATTGAAAATATTATGAGTGCATTTCCATCCATTTCACTACTAAATCCTTTGAGTATTTCGAATGACAAGGCCCCCTTCTGTCTACCTTCATAGAAACTTCTATAATTAAGAAATAATCCCTTCTGTGGCCCGTTAACATGCAACCAAATTATTTAACTTGAAAATTGAAAAAGTTCCTTTTCAAAGCTCAAACTACCTTCGAAAGTTAATAACAGAGCTGTTATTCAGTAAAATTGATTTGTATTTAAATTATGGCGTTGCATAGAGATGTAGCTAAGGTATAAGATTAGGATGAAATTAGCGTAAGAATCCACCTCTTTATAACATTTTTGGCTACGCGAATATGTTAAGTTCAGGTTAAAGAAAATGACCTTGATGTTTATTACATTTGATTGAAAAAAATTTAAGTACTATGAAAATGTAATGAACTAATCCTTTTTTACTTAAACGAAGGTGATTCCACAAATCATCAACATAAGTGACATACAAAATGGTGAGTTTCCTGCCGTTTTATTAAATCCACTATTGTATGAACAACTTCTATTAGATATTTCCCCATTTTTGTACCGATAAAAATCAGAGGAGAAATGTTCCCCCAGAAACGGCTCCTAAATAACCTCTTACGAGCAGACAAGCAAGATTAGCGTTTAAGTCGCCTAAAAAAAACTGAGTTCCCAGCGTCAACAAAAACCGCGGTATTCACACGCACCAAAATTTAATTCATAAGGACGACAACTCCAAACTTCCCAATGCTAGCTCTAAAATGCAATAAGCGAAACCTTGATATCTATAATGAGTCCACCGAGTACCGGCGTAATTCCATCAACTCACTAAGTCGGCGTAATCCTATCAGATCAGTCTGCCACATTAATAAATTCAATTCGCGAAAGGGTCGCAGGGGAATAGAAATTCCTTCAACCAGCGGCCTTTAAACCCGAAGCTCCACTGCGAGACTTCTTAACTCGATTCCGACGAGGCAAGAGAGGATAAAATTTCATTTTTTTAATCTTCCCCGGTTTTTAAGCCTGGGTGAGAAGAAGGTGAGAGATCCAGGTAACAAAACTCGTTATATGTTTTCCTGTAAACAACGTTCGCTAGAAATAGGTGTTCCTAGTCCTACATTAAGAGGGGTAATTCAACAATTTAAGGATTTTTATTTGGTGAGCGATTCAGAAAGAAAATTTTTCGATGAAAGTTTAAAAATTGTTTTGCTACCATAAAAGGAAATCATTGAGAAAAAGATCAAGCTATGAATAGAGGGGACGTAAAAAATTACAATCAGATATATTTAATCAAAATTATTTGACGCGACTGGAGCGCCATTTTTCATGCAGCTAACTTTTGATTTCAATTACCTATTGCATTCATTTTCTGATTGATCCGATCCGACTTTTCTTTATTAAAGGTAAAATATATTAACGGTTTGGTTGGATCAAAAATGCCTTTATTAATTAATGATCTTATTCTCCGTTCCTTAGTCACACTTACCTCACATTAATCACTTTAATACGGTTTTAGTATCCCATCCACGCTTAATGCTAGACCAAAAAAAAATAACCTCATGGACTCAATAACGGTTTCCAGCATCCCACTAAATCATCCAGAAGAGATTGCAGGCTTTCTTCAAATTGGTAATCAACCTCTGATCATCACAGAATATCCATAGTGGCGATATAAACAAAGCAATTACAAGCAAATCATTGATACAGGGGCTTGTTCACTATCTCCCAGACCCGTCATACACATACGAGCATCTCTTGGCAAAGCAACTGCCCTTTTGTCCGTCACGAGTTAAGCAGGAAAGCAAACAAACACGCACAGGACATTCGAGAAAACAAACATCAAATCCAACGACAGCTATCACCAACGACTCATGGAAAACATTTGGGCAGGAAAGGGATCAATGGTAAAACACATGCTGGCTTTCACAGTTAATTAGTTAATTCTAATCACTTATTGATCTCCCGATAGCGCAGTAGTGGAGCAGACGGGAAAAGAATTCTTTTGATGGCTAAACCATGCTGTGAACCCCACCTAACCTGGGGATTACTCCCCACGTTTAGATTGAGAACCGGCCTGGAATATTTAAACATTTTTTTCTATTTTTCTTCCGCATTACGAACCCTACTTCCCCAAGAGGGCTATCATGCCTCAAACAATACAAAATTGGGAAGCGCCCGGAACCGGTGAGGCTGTGACAGTCTAGTTTAATGGACACCGATTGCTGCGGTCATTATGCTAAAACGCCGAAGCTCGCCAGGCAGGATAATATTTTCTCTTTCCTTTTTTTATTCACACTCGCCAACATAGCTGTTTGAACACAATCCAAACGCGAGGCCACATTTATTTGATAGGCGGCAAGAGTACTTATGGTGGAAAATGTACATCCAACGGAGGGGACGGGGATAAATATATATTTGTAAATATATATACTTGTACATATATATAAATACATATATTCCACGGTCGCCAGTCGCATCAACTATTCGACCGTGTATCGATTTTAATCCGTGATTCGGGATCTCTCTCCCGCAAGCAAATTGGGGAAAAAAATAGCGGCACTGGAACGCTCACGTGCTGACTACATTAAGCATCGGTGGGGCGGGCGGTTGGCCGATAAAAGCGGGGGAATTTTAACGCTCGCGCATAGAGCGTCCCGAACGGTAAAAAAAAATTCACCGCTGATGCTGTCATGGAATAATGCAGTTTCAGCATCGCAGCGCCCCCGCGTGGTTGTTCGGGGAACTAAACAACAACAGTGGGCGAGATTGGGGAATAATGGGATACCATCATGGCCAGCTGGGCTAACTTTTTTTTCGTCGGCATTTTAGGATAAATGGGGAAGTTCCATCAGGTCCAGGAATTAAGTGAAAAAATGCACGGTGACCTTCAACGACACATATTTTCGACGGTTTTTCGGTATGATGCTGTAAATAGCGACATCGGTCGCATTAAATATTTTTATTAGTGGAAAAGTACCCTAAATATTTTCTAGTGCAACTTCCAAGCAATTGAGCCTGATGTCACACACCTCAGTTTCGGCACGTTGTTGAATTATAAATGATTTTGGACTGATAAAATGAATCGAGATTTTCACATTACCACAATAATCATGAAATTTGGTCTACTTAATCATAATGAACCCGACAATTTATAAGTACAAAGAAAGAGAACAGGATTTATAGATACAATGAAAGCAAATAATCCTGAAAGCCATGCAAACCTAACATTATCGGCAGAATACCTTTCATAATAAACTTGGGCAGCTGGGTGTTCCCGCGGCGATCAACGTTGATCTTGTCCAAAATGAGCTCAAGTATGCAGCATCCAAATCGCCAGGCTCCCGTTTAATTGTGAAATGTACATTAATATTCCCGCGACACATCTGAGAGTGCTTTGGAATTGATTCAGGGAGCTGTATACAAAGAAAGCATACCGTTCGTATGAAAAGTTATCATCACAGTCCGGCAGTCAATTAATGCAAAAATACGACGCTGACAAACACCCTGTTGTAATTCGCTTGTCGTATTGCTATCTCATTTAGAACAATAATCCATGTGGAATGGAAAGAGGAATATGCGTATCTAAACATGGACGCATTTCATGAGCAAGATTAAACTACATGGGGGAATGGACTGCTAATCCCGTTTAAGTTTATATCCGATCCATTATTACCCCCTCACAGCACAATGTCACATTATTTTCTCCTCAAAGTTCTGCCATGAATACCTACACGTTAAATAAATCCCCTTACACATCAGCACTCCCAGAATATATTCGCAGGGATACATTATGCAACGCATGAGCGATTATGGACACGATAACGAATTCAAGAACAAGACAAGCAATTTCTCCGGAATAACAACGGAAAAATTACACCTGAGACATGAAATTCATCAGAATAAATACTGCGTAAATTTATCGCCATTTCAACCCTGATACCATTAAAATGGGAATTAGGGGAGAAAAAGCATTATTTTTTAACTAAAACTTAAATATTTTTCTTCCATGGAATTCTAAACTGTTTTCACTTGCATTGAAAAACAGTATTGTGTGCAAAATTTATAAACTAAAATTGTTAAACCTATATTTTTTTTAAATATTCCAACGCATGCAATGGTTTTAAAAATGGTATGGGACCCGCATGAAACTAAGGCAAAAGTATAAACTTTTAGAGTAACCACACCAGATTGAAGTGAATAGTTATTAACCATAATAAGGCTTAAGTTAATACTTAGAGAAAGCGACCGAGGAAAATTCGGAATAAATCAGAGAAAAACTCGCATAAAAAAATGTTCAAAGATATTGTCACAACAATATTTATCATCACGTACATTTAAATACAAATGTGCAACACACCGCCATGGATCCTTTCCATTAATAGATGCCGCAAAATACTGATATTCACGCATTCGATCTTATTACTGCGATGAAGCTTATGAAGAATTTGTTGACGAGCAGCATTGAAATGGATACGCCAGTTTTCAAGAAAATTTTACACGGTAGGCAAACCACTTAACTTGGTTAATTGATCCTCTTAACTCTCTTTTTACATCTGGCAAGATTTCGCATTAACATTCAATCCCATTTTTGCACACCAAACTATAGCTAACCACCTCTGGTGACCAATCACGTATGGGATGATATTTGGAGAAGGCGACCAACGAGCGACAGCTGAAGTTATTTGCACCATGAGGTAAGGGTATGTAACAAAGTGCGGAGAGAAACCTGGCATCGCATTAGACTGCTCCTAACGAAAGGCTCCAAGGGGGCCACGGCCTAATGCCCCATAAACGGACGGATTGCAGAGCGCAGAAACGACGTTTATTTTCATTTAGTGGTTTTCAAACTCATAGTCGAGTACACTCCATGGCTTTCGGCAGCAATTACCCCTTGTTAAGTGAAGAGGGAAGCATCTATTTATTTCAAAGAGAAATAATTTCTTTGAAGTAATAAAAGTAGTAGTATACTCTGCCACCGTCAGAATCTAGACTCGGGCCAACGGGGTGAGAAGCCAGCACTATTAACCAATACATCAATCCGATCCCTCATGTCCTCTAGATGCGTTTTTTTATGTCAACCGCGACAGTTCCACCTTAGTACCACTAGCAATACATCTCAAAAGAAGAGTGCGACATACCAGACTATGATGAAACAACAAAAAAATAGCCGTGTCTTTCATAAAGTTTTCAAGCGGAACATAAAAAGGGCCATACGTGTTCGACCTATTTTAACTACAGTTTGCACAATTAGAGGTGGTACGAAGTCCATCAGGTAGGCAAGAATGTCCTATACGACGAGATTAATCCCGCTGAAGTCCCTAAGACCTCGACGAGAAAATGAATCAACGACTCGTGAAAGAGCGCGGATAAAGACAGGGGAATAAAAAATACGGAAAAAACGTTGATAAGGGACAAATCTGGATTCGGAGAATAAAAAGGACATGCAAGGCGAAGGACTTAGACGACGGTGTCAACGAATGAAAACGCGGGACATTTCTCATCGAGGAAAAAAAAGTGAGATTTACATGCCATTTGCATAATGCCCACAGATGGAGATACAGGCCCATATTTCACTGGACCTCCGCACCTCCCTCTTCAGCTCGTCAGTCACCCTCCCTTACACACTGCCCCACACATGACACGGTATCTTTTTCTCCCACGATTACAAAAAACAATCACCAAAGGGGATTTGAATCGAATTAAGTAGGTAGGGGTACGAGAGTGTGAAAGAAAATAGGGAAAGTGAAATAAGCCCGGAATAATATTATCAAAGTACTCTAATAATAATAATAATAATGTCGTTTATTTTCGTATGCTCTGGGGTCCATGAGAAAATAAAAGTACAGCTATCTACATTTCCATCTTCGCAGATAAATAGAAATAAAAAAGTAAATAAATATAGTTACAGACAAATGCAACCAGTGCAGATCGCAAAGAGCATGAAAAAAAACAATACAATATCCCTTTCCCTTTCATTCTCTCTAAAAATCCAATTCTGATCCCTCCTGTCCCTCGGTTACATTCTACCCTCCAACGCCGTTTTCAACATCCCCCCTCCCCGCTAAGTACTCGCTCCATCCATACTTTCTGTCTCCTCTTTATCTCATCTAAAAGCTGCCTCTCCTCACCCACCATGTCCAGCACTCCGTCATTCCTCCTCCTCTCCGTCCACTTCACCTTCTCAATTCTTCGCCACATTCACATCTCGTATGCCTCCGGTCTTCTCTTGTCATCCATTATAATTTTCCTCGTTTCCGCACCGTAAAGATCTACACTTCAGTTCGCGGATGACCCCAGACTGTTCCCCCTCACAACTTTGACTTCCCTCTTCAAATCACTAGATGATCTGCTTCTTTTCATTTCATCTAAATATCGTATTCTATTACTTCACCTCCCTCAGAAATACGTTTGAGGAGTGCGTCAACTTCAAAGTCAATTGCACCGCTCATTGTTCCTAACGTAAATAGAAGCTTTTTTTCCTCGTTATCATTATAGATGGGTCTCCTTTCGTTTGATTTTACAAGAGTTTGATTATTCCTGTATTCATGATATAGGGGATTAAATTATTGATGTCATCTATATTAATACTCTTTTCGGTTTATAGCCAGAGCCAATTTCATCACAACTGACCGATGGACCGGATTCGATATCTACCGTACCACCTTGAGAGACGATATTTATAAGGTCCCCTGATGATAAGAACTAGTAATTCTTCGGAACGTCAGGAGACATGCAGGAAATTACCCACTGGAAAACCCGATAGTCCTTTCTGCGCCTGATAGGCCTGGAAAATCTAAGATCTTACCTCGCTAGTTTTTGTCTAACACACCTGCACAATAATGCTACCCTTATCTACTCTCTATTTATTAATGGACAGGTAAATTTTTTTATACCTTAAAATCAGAAAAAAATGCGAAGGGGACTCAGGAATGGAATTACAAGGTTAGAGGAATGTTGAGACTGAAAATAAAAAGAGAAAGTGAAATAATGCCGGAATAATAAGCGAGAAAAAAAACACGGTCGAACTCATAATAAGAGAAACTCGAGCACGAAAACTAAAGGCCGTCGCTCCAAATGAAGGATGGGGTGAGATTAGCCACAAATCCCCGGGAGATTGGGGGGGCATTGCTCTCATTGGGATTATCTCCCTTGTGTGTACCATAAGAAGAGAGAGGAGCAGAGAATTATGAAGGATGAGGCGCGAGGATGGTTTGGATTGATGGAGATGAGCGGAGAAAAAAATCACGAAAGAGAGATCATAGGTTCAAGTATTCCCAAAGTACGCCTCAGTAATATGTGGAACCTGCGAGTTATTATCAATTCAATGTAACTAACACCTAGTACGATGAGCCTCGGTAATATTTTCATGGGAAATCAGGAATCTGTATGGCGTAATGGCTCCCGCAGAAGCCTGGAAGTCAACGGTCAGCGGTTCTATTCCCACTCCAGAGAAATTTTTTCTCATGGCAATTTATGAGCAATTCAAACGAACTGAAGTTACTACATTGTTCCACAAAAATGTTGAAAATTTCGACAAAAAAGCTGAAGAAACGAAAGTAGCGAAGAAAACATTTGAAAAACTATTTGAAAAGACCCAAGTTAAAAATTATATGTTAATTTAAGTCTTTGCAACTAAAAAGAGCAAGATGCGGAGGACGGATAGCAAATGTATACCAATAGGATCAAAGTGGCTGATTTTCAATATATGCCTCAGGTAATAAGTATGACCAGTGAATCAAAATCAATTCAAAAGAACCGAAACCGAAAAGTAAATAAAACGTTTCAAGAAAATATTGAACCTCCCACAGACGAATAAAAGCGGTGGAAAAGCTGATGTAAGGTAACTTGACAAAGAGAATGAAATGGAAAAATTTGAGTAAACTAATAGAAAAGATTAAAGTTAAAAATTATTTGTTTATTTTAATTCCTTGCAACTGAAAACGTTTAGATTCAGAGGAAGGATGTAAAATGTGTAACAATAACATTCAACATATTGGTGGTGGTTCTCGGGTATTGCTGTGTAGGTAACATATTTTCACCCAACGTTCCACTCCTCCTACTGGGAGCGTTATCAAGAGAATGGGAATTTCATGAGAACCACCACTAATATCGATAAAAGAAGCTGTGAAAATCTTCAGACGAAAAAAAGAGAAAAGATACTTCCAAATAGATGATGAAATACGAGAAAACTATAGTAGAATAAGAATTTTGTCTTAACCATATAAAAAATTTAAGGCATGGAATATTTGCAATGATGACGCGTCCAATTAAAATAAACAAAGAAGCAATAACCTTGCATCAGTAGGTGAATCCCACACCATTCATTTCCAAAAATCACCACTCTTAACCATATGTGGCCTCACTCATCACCGTAGTCGCATACTTGATACAGACGAAAAATAACGTATCCACACTAACTATCGTATTATTTTTTCTATGGATACACCTCCAGGCATAATCTATGATAATTATTTGATAAGAAAGAAAGAAAACGGAATCCTGAAGCGTTTGGAGGGACTCAAAAGATATGCATATTTAATGAGCGATCAGATCATCGCCATTCTACATTAGAATAATAAAGGATACAATAGAAGCACACTCGCCGGTAAGGAAATAATACACAGCGTTATCCACAGACCAAACATCACTCTGGAATGATGCCCACAATGGCGATATAATCAACAGAAAAACAATGTGAAGTTCGCAGGCTTCACTCCAAACGGAGGATTTTAGCGGATTACTGGAGATTTCGTACGGGAGAAGTGCTTGGTCTTCATCCCGTAGATAATCCCTGGCGTCGTTTTTTTCCCTCCCTCCTTTTGGTAAGGCACGGAAAAACGAGGTAAAAACAAGCAAACAGACTAAGCGCTACTAGCCTTCCACCTTGGCCGTGTCCACAACGAGTGAACTCGGCCAGATGCTCACCCGCCGTCGGAGGGGGAAAGCAAGAGATGGAAGCCTCCGCTTAACCTGGCATTGGGCGTCGCGCCTTGGTGTGCGAAACGTTCAAGTTCGAAACATTTTTTTTTTATTCTCCGGCGCCGGAGTTGGTTGGAAAGGCATTTCTCGTTTTAGAAAGAGGTCGAGTACGGCCCGCGAAGAAATAGTAATAATATCGTAATCGGAGAGTGTTTTCTCTTCGCTAGAAAGTTTCATGGCGGATTGCGCCGGAAAATACCCAAGTTTCTATCCAGTAGTTCTTCTTTTTACCATTCTGGCGGGCTAGAATCCGAGACTTCGAGAAGCGCTCAAGCTGACGATTATTTCTCGGTTCTAAGAACGGGCCAATGGATTATCCGGCAGGAGAATAATACGTACAGGGAACTTATGGATCCTTCAATGTGCTATCTGCTCGGTGAACTCATCATTTTCGGACAGTTAAACAATTTCTCAAAATATAAGCGTTTCCTTCGTAATTTTCACCAAAAGGCGCACTCATGGCACGTCATCTAGTCCCCTTTAATTTACCTACAACCTTTTTCACTATTTTGCTGCCTGAAATCAATTTAAAACTTCATATCAACAGTGTTTTCAATTATTTATTTCACATCAATTTAATGTGACTTGTGAAAACCTAAGAGCCTGAATACCACTGTGATGTATCCCAATTCCTTTCTCTAATAGCTCTTGCATTTTCATGACCTGAAAAGTATATGCACATGAACATTATTATTAATTATTAATGTTTTATGCACATTGATTCTTGTTCTCAAGAAGTTGGGGAGGGTTAAGCTTCTTTTTTCAAACACCATCACCTTTCAGTGTAGTGCTTCAAGATACATTTGATAAATAAAAATCAATAAAACAGTAAAAAAATATAGATGCGGCGATAAAAAACTTTTAAAAGACTAACGACTATTGTTTCATTTGTAAGTATTTTGGATAGAGACACAGTTGACCATTTAGGGTAACATTATACATATATCCGCTCATTTTCCTAAAAGAAATCCATAACCTACCCCGTATTTTTTAACCTGCCATTCCATTTCGTTCGTGATACATTAAAAATGTTTTATGGCACATTAAAAAATAAGTTATTTGCATAATTCCACTGTTTATAGATAGCAGGAAGTTAGAGTACTACTATCCGTGGATAATCTCCTTATAAATCATAAGAAGAAAAGAAGATAAGTTTAATGTGTGACGATAAAAATTAAGGAAAAAGACATGAGGTCAGGGGTGCAATCAAAAACTTCGTTGAGGTTATTCCTTTGATTTCAAGAAACGGAAATGGAGGATAATATCAGCATAATATAAATAAATCCTATTATCCAAGCCAATTTAAAACCACTAAGCTGGTAACAAGTTTAACCATAAAAATATTCCCTCGTTTCCATAGCACCAAAACTCTGATTTGAAAATTGAAACTTACAATTAGTTCCCGTCACATAAATGCTTTAAAATAGATGAGACTCGGATACCATTGGTGAATTAACGTCATTTGAATTTAACGTTACATTCAGTTTGGTATGTGCGCTAAAAACGTAAGCCTCCGCACTTTAACTCATAATTCCCACTTCTCTCTTCAGGACATAATCGATCTTTCATACCCAAAAAGAATGATCCCAAATTATAGCTAACGAAATACTGCAGCGCAACCACGTAGCTGAAAACTTCAGCGTTCGGAAAAACTTTTATCTTTTCCACGCGAAAATGTGAGAACTGCGGAGCGATTTCAAGAGCACCTTAAGAAGGTGACGACGACATGAATCACTATTCCGCGTGCGCAAAGAGGGAGAAGTGGAAAAAAATAAAAGGCGGAACAAGAACAACAACAGTTTGACAGGGGATTTAAAACGCGATTCAGGCGAAAGACTTCCAGGAGATATGAGTTAGTTCATCCGAGAGATATGGGCGTCGTAAAAAACCTGGGCGAGAGAGAAAGCCAGGCGCGAACAAGACGACTCGTAAAACAAACCGACTCTGCCTTCCATTTTACCCTTCTCCACACTCGTGATTATTGGAGTAGAAGAGGAGAAAGAGGCGGCGGCACTTGAGTCTGTAGCTCTTCAACCCTTTCCCGCATTTGTCCGCAGGGTGAAGGAATTTCCACGTTCGAAGGAAGAATCGGAGGCGGTGATGGAGAAGCTAGGCATTATGTTCGCGCTACAAAAGTACATATCAGCAACCAAGAAGGGCCCGAAGAAGCCAACAATGACTGGAAATTTTTCGTAATAATAAATAACCCAAGTCTAAGGCCCTGTTTTATAATGTGTGCGTACAAGTATGAGCGAGAATTTGCGAGGAAGGGATGCTAGAATCTGCGTTACAAGGAATATATGTTGGAGAAGCGAGGAAGTGAAATAAGGTTTATAAATATAGTTAAAGACAATAGGCCTTATTGTGGATTGAAAAGTATAATCCAATTAGAAGAAGATACAGGCACGGGTAGTTTCCTTGATGCTCCATATAAACCTAACTTAACCGGTATAATACTCCAAGTATAGTTCAATTAAATATTGAAATAAAGTGTATTTGCACTTTTCCACTGTTATTTAATGCGAATGACGCGTTTCGAAACATCCGCTCTACAGAAAATGATAGTTCTGTGAACCGAAACGCGTCGTGCGCATTAAATAATTGTGAGAAATACAACTAGCTCTTATTTATAAGTCGAACTTCCACTATACCACGCCTGAATCGGTTGAACTTTCGAGTCATTCTTAAACTTTCTTCATCCATCTCAGATATTAAGTACGCAAACTTAAGGGTTGCAAATAGTTCTTCTCACCTTCCATAGAGAACTGCGAGGAATTTCGGTAGATAGTAAAAAAAAACAAAAACATTGTATTACTATAGCATAGAGAAATAAAAGCGAGTTATAAAATGGCTGAATGCTAGGGGAGAGAGAGAGAATAAGGCAATGCAGCACACGACTAGGAAAGATGAAGGACCAAATGAAGGTTGAGACTTGAAGCGCCCCGAGGGGAAGCAGAAGAATTATAGCCGACGCCCTCCCACGCTTCTCTGTTTGAGACTTCATTTTCCCGAAACGAGTGACGCTTTTATTTTTTCTCCCCCGCGTCTTACCGTGTTTGCCAACCGATTCACACCTGCAACGTGCTTCCTTCTGCCTCTTTTTCACCGGGCCCAGAACCTGAACGAATTCGGGAGAATGCTTAATGAGCATTCGGGCGCAAAGCAAGGAGTACCGTAGCGAAACAAAAAGCGTTCAGACGAAGCTCCTGCCGACTGTTTGAACAGAATTAGCCGGCAATAAGTATTGAACACCATTGAAAATATACTGAATAGCAATGAAATGGTACCTAAAAGGGACCCTGCAGCAGTCCATAAAACAATTGGTATATTCTTCTCGGCCACTTCCTTACGTATGATATAATTTTTATTTCCCAATTTCTCGGATATAATTTCCAGTACTAGAGAATAATAAAATTTAAAGCAAAACTATACAAAGTAGTATCGAAGTAGTATCGCTATAAAATTAAATTTCAATTTGTGACCAAATTTCGATAAAGAAGCATAAGACACAAGTTGTAAGTACGTTTAATAGCTGAAGTAAACATACTGATAGTGACTGGAATGCAAAACTCACTCTAGGGCGTTTTTAATATTTTCACTTGGAAGGAAAAAAATTTGCAAGTTCAAGTTCGTGAAATCCATTTTAATTCTCGCGAAACCATCTACTGAAACTGCACATAAAAAATATTATATAAGAGAAAAACTTTTCCCTGAAAGTAGGGCCTACAATCATCGATTTTTATAGAAATTTAGCACGTTAGAGTAAAATTTCAAAATTTCAATCTCTTCCAAGCTGCCTCTCAATAAAGTACATCTTCCATCTACCTTGACACAATGTGGTAAAGAATAATGTTTAAATAGAGGTTTGCTATCTCACATTTTTCATAATTTTTGGAATCATAATACTGCGAAGTTTAGCAGGGTAGATGGAAGTATTATTTTTCTCGTGACTTATCTTCAACCAACAGGATGTCTAGAAACTATTTTTTCTGTAATATTCAAGTCCAAATCTGTCGTAAACATAAAAGATAAAGCCCTCACAAAAATTTCTTTACGGAACACGGCCTTTTAATTGACTGCACGATTAAATAGGCGAGAAAAAGATTCCAACACCTACACTTTCGTCCGTGAAAAATAGCGAGGAGTAAAGGAATGACCCGGGAGCGATGCCTCGTAAAAAAGCTCGTATCAAAGCTTTTTAAGTTGAAAGAGTGGGAGATCCTTTACGCAAGAATTACAAGAGAAACGGTTTGGAGCGCGAGAATGACAGGGGGAAGGGTAAGAACACCTTATACAAAGGATTTAACGCGAAGAAGTCTGTGGGGCATTCCGTCTCCACGTAGGCCATAAAAATACTCCGCAGATATCCCCGAGGGAAGAATATGGGCAGAGCAAACCGCGGCGGGTAATGAAAGAGTGCGTTGCCACCGTATTAAAATGAGACCACGCACAGCATGTCTGAACCGGAGTGAGAAGGAAGAGTATACAGGAGACCATTGCATGGAACGTATTTCATATTTACGCGAAGGAGGGAAAAATAAACGGTACGACGGCGAAGTATATGAAACGGCGATTCGAGAAGTCTTCGACAGCGGTGAAAGGGAAGATGCTCTGGCGTAAGGTGGGGAGACGAGACTTGAAAAATTCTACGGTGGTTTGCAATAATCCAACCGGAAACATTGCCTGAAGAAGATGTGAAAATTGCATCCATGTACGGAACACGAATTCTTTTAATGTCGATAAATAGTGGGGAAATAATTAAAGATGAAATGTCTTTCAAAAAGTATAGCAATGTTAAATAAACAAAGATCTCATACTTTAATGGAGCATAAAAATAAGAATTACTTCAAATACTTTAAATGTGATCAAAATAAAGAGGAATAAAAGAAGAGAAAAGAACCTTTATCCCCTAAAAGTTTTACTCATTATGACGACTAAAACATTTTGATATTGTGAATCGTAAAGTCATAAAAAATTTTGTTATTCAACATTCCCCTCCATCAAAACTAACATAGTAGAAACGCTTAAGCTTGACCTACATGATTATCAATCATGGGATTCTTGCCATTTATAATTTATTTCATTGGCAAAATGATCAGACTTGACAATTATTTTATTTAAATAGATACAGATGCATTTCCTTACCGACGATAGCTTGTTGGAAATGGCATGGTAAAAGATAAGTTTTTCTACTTACAAAGAAAAGGTCTCTACTGCAGCTCAAGGAAAAGGAGCGATGTAAGCATTCCTTACCTGAAAGAAAATCAAATAATTTTATAGGTATAAAAATAAGATTATATTTTTAATTAAAATCAGCAAATATATAGGACAATCGCATATTTTTCAATTTAAAGGAAATAAAAATTCCAATACTTATATACTATAAATAGGACGCAATTAGACTTAACCGTAATAATGTTTAATCACCAGTAGAAGTTATTATAATTGAAGAAAAGTAGTTATTAAATAGAAACTAGGAATCGATTACCAACTGCACACCGGAATAAACGGCACAGAAATAATTAGCTACTGAACAGTAAACACTTAATTCACTTCCTTCATTACCATTCATATTCATATAGCACCGGAAGTCCTTGGGACTGAATACAGACATTCAAAAGAGAAAAAGTTACGTAAACATTGATTCAATCATGAGCTTCGTATTAAAATCACAGAAAGAATACCACAGCAGGAGCATTAACATAAGATTGAAAACTAAAATTCATCTGTTATAATCGCACTATTTAAACAAAAAGCACGACAGTACAACAAAAAGTAGAAAAACAAAATAATCACCGGGTTTCTTACAAAATATACGTAACACGTATATCAATGCTTTTTAGTAGGAAAAAGACGATACAGAAACCTGTAAAAAATACTCATTGTTTCAACTGCATCATCGCAATTCTATACAATAATTGTGAAAAAGATGGTAAACTTCAATCCAAGAAGAGAACCAGTCCTAAATTACGGCAGGAAATCCTGAGATGGCACGTCGACCCGTTAAAACGAAAAGAAGGAGCGAAAGATAAAACTCGAATGGAAGCGCGCCTTCGATCGGAGAATAAAAACCGGAGCCATTTGGGACGCGACAATGGGCCAGTTAGTACTTTTATTTACCCCTGCGAGGGAGGGAAGAGTTGGTCGGGGAAGAGAAATCTTCTAAAATTTCCGAGGAGAAGAAAATTTCATATCGGAGGACAATGGGAGCGCAGAGGTGTAGCCAGAAATGATGCCGTCGCGACGGGAGGCGTTAGAATCTTCGCACAAAAGGGTCCAGAAACGGAGAGGGAACTTCCTCGATTCAGGCCGACAGTGGCGGGGCCGGAAAACAAAATAAACCGGGCGAGGCGACTTGAAAGTTTGCCTCCTCGCGACGACTGGGGGTCGCTCGGGCGTGGAAGAGATGGGCTGGATTGTTGATGGACCCTTCAGGGCTCCGCTTTCCGTTCTTAAATTGTCTCCTTCCTCAAGCTATTCTTCTCCCTTCTGCATACCCCACACATCTAGAGTCTATCGAAACGTGCATGCATTTTCAGTACAAACTGAGGGTGCGCGCCGACGGTATGAAATGGATGGTGGCGGCGACCCAGCTTGTTATTTGCGGCGCGCGCCGGCATCCATGCAGATGCTCTCAATGGCGAGAATTGGTCACCAACGGTTAAAGTTTTAATTATGGGGATCACAAAATGCAAAATAAAGATGTAATATCGAATATACATCCTAGTAATGAGTATGAAGAAAGACGGCAAAAATTTCAGCAGCCTAAGCGTCGGCACTGCGGCGTGAACTAGTTTTCATTGTCAGAGGTGCATATTTATTCGAAAAACTTACATATAAAATGTTTCGGCGAGGTGACCGACAGCCAACTTCATTTTCGGGGTAATAGTGGCATTAGAAGGGGAAGGCGGAGAGCTGCTCAACACAGGTGTTACTACTACTGTTAAAGTAATCTCTAAATCCAAGTAGATATCATTGAAGTTCTCATTATACCGCCGTACTCATTTAAGTTGCTTAGTTTCAAAATTTGTATTTTTTAAAAATAAAATCATAGAATTGTTACATTTCATGGGTTTAATAAAGGTTATGCTTGCGGGAATGGTTGAAATCAACTTAGGAGTCGGCGCCTGTGCGTTGAGGGAGGATTTATAGATGGATTTAGGCCAGAATTTCATCGTTAGTAGTCACATAATATCTTGAAAATTTTATTTGTGCAAATTTTAGGGCTGATACTGTAAGAATTAATTTTTGGTAATTCCTTATGCTCCGATTGGTTACAAGGCACTCTAATAATCTATCATTCAAGGGTAGGCATTTATGGGAGTATATTTTTCCTAATATCCCGGCCTGCCCACCTTTACAAATGGAAGAACATTCTTCAACTCCGCATAAGCCCAAATTCCTCATACCATCCATTAAATCAGATCCCTATAACAATTCCTCTTCTCAATAATTAAACTTATAAATATATTGGTTTTCGGGCGTACGGTGATGAGTGGCATACGTAAAACTTCAGTGCCCCTGCGTGCGAACGTTGTATTCCTGGTAGAGTCAAGTATAACTAGTAGTTTTAACACAAATAATAACAAGGCATGAATGGCTATTAATCAGTGTTGTCCTCTAGGCTGAACAATCTTTATCACCCCAACTGCTTCCATATATAGTCTACAATTTTCATCTTTCCTCCCTCCTTGTCCTGATGATGGAAATGTATGAAGAGAATTATCAACGCCACATCGCCGATTGCATATTACTTACTCATAATGCCACGCCCTTACATCAATAAAATCTTAAGCCTCAACAAGGCATTGAATTCATTGTCCAATTTCCTTCAGTCTAAGCCATCGGTAACAGAGGGCCACACAAATTTAGAATATTATTTCTTTCAATTAAATATGTCCTCTCCAGAACACAATTTTTGTCTCCGCCGAAAGCCGGGTTCCGTTTTAAAATTGAATTTAATATTCTTATTACATCTTCGATTGTGAGTTCATTTCTAGTTATTCCTCAACAGTGAAGGTTATCATTACACGGTGTATCATTACTCCCTAAGCACTTTACTCTAAATTCCATCAAAAAGGCGTATAAACAATAAAAAGACATTCTCTTCCATTTCATTTATAAATCTTACAATCTCTTTTCATCTATATTAAAATCTTAATCTCTTTCTCCCTATCCCTTGCAAACATTATACGCAATCACTTAGTTATTAGCAACCAATTCCCTCTGAGGGCTCGCCCAAATCACAGTCCCACCTCCTTCCTCCTTCGAATCTCGTAAAAAAGTCTCTTCTCCTCAATTCGTTAACCATATGAAAAAATACCTTTTAGGAGACGCAATCAATCTAACAAATTCCACGAATTCTTAAAAAGGGTACAAAAATCATAAGAGGAGCCTAAAATTAGAAAGCTACTGACGCTTAAAGATCTTAGCTCAAGCGCCTTTACATTGAATTATTTAAATGTTCAAATTTGGATTTCAGATTCCATATTGAGTAGACCTGCGCCAGATTTCAACAACATAATAACACAAGCAATATCCGCTTTCCTCATTCCTTCCCCCGTCAAACCCCTTATCCTCATTCCACTTTCTCACGAGTTTGTAATTCCTCCATGTGAGTATGAACCGCGAGTTGAATTGCGACCAAATACTCGATCCTCCACAA
The DNA here is from genome assembly GCF_921293095.1 of Ischnura elegans. Lineage (NCBI taxonomy): Eukaryota > Metazoa > Arthropoda > Insecta > Odonata > Coenagrionidae > Ischnura > Ischnura elegans. The sequence goes on along the minus strand of NC_060252.1, from coordinate 49,639,023 downwards.
AACCCAACCGCCATAATCAGCACCCATCAGAACGATCCCAACACACCTCCACTTCAACGTCTCCCGACGCTTTTCTTCAACCAGTTCGCACGCACTGGAGTGGTTAAACGACGGTCGCGGAGACGACGACGACGCGAAGAAATTCTCTCGAGATGGAAACAACACACTCTCGACACGCGAACCGTCGCGCCACTATTACGAGCACCCCGAAAAAAGTCACCCCCTCAATCGGACGGGAGAATGCGTGCGGGGGAGACAAAAAGCTCGGATCGAGGTGGTTGGGAAGCAGGATCTCCAGAGCAGACACACACACAAAAACAAAAGGCGAGCGATGAAAAAAGTAAATACGGCTCGTCGAGATGGAAACAGTCGCGTAATCACGCGGAACTCTTGAGAGGTTCTGACGCGACGGAGGTGAGAGCATTTTGGGAATGCTGCGGGGATTGAAGACGGGAAGGAAACGAGTTTTGCGGACGAAAGGAGATGAAGAGAAAACTGGAGACAGTATGCGAGCGTATTCGAGGGAGAGAGAGCGAACGGCAGTTTGGGGAAATTTCGAAACAAAAGATCTGAGGAATGAGTGGGGACGATAACGGGTCTTGTAAAGAGATCTCCGGAACAGACGCGTTAAATCGCTTTCCGACCCCACCCACTTCAAAGAACACACGAGCTCACCCTCATTTTGTGATAAAATTCTCCCAAGGAATATGTTTCTACCATAGGAGATAAGCGTGAATTACGAAAAGCCATATGCACACACACGCCGGGATAATTGTATCTTTGAAGTAGAAAATTTTGAAATGGAATTAAGGTCCTAAGACTGGGTAGATTTGTCTAAATTTAAATTGTAAAGTGAAAATAATCTAAAATTAAGTTGTACACTGAAACTAATAAAGCGTTTTAATCATGTTTTGCCCAAATACCCGCCACGTACTTTGTTCCCTCCTTGAGAAAAGTTTCTTTCGATTTTCCCTCTACTTCCCATGGTGAAATATTCAACCTTCAATGTATTTAATCTAACATTTGTTGAAAGCCGCCCTATCATCAATTCCTCACGTAAGAATTTGATGTCTTTATCTCGGCTTAAAAAAACACAAATATTTCACTATGTATCGAGTGTTGTCATAGAAACTTAATACGCGTTCAGTAGAAAATCGTGTACTCACGTCGCATTTACTATAAAATTTTTATTAAAAAGCGTAACACTATGCACTATTTGGGCGATCTGTACACGGTACAATGCAATCTACTCGAGCACACTCTATACTAGATCAACCTTTTTAACGAAAGCAATGCTACTATATTTACCAGCATTCATGCAATAGCTTTCTGAGGGGGTAAATCCCATTATTACAAAGTAACTATACATAACTACTACTTTCTATCAGTTACAGTAGGTTCTACTCTTAACTACCAATAGTATTGCCAATTTGTTATTCATTTTTGGTTACTAATAATCATGAATAATTACATATTCGGCTTCCGGGGATCAAAAACATCATAAACAAACATTTCAGACAGGGAGAAAGTTAGAAAACTATCAAAAACATGTTCAGAGGATGAAAAATTTTTCTGAAATTCGCAAGCTTAAGCTACTGTTGCACACATGGTAGTATTATTAAGTTAATATTTCTCATACCCGCCACGAGATGATTTCATCACTTCCAATTACGGAACGTCTTTATACCAACTGTCTTGTTACGTTAAGAACGAGTTGCGAATTGTCTGGTAGCCAATTGTCGTGGTTACGAACTGTCCGTTTACGAGACTACGGTTGCGAGGTGTCGATTATGAACCATCCGTTCACGACGTTTCGGTTATGAAAAACCCAGTTTCGAGATGTGGTTTACGATTTGGCCGTTTGCGTTTTGACGTGATACCCAAGTCTCCAAGTTAGAAAAAAATATGAGGAGACTTTCTCTGAGAGGTGAAAAGGGATTGAGGTATTCAGGCAGGCGGGAAAGGTGTATCCGAGGCGTAGGGAGGAAGGCGAGCAGTCACTTAATGAAGCCAGAGCTCGTGGATGAAACCCCGGTCGGTTTTCACGGAAAGGAGAATGAGAGCGAGGAATGAAATTGCAGCGGAGAAGGTTTTTCGTCTCGAGACGGGAAGGTGCCTGGGAAGGTTGTCAGGAGAGCCTCAAACCTCTGCACAATAACCACCAAAGAGTAAGGAGAAGTTGAAAAAAGGGGAAAACCTTTGCCCTTCAAAATAACGATCTGCACACACACATGGGGAATGCAGATAGCAGAAAGACAGGTTGGCTTTTAATTTATCACAATTATTTATTTGTTTGCATAACTTTATATTTGAGGATCTTTTAAATCGGTGAGAATTACACCGGAGGCAATGTATAACCAAAGAAACCCACGAAATCCATCTTTAAAGATCATCATAGGCTGCATCTATCTGAGCGAAACATTAGTAACTAACTTAAGTATCTTTTGGTAAGGAAAGTATACACTAAACCGCCACCGAGTGCCATGTTGTAACGCATTGTAATGTAGTTTTTATATAAGGTATCCTTTATTTTCAGCTTCCAATAACTAACACCTTCAATTGTTTCAATATATTGCGCGGCATTAATTTTAGCCTGTTAACATTTTAAGTCAGAGATCAAGAGTACGAATTTCGTAGCTGGCATCGCCTAGAATAGATTTCAGCAACACACGGTATTTATTATGCTCATGGTTTGAAACTCCTACTATATCCAACAATTTTGTACACATGGGGACAATTTTCACATTTTCCCATTATTTGTGTAAAATAATGAGAGTGATTTTGAATGACATGACATGATCTGATACAGATATTAAAAATTCGGATTTGGATTTCGCATGCCTCATATACCTACACGAAAATCGGCTTTTGAACTTAATGCATTGGGCAGGTAACCAAAACTCGTAAATCAATATATAATAAGGACAAAAAGTACTGGAAGTAAATGTAAGCGAATATTAAGCTTGCGGAATATTTATAAAAATGTTCACCAGGCAGATAAAACACAAACAATGCTTTAAAAAAATAGGATAGCAAAAAAAATCTAAAACAAAAAATGCACTTTCACGGGCTAGCAATCACTTCTGAGTTTGATGTGCCGTGAGGTGTCGGCGGTGTTCAACGCAAAGCACCACCATTTCCCCCATCATGAATTTCATTACGTTCGAATCTCATTAGGTGGAAAACTCGTAACCGGCAAAATCCCGGAGCGGAATTATTCCCCGCGGTTCCCAGCTGTTTTTGCGGCGATAAAACCCCTTCGCTTCATTTTCTCCGCTGATGGTTGATTTCGCTCGTCTTTTTTTTCACTCGCGACAACTGCAAAGCGCCCGAACAGCCGCAGGGGTAAATGGAAAAGGGGGTGGGAGGCAGGTAATGCTAGACTTACCGAAATGGACTCGCTTTCATTACCCGGTGATATCTGCCGAGTGGAAAGTTTTACCGTGCTCAGAATACAAAGAGATGAAAACGTAAAGCTTGAAATCATACGGTAGGTAATCCACCCTAATCTCGAGTGGATCCACTTTTGAACGAATCAAAAATTAAAGCCAAACAGAGGCTAAACATGAAGGGAGCCCTAAATTCATGCATAAGAAATGGAAAAAATGTGGGTCTTAGCAGTGAATCGTGCAGTTAGGATTATCTCCCATATTAGAGAAAAATATAATATACCCTGGAAAATAACTTACCAACAAACAAAGTGCACTGGTATTTTAGTTTATCTAGGGACACTAAGGAAGGAGGATGAGAGAAGGTTGGAGGTGTTCGAGATGTGGATCTGAAGAATTATGGAGAAGGTGAAGTAAAATGGAGAGGAGAAGGAACGACAGAGTGCTGGACATGGTGGGTTAGGAGAGGCAGCTTTTAGATAAGTTACGGAGGAGACAGATGTATGGATAGAGTGAGTATTTAGTGGGGAGGGGATGTTGAAAACAGTGTTAGAGGGTAGAATGTTTATTGAACGAGGGAGAGGAAGGAAGAGAATAGGAATTATGGATAGAATGACAGGGAGTTGGCCTTACTATGAATTAAAGAGCAAGTACGTGACGGAAGGTGAGGCTGCCAAAGTGCTACCCAAGCACTTCATGGAAACCCACCTTAATCGGTAGAATACTTTAATTATAAGTGCATCGATAATAAACTTAGTACACAGCCAATAATAATAGCCGAAAACTAAAGTTCATCGTCACATATTACGTACAAGCTATCTACGCTGAAAGACCGCAATCAAATCTTGGGTTGAGGAATGACAACAGACTTGAATTCTCGATGACTCTCAATGTTCGTAATTATAAAAAAAATATTTTCACTCCCTTAATAATATAACAATAATTCTCCACTAAATAATTTTACCTACCCAGAAAAGCGCTAACTCATTTATTAATTCCGAAAATGCAAAATGAATCCATCATATCTCACGAAATTTTAACGCATTGAATAAAATACGAATAATTAACACTGATTCCAGCATAATTGCTTGAGAACATTACTCTATGAAATGACCTCATGTTGGAATTAAGCGTTACTAATTTTACCATCGAAATCATTTAATCTTCTCCTAAGAGATGGGAATTGCATTATGACCCAGATATGATCACGGAGCTGCAAACGGAAACTTAGGATAAAAGCGTGGCAGAGGGACGGTTAAGAGAGGTAACTTCCGTCCTCCCAGCCCTTACCACTCGACTTGAAATCTTAAGAGAGAATTGAGGCGAGCGGAAAGGTTTCATTTCTCCTCTCATACGCATAACCTTATGTTAAGGGAATCTTGCTGCGTTCAATTTCTTCAGAATATATGAAATGGAGGTCGATTTTTTGAGGAAAATATTTCTCCTTTTTCTTCCATCTACCAGTCTTAGTGCAGAAATCTACCGCTTGGTGCAATATTGAATCAAAATCAGCATTGTAGTATTCTCGGTATTTAACTAATACGAGGAAGAGTCTCTGATAGTATAAATTTTAATTACTCTCGCAGACTTTCATAATGTTTCCATCTATTCCCAATGTATGTACAGCTTCCCATTGGAATCTTTAAATTTTTTAATCTTGGTTTCCTGCCTTCGAATTGTCTCTTGATTAGTTAATATGCTGTTTCTGAGTTTCCATTCATAATGTTTCCGTTGATGGTCTCGCAGAAGCTCAT